>NC_138341.1:56280000-56887500 GCF_046562875.1 Panthera onca
AATATTCCGCGTATACCAAAAGTAATTTTCATAGTAACTAACATAGGTAAGAGAGCAAAAAACAGCTCTTTATCTATGGTACTGTTCATAATCTGCAGGCTCTTAGAGGAAAGGAACTCTGATAACATTTTTTTAGAGACCTTTTAAAAACATATTATTTTGCGGATATGATTTATACTATTTATCTAAAAATAGGAAGGGCACTTTTTAACAGATGAGAAGCCAAGGCTCAGAGAAATTAAGTGACTTATTTGAGGTCACATGTTACCCAAGAGATGTTAGTAACTTGCTGACTGATACACAGCTGGCAAATGGTAGTGAGCACCCCTCCCCCAGTGTCCTGACCAGAGCATGGCCACTATTGTGCCACCCATCTAGAATATTCTGGACTAAATAGATATCTAAAAATGAGCTGGTTTTGAGCCAATCACCACTGGCAACGACCCTACTGTTGAGTCTGGGAATAGGCATGACTGAACATTTTGTAGACTAGGAATTTTGATGACTGTACTGTTTGTGCATATGGACAAAGATAAGGCTACGCATTAGAAGATTCAGTGACTTATCTGTATTCCAAAGCTTGCTTCCTTCACACTCATACATTCAGATTTCCAAAGACCAGTTCATAAGAACCAACTCAGGTGTGAATCCATGACTACTAAACCCATGGAATCATAGAAAAATTAAACCTCAGGTTTGAAATGGGATTTAACTGTCACCTACGTTGGTCACTGACATGAATCACCTCTATGATCTCCCCACCAAGTAGATAGGTAGCCTCTTCTGGGCTGTTTCTAATGAAGCATTTGCCCCCTTACCTGAAAGTCCATAGATGTGTGGACAGCCTTCTATTAGACGGTTTTGCATTACTCGATCTAAACTCCTTTCACCAGGACAACTCCTTGGGGGTAATTTAAACCATTTTTTTTATTTTTTTTTTTTTATTTTTTTTTATTTTTGGGACAGAGAGAGACAGAGCATGAACGGGGGAGGGGCAGAGAGAGAGAGGGAGACACAGAATCGGAAACAGGCTCCAGGCTCCGAGCCATCAGCCCAGCGCCTGACGCGGGGCTCAGAGCCTGACGCGGGGCTCGAACTCACGGACCGTGAGATCGTGACCTGGCTGAAGTCGGACGCTTAACCGACTGCGCCACCCAGGCGCCCCTAACCATTTCTAATCTCACTTCTTCAGGACAGCCTTCAAATATTTAAACTGTAGCCATCATGCCCCATAGGTTTCTCCCCTCTTCTCCCTAGGTTGAATATCCATGATCCTTAACAAGTTCCTCCTAGAATGTAAGTTCTTCTTGGATTTTGAGTCCACTCACCACCTGGGCCACTCTCTGCTCAATATGCTGAGGTTTGTCTGTGTGCCTCCGGAGCTCTTCAGGTGACAGCATTAAATGCAGTTACCCCACACCTGCTCCAGTCCCCATCTAGAGAGCAAATACCTCATCACACAGCCTCTTAGCTAAGGACCCACAGGTACCCAGGTGCTATGTTCCTCTCTTTTGGTGGCAATAACCATTTGTTGTTATGGACAACACAGATGCAGGCTCTCTATAGCATATGTAGATATAAAGGTGAGAATCCTTTCATTTAATAAAATCAAAATTAAAACAACTGAAAACCTCAGAACCCCTAATCACTTTGTCCAAACTGTTTGACCTCATCAGTAGGTACACTTAGAAGTTCTCGCTTTTGGAAACTAATTTAAAACAATGTTGTACTATAATGAACATTATCAATACATATAGGACATCGTACACTCTCAGAATCTTATTGGATTATGCTTCCTATACTTACATGAAACACGGATAATATTATGTGGGGTCATGGTGGACATCATTATCTGAAAATAACTAAGTAAATAGCAAAAGATTTTATTTTTTAAGACAACATCATCTTTTCAATTTTAAAACCGTCTCAACATTTGGTTCTCTTTAGTGTATTTTATCCTACTATCTTCTATATATTTCCTTGGGAATTACGCTACATACAGTAAAGCCATGTGTTTAGATGGCTTCGGAGTGAATTCAGATACAAAAACATTTTCCTTCTGGGCAAAGTAATAAAATGACATTCTTGCTCCTCCCACTATAAGTCAAGCAGAGGTCAGTTCCCCCATCCCTGTATCTGTTTAAATAAACTGGTCCAGCTGTTTGTTTCTAAAATGCCCTCTGACCTTGCGTCTCATCCTCCCCGCTTTTGTGACAGAATGCTTTACTTTCCATTGTGGAAGATTCTAAATTATCAAATTTTCTAAACACTGAACCAAAAAAAGACCTTTAGATTTTATGTAAACTTACATGAACATATTCCCTTCTTAAAACACTCATTTCAAGAAGCATCAGTAAAATAGTTATTTCAAGCTCATGTGTGTGTTCAAATATATATCTATATTTATGTCTGAATACATAAATATATATTAGAACTTTAACATAAGAAGAAACAATGTTTTTGAAGAGAAATGAGAAAGAGAATGATAAAATTCCAGTTTGAATGCTCCACAAAAAAAATCTATTCTCCAACAACCATAAAATAGTTTAAGATAAAATATATCCATGAAGTATATACAATCTTTAGTATTTTCCATATTAATATGGTCTCTTTCAAACATTTGTTAGTTTAAAGATGTAAGAGAAGACTTTTAAAATTTTTGCAATTGATGTCCAAACATTATAGCCCTTAAAACTTAGATGTACAGTGTCAGGAATACATGACAACAGGACATTTCTTCTTACTCATTAAAATCATTTCCCACCTTGGTTTCATAGAAGGTGTCTCAAATTTGCCATAAATTGGGCATTTAAAAAGGTAAACTTTTTAATTAAGTAGAAGGTCAGGAAACATCCTGTTTGCCTTTCCATATTACATTCCGAACATCAAGGTATATTTTTTTATAAATCCCATTTTGCTTTGAAAACAATGTTCTTTTGTGAAGTACTTTTTAGAAAACTGGACACTCTGTAGGTGGCAGAAGACTGAATTAGGGAAAGAATTCTTATATTTCTTTTTTTCACAGCATCATGGATTAAAATTTCTTCCTGTGTGACCAAACTATCTCCTTTCTCAAAACAAGACGTTTTACAAAGGAAAGGAAGAAAATGGATTGGCCTTCCAGCTTCGTTCCATGTCAACATAAACAGAGACGTAGTTCTTTTTACCTAGTTAGTCGTTTAGAACCAGAGTCCTACTATGGAAAAATGGGAGGTTGGAAGGAGAGAAGATCTTCCAAAGTGGGATCATCCCAAAATTGAATTTAATCCTTTGCATTTTTAAAATAGGCATCAGGCAAGGAGAATGGGAGATGAATTCTGAGTTATGCTAAAATAAATATAGGAAGTTTTCCTTTATTCTCTCTTTTCCTTGCCCCCTACATGTTTGTTTATCATCGGACTTCAACATTTTTTTCATTCTGCTAATTCCACCAGTCTCTTTTCATTCTCACTCTTTGAATACCTGAAGAGTTTTCTGACCAAGATCTGGTAGAACAGCTTTCTAAAGCTGACCTTTGTCCTTCAGTTTATCTTCTACTCCTTGCCCTGGTTACTTCCCACAAAACTGGATGGCTAAGTTTAGTGTCCTCTTCGTGAGAACCAGGAAGGGTGGAGAGATCACAGCGGGCATCCATCAGAACCAAAGACAGGGTACGTTTTCCCTGTTCCACAGACAACATTTTCCACACAGCTTTCCCCTTTTCCTGTATTCTTATGCCCTTTGTCTTCCTCGTACAGCTCTCTGTAATATTAACAATACTAAGGAAAAATGACTTGCTCACCTTCGGAGATAGGATTTTCACCCTTACTCAATTAATTCTGTTCCTCAGTGTTTACCACCTACTTGTTCACTGATGATTAAGGGGAGCCCACAGCATTACTTTAGCATGCCAGAGCCAACTCAGTGAACCACATAAAATCAAAATGCTGTTGTTTCTAAACAATGACAGGACTCTCAGTCATCCCTATAGTGTTTCTTGCCAACTAGGCTCAGTAATAGTCAGCAGGAGGTAGCTTAAAGTGTGGAGAAATACCATTTTACAATACCCTCCTATGCCCAAGGAGCAAAAATTATCAACTTGATATTAAAGAGAAGATTTCATTAAATAGCAAGATGTGTTAGTAAAGATGCCTTCTATACTTAAACTATCCATTAAATAAAGTATTAGTCACAGTCATCTTTGATTAATGTTGAGGTAAACTTAGGAATACCTACATACATACTTCATAAAAATTAATACCATGCATTCTTTTGTTAAATTTTTTTAATGTTAATTTTGACAGAGACAGAGAGAGACGGAGCATGAGAGGGAGAGGGGCAGAGAGAGAGGGAGAGGGGCAGAGAGAGAGGGAGACCCAGAATTCGAAGCAGGCTCCAGGCTCCGAGCTGTCAGCACAGAGCCCAACGCCGGGCCAGAACTCACGGACTGTGAGATCATGACCTGTGCCGAAGCCGGACGCTCAACCGACTGAGCCACCCAGGCGCCCCTAAATTAATACCATGCATTCTTAAGAATAAGTCCTGGTGATTTCTACACACACTATTCTTTATCAACTAAAAATAAAATAAAATTATTACATGCTGTAAATAATATTTAATCAATATAAAATTCATTTAGGTAATCTCTATAAATATTTTTATAGAGTTTAAGACTTGTGAAAAATCTTCAAATATGAAATTTCACATTGGAAGCTAGTTGCTGAATTCCAGAATTTTGTCCTTTTTCTCCTTATTCTATTCCATGAGTTTCTTTCCTAGTATTTCTTTCAACTTCATCACAATCATTTAAATAAAAGTATATATACTATATATTTTTAAAGTCAGCATTTCCTAACAACCTGAAGGCCTCTTTTATAAACGAACCCTTCAGGGAATGAGTTCTAGCCATCTCTCAAATAACTCTCTGTTCTTTTAAATAAAAATCAACTTCAAAATCTTTTGTTGGATTTCTTCATTTTAGATTTACATTTACTTATTGAATTTAATGATCCATAACTGGCGGTCTTCAGGGTCCAAGCCTCCTACACTCCCTTTCTCTGTGAAATAAGATTTCATAAAACACTATTTTAAGACACTCAAGAAAGTTGACTCCATCTCAAGTCAAACCTTATGAAATCATGTTTTTGGCACCTTTTTCCAGTTTCTCAACCTTCTCCGAATCCAACAGTTCCAGGACTGCAATACATCATCTGTGTGCTGAGGGCAGGGGGAAGGGGGTAGACAGGAGGGAGAAGGGGGCACATGCTCTGCTCTTCATCCCTTCTAGAAACAGAATATTGAAATTTCCTCGAATCACAATAAGCCCATCAATCGGCAGTCTGTAGAAGGTTCCCCTTCTCTAGCAGCGAAGGGCGTATTTGTCAAATTATTTTAGAAATAGCTTACGTTGTCTAAGACCACTGAGGAAGTTGATTGCATATAAAATTTTCCTCAAAGCCAGTAGTGAAAAAAATCACTAATTATTTGAAAATGATAATGCAGAGTAATAACAAGCCCACGTATTAAATGTTGGAGTAACTTTCAAATACTTCATCGCTTCATTATATATAATGGGGAAGTTTTCCTTGAAAGCAAATTATAAAATGATTTTTTATTAAAAAAAAATATAAGCTTGCTAAATGCTTTAATCTGTCCTGAATTCAAAGCAAGCGGGGGGGGGGGGGGGGGGGTTCTTTTAGTGGCAGATCTCTGTTTCTTCTGCTACTACCCATGACTTTCTAGATCACTGAAGCACCAGGCTCCGAACTCAGTGGAATAAATTGTGGGGATATCCTGCCAGACCTAGCATAAGGAATACCCAACAGTTTAAAAATATCTTAAGTATGCATTGATATAAAACATACGTAATAAAATATTTATGCAGTATTTACTTATATGTGACAATTTGCCAAAGTTGAGTTTGTATAATTGCACAAATATAAGAAAAATAGTGCTTTGCTTAAGGTGTATGGAATTAAGATGATTATTATCACAACAAAGGAGTGATAGGAAAACCTAGGATAACAAAACCTTCTGTAGTAATGAAAAACTAAAATAGGTATAATATATTCAAAGAATAGATGTGTCTCTCTTTGGTCTAAGCTGAACCATTTTTCATTTAAATTCTAATTTTCCTGTATTTTACAAAAAGTAAGTAAAATCGCATCTAACTAAACGTCCCTTAAACATTACAGAATAAATACGTTTATTTAAAACAAATCCTAATTTTCTGCCAATCTCCATTCTTTTTTTATAAATGTTTTCATTTATTTTTGAGAGAGAGAGAGAGAGAGAGAGAGAGAGAGAGAGAGAATGAATGGGGGAGGGGCAGAAAGAGGGAGACACAGAATCCGAAGCAGGCTCCAGGCTCTGAGCTGTCAGCACAGAGCCTGATGCGGGGCTTGAACCCACAAACCAGTGAGATCATGACCTGAGCAGAAGTTGGCCACTTAACTGACTGAGCCACCCAGGTGCCCCAGCCAATCTCCATTCTAAGTAGGATGACCACATAATTTATCATTTAAGCTGAGACACTTTTGAGAGTAAACGGACACTATTAACAATTAGGCTGGACAACAGGCATCAACCACAAATATTCCAGGCAGTTGGGGTGTGTGGCCACCCTAATCACCAAATATGCACTTTTTTTTCCAAATAAAACTTCCCCTGCAAGATTGGAATTGAAACCCTCTTGTATGAGAATGGTGGCCGGCCCTGGCATATATAAGGTGTCACAGAACCCCAATACCACCTGGGAGTGTCTCTGAGCTCTTTCCTTTCTGGAGGATCTCTCCTTTAGTTGCCTCAGCTCCCTAAGACTTCACTAGTCCAAAAGCTTCCCAGACCTGGAATCTCCACTCCAAGGGAGAGACCAAGGGAGGATATCTCAAAATTCAGCTTGATTTCTGCTTTCACTTGGTCACAGGTTAGACTACAGAATGGCACAGTGAAGGTGACTTGACTGGAGTAGAGGCCTGTGTCTATACCTTAGAAGGCTCACTGTAATTCCTGTTTTAATCAGTAAAGCTTAAAACCCGAGTTCCATGTAACATATATCAATATGTAATCCATAGGATTTAAATACAAATGGAACCAACTATACTAAAAGGCAGAAATCTCTCAGTTGAGGCATATGACAAAATTGTTCAAATGAAGGCGGTAAACTAATAAAATGACCTCCTCTTGGAACTTATCAAATCTCTGGAAAATGCTTGTGGTCATCTAAGTCACACTGAGGGAAGTTTGGAGACTGTGCGTTTCACTTGAGTGGCTATCCTTTTCTTTGAACAGTATCACTCATCACTATTACAGTCAAGACACTGGCCAAGGACAGGGAGAGTTACAGCGGCATCTAGGGAGAAGAGTGTGAGAACTGAGTAGGAAAAATTGCCCCTCGCTGCTCTGAGATCATAGTTGTGTTTAGGTGCTAGAGCTGTGATGACCCAAGTGACTTCATGCCTATGAAAGGAGCTTTCTTTGCAAATTTAAAACCTAAGACAAGGGTTTGTTGAGATACTGTCGTTAGGATTCTCAAAAATACCTAACAGTCCAAAGACTTGTACACGAATGCTTATAGCAACAAAAGGTGGACACACACCCAATGTCCACCAACTGATGAATGCAGAAACAAAATGTGGTCCATCCAGACAATGAAACATTCTTCAGCCGTTAAGGGAATGAAGGCTACCTGCTACATGGAGGAAGCTTGAAAACAACATGCTAGGTGCAAGGAGCCAGTCACAAAAGGCCACATGTTCACATGATGACATTTAGGGGAAATGTCCAGAATTGGCAAATCCTTAGAGACAAAAAGTGGATTAGTAGTAGAGTGGAGGCAGAGGTATGGGGAGGGGCAATAGCGAAAGGGTCCAGGGTTTTCTTCCTGAGGTGGTGTAAATGTCCTAAAATTGACTATGGTGACTGTTGCACAGTATCTGTGAATATACCAAAAACCATCAAATTGTATACACTTTAAATGGGTGAATTTCATGGTATGTGAATTACATCTCAATAAATCTGTTAATAATAAGCACATAATGGTGGAACAGAAGAGGTGCTGAACAAGGAACCGGCCCCATCCTTGCCTCCAATTAGCAGCATAACTTTGTAAAGCCCTGAGCCCCATCTGTCAAATGATGCATAAAATCCCATCCAGGACTTGGGCTCTGACATTCAGTGGCATGATGTTCCTAAAATTGTAATCCATGCTCGTTTTTTATAAACTTCAAAATCTCATATCCTTTGTTATTTGGAACCCTAAAAGAAATAGCACGACTAAAATCAAAAGTTAAGTCTCAGTAGGCTTTTTTATACTACTACATTCACTCAAAATGACTCTGATGTGCCTTTTCTGGCCCCTAGTCCCTCTTGGCCCCCACTTGGCCCTAAGGACGGGAATCTCTGCCATAACCTATTGTACTTTCCTTTCTGTAAACAGTACTGCCAGGTGACCAGCCGTGGGAGCTGAGATCTGACATCTTTGGACATGTATGATTCTTTCCATTAGCTTTTTCAACATCCCCTACTCCCTGCCCTTTCCAAGCACATCTGAACTCTGACCCAAACTAGGGATCAAATAAAATCAACCAGAGCAGATGTTCAAGGGATATAGGCCAACAAACCCTGCAAGTGGACAACAACTCTCAAAAACTACCTACTTACATTCAAACCAGCATTCTAGGGTAGAAAGTACTGGAAACTTAAACATATGTATTTTTAATCACATTGCATTTAACTTCCAATATACTATTCTTAAAACACAGCTTGAGCTAAGAACTCAAGACCAATAATCCCCATCAGCCTGAAAAAGTTGTGTTTGGGAAAGCAAATGCTTTTTCCCTTCTTCACTGATCAGATCTAATCTTGTGAGGCATTAGGTCCTTCAGTCACATTGGTTAAGAGGGTAAAGAGGAAAAGAAGAGCTCTCCAGGATGGAAACAGATTAAAGTTTGTTTGTTTATCTGTTATTGTTCAGGTATCAAGAGCCCGATAGCGTTCAGTATTTCCCATACTAATGGGTCAGGCTTAAAAGTGTCATAAGAATGGAAATGAAAAGGAAAACATCAATGACAGTGAAAGGCAGTGACAGGGAGAACCCTCTGTTTGCATCCATGATGTCTTTTGGAGGCTTTGTTTGCTTGTTTGGTGGCTTTTTAATGTTCCCTTCCCCCCTTGAAAATTAAGAAAGAAGAAAAACAAAACCCCAGGCCTTTACACAAAGCTCTGGGTATTCACACATTGGAGCGATGCAGGCTGAATCCCTCAGAAACATTTCCTCCCCCACCCCCTATGCCCCTGGCTCCACTCCATTTTTGAGAAAATTGTTTTATTCAACGAGGAGGCAACATTTGCCCCATTTTTTAATATTTCAGGCTGATTTTTTCACCACTCAGAAATGCTGTTTGTTTTATGTGGGTGCAGCCTGAAGCAAGATGATGAGGTAAGAGAGTGGAGAGGGGTCTCTGTGGGCACAGCACGGTGGTGCTTCAGTGCTCGACGGTTAATCACCCAGCACCAGCCTCAGCAACTGTTGACACAAAATAGGTGGAGATCAGGTCTGTGCAAGCAGAAAATACCAGAAAGGCAAACTATATGTAAACACACTTAAGACAGATTTGACAAGAATAGACCTAAACCTGACTTGCTAGGAAACTCCGAATGTCTAAAGGCTTCAGGGTCCCTCTCAGCTGAGGCCCCTTCCCCTTAACAGAGTTTCCTTTGAGAAGAAAAAGAGTAACATTTGAAAAACTAAAATAAGTTTACAGAAGAGAGCTGGGACATTTGTCCCCTTGATTCACACAGTGTGGGTTTCAAATCTGCTCCTACATGCGGATTTATGTAATGTAATACACTTCTTCCACGTATATTTGGAGCAGAGCCAAATGGGGGGGGGGGGGGGCTTACAACATGCACACACAACCACAATTCAAAAAGTTATTTCTCCTGACCTATAAAACTCATGCAAAGAAGCAAATGGATAATGCTTAAACAGTCTTTTAATCTTATCTAACTGACACCTGACAACCCATTACTTATAGATTATTAATGCACCCACTAAAAAGTTTGTCATGTACAAAATTACTAGAGAAAAAGATTGAACGCCTCAGGAAAAAACAAATTTTGCTGTACAATAACTTCAGAAATTTCAAGCCTATTATCTGTCATGCCCTTCATAGACTCGTAGCACACTGCTAAAAACAACTGATTTATCTTTATTATGAATCCTAAAATGACAGCACACATGTTTTTCATGTCTTGTGATAATGTTTAATTTCATCCAGTTTTTATTTTACAGAGCTTGATTTGCTTACTTAAGATGAAGAAAAGTAGTAACTTTTTAATTAATTTCCCTGGTTGTCTCTTTATCAAAGGACATGGGTTTTTTTGTGTTTTTTTTTTTTCTAGTCCTCGTGTAAAGCTGGAATCAGAGTTTCAGAGCGATCACCTTGCTTCTCTTTGGTTTGCAGTACTACGGAGTCTAAAATAGTAAAGCTGGGTGTGCCTGGGTGGCTCAGTCAGTCTCAGCTCAGGTCATGATCTCACAGTTCATTAGTTCAAGCCCCACATCAGGCTCTGTGCTGACGGTGCAGAGCCTGCTTGGGATTCTCTCTCTCTCTCCCTCTCTCTCTCTCTGCCTCTCCCCTACACTCTCTCTCTCTCAAAATAAATGAATAAACTTTAAAATAAAGTAGTAGACCTGGAAGAGGCACTGGGTCCCACCAATGTGGTCCATTTTAGCAGCAGAAGCTGTCACCGGTCAAAATGGAGTGACTTGATCAAGGACACGTATGTGATTGATGAGGAGTGGGGAAGACAGCTGAAATGTTTTGGCTCAGAATGTTCTTTCTCTTGCATATTCCCTCCCCTTACTTGCCCTGTATAAACTGTATGCTGTCCTGAGGCTTACAGGGCAGTTTGTTCCTTACCCACCTGTGGATGCCAGGCTCTTCCCCCTTGATCCATGATGCCTCTCAGCCCCCTCACTTCCCACGCTGTCTACAAGCAAATGGGAGTCAGGTCCTGCTCTGCCAGGTTGCATGACACACAGGCAGATTTTTTCCATCTCTCTGACCAGATAATTGTGCCAAGACACCGAAAACAACAAATCTGGCTTCATTAGGACTCATAACAAGTCCTGCTGACCTACATACCATGTTCAAAGTCAACCACCAACCACTGGTTTCACAGCTTTGAAAGGGACCATGGACATTCGGAAACACTGGGCTTAGGATGGATAAATCAGTCTCCTAACTCACTCACTTGCACCCCAGCCCTCAGTTGTCCTGAAGTACCTGCTCAGGTCGTACGGCCTCTCAAGGCATCACACTCCTGCCTTGTCCTGAAAAGCTCAGAAACTGTCTTTGGATGCTGGCTGGAGGAGAGACGGCAGTTACACTGAGGAGGATTGGGACTTTAAATCCACCTTCCTTCATCCCACCCCTTCCCCTTTCTTTTCTCACCCAGACTCAGGGCCCCATGGGAGAAGGGGCAGGGTTTTCCGCCCAGTGCCTCTGTGGGCCACCACCTACTTGGTGAGGGGTTTCCACCTTTCACAGTACTCACAGTGGGATTTTACACAGTGTGGGGAAGCTCAGAGTAAACTTACTGTGTAAAACTTACAACAAAGTATATTTAACAGACTGCAGAGTCATTTTCAAAGAGGATTGTTTGCTGGAAATTTTTAGAATCTGCAGACAAAAGCAGCGTCTCTGTTGAACTCCTAAGACTCTCTGACATGACAATACCTGAAGGTTTCTAAATTCACAGCTCTTTTCCCTGCGAGCTATTTGCTCAGCTTTCCTAATAATACCCTGCCTGCCTGGCACCTTGCCAGTTCTGTCTCAGGCAATATGCAAGCTAAACATTTTTTGACTGATTTCAATATTTTTCTTACGAGCAACTAGACAGTATTTTATCTAGTGAGTATTACTGATTGCTATAATCTAAGCCCACAGTAAGTGCCCGTAAAGGTAATATTATTAGAATTGACACTCAAGGTGAAAAGCATAGCAATTAACTGGGGCTTGGAGAACAACAACCCATTCTGTAACATGCTGCAGACTTATTCTATTTATATTTCTCCTTCTTCTTTCAAAAATATTGCACCTGTTACTCCATTGATCAGTTAGGAAGCCTACCTTAAATGTAGGTTACACTGAAACTCTCAAGGGAAAAAGTTAAACCACCTGCTTAATAAAATTACCTTTTGTGTGTGAAGTTGTTCCATCCCTAGGTGATTTCTAGGCAAAGAAAATCACTATACACCCTGCACTTTCATTTTGCAGTTGAATAACAAACAAATGACCCAGTGCTTCTTGCATGGTGCACTGTTTTTTACATCTGTTTTCCTTGCTTTTGTGTCATGCCTCTGTTTAGCTTTATTGACAAAACAATCTGTGCCTAATGTTTAAACAACATCTGTAAAATGTATTATTAAATTATGTTGGAAGAAAAAGCAGAGCAATTCTATGAAACCCTATGACCCCCTATTGATTTTTAGATCGCAGAAGTTGAAAGGATAATTTGTGAATGTTTTAACATTTACATCTACACAGGTACCTATATTTATAGAATCTTTGATTACTTATAAAAGTATTTGCTACAGTATTACCATAACTCAGAAAGAAACCTGACCTTTAACAGTTGGATCTGTTTATTAAAAGGGAGATCCTATTTTTTAAAAAATAAGTTTACATTTTTACCCGCCAGTGGCATAAATCTCTAAGGATAACATACTTCCCCTCCCCCCCACCCCACTGGTAATAAATGGGAAGTGATGCCTGAATGCTTTGCAGTTTTGAAGGCAATAAATGAAGTAACTAGGAAAATCTGGTATATGTACTAAATCTGAGAACTACAGAGCTGTGATAGTTCTGTAAAGTGTCACCTCAGATGTTAGGATGCTTCCTGGAATTTTACGCACCCAACTGACATAGAGTGATTTTTCTTTCTGCATACACACTGTATTTCACATACACTATATATTTTGCACCTAAAATCCATATTGCCTTCTCAGAGCATAAAGAAATAATCATTTAACATTAGGCCTTAATGGGAAAGTGTCTGGATGAATAGTAGTAAACAAAGACACTGTCAAATTTATTCAATACACCCTAGGCTAGAACTCTGCTGAGGCAGAGTATGTCTGAGGCATCGGGCAAGTAAGATACAACCACCGGCCCAGGTCTGCATCATATGGAATCCCCAGGTCTGCAACACTGCTGTGAAGACACAGAAGGGAGTCTTTATCCGGCCATTCTACGCTCATATTTCCAAATTAAGAAATAAAGTTGGTATATTCGGGAGAAAAAAGAACCAAGTATTGATTAACCTTGTGTGTGTGTGTGTGTGTGTGTGTGTGTGTGTGTGTGTGTGTGTTTTCTTTAAAGTTCTGCCTAAATAATTAAAGACCTAAATGATCATCTCAGAATTCAAAAAGTTTCTGCTTAAATGACTAAAATGCTCGACATATTACTAATATGTTTTCACAGAAGTAATTTTCACAACCACCACAACAATGAAAAAACAGAAAGCAAAAGCTCCAAATGTTATTATTTCTCGTTTTTGGATCAAATCATAACTGGGAGTGAGAAAGCAAAGAGAGAAGAATACATGAGTCAATGGCACATATTATATTTCAAAAATTACTAAGCTTTTAAGTCTAAGTCTATCACGGCATGCTAGAATTGAAATGTTTAGGCAATTAGTTATGGAAGTCAATTTTTTAAAAAACACAGTTGCCTCAGATACTTAGATAATGAAGGTAAAAATATTTTCACCCAAATTATTTGCATAATTGCCTCAATTCTCAAAAGATTTGTTGGCGTAGACTTGTCCTACAATGTCTCATCTGATAAATTTCACATTCCGTCCCTGGGCCCAGTTCCTATAAGCAAAACAGCGACCGTTTTAAGATCCCTCCTCTCTGTTTTCATTCTGACAAGTAGATCAACTATAAGAGTGACAATGGTTGTTTCTTGTAATCCAAATTTTCTTTTAATTAATCAAACCTGTCTTGTTGTTTTCCATTTACATTCTCCCTATTGTCTCCCCTCCCTCCAGATTCCATCTGCTTTGGCCTTAGCCAAGGCAGGTAGTTTGTATCACTTGCGGCAATTAGAGAAGATCAGTTCAGCAATGGAATGAAAGGGCCATCACAATACACCAAACTTTTCTCGTCTCATTTTTCAATCAAAACTGAACTGAAAGCTGCATCGGCCAGGGTTTCTATGACAAGCTAACAACTAGACACGAGTTTCTATTTTTCACTTTCATATTGTGTGCTTCGATACATTATGTTGCTGCCAATAATTATGACTGATCTACACCCAACCTGCCCTTCAGCATTTTATTAAATCTCTCCAGCAGTGACTCATAGTTCGTACAAAATGTACATGTGTGTTAACAAGTTTTAAGAAACCCAAGAAGGAAGACACACATTTTTAAATGTTGTGGCTAAATGAAGTGAAGGGGAAATGCTAAAATACTAATGACGCTTTTCTTTTAATTATGATTGCTAGAAGGAAGTAACTTGGGCTTGATATCCAACACAGGAAAAATGTTTACAGGCTCTCAAAAAAGCTCTGCGTAATTTTTTATTATGAGAAAGGAAAATGAAAACCCTTTAGTGTTTATGCTGTTGTTAGTCTGCAAGTATACCATAGTTTAAGATGCTCTGACATCTTTGGTTTTCATCCAGCATCATCTAGGTTTCCCCATTCTTCCAACCTATTTCCTACTCAAAGCCTATAAACAAAAAAATAAATCTATTATCAGCTCCTCAAAAGCTGAAGGCTTGGATGATAATTAATAAACCATTAGAAACTCAAAGCAAACACGGGAATGTCATTATTCACCAAACTTAGGCGAAACAATCTCTCTTAAAACTTTTACTTACTTGAGGAGAATTCTCTACCACCTAGCTGTTAGAATTGAGACAGTTGCCAAATGCAAAACAACGAAGTACAAGCAAAAGTCACTTCTAACTCCACACAGAAGTAGAGAGAACACAGGCACAGTACACAGTGCCAGCTGAGGTCAGAATCTTGTTTACATTGCGCGTAACTAAAAGTGATCTGTATGTCCGTACCTGGGCAGAACTGAGTTATCAGTGTGAAGTTTATAGTAGGTCTGCACATACTCTGAAAAGTAGTTTAACTTTTTTAAGGTCCCTCTTTTCCTCTTCTAATTGCAAAACCGAGGAAGTTGCTTTATGACCACTGTATAGAACCTAGGAAAATGACAATTGCATACTGTCTGGTGTCACAGGAATGCCTGCCTGCCTGTGCATCCACAGGAAATAGCCCTTAAGTTGGTCCACCTGTGGAAAGCAAGTTGTATTGGAATTTGCTCACCGGTAACAATGTTTACGGAGGGAGTTTGCTAGCAACACTGAAGAGGAACAGAGATGCCGTGTGTGATAGATCACCTGAGTGGCAGCGCTTTCGCCTTCCTTGATTAGAGTTCGCCCTGCCACTCCTCGGCCCTCGGATGGGAACATTTCCCAGGGAAATACATTTGTACAGCCTCCATTGTATTAAAATTACATCATCAGTTTAACCTCGAAAATATATTTGAATTCAGACGTGCATGCAAAATGGATGGTCTATCCTATAACATTGTCCAGGATGATCTGAAGACTAAGTTCAAATATATAGTATCAACAGTCTTGAAAATGAAGATACAATAGCAGGTACAAGGCAAACAAAAAATCTCCGCAGTGACACCCTCGTAGCAACACATTTAGGTATAGTATGGCTTCCATTGGCTCCCTATCCACTTGGCTAAAGGGCTGCAAAAATTGATCTCCCAAGGCTGCGGTAAGGTCATAGAAATTGATAACCCTTACAAGCAATGCTTATGTGAGTCTGTCTGCGTCTTGCAGATAGTGCACTTTGTAAATTAATCCTCCAAAGGCAAATATATTGTAAGTAGCTTGTTATCTCTAAAATACTAAATTGAAGAATACATGGGATTATATTGACAGAAATTACATTTTCTGTAATGGGGTTTAATATATCTGGAATCTCTCCCAAAGGCTCCCAGGCTCTCTAACAGAGAAGGGTCTGTTAATGTAGGTGCAATGGACATCAAGAACAAATTTATTCACCAAAATGGATTAGGCCATGTAATCAGAGATTCTGTAATATTAATCTTTGACACTTACTGAACAGAAAGAAATACTTCTGTCTGCAAACTGGCACCCCCAGTTCTCCCCTTTCCCCAACCAGGCTGTGGGCCTTCTCTGGATTTTACTTCAAAGAGGATAAGGTTTCCCCATCATAAACACTAATCTAAAAATATTAGGACAATTAATTAGATACACTTAGTTTGAGAGGATATTGGATTTCGATACCCTTCAAATATGACACTAGCTCTGGGTGATTATATGAACCTGGCTTTCAGCACACTCACAAAGGGTAATAAATCATACTTTCCCAAAGCCTTGTTGCCACACCACAGTACATTGTCAGAATATTGTTGGCTAGTACTTGGTACGTAATCTCAGCTTCCCCCCAAATCAGGAATTCACACATTTACTTAGAAATAGTATTGAACAGCCCTGAAACACATCGGGTTTTGAACAGCTTCAAAGTGGAAACATAAATAATTTCTCTTTTTCCATGGACAGAGGATAGGAGGAAAGGGGACACTATCCTCAAAAGCTCAGCCCTGACAAAATAACTGCAGTTAACTATTCAGTGAATTTAAAACCTGACTGATATGTGATGGTGGATTTTCTTGTTCCACAGAAACTAGGACAAATGCCACTCCTTCTATTGGTTATCCTAAAATGAGAAAAGCCATTTATGGAGCCACAGTGTATGCGAATTAAATACTTAACTTACATTATGCCTAAAACTCATCAATTTGTAAAGGCAATGGAATGCAATGCAATGTTGGTTTTTTTGGCTTGTTTTGTTTCTTTTTGGATTTTGGGTTTTTTTTTTTTTTTTTTTTTTTTTTCTATGCCAGCCAGTGCTCTCACCTGTCAGTCAACCATTTATTTTCACTTTTCCATCAAGGAGCCACCAGAGAAAACAGCAACAACTGGGTGTGTCTTGTTAATGCAAAACATGAGCTGCAGGTTGCCCAAAGCCAGATTACTTACCAATTGTTCACTTGAAGGATGGTGAGTCCCGTGTCTTGTGCCAACTGCTTTTTCTGTTCTTCAGAAGGGTAAGGGTGCTGCAAGAGAACAACAAAAAAAAGATAGATGTGTGCACATATACCCCGGGCAGATAGTGTAGTGCGTATCACATGTCAGGTGCGATGCTAGGTGCTAGGGATTCAATAAGAAACACATACGCTCTGTAAAAATAGTATGTGTATATCAGGCAACATTTAGGCTATTTTGTCAATAGCCTCAGTGTCTAGTGAAGATACAGTCTATAATTAAAGGTAAAAATGCTGAGGTGTGTCACTCTTATTAATGGAATACTACATCATCTAATTAATGGCAGTAAAAGACAAGCCAATTACAAAGATTAGTGAAGTGTATAAATAGCTACTTAGGATACTTGCAGAACCTTGATACTGAGTTTATCCTTTAAGGGTTTATTTGTCGCAAACACGGAAAGTTTAGAATGATCTTCACTGTATAAGATTAAAATAAGGAGAAGCCCTTTTTGATGACATAAAATCCTATCATCTTGATGTAATATATTCATAGAACCACAGACTTCTAAAGCTGAACCATTTGGACCAACCGTCTCAGCTGAGGTCCCCAGTAGTTAAGCACTTTGTCAGCATGACATTTTCCCTCCAAAACACCATATTGCCAGATGCAAATATCAAAATTAGAGTGGGTGGATATTTTTGAACCACTAATCATTGCAGCTCTTCTGAAAAGCAAACAAAGGACATTCAACCAAAGTTGGTTTCCATATCTGAATGTCAACACATGCTGGGATTCTGAACACAGGCCAATACAAGGTCAAAGACCAGCATATTTTGCATGCTAAGAACAAGCCCAGCCATGTTCCTCATGAGTTAGAGTGGATAAAAAAGTATTACAGGATTAGATAATAAAATGAAACTCATACCCTCTTGAAAGAATGTTTGGAATTCTACTGAAATTAGTTTTGGCACAAATACTTTTTGTTCAGTAATGAACTATATCTAAATCTGAAATATACATTTCTAAAGCCTGGGACCTGGTATCCATCTATGGACACATTGATTAGCTTGGAACTACTGCATCCCAATAAATTCTCCCCAGATAAAAATTGTTCTAATAGTCAACCCTCTATTCTCTTATGAATGAGAAAGGGCACCCTCAACTCTCAATTTAACTATCTCTACCATTGGAAACTAAATTCTGGTCTATTGAATGTTAATTAACATAGGTTTTAATCTCATTAATAATGTCTGATTAGATGCTAAGAAGTCTTGTTAATGACCACTTTAATGCTATTATAGGTAAGTTTAAATATGTTCTATATCTGTACACGTGGGATTCGTTTGTGGAGAGCAGAGATGTAGCAATTTTTCCCATAAGCATTGTCTTTGATTGTCACTTAATCAATAAATACACAATTAGAATAAGGCTTTGCTTTCATGGAATATAGTGCCTTTCTCTAAAGAGCTCCAAGTATATTACAGGCAGGATGGTAATTAATCCCCATTATATCCCTTTGAGGGACATAAATGGAATCTATGGTCCGTCCTGTCTTACAGGTGAGGAAACTGGCCAGGGCAAGGCATGGTCAGCAGCCACATGACTCAGTGATATTTCCTGCTTCCCTTCCAGTGTCTAAGCCTCACCATGACTGAGGGATGTGGCAAATGCCTTTCGTAATCTTCATTCTTATGCCCTCCCCAAAACTTTCAGACTGCTTACCATGGCCTGTAAGGCATGCCACCACCCAGCCCTGCCCACCTCTCAGACTCTGTGGCCTTTTCTTCGCCCCTGCTCCACTCCTCTGTCTGACCACACAGTCCTCCTTTCTGTTCTTCCAACACACCAACCTTCAGTCCCTACCCTTCAGTCTCCTGCTCCAGTGTCACTTTCTCATCTCAGCTCAAAGGCCAAGCCTTACCCACCCAGAGTCCACCAGCCCACCTTACTGCCCTCACATCGATCTTTTCCTTTTCTCCCTAACGGCAGAGCCTCACTCTCTGAAACACCTGTTCTGATGATTTGTTTCCTTTCAGAGTGCCTCTTCTCACCCATAGAGAAACTCCAAAGTCCATGACTTTCTCATTCACCATCCTCAAAGCCCAGCCTAGCGCATAACAGGAAATCAGTAAGTATCTGGGAAACAAGAAGGAGGCTATGTCTTGCCATGATACACAGATACTGTCCACTCAGATGCAACATCAAAAGGTATAATAAAACTTTTTTTCCACAGCCCACAGGAGGTGTAAACAATCCAACTTGAGATCCACAACGCTACTTTCCTGACTTCGTTCCTAACGGTGATATCAACCCACTCTTTTCAAATAACAGTATATAAATTTCAAAATAGGCTAAGATCATAGGTGACAATCACCCTACACAACATAATGCCAGTAATCACAGGCAAAATCTCATGACTGGATACTGAGTTAAAGGAATCCTCTACCCTAAGGTTTAAAATATGGCTCCTGTGGCATAAAAGTTTGCCGCACAATACAAACCGTATGAACCTCTTATCCAGTGAATAGACACTGATTTAAGGTTTGATATATAGAATTTCTATGTCTACATTAGTTGAGGAACTGTTATAGGCATACATGACCCTGTAGAGTGTATAAATTTATGCTGCCGCTCACTAGCTATGAGATTTTAAACAAGGGACAACTTTTCTAATCTTCAATTTTGTCTTCTGGAGTTTAAAGACCCGTAACAGTTAAAAGTTACCCAGGCTGGCAATTCTTACAGATTATAAGCCTGATTTTGAAATATGCAAATTTTAGCATCCAGCTGTTGGGCACTATTTGCCATCTAAAAGTATAGACCCATGTACACAAGTCGTTTCCAATCTATAACATCTTCTGTAATTTGCTTACAGTTGTTCGGGTCCTGTGGAAATCTCTTCCAGCAACTTTCAGTAGAATTAATAAATATGTCAACAATCTCTATTCACTGTAGCTGGATGGCAATACCTTTTGCCCTGCCTCGTTAGTTGTGACTTAATATTATGACCAGAACTGGATAAAAATTAATATTTATGCCATTTACCTTTAGTTACTTTGGAAATTGAGAATTGTCACAGTCATTTATTTGTGCTGTGTTTTCAAGAGTATTTTTGCATGCCTGTTTGTAAGTTTTACACCATTCTTACAAAGCAAATGGAACTCACATTTTATTTATGCAGGTGGTGTCAGGAAAATTCTCTCTGTATCATTAAAATTACCTGAATCATTACAGCTTCAAAGAGCAATCGATGGCCCTCAAAATTTCAGCACAAATTTAGGTTGTTTCTTCACATCATGCAGTTTCTGATTTCATAATTTAAATATCATGAAACGAGAAAGTTCTTTTTTTCCTCTGTCACTTTTCATGTGATCTGATTTTAAGTAATTGGAACAAACTGTGTCTAATTTCATGCAGCATAATTGCTAGGCAGCCTCAAGCTATGGAGACCCAGCACTCCATCTCCATTAAACAATTTTCAGTCATTCAGGATATATTTTTTTTAAATAGAAGTGAATGAGCCTGGATGAAATTAAATGCCACAATAATCTGGTCATTGTTAAGGGGGAAAAAAGGTGTCAACAAAATTCCCTAAGCCCTTGTCTATGGTAGGGAGATTGAATTTTTTTCTTTTTTTCATAGTTCCTCGACTGGGTGTCCCACAAACTTTTAATTCCCTGAAGAAAAAAAATCCATAATTGCTAGAATCACATGAAAGCCATGACTTCAGGTAGCTAATCCACAGTCAGCCAAAAATTCACAAAGGAGTAAGCTTTTAACTGAAACCCAGTATCTTTAAATGTCTTAAATCCTATGCATCTTTCTTACATAAGCTTTTTTGGACAGTATGAGTTATTCCTTTGTAGACTTGAAAAAAAATGACTTGACAAAAACCCAACATGCCAGGAGCAAGGCTCCTGTAAAACATTCAAAATCCTGTTGTGTTATGCCCACAGGATCGTAAGATGGGCAAAGGTAGACATCAGCTTACAAAAGAGATAAAGAGGAGGACATTCTAGGAAGAAAATGGGAAATTCATTCCAAACCATTGCAACCAAGAGCCTAGGTCACCCCTTGCCTTTCTCCTGAACACCTTTGCTATTAACGGCAAGGACACTAGTTTAAGAAAGATCAGTAGGTTCTTGTGAAGGGAAGATGGGTTGCACTTGGCCAGACGCACCAATCAGCCTAATCACTTTGGGATATCAAAGCAAATTTGACCACAGTCCAATAGGTAGTGACAGGAGACCTTTCCTTTGTTGTGTACATTAGCCTCATGCCATTATCTCTTAAAAGCTTAATTATTTGCAAACAATTGATCAAGATGGGAATTTGAGAAAGGATATGCAAGGGCCACTGGGAGAACTGCAACGCATTAAGAGAGCAAACAAAATTACCTTTAGATCTTACAATAAGAATTAACGATTGAGACGGGAGAGCAAGGCAGGGCAGTAGCTACAAGGGTTCCTTCTCGAGTGTTTCCCATTTGATCTGCATTAACACCTCAGGAATGAGTGAAAGCCATAAAAGAGTGATTATGTAAGGGTGAAGCTGACCCTCCCTTCCAGCATTAAACCTGCACACGTGTATTGGGCTGGCTTCGCGGGGGAGAGAAGAGGTGCTGGACTCAGTGGGAAAAGACGTGGCTTGGGGGTAGTGGGGGACAACTCACAAAATGATCATCCGTATTTCAGCAATCAATGCCCTGACTTCTCTCCAGGGTAAGTCTCTTGCTGACATAGAACCCGTGTGTCACTCTTCCTGTGTTTCTGGATCTGAAGTGCGACTTCTGATGATGACCTAGTATAGCAGTGATTGCTTAATAACCCCATCAAAGAATGAAGTGATCCCTGGAGTATGTGTCCTGTGTCATAGAAATGGTTAAAGAATGTCTGACGAAAATCTAAAAATAGCTTACATAAAAGTGAAGTCTGAACTGTCATTTTATCAGCCCCAAAGAATAGAAAGCGACAGAAAGAAAATGGCAACTTGCTAAAAAGAAAGTTACGTCTGCACAACTCCAATTTTGTTTCTTGAGGTTGGGATGGGAGGGGGGTTCTGACACTGGTTATCTGGTATTTACAAGTTTACAGAACGTTGGAAGAAAACTTATTTACTTAAACAATCAAGCAGACCGTTTCAGATGAGTATCGATGGCAAAAGAAAAAACTCTTCAGTACACAGATGGAAAATGTCCAGTCTTATATCTTAACGACATCCTTGACCAAATGTACTCCTTTCATCAAATTTTCCACCCTTGACTGCAAATGTGGATGCCAAGACAGTGATGAACTTTATCTTATCTACCCTGGTAACCAAGTTTCAATAACGTTCCCTCCCTGCCTGCCTTGCCCACTCTAACAGCACATTGTAATGGCAGCAGAAAATTTGAAAATAATCCTGTACAGAGCTCACTGGTGAGATAATGGAAGGCTACGCTGCCCCTTCTCAAACCTCAGATTAGTAATTTCTTGTGACACAGAACTGCCTCTATCCCGAAACTGCAAAACAGCTATAACAAAGCAATAGAGGTGGAAGCAATTTTCAAGCAAAATGTTACATGCTATACTTTAAAAGGTATGGGAATAGGTACCGTGGGAGCTGATCTAACAGGAGGAATTATGGCAACTGTCCAATATATCCCTTATCAAGGCAATGTTCTGTTGCTTGGCTGAATATGTTGGAAGAACAATTTCGGAACTTCTTTTATCCTTCTTCCTCCAGCCCTTTGCCTCCTCCACAGCTAAGTTTAATGCATTAATATAAGTTGACCTTGAGCTAAACTCTGGTATGTGATGGAGAGATACTCCCTTTAAAGAAAAAAAAAAAAAAAAATCCACCCTATGGCTTTTAACCATTAGATCTCCGTGTTCTTTTAAAACTTCTACTGAGTTTTTGACACTAAGGGAATATTGTGGTTCTAAATTAAAATAACTAGCTATATCTATGACCTCTCAGGAGATAAGCAGAAACTTGCTAACCGAATGTATTTATATTTGTTTAATATAATTTTTTGCCTGTAAAAACTTCTCCCACTTTACGTAAACTTGCAGCCATTTTCCCCTTATGCATTGACTATGAATAGCTTACACTGTGACAATTACATTGATCCAGGATACTTTTTTCCTTTAAAAAAATCCATAATGCTTCCCTATTGTCTTTCAGCTTTATGAATTAGTTTTACTGTTTCAGTGAATGCTTTTTTGTCTTTTGACTGCACATTATCAAAGAGACACTTTGTGCCTCCCATTTGCATTACAAAAGCAGGGCAGCGTGCAGTGGAAGAACACAGCCTCTGCATGCATAGCAGTTGAGTCCTGCATGCTAGCTCGGGCTGGAATCAAAAGAAGAGGCTCTGGCAGTACTGGCGAAGAAGCCAAGAACGTTTGGAGCATCATCAGGGAAGTCGCAGGACTTCGACCTGCTTTTTAATTCTCCACCAGCGCTCCTAGATTGCCTGGTTCTCGGATTAAATGTGCTCCATCGATTCCCAGCGCTTGCTTTCTCTGAAGCCTAGTCAAGCCATTTTCCAGACAACCCCTCCGATTTCTCGTCTATCCAGCAGCAGTTATATGAAGTTGCTGGGGGAGTTATGCAAGTAGGGAAGTCAGGTAGGGATTTCTAAACTTGATCTTATCCCATGAAAATGACAGAAGCGTGGAAGGAAAAGTTGAACACCGGGTAATATTTCATAGCAGTCTTTACTTTTGCACTAATGAGACTATCTTTTATGATTCACAGAAGTGACACCATGGTTTCACAGTCCGTTGTAAGGGCCTAAGACTACAATACCTTGCTTGTCTCATCTCTTCTGACCTTTTAATTTCTTATAAATATAAAATAAAAACACTAAACAAAAAAGACAAATACCAAAAAAAAAAAAAAGACAAATACTTATACTAAGGGATTTCACAGTCTTTCACATTGGACATTTTCTTTAAGTTGCTTGCAATTCTATAATAATGACAATGTTTTAGATCTATTCTTTATTAGCTATGTATGTGTTACAGGAGTCTTTTTAAGTATATGCATTAAAGCATAAAATTTAGACTGTAAATTAGCAATTACTTATACCCTCCTCCTAAAAGTATTAAAATTCATGAAGAGTGCTAAAATTATTTTGAACAGTTATGATTATTAATGAACTCCCTGAATATTGATTCTCTTAGTAGAAGACCACGGCTATAAAAGGAAACATGAAAAGGCCAATAAGAAAAACAGAGTGGGAGCTGTAGGGGCCTGGGGGTGGGGATGGAGGGGAAAAGTCATGCTTCACTTTTGTGACCTCTTCAAATCATTTTAAATCACAGCTCATTTGAACTCTTACTGTTTGTCAGTCAGACAAACACATTACATGTATTATCTCATGTACTCCTGGTGGCCCCTATGAGTAGGGACTATACTTAGCTCCATTTCACAGATGAGGAAGCTGAGGCCCGGCTAGGTCAAAAAACATGCACGACAGCTCTCAGCCACTTAGTCCTGGGGCCAGGTCTTCCCTCCCCTGAGTTTCTGCACTTGGCTGTGCTCCCACAGATGTTTCTTTCCCAATCTCCATTCCCCTTTTTAAGCTACATTAACACACACACACACACACACACACACACACACACACACACACATCTTATAATGGAGCATGAACCAAGCTCTTAGCTGTGGTGAGCAGTGACTGAATGTTTCTCCACATTTTAACAGCCATGATCTGGGAGAGTGTTGCTGTTCTCCTTGCCACAACCCCCATCTGCATCCCCATTGCTTCTGCCTTGGAGGCAAACATCAAGGGGCAGAGTTGGAGCCATGGGTGAAAGGTAATTCCCCAGAACCTTCCCCCACATTTTCTCTCCATCAGCATCTGTCCACAGCACCCATCCAAAGGGACTTTATTAATAGTAGCTTAGTAGTATTAGTTAAAAGTAGTCGTAGTAATGGTTACATGAATTAAGGAGTGAGGATGTATCAGGCGTTGTTCCAAATGTTTTACATGTATTAAGGCATGTAATCTCACAAAACCTTATGAGGTAGGTGCAACTATTACATTCATTTTACAGATGAGGAGACTTGGACACAGAATGGACCAATAACTTTCTCAAGTTCACACAGCTGGTGAGCCATAGAGCTGGGATTTGAAAGTTGGTGGATTTGAAGACTCGCCTCCGAACTATTTTGTATTTAAAATGATGGGTGGAGCCATCCCACTCACCCCTCATGGGTTAATCATGAATATATATGATGATTCCTACTCATTTTATGTGTAAGCTATTCTTTTAAGGTGTGTCTTTTACTTCTATGACTCGGTTTCTAGATTTTGCTATGAGACACAAAACTCAGTGGAACTAATACATCTCTCACTGTATTTGTACTTGTAACATTGCTTATAAATACAGGAATAAGGGTGGTCATACGTGAGAATGCTCTTAAGGGTCATAGAAACAAATGCCGACTATTCCAGACAACTACACTACAATATCCGTTAAACTGTCTGCTTTGAAGTAAATCGTTGTGTCGGTTTGGAAGTTTGTGGGGTCTTTTGCCAATTAGTTTCATTTCTTATTTGATTCTTAATCGAGTACGAGTAAAATTACATTTGGAACCATTGCATTTCAGTAGATTACTAATAAAAACACACAAATGCTATTCTCACTCACAATGCAACTAGCCTTGTTCTGTGTGCGCAATATATATTTGTTGTATGAATGAATGAGTGCTATTGAAGTTAGGGATACCCCAAATGCCTCAACTAGCACTTATAAGTAGATGGCTTCGGGTAAACATCGGAAAACTAACAGCCTTATTTCCACAAATATGCATCCTTCTCACTCAGCTCTACAAATCTCAAACCAGTACAGGTTTTATTTACTTTATTTAACTGACATTTACATAATGCTTACTCTGTGCCAGGCAATGTTCTCAGTGCTTTACAAGTATTCACTCATCTAATCCATATAACAAGCCGATGAAATGTTTTTCCTTTATGTTGCAGATGAGGAAACTGAGGCATGGAGTCTGTTACTTGTAATTTGGATGGAACCCTAAGCAGTCTAGTTCAGTAGCCCAGGCTCCTAATTATTGTGTTATCTTAGTAGTCTTTCTTAGCTATAATTTCCCTCAAAGTTTCTCCAGAATCCACTCTATGCTGTTGTCAGGCTTATTTGTTACAAAAGTTCCCTTCCCACTCTCCAACTGCAATGCAATGAAATTCAAGTTCTCCATCCTCTGGGAGCTCAGCACAGGACTGAAAAAAGGATAAAGGAGATTGCTTCCCCTGAGAACTACACAATAACAGATAAAACAAAACTGTGACACACCATACTGGGCCACTTTTCTGGGAGGGAAAAAAAAAAAAAAAAGTTCAGGACCCATTTACACAATAAACTCTGAAAAAGTGAGGATCTTTTCCAATGTACATACAGTTCATCTCTACATTTCAGAGAGCATACCAGCTAAGAAGAGATTTATCCCCAACCTGGAGAACACTTTTCCACTTTAAGGAAGAAGAAAAGAAAAGAAAAGAAAAGAAAAGAAGAGAAGAGAAGAGAAGAGAAGAGAGAAAAGAAAAGAAAAAAGAAAGGAAAAGAAAAGAGAAAAGAAAAGAAAGGAAAGGAAAAGAAAAGAAAAGAAAAGAAAAGAAAAGTAAGTGTTTTGAAACCATTAAGAGAAAAGAAAAGGAAGATGAAACACAATGATACCATTTTGGAATGAGTCTGTTAACAGTAATTATAATTTGCTTTTACAGATGCCCTGTCCAGCATTAAATATTCAGAAAAAAATCCTTGTATGAAGAATAAAATATCCATAAGGTAGAAGCAAAACTGGTATATCTGGTGAGAAGATTTTTGAGAGAGAGTACTAGAGATAGGGAGAGAGCAATGAAGATTCCGTGCTGCTCCCCATATGACTAAAGACCCCTGGAACTGGTACTCATTCTCTAGTGCTAATTTTCCCACTTAAATGACAGTGATGGTGTAGCCTCATCTCATTAGAGATCATTGTCCCCAGTAGACAGTTGTGTTTATGGGGGACTCTGGCTGTTCCACACCTGCTGATCAGGTTGCTATGTGATCATGGCTGCATACAAACAGCAGACTCGAGCTTGCTGGGCTGGGACTGATGAGCCCCGGCTAATTCAGGGGTGATTATGTAGTTTACTGGACCACTAAACCTCTTTAAGCTTGTAATTACTGCCTATTTGAGTAAAGAACATTCAAAAGCAATTCACTGCATCATGCCTGCCACAGCTGGAAGCAGGCTGCCAGCAGTCTGTGGGGACATTAAAATCTACAGGGACGTGGATTGAAGCCCAGCTAGCAGACACTGTCAGCAGCACCGCAGCCAAGTACGTGCACATTCCCTCTCACCTCTCCTGACCAAGCTTACCATTAAAGGTGCAATGAAAACTATAGAACAGCCATAAAGATGACAAATAATGGAATCTAATGGTACAAACTACATTTTAATGATTTCCCCCCCCACACTTTTGTAAAGCTAAAATTTAAAAAGTCTTTTCAAATGTCAAAGAGAGAGAGGGAGGGAGACAGAGAAAGAGAGAGAGAGCACATGTGCTTTAAATAATACCCGCTGCTGAGATTTACTGTATACTTGCTACAAGTTCCATCCAAAATAAAAAACAAAAAAAACTACCAGCTTGAAAACAAAATACCCACCTTTTATGCTTTCTAAAAGAACCAAGATGTATAGTCATTTTAGATCTCTTCCACCCACTTAGCTGCTGTGTTTATAACCTTAGCCGGGAAAATATTGTTTAGCTAGTTGATTGACATTTTCTAAAATCACATGTGTAATTTGTGCTGTTAATGAATTAAAATGCCGTTCAGACACCTGAGTGAAATCTACTTTCAAGAGTCAGAGAGGATTCAAGACAAAAATATATCAGTATTTGTCAATGTTCTCATTTTCTTTTGCTGTCACCTTAACAACTGCAGTCCTTTTGTATAACAAAAGTGTAAAACATGCTTTGCATTGCTGCCGGTATAATTATTACTTGTCTCTAAGTAACAAAAAAAAGACTGGAACTTAATGAAGGGGGATTAAGTTAATTTCTTTTTTAGCTAACAGTTTCCTGTCTCTTAAAATGTAGACCTTGGTGAATATAATGTTCAGGGAAGGAAAATTAAGCTTTTTATTTCACGAAAATCTCCACTTTGGAATATTGATATTAAAATATTAAGATGATGTTTATTCTTTAAAAGTATGTAAATTTGGTATTAAATAAAGCCACAGAAATCCTCTCTGACTACTCCATCCAAAGTCCACAGATCCAGGGGGTTTATGTGTTATCTAGACATCATTCCTATTAATATTCATTAGGTGGGTCTGCTTGCATTTTTATAAGCTGTGAGAGAGGCAAAAGAAACAATCAGAATTCTTTAACACACAGGCATTATCAATTCAACATATGCCAAATAGCAGAGCACCCAGATCTGAAGTTAAGATTCAAATGCAATTTACCTTTACTAAGCTAATTTTCATGAGAACTCTTTTCCCTTCACCTATTGTAGTCTAAGCTATTTAATTATCTCTATTCTCTGTAACATACACTTCAATTTTTAATTTAAGAGATTATTCAGCACTATACTTTATCTTGGTTAACAACAAAACCCTTATCTTGCAATCAAACTGAAGAGAATTTCCCCTTAAGGAAAAAAAAAAAAAAAAACTAAAAACTTTAAATTGTTTTAGTAATAAGATTACCTTTATCTTTATGAACCTTCTTAAGCAAACCCTTTTTAACTTCCCAAAGCATTTGCTGATGTGAATTCCCTGTCTGTCTCCACAGTAGATTATAGAAGAGGGAGGAATCTTAGTCAAAATTTGGGCAGGTCCCAGTATGCTTGCTCAGTTGTCCAATCTAACTGGGCAGGGAAATGCTGGCACACTGAGGGCGTGTTTCGGTGAGGGAGGAGGTGCTCACACATCTCACAGATGTTCATGGAACATCTTAGGTCAGTGGGAGAAAGAGCTGGACCTGTCGTTGGCAAGATTACAAGACAAAATTGGCAGAAATAAAGGTATTCAATGGAAGTTAACTCGAAGGCCAGTTTGGGGTTTTTATTCTTTTTTTTTAGGATTTGGAGTTTGGGTGGTCCCTTATATCCCTTATGTTTGTACAACACTTTACATTTTCAAAGAGCTTTTATTATATTTTATCAGATTTGAGCCTTGCAATTACTGGCAAAGGTTGGAAGGACAGATAATGTTGCCTCCATGCTATGTGAGAAAAAACAAAACTCAGAGTGGACGCATGGCAGGTGACGTGGCCAGGAAGTTGTGGCTCTTGGACCGGGAGCCCGGGCCTCCAATATTTCAATCTAGTTGTCTTTACACTCTACTGAAGCTCAGAGTTTACCTTGTTAATGATAAAATAGAAAGCTGCAACCACATCTGTCAGAAACCTACTGTGAGTTAGTGGACCCAGCCTGTTTTAATGTGTAAATGGGCACTGTTCTTGACCCATGAGGAAACAAAGAACTCAAGCTAAAGCCAGACCAAGGAGAACACCTTTCAAATTGGCTGTCATCATTTCTAACAAAACATATAGAAGTAATCTAACTGGTTATGCTAAAAAAAAAAAAAAAAAAAAAAAGGCTTACATAATGGCGTTTGCCCCTTCTAGAACAGGCTTTTGGAAAAGAAACTCCCTTACCCACTGACTGGGTAGTTTGTTCCTCTTTGAAACAACTAGATAGTTGTTTCAAGTTATTTCTTTTTGAAGTTTATTTATTCATTTAAAGTTTATTCATTCAAGAGAGAGAGGGGCAGAAAGAGAGAGGGAGAGCAGGCTCTGCACTGTCTGCACAGAGCCCGATGTGGGGCTTGAATTCCTGAACTGTGAGATCATGACCTGAACCGAAGTCAGACGCTTAACCCACTGAGCCACCCAGGCGCCCCAGTTTTGTTTTATTTATTGTGTCTTTCTCTGTCATTTCACGTGTGACATAGGTTGCTAATTACATACACATGAGGCCTCATTTCCCCCTTCCTCAGTTACTTTCTAAGAGAACTTAGACCCATGTGGAACCCATGGAGCACGGGAGAGTGGTCATTAGGTCCCTTTCTGCTTCAGTGATATGGTTACACCCTGACAAAAGGCAAATCTAATGGAAAACATTTTAAGAGCTATTGGTTTCAAGAGGTGCAGTTAGGTGTACTGATTTAGTTAAAAAACTGCAAGTTAAGTCCTGGAACCCACACTAACTGTGTGAGCTTGATCAAAGCATGAGGCTCAGTCCTCGGAGCCTCAGCTTCCTTATTGGTCAAATGACCATGACAAAGCTAGTGGCAGTCAGATGAGACAACATACGTCAAATTGCTCAGCAGAGTGCTTAGCACGTATCTAGTGCTCGGTCAACAGTGGCTGAATCTGAGATGACCCTACAGGTTGGGCTAATCTATGTAAACATGCATAAAATATATACACTTCTCAATTTGTAGGGAAGAAGATTGGCCTCACTAATTCTAGTAGTTTGTTTCCCCTAGTGCTAAATCAGGCTCTTTTTTTTTTTTCTTCTTCTTCTTTTTGTTTCTTTCTTTCTCTAGGGTTTAACTTAGATTTTAACGTTTTCCTGCAATTCTCTTAATTTGGACAAATTCACAAATTCTAAAATATCTACAGGCAGGGCCAGCCTCAGAGGCAGTCACGCACAAGGCCCCCTACCTAGAAGGGCCTCACACCTGGTTTAATGTGCTGCTATCACCATCCAGAAATTCTTCATAATTTTTAAAGAAGCCCTGCATTTTTAATTCGCACCTTCATATAGCTGGTTCTGCTAAAAGGAAAGGAGGTTATGTTTTCCCCATCAGATGTTTTATACTCAGCTATTACCCCTCCTGGGTTTATTTGAGCTTCACTGAAGTAAATAAATAATACTCTGTTCTTACTAAAAGAGTGTAAAAAAGAAAACACTGAAAAAGCAAGATACAGGATGCAAGGCTGACAGTGTAGATGTGCTCAGGCCTCAGACAGATGAGTAAGGACACTTAAATGACCCTCCAGTGGCCTTCAAGGGTTCACACACTCCTGTAAGTGCCTAAATCACCCTTGGGGACTGACTGGGGCACTGTGAAAATATCCCATATTATAAAGTCTATAGAGAAAAAAAATCAATAATCCGGAACCTTCAAGGTGTGAGGCCCATTCTGGCTCCCTGGACTTAGGGATGTTGAGAGCCTTTGTCTTTTGGTGGCTGGAAGTCAGAAGTGGCAATCTGCCCATCTTCCTTGGCAGGGGATGAGTGCCACATTTGGCAGAAAAGTGTGCTCTCGAGAAAAGGGAGCAGAGAATCTTTTGGCCTGGGCTACAGCTAGGATAGATCAAGAGTGAGAACTCGCCCTTGCATGCCAACCTAATGCCGCTGTAATTAAAAACAAACCTTTGGAAATAAAGTATTTGGAAATTATTTCGATTCCAGCTCATTCATAATATGAGCTCATCAATAGTTACAATTAATTTGGTCACAGTATTTGGAGGGGGGGGAGGCATGGAATGCTGTCTTTTTTTTTTTTTTTTTTTAGCCTTTTTAAACAGAATTCTACTTTTTATTTAGGGGGGGGGCATAGAAGTATATAAATAAGCAAAGGAAAGAGAGGAAAATATGTAATAAGGCATAGAGTTTCAGAAACCACCAGCACATTTGGGTCTGCACCTTACATCTAAGATGGCAGCCCTGATTTCTGAAAATGCAAAATTCCATCATTTTGCTGATGCCAAATGATGAACTTGACTATTATATGCATATATTTTGTTTAATGGCTTCATTTATTTTAATAACAAAGGGAAACTAGATTTTACAGATGAAAGCTTTTTTTTTCATGGCTCCAATGCAACTGGGATTTTAAAGATCTGTGATGTTAACCAATATGTGATAATGGCTGCTCTCAGGAGCCCCATTTTATAACATTCTCTGCAGTGGAGACCTACGCTGAGTAACCACTACCAGAGGACCCCAACCTTAAGAAGGCACAATTGGAGTGTCAGAGGCCCCTTGACTGTTCCATGTTTCTTTTCTCAGAATGGATACATGTTCAGTAAAGTGTTAGCTGTGGAATTACTGGAGCGATGGGATTAACTCACTAAAGATTTATTATAAATGAGGCAGGAAAGTGCTGCTCATGTGATTTCAAGGATAAGAAAATAATTACATAGACCTTTCTTCCCTCTGTTCAGAAATCTGCCTACAGGGTTTAATATTTTGTTGAGAATCAAAAAAATAAATCATAGCAAGGAACTTCAGTTTAATTCTTGTTTGATTTCTTCATTACACTGCATATCTATGGTGAATCAGGAAACCAGAAACTCATCAAAACCAATTCCCATAGGAACAAAAGACTCACCACCTCAGAACCTTCCTGTCAGCCACTAAAACTTCCCCATTTATTCAGAATGTATAGCTAGTTTTGGAAGGAAGGAAGGAAGGAAGGAAGGAAGGAAGAAAGGAAGGAAAGAAGGAAGGGAGGGAGGAAAGGAGGGAGGGAGGAAGGGAGAAAGAGAGGGAGGTAAGGAGGGAGGGAGGGAGGAAAGAAGGAAGGGGGAAAGGAAGAAAGAAAAGTGAAAGGAGACATTTGGCGCACTACAAATTCTGGTGAGATGATGCAAACCCAGAGTCAGCAGTGGTGTTTTTTTTTACTGGGAGCCATACCTTGAAACTCTAGAATACAGCAGATGCAACTTGCCAGCCACACACAGGATGTGGAGTGATTTTACAGACGCTCTCTTGGCCCAAGATGGCAGCTTGAGATTAATGGCTGCGTCATCCTTGGCCCTGCTGCAGTCAGGCCTGGGGTCTGATCCTGACACACAGAGCCTTCGTCTGCAGCCAATCAGCAGATGTAAGCACATAGGCCCTGTCAGGTTGACATATCATTCCTTCGACAATGTCAGCGAGTATTAATGTTCAATTATCTGTCCTAGAAATGACCCTCGCCTTTATGCATTGTGTAACTGCGCGCATGGCACTCTGGTAATCCCAAAGACAAGGGCAGAAATGCCCGCAATAAACCAGCCACTGGGAGTTGGCTTTCCAACATTGCCATGACATTGCCTTGCAGTACTGAATAGAAGACTTATTTTTAGTTCTCTTCCTTAAAACATATTTGAAAGATCGCTGAGCTATCTATCTATCTATCTACCTATCTATCTATCTTTCTCTATCTTTCTCTTTCTTTTTAGCACGTTTGTATGTCAGTAGTCCTTACTATTTAAACAGCAAGACTTCAAATGAGTCACCTTGTGACTTGCCCATCACACTGAGTCAACTGTTCTTTATGTATCACCATGAGCTGTTCATTAGGTGTGGGGTGCCTTTTTATTTCATGAAGCCAGGTGTGTATCACTTACCATCAAACCAAAATGACAATCGTAGGCTTTTCTAGAGTGGTGTCAAGATCAATTCAACTTCAACTCATAAAGCTAAAGGAACCTGTTCAAGCCAGCCAGCCCTCTTTCCCACTGTTAAAAACGAGGGCTCTGGCAGAGGAATGACTTAGGAAGCATACCTGAAATCTTTTCACTTGTTAACCTTTACAGTTGCTCAAATATTTTAAAATACCGTGTTGATTTGTTGTAGTTAAATTACAATTCCCCCTTTTCTCTCATATATTTCAGTAAGGAAAAAAAATTATCTTAGCAGACAGCTGCATTTGCATGGTTTTCATTGAACTCGCATTCAAAGGTTATCAATAACAAGTTTGCAAACTTCTCATACAACCAGCACTGAAAGATAATGTACAGTAATTGCATGATAACTTCCTCCAAAACTGAGATAAAACCTTTACTACAATCTCAAGTTCACCAACCTACATATGATAGTACAAACTTAAGTAGTTCAGATTGGGGCTCAGTGAATTTTCTCTCCTGATAATAGTTTTTAAGCAATGGAAAATGTAGTCATGTTTCTTGCGGAAAACCACTAAAAATTCATTATTTTGTCTTTGTTTGAACATGCGAAAACAGGTTGACTATGAAATGTACCTTTAAAATTTTTTTTAATGTTTATCTATTTTTGAGAGAGAGAGAGAGAGAGAGACAGAGCACGAGCGGGGGTGGGACAGAGAGAGAGGGAGACAGAATCTGAAGCAGGCTCCAGGCTCCAGGTTCCCAGCTGTCAGCACAGAGCCTGACACGGGGCTCAAACCCATGAACTGCAAGATTATGACCTGAGCCAAAGTCGGACACTCGACTGACTGAGCCACCCAGGCGTCCCTGAAATGTACCTTTTAAAAGTCTAGCCGGTCCTTGGTCACAGTGTCGTGACTAGTGCTATTTTTATATGCGTTCTTAACTGCACTGTCAAAGTCCTTTTATCTTCTTTCTTTTTCTTTTCCTTCCCCCCCTCCCCAACACTTACTTTTTTCCAAATGACTTCCATCCTTCTCCAGCTCCCGACCCCACTTGCTGGACAGTCAGCAGTTGGCTTTGCCTCCTGGTCTGCTAAAAGGAGAACAGCACCCAAGACGACCCTCTTGTTTTTTATGGAACCTCCCTGCCTCTGTCTTCCTCTCCTGGCTGACTCTCACTGTGGAGTCCTGCCTCTGAGGTGTCATCCTGTCACCCTCCCTGCTCCATCCTTCCACTGCCAGCTCATTCTTGATCCTCCTCTTGCCACTAATCAGGACCTTTCTACTTTTATCTCCAAAGGTTCCTTCTCTGTCCTCTGAGTAAATAATTAGGCATTAACAAACTGCATGGAACATAGTAGCAACTCCGCGAAAGACAGCTGAATTCCATTCTGGCTGTCAAGGTATTTAAATCTCCCTGCTCTGAAATGCTAAAAAAAGAAACACCTTCCCTTCTTGTTACCAGTTCCTCAAACTGCCCAAACTGTATCCTTTAATATATCCCTCAAGCAACTGTGAAAGGGTCAACCTTTGCTGCCCTATGGGGATTTCACCCGCACGCCTCATGCTACAATTTCTTCTATCTCCAAAGGCCTGGAACAGCATTTTCAAAAGTCACTGATAACATCCCAACTCTGACACCAGGACTCTTCCCGGTACTTCTACTTCAGAAAACTCTCAGGTTTGGTCATCTCTATGTTGAAACTGCTCATTCATTTGGTCAATACATATTATCAAGCATCTACAATATGGCTCTGGAGATACAGAGATGAAATATTAACTCCTGACCTCTAGAGAGGGAGGCAGCTCATAACTAAACAATCATCATGATAAGTGCTCTCTATCAGATGACCGCCAAGGTATTGCGGTTCTGGTGGCAGGGGCCATTTTCTCTCTCCTGGAGAGGACAGGAATGGTTTCTCCAGGCAGTGACAGTTGAAAGAAGACGTGAAGGATGCAGAAGTAAGTGTGAAGTGGAGACAAGGTCATGGAGGCGACTCATTCCAGATGAGAGAACAGCATGTGCAGGTGCACAGAGTACAGGACCGCTCAGCACTGACGGGAAATATAAGCCTTCAGGCTTGGCGGCAGCAATTGTGTGAGGAACCCGTATGGAAAGGGCAAGAGAGGAGCCCGGGTGCTCAGTGGGCCAGTGCTGGACCTCAGAGGGTCCCCGAATGGTATGCCAGGAATGTTGTATCCTAAGACATAGAGAAATACCACAGGATTTTAAGGAGAGGGAGATCTGACCAAGTTTTATTTTAGAAAAATTGCTGTGGTGGCCAAAAGAGATTATTTATAAGAAAGACTGACTGGCAGGAAGGCTGATCAGGGAAACAGGCAAGCAGGAGATGACAAGGCAGGGGCAACAGACCTAGACAGGGATGAGAGAATGGAAGAGCATTTGGGAAGGAGGATTGGTAGAACTCGGGGAGTGAGCAACTACTTGTGAAGGGGAAAGAAGAGCACAATTTCAGGGGTGACTCTTAGGTTCCTGGTTGGAGCTTCTGGGTTCATGGTGATGCTGTTAACTGAGATGAGGATGGCAGGGAAAGGGAACCAGTTTGGGGGCCATGATGGATTTGCTTGGGGACCCTTAGGCTTCTTATCATTGTACCTTTCTTCCTTTTCTTAGAATATTAAAGTGTTGGAGCTGGACGGAATCCCAGACATCAGTTGGGCCCACTTCCACATTTGACAGAACACCTCCCTGCTTGCTCCTGTCTCTTCCTCTAGGTTTTTTCCTCCAGACAGCCTTTGTAACTGGCACCACCCAAATTCCATCTTTGACCTCCTTCTCTCTTTTAGCACTGTCTGGATCCATGACTCCATACACACCTTTAGCTTTGGTGGAGGAAACACCAAAGCCTTGTGCACTCAGAAAGCTCCAGCAATCCTATTTCCCAGTATTGGCCATACAGCCCATGTGGGTGTCCCACCGGCACCAGAACCGCAACATATCCCAAGCTGAACTCCTTCCTTTCCCCTGAAACCAGTTCCTCCTCCTGACTTCTTTTCTGACATCAAAGAGACTGCTGATACCACTGTTCCTTAATTACCCAACATGAAACAGAGAAGTCACCTTGATGCTCTTCCTTATCAAATGTCCACTCACGAGTCGTCCTGAAAACAGCCATCAGAGTCAGACAGGCTTGAGTTCAAATCCAGCCGCCGCTTCTGACTGTGCTACCTCAGGCAAGTTGTTTCATCTCCCTGAACCTTGGTTTTCTTACCGGGTAAATAAGGAGACTAGCAGGACCTCCTTTAGAGGGTCATTGTGGGAATTCAGTGAGATAAAGGATGGAGGTGCTTAGCAGTGGTCTACTGAGGTAAAGCTGGGGTGGGAGCAGTGTGCCCCAGCAGGGAGGGACTCATTGGCATTGTTTAGAAGAGCTGGTGTGCGATGATACTAGACAGACTGACTTTTAGCCATTACTTTTTATTTGCAAATTCTCCACACACATTGCACCAAAGACGGACAGCTCCTAGGACCCACCTTGGCACGTCACTGGCATTCAGCGTGGCGTGGGTACACACGTACCAGCTATGAACGGTTCTATTTATGAGGTTCCAGACTGATCTCCGAAATACCTTCTGCCCATCCATTTCTTTACAGTCCCGCAACACAGCCTTCTTACCTGAACTGTCTCCTCATGTTCTCCTCCCTCTAGTGCTTTCTATAGCCCGCACCACCAACTTGATCCATGCCCCTTTCAAGCAGCTTAGAAAGCTCCGGGATGTGCATGCTTCCTTGCACATAGTAGGCACTCAGAGAGCATTTGAACTTACTTGGAGAAAACTTTCATGAACCCATTGATATTGTTACTTGAAGATGAGGGTAGATATGACCTAAAGTTTAGCCATTGTTCACAGTGGGGAAAAAGAACAGGCACATTTGAAAGTAGCTCTTTCCTGATGTGTGGTAGGGTTAGGTCATCACATCATGGAAGCTGCTCCAGTCATCTCTGCACAAACCGAACAACCTATTCCTAGATGAGATGCAGAGGCCCTGCATTCATACCTCTGCCAGCACCACCCCCACCCCCACCCCACCCCACACTTGTTCTTGCTGCAGTGCGGGTGTCAGAGCCACAGCATGGCACCCATGCTCTAGCGTGGCACCCATGGCAGGGAACCCACAGCTCTGATGGCGTCATGGAGCCATTGTGGTCGCTTTTGAATGACTGTGGCAAAGCAATGTCTTTGATGAGGTCAGGCAGACTTCTGCCTCAGTTCTCATCAGATCTGGTCAACTGTGTACTCCAGACAATTTCAAGAGCAATAACAGATCATAAATTTAAGTGTCAGGGTACGGAAGCAGAGAGATGTAGCAGGTTATAGTTAGGGCTCTGAATTTTTTTTCCCAGTCTATTGTACACTAAGATCTCTGGTGGCTCTTTAGCCTTTTCTATCCCATTTTCTTCTGTAAAATGGTCCATCTGTAAATGGGGCACAATTATTAAATGTAGGATCACATGCAAACTAACTCCTTCGTAATTAATAACCTTTTAAAATCAAATGGGATACTTGGTTTCATAGCTTGATTTCTGGAACGTCAAATATATGCTGTTTCATGCATGTGTATTTGGCCTTTTTTCCTGGGAAATTCAACCCACCATTTACTCAATTACTCTCTTGAACACTGAAGTGATGAATGTTGCTGAGTGCTCGTGGTTTCTGGTCCAATATGAACACTTTCAGGGAGTAAGTCCTGGGCGCCTGTCGGCTTGGTAATTGATGATGTTTTCACTTCAAGGTGTGGGCCTGAGACCCACAGGGCTCAATGGGGAAAGTAAATGAATTGACTTGACTACATCTCTTACCCACTGCTCCTGATACGTGTAAACTCATTACTGCCAAATGTACTTCGATATTTTCAAGAGGGGATAGCAATATATATTTTTGACAACAGTTAAAACGATGCTTTGATTTTTATTTTACATTAACAAATTAAAACACTTGGACTGCCACTAAGATTCTTTGTGAAAATCTGGTCTTCGCTACATTCACATTGAATTATAAATGCCTTCGCCAAAACAAAGAATAATCCACAGTGCCATCAAATGTATGCCTCTCTTCCTAATTTTGATTTCTAGGTCCCATGGCTTCCATAAGAGAAAGCATGCAGGGGCACACACATACTGTATTTCAAATGGAGATTTTATGTAAGCTTATTTTTATAGTGATTCTGAGAGTAGCTGCTCTGCTTTTTATCTATGCAAACTGGAAATAAAGTAGGCACCCTGCCAGCTCCCTGACAGCAGGCCAGGCCGGGGCTGCCATGGGTGACTCACACAATGACATCTAAGGGGTCCAGAAAAGAACCCTGACTAATGGCTTTTGGATTCCTTATGACCTTTGATCCTCAATGACTTAGACCAAAATAAATGACCTAATTTCAAGAAACTACATCCAGCATGTGAACTCTAATGAGTGACAGAATCTACCTGCTAAGCAATGATTAATAGGTATGTGCTCCTTATAATAATTCCTTAGATCTTAGCCAAACTAGGGAGAACATACTTTACAGATGCTTGTTTTTGAAAACAAATGCATCTTCCAGGATGGTGTGAAATCAGACAGTGCCCATGGCAGATAAAGTACAGAAGGCAGTGGGAATATGAAAGGATTTCCTGGAACAAAGTTGGCAAATACTACTAGAAACAAGAATACCTCGCCCTCAAAGGTATGTATTGTTTCTTGAGTTGGCAACTCTGTTCCTTTCTTCCTGACAAAGGCTATCAGATCCAGGGGGCCAGAATAGGAATTTGGGAGCTAGCACACCCTTGCTCCATGATAACACCCATCAGGGTGCATTGTCACCAGGGCAACTGAAGCCAGAGGGAGGTGAAGGACAAGATTCTGTACTGCTCAACCTTCAGAACTACCGTTTCACCCTCCGGAACACACAAGGCCACTATCAACAAGCCCAAAAGAACAAGCCTGTATACTGGCAGAGTCCTTGGTCTACCAGAAGCCTTCTGAGTATTCGAGAGACTCAATGAAAACTCTCTGATAATTATTTAGGGCAGGGTATGAAGTTATATCCTGTATGAAATTATAATGATGGATACATGTCACCCATTTATTCTCACCCACAGAATATACACCACCAAAAGTGGGCCCTAACTTTGGACTTTGGGTGATAATGGTGTGTCAAATATAGGTTCATCAACTGTAAGGAAAGTACCACTCTGGTGGGGCCACTTTGACAATGGAGAGGCTCTGCATGTGGAGGGGGTTGGGGAGGGAAGATACATGGGAAATCTGTGTACCTTCTCCTCAGTTTTGCCACGAACCTAAAGCTCTCTAAAAAATAAAGTCTATCTTTTAAAAACTTTTTGATATTCAAAAGGAAGTTCTTGCGCACTGAAAAAGATTTGAAAGTTTGCAGAAGAAAAACAAAACATTTCAATTCAATTTACATGATAAAATAATGGGCGAAGTTTCAACATCAAAGGCAAAAAAATCTATAAAAATCAAAGATGGAGGGCACCTGGGTGGCTCAGTCCCTTAAGCGCCTGACTTCAGTGCAGGTTATGATCTCACGGTTCCTGGGTTTGAGCCCTACATCAGGCTCTCTGCTGTCAGTGCACAGCCTGCTTTGGATCCTCTCTCTCCCTCTATCTCTGCCCCTCCTCTGCTTGCTCTCTCTCTCCTCTCTCCTCTCTCTCTCTCTCTCTCAAAAATAAAATAAAACATTAAAAAAAATTAAAGATGGAGATAAAGAATCATCTTTCCATTTAAAATCTGTCCTCTTGCTTGTGTTCCTTAGATCCTTGCTATGGCAAGTGTGATCTGTGGACCAGCACCAGCAGTACTCAAAATGGGAGCTTATTCAAAATGCAGAATATGAGGCCCAGCCCCACTGAGCCAGAATCTTCATTTAAAAACAGATCCCCGCTGAGGCACCTGGGTGGCTCAGTCAGTTGAGCGTCCAACTTCGGTTCAGGTCACGATCTCACAGTCTGTGGGTTGGAGCCTCGTGTCAGACTCTGTGATGACAGCTCAGAGCCTGGAGCCTGCTTTGGATTCTGTCCCCTCCCCCGCTCACGCTCTGTGTCTCAAAAGTAAACATCAAAAAATAAAAAAAATAGAACATAAAAACAGATCCCCAGATAATCTGAATGCACACTGAAGTTTAAGAAGCACAGCTTTAAAAGAAGCAAAAGAATATTTAGCTCTGTAACGATTTCCGCTTTCTGGTTTTTTTTAGATGGTAGACTTCCATTTTTTAAAAATTACTTTTTATATATCAGTTAAATCTCCAAATGTGTACATTGCTACATCTCCTGATGAAGATTCAGAGGAATGTCGTGAATATTAATGCTATATACTGAATGAAAATTAAAATCAAGAAAATACCTTCTACTAAGTATCTAAACAATCATTCTACTTCTCCTCATCATATCAACCCAGCAATGTGTCCAATGATTTAGTTTATCACACTATCCATCCCCTGTGCATACCGAGTTTCAAACCCCAGAGGCAGGCTGCACCCTGTCCGCTTTGTCATGAGGCACAAAGGAAGAAAATCATTGTCTAAGTTCACTCAGCATAAGGTAAAGAGGACACTCAAGCCAGCCCAACTCTTTTACTGCAACAAAAGGCACCTTCTCCCCAAATTACCGAGGTGATGACTTCAACCTTCTCCTTTATTTGGTAGTGAAAACCATCTTTGCTCCCTAAAGCCGGTACTCAAGTACATTTTGCCTTGTGTCTCTTCTCACCCTCCTGTCTCCAGTGGTCAACAAACCAACATGTGACCATATTCACATCACTTCTCTTGCGGTTGGTAATGGGAACAATGGATGAGAAAAGAAACTCTCTGTGGCGCTACCCGAAGGCCAGCCTGGTCTTCTCAGAGGTTAATACCTACCTCTTAGAACAGCAGAACAGCCCTAAAATGCCACACGCTTTGACAGTCAACCTACGTGACATGCTGGCCATGTTAGTTCAAATGTAAAATATAGCATCTGTAGCCCCAGAGATGAACTGAATTATAATGCCACATTTGAATGGTGTTTTACAGATTCTTCCAAAGGCTCAGAGCATCTACCCCTTAATTAAATCTAATTTGGTTTCCACATAGAGCGTTACCGAGCATACTCACTTCTCCATACACGGAAGCTAGGTATAACATCGTCCTCACCTTCCAACGACAGCCTTATGAAGATGTTTCCATGTGGGAACGCTCAAAACTGATTTATGATGCTACTGCAGCAACTAAGCAACTAATCTTCCAGTATAAATGCAACACATAAGGACAACCTAACTGAAACATATAAATTCCACATATACTTAAAAATATTATTGTCTGTAATTTAATATAGCAGAATGTTTCTAAGCCTATAACCTTGCATGCGGAGGCAGTTTTTCAAGCATTAATACTTAAATGGGTCATAGACACCACATCTGTCATTCTGTCCTGGAGTCTATGAGGCAAAACCAAGACTATGCTGGCCTATTGATTTTTCTAGCATTTGCTTTAATTTACTTAACCATTGAGAAATCCATCAGTACATAAAGGGCAACTGTCCATTACTGCCTCATTTGCAGACATTCCTTCCCCTCGTTTTTGGTAAATATTTCCCTTAAATTGCTATGTGTTTACAGTGTAAAAACGAATTAGGAAAGTGCTCACACCTGTTTCTGTTCAGTAACTGCTGCACTGAGGTATATGTAACGTGCTTAAAGATAGAATAAATATCTAGACATTATTACATCTGTGTGCAAAGGGTGGTAAATTAGATCCTAATTACATTAACAGGGATTCTGCCTCCCAGCTTAAATTTTACATGAGCACTCTGCAAAAATTCAAAAGCTCTGCTGTGGTTTCTTTATGAGCTGGTGATTACAGCTACTTCCTATGCGGTCACTAAATATTCTGTTTACAAATAAATGAAGAAGCTTTGAGCCAACTTGCCAGGGTAATAATCTATTTCTTTCTCCCCCTCCTTCTTCCCAGCAAACCCTCGCCACATATGCATGGCAACAATCAGGAGCCCTGGCTTCATCTAATTACTCCATCACATAATTTCACAAATTGCCTTGTCACTGGGGAGCCAAGTGCAAAACACGCTCACAGTGGGATTTCAGGCAGCAGCTTTCATTTACTACTCATTCCTTGTTAAATTAAACACGAAAACACCAGTTGTGTGAAAGAAGTCAAAAAGAATGCCTTGCAAATGAGCCAGACAAGTACATCTCCTACCTACCATTTCACCAAATACGTTGTTGGCCACAGGGACCTCACACAGGAAGATTCCCCTTGGCTGGCCCATTCCTATTTTGATGTAGCTGCTACAATAGACCATAACCAAAAGGCCAAAAACAAATAGGCTTCTCCAGAAAGTAAGCATCATCATAGGTCAACAGGAAACATGGGCACGTAGCAAAAAAAAAAAAAAAAAAAAAAATGATATTCTCAAGCCCCTCTGTTCTTTGCCCTTTCTGCCTGGCTATGATCCTCATATGAGGACATGTATTTATACTGGATGAATGATGCTAAGCCCTTTGAAAGTATAAACAGTATACTACATAGTTCCATCCTGGCTACGAAGAAGGAACCAGATTCCACTAATCTTTAAAAGTTCTCAAACAGAGAGATCATCAATCAAGTTTACACAGTATTAGGTGTTTTCCTTTTAAGTCTTAATGCCTTACGTGATTCTGAAACACATCAAGGCAAGTGCTCACCCATCTCACTACGGATGTGGGTGGAAGAAAAAGAGCTTACGGTGGGTGACATTACTACAGGGAGTGAACCTGAGGTCACAGCCCTGGAAGCTGACATTGGTATATCAACAACTAAACACGGCCACTGGTAATTAAAGGTATTTCTTTGTGGAGCGGAGCCGGCAGGGTCAGGTACCGTTTTACATCACAAACCAGTCCTTTATGCATGTAGATTTGCCAGCATTATCTGCGCAGGGAGAAGAAGACATTAGCAGCAGCTGTCTCTCTGCTTTTACACTGAAAATTCTATTCACACAGACAGGTGGAGTAATTTAAAAGCCAATGTGGTGCAATTTCGATGTGACTAATGTCACTGCCTACTAAAATGCCACCATTACCACTGTTTATGGAAACATTACTAAAATTACATTTTATTCATAAGAATTTTAGGATTCTGGTTATTACTAGCTTTAAAATGATCAGACCTCAGTGTCATAGCCCAGAGCAGTGGCTTCACTCTCAAGGGTTTATCAGCCTTCTTTGCTGAGAAACGACAGTTGGATTGTAGTTTCAAGAGTAATCGGGACTGCAGAGCAGCTTCCCAGATCTCCATAAAGCAAATTAAAGACATAGCTCTTTGGCGTCCTGGACACGTGATGAGCAAAAAATCTTCAAGGAGCTAAATTCTGTGTTAGAAGGTTGAGTTAAGATTTGCATGAGGAGAGATTCCTCACCCCCCAAACTACTATCAGACATTGTTAGTGATACAAGGGGAGAGATTTACATATTTCCATAAGGAAGGAAGAACAGCTAATGTTTAAAATCTGAAATTCTAACAATGCATAAATTATTACAGATGCACAAAATATCGACAGCTCTAGCTGTGCCTTTTTTACGGGCAGAAATGTTTGGAAAAAGAATCCAGATAGGAAAGGACCATCCTTGATCTGTAGTTACCAATAACCATCAGACTGCATTATGAAGTTTTATGCCAAACCCTCTGGCTCCTATTTTTATTTTTAAAAATACTAATTAGCTAGTTCATGGAACGAGATTATAATTACACCTCTGAACTTCCACAGTGCAATTTGGTTTGCTCTGTATTTGAGAGGCAACGTGGTGGAAAGCACATGGAAATTCAAGTCAGGAGATTCTGGTTCCAGCTCAGCCAGGTCCTAGCTTTTGCCCTTGAGAAAAATCATTAACTTCTCTAAACTTCATTTTTGTCATCTTGCTACCTTATAGGATTATCTTTAGAATCCAATGTACGTGAAAATATTAAACTACAAAGCACCAGAGAGATACATATTATGATTTTATTTAGCCTTTTGATCACTGTTTTTCTTCAGCTGTTAACAGGGCAGAAGGAGCCAGTGTCAAAACAGCCAAGCAATTGATAGATCATTTTTATCTTATTTTATTTTATTTTATTTTATTTTATTTTATTTTATTTATTTATTTATTTTTTTTTTGAGGGGCAGGGAAGAGGGGGGCGGTGGAGGAGGGACGGAGAGAGAGAATCCCAAGCAGGCTCTGTGCTCTCAGTGCAGAGCCCAACATGGGGCTCGATCTCACTAACCATGAGATCATGACATGAACTGAAATCAAGAGTTGGATGCTTAATCGACTGAGCCACCCAGGAGCCCCTAATAGATCATTTTTAGTAAAATGAATGATAGGGCTGCCTGGGTGGCTCAGTGGGTTGAGTGTTGGACTTGGGCTCAGGTCATGACATGATGGTTTGTGAGTTCAACCCCCATATTGGGCTTGCTGCTGTCAGCATGGAGCCCGCTTTGGATCCTCTGTCCCCCTCTCTCTCTGCCCCTCCCCTGCTCATGCTTTTGCTCTCTCTCTCAAAAAATAAATAAAAATCATTAAAAAAAAAACGAATGATAAATGTAACATTCTGTCATCAGCAGGAGATAATTTCATTTATTTTTAAACATAAAATCAATTCATTTTTTGGTAGAGTTTCTCCCCCAAGAAGTTTGAAACCTGGCTTTTCTTTACATAATAAGAATTATTCCCAAACTTCTATCACCTGCAATAGAAATGATCTCTACTCGATCTTTCTTATGATGAGTGTTCCTGCTAATAGACCTGGCCCCTGGGCGTCCCAAGAACTTCCTAAGACACTGAATTCTCAGAGGTCACTCATGTCATGGGAGAGCATATGGGCTCTGTAGGGATGCTAGCAACAAAGTCAATGTGAAAATAGAAGAAAACTGACCACAGAATATTAAGAACAGAAAAGCAAAGACACATAACAGGTTAAGTTCATATACATTGTCCCTTTTTTTTCTTAACAGCAAATACCAAGAGGACATTCCAGTATAAGTAGTTATTTCAGTCAAACCAAAGGTCTCTATTTCGGAATATTTTGAACAGTATATTATAAAACCAAGTAATTTGTGTCTCCTATCACCTAACTTAGGATGTTCATGTTTAATAGCTTCAAGTTATTTAAGGCGTTATCTCTTCTTTATAGTGTTCAAAGTGTATTGGGACCCACACTCACTGAGCTGTAATTCACTGAGTGAAGGCGTTTTGTAATGGCAAGAAAAAAACAAGGACTAAAGGTCTTTAAAATGTAGAAAACTGCCTGGTATAACTCAGCTATTCCTTTGCTCTCAGAGGCTCTCCACAGGCCCATCAAGAAATTGGTGCCTATCTGAGTTCCTGAAGGCTCTCTCCTGCTCTTGACACGCTAGGGCGAGGATCAAGTCCATTGAGGTGAGCCAGCTTTGCCAACAGAGGCAAACCCTCTGTTTGCCAACAGAGGGTGAGCCAACAGCTTTGCAGACAGAGGGACAGGCAGTATTGAAACACCCTTGTCAGTATCGGTCATTTCGATGTGAATCCACACAATCACAATCATTGCCACGTAGGAGCCTTAATAAAATAATTTCTGCTACCTCATGGCATTCAGTTATTACAGGTAAGCTTGGACCATGAGCCGAGCAACAGGCCACTCTTTGGTTACCCCCTGGCATACGCTCACAACGGCAAAAACAGAAAAATGAGAGCCCTGATCATAAATATTCAGGGGATCAAAAGAAGTGGAATGGATTCATTTTCCCCACTGGGATTCGTACAGATAGCAGGGGCTCAAGAGATTCGTCCCACGGAAAAACGTCCACATATGCAGGGACATACATGCACACACAGTGACACTTACACTTCCATAAGGAAGACTGGGACGTGATGGGGGATGCTTCCAGTTAAGTCAAATCAAGTATCCTAAATTCCAAGACACATAGATTTACTTCTACTGGAAAAACCAACCAACCCAACCAAAACACTGGAATCCTTTCTGAGACAAAACTAACTGATTTGCTCTCCATCAAACCTTCATACCTGAAAGCAAAGCACCTTCACTAGGAACCTTAAAGATTGAGGAAGTAAAAAGTCAAGCTTATATTCTATGAAATTCTGAAGGATTAGACTGAGTTAGCTTAAAAAATACGGCCACACATACATACGCAATGCCCCACTTTTAATCCTTCAGGTAAACTGAGGTGGAATGGTTGTATACTTGTTGACTGAATCTGATACTTCACCTTCAAAAATATATGGTCATGGAGAGAAATCAGAAGACATGGTGGCAATGTAGGCTTTGAAGTGCAAATGGCTGGCTAGTGTTCAAGCAGTTCTGTGTATCTGCAACCACCGACTTAATAAATTGTGCTTATATGGGCACTTTTGTTTTGAAACTAATCCTTTATTTAATTAGCCCGATTGAGAGTATATCAGAGAACCAAACTACAGTGTATTTTTAACTTACCCTTGGAAGCAAAAGGAAAATTTTGGCATAATCTGACAAACTGCCAGTCAGTCTCTACACAAGACCCTTGTATAAGGCACCAACCGTCAGTGACATTTGAGCACAAAAATCTCAGTCACATCCCCAAAATAACATACAGCCCCAGTCAGAGCTCATTTGCTATGAGTCCTATGTACCTGGATAAATGGGCAATTTTCAAGTTGGACTTTTGTTTTTACTTTTGATTGTACCCCCCCCCGCCCCCCCCCCCCCCGCCATGTCCCCTCATCAACCGACTGTAATTACCCCAGGTCAGAAGTGCACAACCATGATGGGGAAGAAAGGCTGGGACAAGGGAAAGGAGGTGTGTGGAAGGCTGTGAGAGAGCTCTGCCAGGTCACTAATGGCCTCTGGGGCAACGACTTGGAGAACAGGCTGATGCTTTGCCTTTGATCTTCTAATTCACAATGATCATTAGTATTAACTCCGATTCTTCTGGGTGAAGAATTCCAGCTGTAGCCTTTTCAGTTTACCTGACCTAAGAAAATTCATCACCCATCCCATTAGGATTTCAATAACCATCTAAGAAAAAGAGAAAAGCAGTTGCCCCAGAATCTAGAAACCACCCGCTTCATTATTAAAAGAGTTTATATGACATATATTGTGGAAGAATTAGGGCATTCCAATATTACCTCCAAGTAATTAAATAATCTATTCCATTTTTCCTCCTGAGAGAGATGATTCCCAATTGGCTGAAAGATAGTCAGGGTCCGATGTAATCAAAGTTGAAATATGCTATCTCCAAAATAGCAGAGACCTTTTAAAATTAAGCTAGAGGGATTTGTAATCAAACCTGGGTTAGTTTTGGCAAAGCCTACCTCTGACCCATCATCATTTTTTTTTTAATGTTTACTTATTTTTGAGACACAGAGAGAAAGAGCACAAGCAGGGGAGGGGCAGAGAGAGAGGGAGACACAGAATCCGAGGCAGGCTCCAGGCTCTGAGCTGTCAGCGCGGAGCCCGACGCGGGCTCAAACTCACGAACCGTGAGATCATGACCTGAGCCAAAGTCAGACATTTAACCAACTGAGCCACCCAGGCGTCCCTGACCTGTCATCATTATTAAAGGCTATGAAGTTGGCAACTACATGTAAGGGAAAAAGTAATAACTATATAGATATTCTCCTAGGTTTAAGAGAGCTCATTTTTGATAAGGTACATGGACATCTGAGGGGGAGAAAAATCTTCTCACCCCTACATACTCGTTTTCAAGAATCTTAATTTAATAATATATCTACAGATAACACAGTGAAGAAGGACTCAAAGTTGCTATCTCCACACACCACCTTCCTTAGGTCAGGCACATGAACATAAAGATAAATTAGGACTAGTTTGAAGGAGGGACTGTCTTTCTCAAATACTTTGTACTACCCTGACTCCCAGTCTATGCAGGAGTTCAAGAATATAGTCTTCCTGCCCCAATGTCTTCTTAGGACTAATTTGAGCTGAATCATGCTAGCTGGTTAAGCACAATGGAAATAATTACTCTTAAATCTATCAGTGTATAGAGGTGAGGGACAGAAAAACAGAAATGGAAAGAGAGGAGCAAATTTCATCTACTACCTACCTACCTGCCTGCCTACAGGCCCTTCTGTCTGCCTTTTGACCTTTCACTCGCCTTGATCAACAGAATGGGTTGTCTGGATACCAATGAGAAGCACTTTTTCAGTATAATAATAATTCCTAATGTTTAGAGAACAATTCTTCCAAAACTGCAAGCAGAGATATGACACTAAGATGTCGCCAACAGATCTTGTTACCAAAAGCAAAACCAATGAAACAACATCTGTCTCTTCTAGAGCATTCAATTCCCAATTCAATTCCATTTACTCCATCCTTAGAGTGGCAGACCCGCAGGGCACTTTTCATCTAATAGTGTTTCTATGGAAACGCCATTCTCAACCTGGAAGATTCTACAACCTCTCACTTTGGCTTTATCCACATTGAGAGGAAAGCCTTATAAATCAGAAATCGAGACATAATTTTGCCACAGACCAAAAAAAAAAAAAAAAAAAAAAAAAAAATTGTTTTTCCAGGCTAGAAGTTCGCAAAAAGAAACAAAACCATGTGTAAAATATGTGTATCTGACATAGAAACAAAGTGTCTCTATGAAGTACCAATGGGATCCCAAAAATCAGTGAAAGGAATCCAAGTGAATGTGAATGAAAATCAATTCACCTTCAGGGTCACCTCCCCTGCTAGTCAATGCCAGATATGTCACCCCTTGTATGGTTGCTTCACCTGAACCCTCAGGTGTGTTATTTTAACAGCCTGCATTCTCCCTAAATTTCAAGATTCCTGGGATACACAGCAGCTCCATGCAGGAAAATATATCACTGCATATTTTAAATAAGAACCATATTAACCGCTTTTCTATTTAGATTATATTTAAATCTGCAATATGTTAGGGTAGGAAAACAAAACAAAACAAAAAGCACCTTGATTTTTACCTTAAACATTGTATTTGTTTATTCCTTCTCCCCATTTCTACTAGGCCCTTAGGCATATCTTTGTAACACTACCCAGTGAAATAACTAGCAATAGGCAAAACACATCCAGTTGGAACATTATGACATAGTAGGTTATAGTTGTAGTTGGAATAATGCCTTTAAGGGAAAAAGAAACTTTGATGCAGCATATGTCCCTGAACTGTCAATATACAGTGACTCATACTCAAATATTAAGTATTTTTTAATTGTTGGCAGTAATTTGTCTTCAGGCAAATGCAAGCACTTCTATTAATAAATGCTTTTGTTTTCTAATTCTCTCCTATTATCTAAATAACGTCAGTCATTCTTTTCAATTCCAGGCAACAGTTTCTTTGGAGAGACCTCCTTTAGTTATCAAAACTGGCAAATGTTCAACTTGAAACTAAGGTAGAAATTTGCATCACTGAAATTTCCTTTTACCCATAAGCACCAAAGTTTAAAATCCGTTTCCTTTTTGATTATTTTCATCATATACAAGTTATTTCCAGTTTAGCTTGCTAGAGACTGTGAGTCCAAGAATGAAGCTTTAGTTCTCTCTTCAGGTAGTAAAATGTGCTGCTGATTAAATCTACCTGTGGACAACTACAGAACAGCACATTTTTCTTATGCATCTGGGGTGCAAATCCAGAAAGTTTTTGTTTTGTTTTGTTTTGTTTTGTTTTGTTTCGTTTTGTTTTGTTTTATTCAGGCCCTTTTCTACTCCTCTAACACACAAATGCCCTTTCAAAGGCAGGTAGTTGCTGTTGCTGTTGTTGTTGTTGTTGTTAACTGAATAAGCCCAATGAAAAGATTGATCCATTTATTTGAAAAAGGGAGGGGGGGGGAGTAGCAATTTGCTTCCAAAGAGGTGTGTGAGGTCTTATAATATGCCCTTTGGCATTGAAAAGATTAGTTTGTACAGTTTGCTAATAAATTGTTATTGCTATTATTTTAATTAGCCAGAGTTTCAATTGCTCCTTTATATCTTGCAAGATTTCAGGCAGGATTTTCTAGATAAGCTGCATTAATCATATAGCAAGAATGTGATCATTTAGGGGCGCCTGGGTGGCTCAATTGGTTAAGTCTCTGACTTTGGGTCATGATCTTGTGGTTCATGAGTTCCAGCCCCGTGTTGGGCTCTGCGCTGACAGCTCAGAACTTGCTTCGGATTCTGTGTCTCCCTTTCTTTCTGCCCCTTCCCCGCTTGTGCTCTGTCTGTGTCTTTCTCTCAAAAATAAATAAACATTAAAAAAAATTGTTTTTTAAAGAATGTGTTCATTTAAAATTTGTCCTGTCTGCCAAATGACTGTCATTTGTGTGCATCCCTAAAGAACTTTTAGAACTTGAAAAAAGTTGCAACAAGACTAGTATGTAGATGTCACTCTTACTTACATTTGGACAAATAACAAAACTCTTTAGAGGTTTTTCCATAGAATTTATTATTTTCAGCTCCTGACTATAAGCATTACCTAAGCAGTCTGTGGATTTCTTCAAGAAGTATGACAAGACACAGAGACGGGTGTTCCTGGTAACTGGAGATCTATCTGCTCTTGCAATTGGAGAAGAGGGAAGGGAATCTTTTTCATTGGGGGAAGGAAAAAGGGAGAAAATTTGAATATATCTCCTTTGATTTTTACATGATATTATGAGACATTTGCTTTTTAGAGATGGTTACCAGCATCCATATTTTTGTGTGAGCACATGGCACTGGAGTGGGGAACATGGGTGGGAATGTCCAATGGAAACCACAAGGCAACTTCTGTGAGCATTCATAGAAAGCCAGGGAGACATGGACAAGTGGGTTTCCCCTTCCAGGGTAGTGGTACAGGCCAGCACAGACCCCCAAACTGAGGGAAATTAGCCAGACCTCAAGAAATCAGGAAGTTTATCAATAATTTCTATTGCCATTGCCCAAATAACCTATGGACCACAAAAAGCATTGCAATGCAGGTAAAATCTTGCTGGCTGTTAAGGACTTTTTTGTTTTGTTTCGTTGTAAGAAGATAACATAGCTCTCTGCAAGGTTCTTCACAAGGATATGACCTAGAAAACCAGGAAGTTTGGTGGATGAATAAAAGAACTTGCTCCTCTCTCTCCTGATTCTGTCTGAACCAATATTTGATTATATTTTATTCAGGGGCACCTCAGCTTCAAGTAAAGCCAAAGCTCCTTTGCAGATTGAGATGGAAGCTCACGAAATCCATTCACTTTTTTCTGTCAGTATAGGAAACAGACTGGTTGTAACTGCAGGGTTCACCTGGTTTTGTCCCTTCTTCCCCCGCCCCCCCACTCATCCTCCAGATCTGGTTAGCTGGTCAGCTCCAGTGATGAAATGTCAGCATGGTTGCATCAGCACCTTTGACCAATTGGCACTTCGTACCTCCTGCTGTTTATTCTTCATGCTATGCCTGCTACGCCCTCCAGACCCTCGCCCTTCCCCCCACCCTTCCGTAGTGGTTGATAATCCCCAGTAGCAAACTTGTACAAGGCAGATAGATCGCAAACTATCCACACATATGTAACAAGTGTCAGCTAAGTAATGGCACTTGAAGTGGGTTTCAGGTAGACCTAATATGATGTTAAAATCAGTTCCACAGTCTAAGTCTTCAACTGTCTACCAGCATGAACCAAGCTCCACAGCTGATTCCAAAACCGGCAGTGTAGTCTAGTTGCTATTTGGAATCACAATGGTTAGAAGAGAGGAAGGAAACTATTTCTTTAGTTACTCCTGCTGCTCTGTTTTTATTTTATTCACAGACACTGGAAATTCTGGATTAACTTATACCCTGGAGTGTTAACGGAGGCGCAGCCTCTATGCAGAGGAGCAACCAGCATGGCCTTCGACAGCCCCTGTGTGTCCCCCTGTAACGGTACAAATCACCGAGGAACACGGCCCTGAAAGGGGGCAAGGGTGTGAGGGTCAACAGACCTGGATACGTTTGTGACAATGCAGAATTAACTTTAATACTTAAGAAAAATAAATAACTTCAAGAAAAGCCAACTATGCTAAACAGAGTCACATAAAAAGTTTGCTCCTGAAATTGTTCTTAAAAAGCCAAGATGGTTAACATTGATTCATCTTAGGCTAGGCTAGGCTATGACCTGTTTAAATTCAACCTTTGTCCCTAACATTGAATCTCTCCCTCACCAACAATTTTGCTGATTTCTAAAATATTATTTTATCCATAAATTTTCATTTTGTCTTCTTCCTTAGATGTCATTAAATCAGTATGCACTTACAAAAATATCCACCACAATATTATGATTATAAATATTTTGAACATGAAATTCATTCAGAACAATAAGCAAACAAAACAAATCCCTTGGTGGCATAAAGCCCCAAATCTCCAGTTTCTCACATCTCCAGGAGAATTCCTGCAGTGAAAACAGCAATACTCACACAGACAATATAAACTGTTACTCTGCTTGAAAAGTCACAGGGGACTACACAGGAAGAGCTGACTCTATATTGCTGTTTTCCTTTACAGTTCTAAGTACAGGGACCACTTTCACTGTGCAGCCGTGACTCAGATGAATGTTTTGTAATGGCAACCAAGTGCACTCAAACCACTTAAAAGCAAATTATGTGAGCATCTTGCCATTGCAACAAGATTTAAACTTTTTCGGACCATTCACTATAAAGGTCCACTAAAGCATTAGAAGAAATTAAGTCCTTCCCTTTGGGGTTTGTCTAAACTTTCTTCTTAGTAAGACTCGGTTCTAAGTACCTAAGAATCACACTGAGAAAAGCAACATCATTAGCATACATACTTAAAATCACAAGTCACATGAACTCCTAAACCTTGTAACTTACAGTTAACAAAATTGCAATAGTGAACTGCAAATAAAACTCCTCATTTGGGGTAAGTATCTAGGAAATAAGTGCTAGCACTTTTGTAAAAACTAGGGGGACACAGCGATTTATGAAATATTCCAAGTGCAGAGGGATCATTTCCACCCCCCCTTGTCTTTCTATCACAACTGGTTCATTGTCCATATTTAGTTTACATATGTCATTTAGAATCCACTTACTGTTAGATGCTGGAACAGCCACGCCCTCATGATATTTGTGGCTACTTTGGGAAAGATGCCACGCTTTTTGTGACGCTTTTTGTCCTTATCTGGATCATCATCGTCACCTGTGCTGGGGGAAGCTACACTGTTGTCCAAGCCATCACCTGCAAACATAGTGAATCAAATTTTGACTGATGCTACCTTGACATGCTTTATTCAAATAGAATGCCTTTGGATATAAACAAAACCAAAAGAGCAATATAAATGATTAATAGTTTATTTGGTACTTTTTTTTTTTTTTTTCCAAAACAAAGAGAAAAACAAGGCCTAGACTCAAAAGTAGTCAGGTCTAAGGAACTTCTTCCAAAGAACAGTGGGGAAAGTCAAAGGGAATGAAGGGAAATAGCCAATCTCTTTAGTAGCTTTGTTGCCATGGTCATTATTCAGATGTGTAGAGTTGAGACATGCTAAGCATAACTCCTAGTGGGGAGTTAAATATAGTGGCCGCCATTGGCAGAGGCCAATGCCTGGGTATTCAAACCTCACATATAGTCGCTGATGTGGTCAACATGTGAGAAGATGCATTCAAGATATCAACTATTTCCACAAGTGATCTATCTTAAGACTAAAGTAGGCCATGGAAATGGTAGGTAATCCATCATCTAAGCAGTTTGACATAGGAATGCTTCAAATAGAATGTAATTTTTCTTGTCATAAAAAGAGAGCATCAAGTTTAGGAAGGGCAAAACTCCTGAAATAGTTTTTTAATTAGGAAATGATTACTATGTAAGTCAAATAAAGTGATGTTAAATTAATAGTCAATGGGAATTGTATTATCCTAAAAATCCAGGAAGTTTCTAAAGTTTCTTCTAGATTTCATTTTTTCTCATTGCAAAATCATCTGTTGACAAATCATCTGTTTCTTGAATATTGGATCCTATTTTTCCATTGATTTTTGCCATAACATTTACGTTGCTTCTTCTAGAAAATATTCTGGCTCTGTGACAAAATAAAATTAAAGATGTAGGATTCCTTTTACAATGTCATGTTTAATAAGACAAAAAAAAAAAATGAAATTTCAGCCCATGTAATCACACTGTCCAAAACAAGTCATAAGGCACAAGTGGAAACTAACTACCTTGGTTTGGACACAAAAGTTCAAAGGGAACGAGAGTGGACTGAACTCACTACACTAAAAAGGAGCTTATCTTCTATCAAATGTGCCTTCCTACCTGCTGCCCCTGCTCTTGGGGGAAGCTACCGACTTTCAGAAAGGGATAGGTTGGTCTGGCCTAGGAAGAATTGCTACAGCAATAAGGCTCTGAATTGAGGCAAGACATGCACCTGAGAGCACGTTCCCTGGGTTATGGAAGTCACTAGAGAGCAGTCTACAGGCCCAAACAATGAGGTCCTTTGGCAAAACAATTTTCCTGGTCACTGTACATTGGAACTAGCCTCAGATTCAGTTACATCACTCTGTGAATTTCTTATTTTGTATTCCTTATTTCTGTTACCTAAATACACTACATATGCAAAGAATTCTCTACTTTGATTCAGTTATTTCAGCCTAATCTTTAGTAATTATGTTGCCATTAATCAATTGTTCTTAACAACTCCCTCAGGACACCCCCCCATCTCCCTCCCCCAACAAAGAAAATTGCCCCCAAACTGCCTTAACTTGTATTGAGGTAAAGTTTAAAAACTCTTGTTGGGTGAGGAACAGACTAGTTTCAACATTTCTGCTATGATTACAGCATGTGCTGCAAATACAAAACTTTTGCAGAACTTTTCAGAGTGGGATTTTTATTAATTTTAAAAAGCAAACTTTTATTATATTTAAAATCCATATAGTTGTTAAAGCTCCACAGAATCATTGTTGTGTTCTCAGTGGAAAAGATCACATAGACCATAGTTCCAAAACCCTCACCGTACCAGTGAGGAAAGTGCTTGTATTCTGGTGGGTGACTTACCCAAGGTCACGCAGCAGGGATGGGACTGGCCCACCTGTGCCCGACCAGACACCCACACCCCTAAATCAGTGTCCCTTCCACCCCACCAAACTCGTTATTTGCATAGCCAGGTGTTTTATAAGGAGTCCCCTTGGATTTGCCTAATAAATTCCTTGAAAGTCCAGTATTTAAAGAGGCTTTTTATTCAGAGAAGCAATTCACCATATAAAATAACAATTCATTAAAGAAACATGAGAAAAGAAACCAACTCAACAGCATTTAAAATTTCAATGGGCTAATCCACTCTCAATATGCAAAAGGTAACCGAGGAAAAGAAACATATTACTTGATCATTGATTAAAAATGAAAAGCTTCTAACCTAATGACAGTTTTTTACCACCTCTCCATGATTGTTTTCCACCTTAAAAAAAAATAGCCTTTCTATCTGTCTCCAAACCCCTTCAGATTAATTTAGCAGGCAATGCCTAGTGCCTGCCTCGAAGAGAATTCATTGATAATTTATGGAAATATCTACTATAATCCAGCGGAGATGACTTTTTTCCAGCTTTGTGCATCAATAGATAATCAAGGCCTTAAAGCAGCCTTAGCTTCCCATTACCTCAGGCAAAAGAATTCCTGAAAGCGTGCCTTGAGGGCACCTGAATTATATACTCCATTAGGAGAGGAAGGCTTTCTGCATTCCATGTGTAACACTCACCAGAACCTTTCCTGTTTATTTCTGCTGTATGAAAGCAGAAGCATTAGGAACAGAATTTTTTAAGTGAAGACTTATGTAGATACAATGGAGAAACCTTTCAAGCAGGAGCCAGATCACCCCCTTCAGTCCCTGGCAGTGACCTCTCCTGAATAAAAGGTTTCTATTACATCATTAGCTCAAGCCAAAAACAGCCTTGGCTTAATGCACAGTTTGTTCTTCCTACTGTTTTTAGGCAAATACAGCTACTTTACTCCCATCTGGGAGGGAAATTACACTGCTGGGTTGTAATCTAAGACAAGATTTTCATTGGAAGCAAATGCTTTCAATCCAGTGTAAATACTGGTGCATGTTCAGAAAAGCCTAAAACAATAAACCCTGCTCCTTCCCGACACAAGTTAGGGAAATGGAGAAGATGGGGAAGGAGAGGAGCATAATAAAACAGACTATTCTAAAAGCAAACACGTTCATAGATTTTAATAAATTGTTTAACCTCTTCCACTTTCTAGAATTGAAAATTGATCTCGAAACGTCTCAACCTCAGAGGAAAGTCTAAATGGTCGATTGTACCTTTAGCATTCCCATTCACTCTGCAATTTGATACAGTCACCTCTATGCGGTCTCTGGAGGATTTATTTCCTTTTTTTATTTTTAAGATCACTAAACAAACTTGGAGAACCGCCGGCCGACCACATGGCAGCAGGCAGCGGCTCTGAACCACATTTGTAAAATGTCAGCAGTGACTTCATTCCTGGAGCTGACTTCTCCTGCCGCCAAATGAAGGCAAACTGAAAAGGTGGAAATAATCATAAAAATGATGCTAGTCCATAAACAAGCTTACAGCCTCATTAGGATAGCAGTAGGCTCCAGTGGGTGATTTATGCTCGTTTTGCTGATGCTATGAGGAAATGCCATAGGGCGACTTTAGCCAATTGCTAATGGTTTCTGACAGCTTCTTAGCAACTAGTGCAAGCAACGTTGTGGCGTTTGCTAGTGACAGAAACCGAAAATGTCATATTATCTGCCCATGTGTCATGAAGTCCGTGTGGCAATTAACTAGCAGGCCAGTGACTGAGGGGCCAGAGGCTCCCGAAAATGGCCTTTGGCTATGCAGTGGCAGCCGCTGGGCGCAGAGGCACACACTGCCTGCACATATGCAACATTCTAATGCAGAAATCCACTTCCTTGTGACTTCCCGGCTCTGATGAGACCGGGCCACTCAAATCCCTTTTTTCTCCCCCACTCAAGTGAAACTCTGGGCTCCTCTCTCTCTCTCTTCTCTCTCTCTCTCCTCTCTCTCTCTCTCTCTCCTCCCCCTCTCTCTCTCTCTCTCTCTCTCTCTCTCTCTCTCTCTCTCTCTCTCTCTCTCGGCACCAGCTCAGGCCTTATGAGAGGACTCCAAAGCAATCTGCTTTGATATGATTATCCGAATGGCTCCTTAATTGGCAATACCTGGTTCTGGGCTTTTTGGACGCTGGATTCAAAGGTGCTAGCCATTTTTCTGCTCTCTCACAAATTAGTCTAAAAGGATTTAAGATCACTGAAGCAGACTCATTGCCTGTCAGATTGCTGGGAGCGGAGGAAGTCTGTGCAGCAATAAGACACTATGTAAAAAACACCAGGCTTCTAACAAGCAGGGAGAGAATCTTGGCCACACTTTTCAGTTTCCGAGCTATCAAAACCATGCACTATATGTCAAACTGTCAAACCTTTCAGCGTGGGCCATTTGCCCTTTCAAATAATATTTAAGAATTGTTTTTACAAAATTTTATAGGCCATGGTCTAGTGAAAGAGGCCAACCAACAAAGAAAGGAATTTGTACTACAATTCGTCTACGGACAATTTCTTGTGAGACCTGGTCTGTCCCTGCGGAGCAAGGCAGGTGACCTGTGGCAGCTCCCAGGCTGTCAGAGAGCTCAGATTTCAAACACGCTCAACTCAAACATCCCGAGTCGCCTATTTAAGCATGCCCAGGCATTTAGACTGTGCTATCTCGTGCCTTTCAAGGCAGGATAAAGCGGCATTTACCGTATTCAGGCCATTCAATGGGTCAGACTGACCGTGTCAGCAGGGGCTCCTCTCCGGCAGGTCACAGCCCTGCTCCCATTTTTCTCCTCCTCCTGACTCCCTCTCTCCCCCCAGGACTGCCCTTCCCCAAAACCTAGTCTGAGCCAGGCTAAAACAAAACTCCAAAGTGCCCAAGATTCACATCACAACTGACAGGGACTTCCAGTCAGTGGGCCAGCAGGCATCAACAAAATGGGTTGTCTGCCAGAGGGTTCGTTACGTCACAGAGGCAAAACTCCTAATTAGGGATATGAACTTTCAACTGCCAGGGCAAATGAAAGTGTTGGGTTGTGGACCTCCTTCTTTTGCGGGAAGCCATCCCAGCTTCAAGACGATTCATTTACGATTTTCTATTGAGACCCCACAGTTTCCAGCCAGGTTCTCTCCTTAACTTTTGCTTTACTCATCTTCAAGTGTTTAGAAACAGAATGCTGATCCCAGAAATGGACGGAGACTCAAAACCAACGCCATTTATAATCGCATCTTTCGATACGGAGTAAATTCTGTCATGTCTTGAAAGGTATCCAAACGGTCAATTCAAAAGCATTCTATAAGACCGTACAGCTCATGTTGTAAGGTGGCTAAATTTTCATCCAATATTAAGGGTTTCTTTTTTTCTCTTGTCTGTTTTCTCACACAGCACATCAACAAGAGAGAATACGGCATTTCACCCCTTACATAGCGTGTAGAACATTCCTGCCTTTCTAGGGGCTGCTGGTGCAAACATCCCACAGTATGGAGAGGTCAGGTTTCTTTTGTAGTGGAGCTATCCGGGTGTGCCAGGTTGTCAGGAAGAATGTAAAACTACCCCAAACCCACTTCTCCAGATCATGGCTGTGTCTACTTAGCCAGAAGTCAGATGGGATAATGTTTCTGTGTTATGTTAAGAGGATAAATGGTGAGAATTATAGACAAGCCTTTCTCAGGAACCAGCTAAAATACTTCAGAGGTTATAAAGAAGTGTTTTGTCTTCATTGAGAATGTGTAATAGCTGCCAGAATGATTTTTCTAAAATACGTATCTGATCCTATAACCCTGGCACTTCAAATGCTTCCGTGGCTATCATTTGCCTTCAGGATAAAGGTCACACTTTTTAGCCTGGCGTGGAAGGCCTTTCACGATCTCTCTCCTGGGTGTTTCTTCTGTGGGTTCCCCGTGTTCACGGGTACTCACCGCCCCACCCCAATCCTGAGCCTGTTTGACCTTCTCACCGTCTCCCCGCAGGCACTGCTCTCACACCTCTTTGTGGTTCCCTGTGCTAGCCCCTTGGTAATGTCCTTCCTGGGAAGCTCCTTGGTGACCTTTTAGGCTCCACTCAACTGCCATCTCCTAGAAGAAGCACACACTGGACTCTCGCTGTTTAGTGATACCCCTCTCCAATCCCCAATTCTTATTTTCCTGACATTCCTGCCTCCAAACACACATCATACTCTACCAAGACTGTTGATTTCTGTCGTCTCTGTCTCAACTTGATTACAGGATATATGAAAGCAGGGACAGGGTCACTCTCCCCTCTAAGATGATCTAGTCCCAGGCTCACCCCAGTGTACAGGGTACAAATTTGCCAATTGGGTATTAAATTAATGAACAAATGCATTTCTTTTTTTCACTGCATGGAGAAAACCACAGTTTCAATTTCCAGCTGTTATAATTCTTTTTGATACATACTTAAACTCCTGAAGAATATTCACAAAGGAAAGTCAGTTAACCTATAAGAAAACATAAAGGAAACACATTCTACAAAGCTGGGAAGCTTCCTTGGAATCTTTAAGCTCATCTTGGACAAAAGATGGATTGGGTTAAAGTATTGGAGTTCTTCATAATGCTTGCCATAGTCCCTCCCTCAAAAATGCGCTCCTACGTCCTTCAATTACAATTTAAAACTATTTACCTAATTAAAATTTCTTGCTGTTTGTCCATTTTTCCTGAGTTCAACTTCAAAAGATAAACCAAAAGTTTTGTTTCTCTCTACGTTTTTCCCAATGAATTATATATACTACTTTTACACGTCTTCCAGTTTTATCACAGCAAAGAAACTCAACTGTCTCTGAGCAGAAAATTTCACCCTCAGCTGAGACTCCAGACTCAGATTATAGACATGGTGCTAAATACAAAACCCTAGAAACTCTGGCATTTCCTTGTTTTGCCAAGTCATGGATCAGTCTTTCCCATAGCATCATTCCTCCACACCTGGCTCAGCAATTTTTTAGCAACAGGTTATCTGAGGACATTAGTATATGATATGTTGACATGTCATAGATTGACATGTCATAGGGTCCTAGGAGACATTAGAAAGGATTTTGTAAGACATACGAAAACCTACTATGACCTCTTGAGTTTTATCACACACTTTCAAGAAAAATGGAGCAGACTTCATATATCTTCAAATCTGCAGGCAATATACAAATACATAATATTCTAAATCCAATGGTCAACTTTTAAGTTTAACTTTAATTAGGGTTCTATTTTTTTTTAATTTTTTTAACGCTTATTCATTTGTGAGAGACAGAGAGAGACAGTGCGTGAGTGGGGGAGGGGCAGAGAGAGAGGGAGACACAGAATCTGAAGCAGACCCCAGGCTCTGAGCTGTCAGCACAGAGCCCGATTTGGGGCTCGAACTCAAAGACAGTGAGATCATGACCTGAGCTGAAATCGGACACGCAACCGACTGAGCCACCCAGGTGCCCCTAATTAGGGTTCTATTAACTCAGCCTTCCTTTTCATTTCTTCTCATCCTTAGGTGTTTAAGGATTCCTTCTTCTTAATTTAAAGTGATTTTCAGCTGATCAAAACAAAACAAAACAAAACAAAGGAAAGCACATTCTCCTATATTTTATGTTACCACCCAGGACTTTCCTGAAAATCCTGAGGTGGTTCCTTTGGAAACCAAGGTAAGGTGTTAGATGTTGGCACCTGTCATAGCAGTGTGAGGTTCTAAAAAGGGTGAAAGGAATGGCCAGTGCTACAGATACACTAAAGGCAGTGACTGAAAAGACAGAGGTAAGAAGAGTGGGGGAGAAGATTAAGAATAAGAAAACTTGGGATGCCTGGGTGGCTCAGTCTGTTGAGCATCCGATTTCAGCTCAGGTCATGATCTCACAGTTCATGAGTTCGAGCCCTACATCAGCCTCTGTGCTGACAGCTCAAAGCCTGGAGACTGCTTTGGATTCTGTGTCTCCCTCCCTCCCTCTCTCTGCCCGCCCCCCGCTCACTCTCTGTGTCTCTCAAAAATAAATAAACATTAAAAAAAAAGAATAAGAAAACTTTTGGGGTGCCTGGGTGGTTCAGTCAGTTAAGCATCTGACTCTTGATTTTGGCTCAGGTCATGATCTCAGAGTTTGTGGGTTTGAGCCTTGCATAGGGCTCTGTGCTGACTGTGCAGAGCCTGCTTGGGATTCTCTCTCTCTCTCTCTCTCTCTCTCTCACTCTCTCTCTCTCTCTCTCTCTCTCTGCCCCTCCCCTGCTTGTTCTCTCTCTCTCAAAATAAATAAACATTAAATATATATATTTTTAAAAAGAATAAGCAAACTTTAAATAAACACATTGTTGGCCCTTATAAAAAGAAACGTCTAGGTACACTTCCTCAGATTGGCTTCACAGAGATTTGCCATGATGCTTTTCCTTTCTCTTTGAATTTAGGTCTGTTAAAGATGACAAATATTTGTTAATAGTTAACCACTGTGAGGGGCGCCTGAGTGGCTCAGTGGTTAAGTGGCTGACTCTTGATTTAGGCTCAGGTCATGATCTCATAGTTCATGGGTTCAAGTCCACGTCAGGCTCTGCACTGACAGCACAGAGTCTGCTTGGGATTCTCTCTCTCCCTCTCTCCCTGCCCCTACCTTGCTCGCACTCTATCTCTCTCTCCCAAAAATAAATAAACATTTTAAAAAAATCATTAACCACTGTGAAATGAGCTCACAGCCTTATTCTGCCCTGTAGTGGACTCCTGACATCACAGAACCCTAAGAGAAGAAATGGAGATTCAGAGCCTGGAGAAAGTAAGTCTCTCTATGAATATACTGCTTCCTTTTCTAAAGAGTGAAGTGTTGCCTTTAAAAGTGAGCCCTATATGGGGTGCCTGGGTGGCTCAGTTGGTTAAGAATCTGACTTTGGTTCAGGTCATGATCTCCCAGTTTGTGGGTTTGAGCCCCATGCCGGGCTCTGTGCTGACAGCTTGGAGCCTGGAGCCAGCTTTGGATTCTGTGTCTCCCTCTCTCTCTGCCCCTCCCCCATTCGCACTCTGTCTCTCCCACTTTCTCAAAGATAAACATTAAAAAAAAATTTTTTTTAAATGAGCCCTATATAGGTAACCATCTTTTGTGTAAGGGGTCACTCTTATCATTCACTCATTTGTTCTTTAACGAAAACGTATTGAATACTCATGATGTCCCAAACACTATGTGAACCATTAGAAACACTAATGGTGAACAAAATCACGAACAGTCTTTGTTTCTATGGAGCTTTTCAGTTAGAGGGCACAGATGTTAAATGAAATAAACACAGTAATAAATGTACAATTGTCCTCCATCAGAAAGAAATGTAAATCTCTGAGTGTGTGAAACAAAGGAAACTGACTTAGGAAGAATCTGAGCAGAATCTAAAGGATGGAGAAAAGTCAAGCAGGTATAGTGAGCAGACTAAAAGGGCAGAGAACAGAAAAAGTATTGCAGCATCTGCAAAGGCCCTGTGTCTGGAAGCATGGCAACGACAGAATTGGAACCTGGGAAGGCAGGACAAGATGACATTGGAGAGGTAAGAGGAGCAAGAACACTTAGAGCCTCAGGGGCCACAGTCAGGATTTGGGTGTTTGTCCCTAGGGTTCTGAGTAGCAACCCATACACGTATTTCTATGGTGTCACCAGTGTCCTCTCCATTGCATGCCCCGATGTTACATACATTTTACCAAATAAAGCCTCATTCCCCAGTGTCTCTTTCTAGTTCAATCTAAAAAATCCTTTGATTCCAGATTAAGACTGGGGAATGAGGGACAATGGAAAAGCAATGAGTCCATTCAGGCAGACCCCAATGTAGGCACAGATTACACTCTGAAGTTAATTTGTAACTAGGTCTCTTGGACAGTAGAACATATTTTCACATGGAAGCAAGTTAAGAATGGTTAGGTCTCAAGGTTTGCTCATCAAAGCCCACAAAATTCATCAAGTGAATAAAGTCCTAACTGACATCTGAGCCCTGGGTGCAAGAAGTCAGAAAGTATAAGAAGAAGGAGGAAGATGAGTTTTTCCCTCATATTCCTGTATACAGAGTCAGCCTAGGAAAATATGAAAATCCGTGTAAGTGCCTTTAGTATCTCCTTTTCTGTTTGTCACTTCCATTGCACAGATCCATCTCCTGGAGGCTCTAAGTAGCCCAATGCCTTGGAGAGGCACGCGGCCTCCTCCCACTGTGGACGCCCCACCCAGATCTATCCTCTTCTTGCTCTGAGCTCACACTTACCATTCCCCAACAACCAAAATACCCAGCCTTTGAATCTAGTTGATCTAAGCCAGACTTTAGGTAGAAAGCCATCTGAAAGCACCAATTGGATGGGACTAGGCAGGAATAACTGATGCCCCCTCACCTTCCCAGAAATGTTGGCACTCTGAAAAGGAAATTTGTTAATGCAAATGAATCTTTAAATGGCAGAATTTCAGGTAGAGTAATAAATAAAGCTTAAAAAAAATTTTTTTTAATACAGCTGCTGTTGGGAAAGTTTTGTTGTTGTTTTAAGCCATAGATGCCAGCCTTTCAGAAGAGCCCCAGGATCACCTTCCAAACTTGGCATTACACCCCACCGCTCTCAACCACTCCACCCCTGTTCATCCCTGAAGACATTTGGGAAGCCATGCCTTTTTTACTGTTCTCAATTTTTCTTTTTCTTTTTCTTTTCTCCACAGAGATTGTGGTGACAGTAAATGGGTCCTGGGGATGCACAGCAAGGAGACTAGGAGTGAGAGATCTTGGTTGAACACTTGTGTGTATATGTAGGACATTTGTACAATCTGGGTGTTTATAACTTAAGGATTGCCAACCCACTGAAATAAATTTGCAATCACTCCTTTACTACAAATAAATGCATTCTATTAAGCATCTATCACTTCACGATTCTTCGCTGAGAACACAAATAATGCATAAAACACAACAGGGTAAAAAATATGAAAAGAATCCAGTTAAATAACCAAGACCCAGAATGAAAATGCTTACTGGATTTTTGTGCAATACAAAGAAAATCTCTTGAATTATTTTAATATGCCATCGATGGAATTAAGGGAAGAAATAGGACTTTCTAAATTCATGGAAAATAAGACTTGTCAGTCAGAGTTGGTCATTATTCAAATTTGTAGTTTACTTAAGATTTATTTTATGTAAGTATTTTTACAAGTAGAGTAATGTGGACAGATACACGTGCACCAAGAAATCGGCTAAATTTTCCAAGTTTTTTTTTTAATCATTGTACTTTGTTCTTTTGAGATAGGAATACCTTTTTCTAGTAATTCAATATGACTTTTTGACTTGAATCCCCCTCAGGGGAACAACAGCAAATTAGTTACCTATCCACAGAGGACAAACAGCAATGATGAATAGGAAAGAAAAAAAAGCACAGATTTTTACTCATTTTTCAACCATTCAGCATTTTTTTTTTTTTTTTTTACGGCTAAACACCATGGAAAATCCCTGCAAAAACAGCATAACTTCTTAATGAAGTCTTAGAAACTTCAGGATGTGAGTGCACTGCAAAATATTACTGAAACCTTTGTATTTATACCAACAGTAAAACAAAATGGAAATCCCCCCATCGTTTTCTAAGGAAAAAAGAAAGAAAATATGCTTACAACTGCAAAGGTAAAACAGTACAGAAGTCATAAACTTTTGTTTTGAATCAACATCTCAGAAAGCATTTTAGGAACAAGTACTTTACCTTTTTAATGTTATAGCAATGCATGACAAATTCCTTGAGATATTCTTCCCCAAATATATAAATCATATATTAATGAATGGTCACAAAATTCTTTTTAACCATGAAAATAAATAAATCTCTTAGTAAAAACAAAAGCAGAAAACAAATGCCACACATGGGATCTTATAGACAGGTACACACACACACACACACACACACACACACACACACCCCATTTATTTCTGTGAGATCCTCAAACCTTGCCATATAATTTATTTTTAAACTTCAACATATTCTGCATGTGTGCATGAATATATGCACGTATGCGTGTGTGTATATATACATACGCTTACACAGACAAGATAACATTCATTTATCAAAGAGGTCACTTCTCCAACAAACTTAATTATATAGAATACATTTGAAAAGGAGGATTTAAAAAAAAAGTTCCTGACATGCAGATTAGAAGTGGTTGAATTGGTTCTCAACTTTGGCTACACATAGAATCATGTGGTAGTTTTTGCAACTCCTGATGCCTCCACTCTACCCAAGACCAATTAAATTAGTATTTTGGAGGGTGAGATCCCAGCATTAATGAGTTGTAAAGCTCCAAGATGATTAAAATGTACAGCCAAGTTTGAGAACCAGTGGATTAGAATCACAGATTATATGTGGCAAAGCTCATATATTTTTTACAGAGAAATGACCATAAGACCTTTAATCAGAGAATCATTATGTGTATTTTAGATGAAGTTTTCAAAGGTTTACTCATCGGGTTTCCTGCCTCATAGTTTGTAGACTGAGAGTTTTATAATAATGTAAGATGATAAAAAGGCAAAAAATAAGAACCTAAGAAGCATAGCACACTAGGGCCCTTTAGCATACGGGAAAACAGCCCTATAAATGCTACAGAGGCGGTAAACAAAGAAATATGTAGCATAGTGCCATAAATCAAATATCTACTGAGTTTAAAAAATTCTTTAAGCTTGTTAAAATTAGATATGATACAGTGTATGTGTAGTCCGAAAACATTTTCCTAAAAATGCCCTAAATTTTTTAATATTTAAACAAGTAAGATTCTGTTCATCTGGACCACATCATTCTTAAATGGCCACAGATAAACCAGGATAACGTGTCTACGTTCCGTAGAAACTTTTCACGTGTCTGCCCTCACTTCACTGGTCTGCGTAGCTAGACGGAGCCTGTGCTTTACTCAGGGCACTGGTCTATCTTCTGACCCTCCTGGCTTCCTGGGGATCTTCTCTCAAGGTCCTCATGGGCTCCTCATCCCTTTTCATCTGCTCTCAGTACATAAGGAGGTAGGAGGGAAGGGCATGGTGTGTGCAGGAAAGACGAGGAGGCAGCTGCAGGGCAAGCGTGGTTTGGTGGGAGAAGTACCCCCTGAGGTAGGTAAGGTAAAAGTTGGAGCAAGAGGGAATGCTGTGGGCCAAGGGGGAAACAAACAGATGGCATTCTGTACAGAGAGGTTTCTTTGCATTCCAAGTAAAATGGAACTAGGTTGTAACATGTATACTGGGATGTCATTAAGAATCAAGTGATGTTGGGGCGCCTGGGTGGTTCAGTCGGTTAAGCGTCTGACTTTCGCTCAGGTCATGATCTCATGGTTTGTGGGTTTGAGCCCCATATCGGGCTCTGGGCTGATGGCTCAGAGCCTGGAGCCTGCTTCAGATTCTGTGTCTCCCTCTCTCTCTGTCCCCGCACCCCCCCCCCCCCCCCAGGTCATGCTCTGTCTCTGTCTCTCTCTCTCTCTCTCTCAAAAATAAACACTAAAAAATTAATTTAAAAAAAGCGATGTTAAGTTTACTTAGAAGGAAAACAGGCAAGAAAGTTGGAGTAAAAAAAATGAAAGCTTGTTTTTTTCTCTTATTGTAAAACCATCTGAAAATCCAACCGTTTCTGAAAGAAAAGGTTTGAGAATTACTGGCATCATGTCTGTTATTCCATCTAAACTTCTCTCTGATTATCCAAGACTTCGGTTCTTTGGTAGAATTTCTCTGGCACACATACAGTCACTCGGCTAATCAGGGACAGGCGTAAGGTGCTGACTTGCTTTGGTGGGCATGGTAAGGATGAAGGAGCTTCTATAGCAGTGCTGCTCCTAAGGTGATGTACTTACGAGGCACCAGGGATCCTGTTAAAATGCAGTTCCAGATTCAGAGGGGCGGAGCCTAAGATTCTGCATTTCTTTTTTTTTTTTTTTTTTTTTTTATTTATTTTTTTTATTTTTGGGACAGAGAGAGACAGAGCATGAACGGGGGAGGGGCAGAGAGCGAGGGAGACACAGAATCGGAAACAGGCTCCAGGCTCCGAGCCATCAGCCCAGAGCCTGACGCGGGGCTCGAACTCACAGACGGCGAGATCGTGACCTGGCTGAAGTCGGACGCTTAGCCGACTGCGCCACCCAGGCGCCCCAGATTCTGCATTTCTTTTTTTTTTTTTTTTTTTTTTTTTTTTTTTTTTAATTTATTTTTGGGACAGAGAGAGACAGAGCATGAACGGGGGAGGGGCAGAGAGAGAGGGAGACACAGAATCGGAAGCAGGCTCCAGGCTCCGAGCCATCAGCCCAGAGCCTGACGCGGGGCTCGAACTCACGGACCGCGAGATCGTGACCTGGCTGAAGTCGGACGCTTAACCGACTGCGCCACCCAGGCGCCCCAGATTCTGCATTTCTAACAAGCTCCCAGGTGCTGTGGATGCTGCGATGCAGGTCCAGGGACCACAGTGTGCATTGTAGCAAGGTTCTGGAGGATCTTCCCCTCTAGGCAAATAAAGCTCGGAAGTGTTGGATGTATGCAGGTGCCTAGTTACAGTGGAAGGTGGGGCAGTCTCCCCTCACTGCACACGGCGAGGACTGGCCCCACACCCAGTGGACAAGAATGGGGAAAAGGCTGTTCAGGTCCTCATTTTGAGCATAACCTCATGATGTCTCTAGGACTAACCAGAGAATCAGAACAAGCCAGGATGTCTCCAAGGGACCGCTCGCCTTTCTGTTAGTGCCACACTCCTCTCTCTTCCTTCATCTCCTCAGCACATGGAACACCTCACTTCTTGCCCCGGAGGTATTACCAGAGAACAGTTTAGTCTCTGGAGTCGGATTGTCTAGGTTCACCGCTTGATAGCTGCGTGACCCTGAGTGAGTCACTTAACCCCCCCAAGCCTCTGTTTCGCCCCTCTGGAAAAAATAAGCATAGTAATAGTACTTATATCTGAGAGTTATAGAATAGATGAAATAAAATAAGCTGCATAAAACGCTGAACACATCACCCAGCAGTGCTGGCTTAGCTCAACAAATGCCCGTTGCTGTGGTTGTTTTGTTACCAAGGACTTTCTCTGAGCCCTGCACCCTAAGCAGGGAAACAATCACAGCCACTCTCGTCATGTCTCCCCATTTCCGCCATCCCTTTCTCATTCCTAGGAGACACTTTTCCAAAATGTATACACCCATTCTCCTAGCACTGCATATCATTTTAATCTTTTCTTTTCTTTTTCCCCCCCAAAGAGTCCTGGAGTGACTTGTGAGCTTCAGAGGAAAATGGGTGGACAGTGCTACCTAACCCCCCCCCCCCCCGCCGCCACAAGACACTGGCAGCCTAGGGCTGGACGGTGATACACTGGAAACAGTTTTATTAATACAAGTTCTCATCCCCCACACAACATAGGTCAATTCATAATACCTTGTCCTCTGTTCTCCAAATAACATTTCCATGGTAATTAATAGTAAAGGCTTTTGGTTTTAATTTACAAATATGGAAACTCGTTATACCATCTAAGAAAGTATCTTTAAGGTCTAGGACAAGTGAGATGCACTATAGAAAAATGGGGGCGCCTGGGTGGCTCAGTCAGTTAAGCATCTGACTTTGGCTTAGGTCATGATCTCACCGTTTGTGAGCTCTAGCCCAGCTTCAGGTGTGCCCCGCCTCTCTCTCTCTCTCCCTCTCCCTTTCTCTCTCTCTTTTCCTCTCTCCCTCCCCCTCTCTCTCTCAAAAAAAAAAAAAAAAAGGTGGAGGTAGATTTAAAAAAAGAAGAAGAAGAAAAAAAGCTAATTTTTTTTATCTTATCTAGACAGTAAGAATAACAGTAATAATAAAAACTAACATTTATTGAGCACTTACTAGACACTTGAAACTGTTTGGCCTTTATTTTTCATTGATTAATCCTCAAAAAAAGTTAGAAACCGAGGTTAAATTACTTATGGTAAAAACGAAGTTTTTTAAAAAGTCAATTTCTCCATATTTAAAAAATCCTTCGAGGCATCTGGATGGCTCAGTCAGTTGAGCATCTGACCCTCGATTTCAACTCAGGTCATGATCCCAGAGTCATGGGATCGGGCCCCACACCAGGCTCTGCGTTGAGCATGGAGTCTGCTAAAGATTCTTACTGACAATGATGAGCTCCACGGAGAATACATACTTTACTGAGTGCTTTTCTGAATTACTTCATGGCATGCTTGCAATGGCCCCCGTGTACAGATAAGGAAATAGAGCTCACTATGAATTCAAAGCCAAATCAGATTCAAAGCTAAACTCCTAACCATTCCAGAACTACTCTCTCCACTTAACCCATGACATTAGATAACAATCAAGATGCATTTCTTTAACCTCTAGAAAGATCTTCTCGAGCAGTAACGGTGTCTTTTCCCATTGCTGCATGCTGTCCACAGCCAGCACAAAGCCTAACCGATAGTGCAGACTTCATAAACATCCCCTGAATCATACTCTTTCTACTGAAGTCAGAGAAGGAAAAGACACGAAGTATGGGGGCCACACAGGGCTTCCTTAGTCAAAGATAATGGAAGAGGTTAAATATGAAAACCACCTCTGAAGTGTACAAGGAAGAAAACAAATACCAAATGTATATAGATCCAAAGAAAGTACACAAGAACGGAAGGATGCCAAACAGCCACACTGCAAAAAAGGGAGGCAATTGTCCTGAATGTGCCTCCAAAGACGAAAGGAGAAAATCCTACAGAAAGACTTGATGTAGGGTATGAAGTTGAGTTACTAGCCATCAGCATGCAGAGGGGAGCCCTGAGCTACCTAGAGTATGGCTCTTTCCCTTGCTCAGGACTTAAAAGTGGTCATCTATGAAAGGACAGGGACAATAATGAACTACAAAGCGTACGTTTTCCAGGATCACACGAATGGTTTTCAAGTGTGCCTCCACACCAGAAACCCGAAGTTCTGTTAGTAGGAATGCAGGGAGGAAACTGCCCTCTCTGCAGACCACCATGCATTCTAGGAACCTGGGAAGTCCACGCTGAATGGGCCACGGCAGAGAGGAAGAGGGGAAAAGGGACTGACCGCAAGCTCGAAGGAGAGTTTATTTTCTCTCACCGTTTATGTATCAAAGAAAGGAAAGTCTCCTCTCCAGGAGGGATACAGAAATGCAAACAAGGTTGCTTGGGTGAAATACCAGCCTGGAACAGAAGACACTCGGGCTGCCCCCCACCCCCAGGGGGGCAGCATTCCACATCCACCGGGGTTTTCAGTGATGACATCACCTGCGTGGTAATCTGAAATCCACCCGGGGCAAGAAGCAAGTAGCAGAATCCAGGAACTATTCTCATCTACAAAAGGCAGAAATCATCTTTCCCCACAGAAAGGATGTTAGTCTTTACAGCACTCTGCACCTCGTTTCTTCTCCAGCCTGTTCTCATCTCATTCTGAGCTCCTGCAGCTGCCTCTACAGAAAGTCTACCTGGCACCCAGCCCCCCCTGGGTTTCCAACACAATCATCCCACAGACACTGGAGGAGTCAGAGTGGCCTCGGCTCCATGATGCTCCCCTGGACCTAGATTCACAGCAGCAACTGCTGTCCTGTAGCTTAAATAACCCCATCCACCACCCCCTCCTCATGCAGATAAGATCTTCAGGCGTGGGCATGACTCTGGATTCCCTGCTCTGCTTTTAGTCCTCTTCTGGGCCTAGTCTTGACCCCAAAGGCAAGCTGGCTGTGAATCTCTACTCTCCTCCCCTCCCCCAGCCCCTGCCGGTCTTCTTTCCCGGGGCTAAATACTGCTCCCGTGAAATGCCAGCTGGAGGGGATTCTCTCCCTTGAAAACAGACCTCAGAACTCCAATCCCAGCCCTGCCTGCCTTCTGAGTTGGCCTGTGGCCTAGAATTCATTGCTGCTGGTCCCACCTATCAGACCGGGTATCCGAGATGCCAGGCCTGAACTTGCTGCACCCTTTGGACGCTATGTCTTGGACCACCCAGCTGCCGCCGCAGAGGCCAGCTTTCATATTCAGGTTAGGTGCTCCAAGTCCTCATTCCTTTCAGTCACGAAAATGCTTCAGCCCTGCCCCAGCCTCCTCTTGCTTGCTGCCCAGTGGCTCTGTGTCACTGAGATTCTAGCAGGGCTCCTAAGCCTCAGCGTGCCCTACCTTCTTCCTATCTGGCATGCCAAACTGGGAAACAGCCCCAAATCACATCCATTCAAATCCCAATGGTCTGTGAGAGTACGATTTCCGGATTGGATGCTGAAAGGGATGTGGGAAACATGGCCATCCTCTCTGTATCTCATTTTTCTTTCCAGAAACCTCTGAAATAACTCTCCCTGAGTCAGGCATCCCCACCATATTTGGGGCAACAAGTCCCCTCCCTAGTGGAGACAACCAAAGGAAAGGACAGGTACTGGCACCATCCATTCTGAGCAAAAAGACTGCTTGAAAGCTGTATGGTGGGTCACCACAGGCCCGAAGCTAGGCAGCTGTCTGCTCTCTGGTCAAAAAAACATGAGTATGATTAAGTTTTAAAAACACATAATCAGGGGTGCCTGGGTGGCTCAGTCAGTTGAGCATCCAACTCTTGATTTCGGCTCAGGTCATGATCTCCTGGTTCATGGGATGGAGCCCCACGTCAGGCTCTGCACTCAGAGCAGAACTATTGGTTCTGTTTGGGCTTCTCTCTCTTTCAAAAATAAATAAATAAACATTTTTTAAAAATGCATAGTCATAGGGGTGCCTGGGTGGCTCAGTCAATTAGGTGTCGGACTCTTGATATCTGCTCAGGTCATGATCTTGGGGTCATAGGATCCTAGGTGTGGAGCCTGCCAGTGATTCTCTCTCTTTCCCTCTCTCTCTGCCCCTTCCCTGCTCTCTCTCTCTCTCTTAAAATAAATAAGTACAAATTTCTAAAAAAGAACTTAAAAAAATACATAATGGGAAGATAATCTCCATCAGAGAAGCCTAAACACTTTCTTTTTTTTTTTTTTTTTTTTTTAAGTGTTATTTATCCTTGAGAGAGAGACAGACAGAGCATGAGTGAGGGAGAGGCAGCACAAGAGAAGGACACAGAATCTGAAGCAGGCTCCAGGCTCGCAGCTGTCAGCACAGAGCCGATGCAGGGCTCAAACCCACGAACTGTGAGATCATGACCTGAGCCGAAGTCGGACACTCAACCGACTGAGCCACCCAAGCGCCCCTAGAAGCCTAAACACTTTCAAGGCATGGAATATAACTATTTGGAGCCATGTTAGCATGAAAGAAAGGATGAAAACCAAAATCACGCTGAGCTAAGTGATCATGTTAATTCCCTCTCTTCTACACATGCTTGTTTTCCTCATTTTGTTTTGTTTTGTTTTGTTTTTTAATGGGAAAGTGGGTGTTTGGAGCCTGGGCTATTTGAATGTGGAATGACGGTCCCAGGTCTTCCTAAACTTAACAGTGAATCAGGGGCAAAATCCCAGATGGTCACACAGTGATTTCACAACATCAAGCCACATTCTTATCTTTCCAAGTTCCACAATTCCCCAAACATATGTAGTCACGACTGACCTACAGGTCAGAGCCCGGGTCTGAAGTTCCAGGCCAGTCACTATTGTCTGTGTGGCTTTGTGAAGTGACTCAATTCTACTAAGCCTCCATGCCACCATCCACAAAGGGCTAGTGGGAATAAGGAAGTAGCTAATTCAGAGGGGTGTTGTAAGGAGCAAGTAGAATAACATACAGGAAAACTCTCGGGAAAATTGTGAAATATTGTAAAGAATGCCCCTTCTTTTTTTATGTTTATTTATTTATTTTTGAGACAGAGAGAGAGAGAGAGAGAGAAGTGGGGGAGAGGCAAAGGGAGAGAGGGCGAGAATCATAAGCAGGCTCCACCCTGTCAGCGCAGAGCACAATGCGGGGCTCTAACCCACGAACCATGAGATCATGATCTGAGCTCAAGTTGGATGCTTAACCGACTGAGCCACCCAGGTGCCCCCAAAATGCCCCCTCTGGAGGAGAACTTCCAGGATCTGCCAAGAAAGAGGTAGACGCATTTTCCACGTGCAAATAATTATAGCCGGTATTACAGCATATTTCCATGGCCTGCGTATATACCAGTCATCCCCGCTAATTTATTAACTCTGTGAGCACAGTAAATAGGTCTTGTTCACCACTGGACATCCACAGGGCCCACCACTAGCAGGCAGCCAGTGTTTGTTGAATTGATGGCTGACTGAAATCATAAACTTATTTAGATTTATGTGGAGTTAATGGGGCAGGGGGTGGGTGAGACGACAGAAAAGCAACTTCACAGTTTTCATTTCTCTACAGAAAAAAGGTTAAATTTCTTGTCCGGAGTTAGTTCCACTCTCTCCATATGTGTGTAATATACAGAACTCATGATTAGGAAAATTTAACAAAGAATTTGGTCATGGATTCCAGGCATTTGCTAAATCCTCCTTTCTATACGAGGAGAGCTCTTTCTTACCTATGGAACAATTGATTGATTGGTTGATTCAACTGACTGAAAGGAGAGGAAAGGCCGAGGACACCTCTCACATCAGGCCACTCTGTCTGTCACAAGTGAACTAAAGAAGTGTGATCTTCATCAGCCTGCTTAGGCCTATATTTCTATACAGCCCACACACCGCCACCCACATATGCACCACAGGAAACAAAGAGATGGCTAGAAAATCATCCTTAGCTGAAATTCTACTCATACTGCCACGAAGCAAAATATAGACAGATGATCCACTCGTATCTTCATTCTCTCTCCTTCCATCTGCTTAAATGGGTGTGATTAAGTGCTGTATGGGCCAGTCACAGTAGAAGCAGTTAAAATGATCATTTTACATTTAATGAAGAACATCACTATTTTCAGCTGGCCCTATTTATCAGAAAGTACATTAGAGAGAGCGTGACAGTGGACTGTTTGGTTTACTGTTGGGGGGGGGGGGTCATAAGGCGCCACAAAAGGTGGGATCAAATGGCCAGGAATATTTTGTCCCTGGTCATTTGTAATGAATGGAAATTGACATCATAACGTGGATATATTTTTTTATGCACTCCACAGGGAGGCTGTGTGAAGACTGATTACAACTTCTTGGCTTAATGTATTACTATTGATATGATGGTGGAAGAAAACCAAGATCATTTTCCAAAGATATAGTTGAAAAGGGGAATTCATCTATAAGGAAATAGCTACCACAATAATAATAATAATAGCTACCAAGACTTGAATCCCTCGGTCCTTAAGATGACTCGGGGTCCAACACATAACTGTAAAATAAGGTACAAATATTATAGTTAGGAATACAGCAAGGCCCCACGTTAAACTGGTAGAGGATGAATTACAACAGATGGAATCAGAGTATGCATTCTTGTTCAAATACTGACAATCATATCATTGGGAGAGTGGCAGGGGGATGAGGAGAGGCTTGAGTCCCAGACTCAATGGTAAGTACAAGCATTTCTGTTAATACCAGCTGCCTTATGGTGTTAAGAGATAGCAGGTGATCTCTTAGACAAGCTAGTCTTATGTAGTTTAGGTTTTTTGTTTTTTTTTTTTAATGTTTATTTATTTTTGAGACAGAGAGAGACAGAGCATGAACGGGGGAGGGGCAGAGAGAGAGGGAGACACAGAATCGGAGGCAGGCTCCAGGCTCTGAGCCATCAGCCCAGAGCCCGACGCGGGGCTCGAACTCACGGACCGCGAGATCGTGACCCGGGCTGAAGTCGGACGCTTAACCGACTGAGCCACCCAGGTGCCCCATGGAGTTTAGGGTTTTAATGCCATGGGTCATATGCTTATGTGTTTATGCTACACAGGCCTTTCTTCCAGGCGACAGTGTCGCAGAGTCTACCCCCAAAGTTTAAAGGCCACCTTGGTGGGACATCAGCTTTCTCTGATTCCTCTTTATGAAGATGGGCTATGCCTGCATGGGAATGAGTGACATGACTTATCCAAAAGTAAGGGTGCAGTAACAGGCCCCAAAATGTGTTCAACAATATAACTAAGAAGATGCAACTCTCCTTAGAGCAATGAGACAAGCTTCCAATCTTTTGAATAGGAAAAAGAAAGAGTTTTCCAACTGATATTCCAAGTGTCCAACAGTCACCACGTAACTGCAATTTTCACTAGCATCCATGTGGGATGTCTGGCCGTCACATAGGACAGCCAACAACCAAGAAGTTCTGCACAAACAACCAAGACGTTCCCGGGGCCTCTGCTCTGGGGATCTCTAGGAACAAGCTGATGGAGGCTGGGAATGCTCAGCTTGGAATCCGCTGGAGACTTGCATACAGGAATGAACACTTGCGTTCTCCCGACAGTCTTCTCCTGCTGGACCCAGCCAGATGAGAGCAGCGATTTTCTTAGCTTTGTGCCCAGGAGGCAGTCTCTCAAAAGCAAGGCAGAAAAGGCAACCAAGTAAAAGAGGGATCGACCATGTTTGTGCAGTGCTGAATGTAGAAAATGGAGCTGGGTTAGAAATCAAGACGTCAGCACTCCAGAGTCCCACTTCAGAAAACTGCCAAAGAAGTGTGCATCCTGCACTCATGGATCGAAACAACCTGCAGGCATAGCCTATTTTCTCACTCCCTCCTACAGAACACGTGGAGTTGTGTCTACAAGGGCAGTGACAGTTCACACAGACAGAAAGGTGTCTGTGGCTGTGCCTTTTGTCTTTGTAGGGCTTGCTTGTGTTAGAGGCCCCTCTAGCCACCTTCCACTGGGCCTTCCTCCATCACATACACACACAAGTAAGTGAGTGGATGCTCACTCTTTGCAGTTTAACGAGCTACTTTCCTGTAGATCTGAATTCACTGTACTACCAGCAGTTTTAACAGATCCATTATTAACCATCTACAATATACTGTAGTTCCACAATGTTGTTCACATTCTAGCACGATAGGCGTTCTCTTCATAAAGGGTCATTTGGCTGGTGTTGGTAATTTTTCTGTGTGTTATGCAATGAGCAGGGGAGAGGAACCCAAATATGATCACTTTCATCATGGGCTTAAGGGCGTGTACCAAGCCCCCCACCCCCACCCCGCCCCCGCTGCCATCACCAGAGTGGAGAACCAGAGCTATCACTATCGATGGCTGTCAAGCAAGTTTTGAAAGCCAGAACTTGGTAACCCCCAGCCATGCATTCTCACAACATTTCTTGGCCTAACTTGATAGATTGATTCTGAAAACATACACTAATTTTTTAAATGCAAAACAGACCTGCTTGTGTTAGGGCCTGCACAAACAGAGGACTAGAAGAGTGGAAACAGCATAAACAATGTTGTTTATATCCGAGGCCTGAAAAAACCGCTGCCCTTTCCTCCAAAATTGCAGGAAGTATCAGAGTAACCCCCACCCATTAAGGTGGAATCAGAACCATATTTTCCACAGGAATGGACACGATTTTTCAGATAGACTGACATTAAAGGACCTTGGAGCAGCGTCAGGATTAAGAAAGGATGGGTTTTCCTCTAACCTGCAATCGCAAGGGCAGAACCTCCCGGCCACAAACAATGCTGAAAAGTTAAAACTAAGTGCCACCAAACACAGCAAAAGGGCAGATGTGGAGAAACACTGACCATTTTCATTGTTCTCCTTCACTTTTGACCTCCTGTGAAGGCATAAGACGGGTTCCTACAGTTGAGTACCTAAAAGGAGACTTTTACTGCATCAGGGGTAACCAGCCATGTGATCTGAGCCCTGAAGTTTTAGAATCACATTGGACTAGACCTGCTTTATTCCTTGTTAATATCGGTTGGCTTCCTTAATACATTTCTCCATTTTTAAAATCGTTGTTGTTTTAACGGAACTATATTTAAAAGCAAGCAACAGGAAGCTTTTACTTGGGAAGTTGAGGTCGAAGCGCTCAGTGGCAAACAATGAACCAGGGAGATAAAGATTCAACGCAAATGGTTGGGAACAGACCCTTGCTAGTTTCCTGCCAGGGTCGACTTGTGAGCATGTGCGAGGCCACGATACGAACTAACAGTGCTGGTTTGCTTTTATTTACTCCAATTTATTTGTTCCTGTGAGAACCCCTATAAAAACAAAGTGTGGGGACAAACAATGGAAGCCTTGCCATCTCCTCCTTGCCAGGGTTTTTATTTTCCACATTATCAAATGTTTTCATCAGTGGAGTTCAGCCCATTCATTCAACCCTGTGAATCACAACCCAGATCATATTGCATCAGGGGAAGAAAAAAACCAATGCATTGCCTGTATCAGTGAAAGAAGAAAGAAAGAAATGTTTCCCTATCATCTACTCCCTTTGATACTTGCAAACAGATTTGTGGTCCTTTGTGATGCCCTAGGACAGATGCTTGGCCCCAAACAGTCAAGCAAACTAGAACTTTTAAAGAAGTCAGCTTGCAATTCCATAACATAATTTTATCTCCATTCCCCTTTTTGGCCTCCTTCTCCAAACAGGTATCCATGTCAAAGGAGAACTCTTGAGTTGGGGGTTTGTTTGACCTAGGTCACACAAAGGTCAAGCTTTTCACCAGTTGTTAACACAAAGCTTCCAGCCAACCCACCCTCCAAATCCGGCTACACAGTCTGTTTCCATCTGCAAATGCGCTATGCACATTGGATTTTTCTCAGTTTTGCAGGAACTAACAATCCCTTCACTGTGAAGTGGTCTCAGTGACAAATAAATAGGTCAAACACTCTTCGGTGAAACTGTAGGCGCTGAATTTGCCAAATAGGGAAATGTAATGGATTTTGACTTTTTCATTTTTAAAAAGGCTTTTTAAAGTGTTATTTTAAAACCAGTTGAACAGATTGCTTTATTCCTTTATGGAACTTCAAGGGATGCTGTCCTTTAAGCAGTTTTATGCAATCCGAACTATATTTTTGCATTTCTGAAAGAGATCAATATTTATTCAGATTGATTTTTAAGATTTACATGTGAAAAATAGATAAAATTGGATCAAATATAAACCAAAACTAATTCTGTCAACTCCCATGAAAGTCAATAAAGCCGAAATAAATTTAGCAGATTTCATCTACCTGCATTTGAGAATTGTTTTACTTCATTATTTCTTATAAACTTACTGAGCAGAAATTTGCTTAACTCTTATCCAAGCTTCTCTTACTGAAACAATAAGGCTCTCTATGGAATATTTTGCACTTGAATATTATCACCAGGATAGCATATGGCAAACTAGCGGTAGGCAGTTTATCTTCATCCTCTTTGTAAGCTAAAATTAGCACAATGTGTTTGCAGCGTTCTACACTTGACTCGGGCCAGGGTGGTATTCTCCACAAGGCCATGCTTGTTCCACATCCTGCTAGCTTCCAATATTTAAGCACACTGGTTGAAGGTTTATATTAACAACACAGATACATTTTAATGCAATAAAACCTCAAAATAGCACCAACGATGAAAAGTAAACTTGCTGTATTAGGAATCAACCTGAAAAACCTTCCTTCATCTGCTTCCTAAAATATATAGTGTTTCAACTACAAAGTAGTTCAAATGTTTACAGAGGCTAATTGTACCAAGTGGGATATATACACAAGGCTCCAAAGGCAAGAAACAATTACCTTCTTAGACAACTGAGGCTTATTTTTCTACTTGTTTACCATATTCAGTTTTTCTTGGTAGTTCGTTCCTGATGCTAAAAATGCACTGTTGCTAAGAATTTAGTGTGTGCTTTCACAGGATTAAATGAAGGTGATCTGCCAATGGAAAGAGCTTACTCTTTAAACAGGAAAGCAGCTACTGGCTGGCTCTTTGAAAGGATTACAACACAAACAATGATTTTAAAAACAATGGAAGCGGTTCAAATAATACATCCCTTTTAGCTGGCCTGTAGCAGTGTAATCTTCTCATCAAATAGTTAAAAACAAGACAAAACAAAACTTGAGGAAAAAAACTTGAGGAAGAATTAACTTTAGGGAACCCAAACTGGCAGGTAGGCAGCAGAAAGATATTTACATGAGGAAGAGAGAACACCTCTATCTCTTAATGCCATTTAATAAAACAGATGTTATATTAACAAGATTTTGTTGAAAATTTCACTAACCAATATCAGACTGCAGTTTCTATTATGTCTGTGTGCTAAGGGCTATGTATGCAGCTTGCTATCAACAGATTATATCCAAGATGACAAATAAATGTCCATATTGTCAACTGATTTATATCAAAAGATAAAAAAAAAAGTCTTCATCACTTCTTGAAAGGAGAAAAAAAAAGGATAATTTCTCAAAAGCTTACTGTATACTTGACCTAGTCATATTATTCTCAGAAGTCTACATTTGAAAAAAGGGGGGAAAAATGTAAACATTGTAAGGCAACTTCATATATGATCTAACTAAAATGATATTTCACTTGACATACAATATGAATCCATCTTTCCCAGTCATTCTTGACCCATGCCCCTACCCCAGCATAGATACGGTATACAGAAGAAATGCAGGATACAGATGTTGAAATAGGTAAATCACTTGGAAGTTCCAGTAATAACCAAAGAAGGCAGCTACATACTCCACATCTATTCAAAAAGGTGGTAGGCATTTGGACCTTTTCAGCTGTAACTGAATGTAAAAGAAATCAAATCCACAACACTACTTTGCACCTAGGTTTTCTGAAAAGTCAAATATCAGGGATGGTCTGTCCTCTTTGACTGCTATTACCAGTGCTAAGTCCTAGATTCATAATTTCTCCTCACTGACCATGAAATTATGTGGAATTTACTGACCTTCTGCAAATTTCAATCTATATGTAAAATGTTTCTTGAAAGTTCTCCACTCTATCTAGGTTTGTTCAACTTGGTTCTTAGAATTTCAGTATTTCAGAAGTGAAGGAAGCCGTTTCAATGACCTAGCCCAGCCTCTTTTACTTCCGGAAGAAATTTCATCCCAGTGAGGTTATGTGAGTGGTCCAGCCCGGAGCACCGGGCTTGTACGTTGTTCAGTGGGGACAGAACCCGAACACCTGTGCTCCAATGATAGCAGGTCTCTGCAGCTCACCACACAGCTTCAGAGAAAGTCACTTAAAAGTTCCCAACACGAAGCACACATAAACAAATATTTAAAATAGAAATTGATTGGGTGCCTGGGTGGCTCAGTCGGTTGAGAATCTGACTCTTGGTTTCAGCTCAGGTCATGATCTCAGGGTTCATGGGTTAGAGCCCCACACTGGGCTCACTGCTGTCACCCTGTCAGTGCTGGAGCCACTTCAGATCCTCTGTTCCCCTCTCTCTGCCCCTCCCCCCACTTATGCTTTCCCCAAAATAAATAAGTATTTAAAAAAAATAGAAGTTGATCACTGAGCTGGTCCTCACATAGAATCAAGCACAACTACATTCTTCTGATGTTTCAGCACTTGTTTCTGAGATGCCAAAAAAAGTGGTTCAACGCTTTGATGGGGGGATACAGGTATCAGTGATTTATCTATAGCCTCAGAAATATATAGATTCTTAAATACTTTCTTGCTGATGAAAAATATATAATAATATATACACATATGTATGAGCATCTGTGTATATAAGCAAAGCAAATATGGCAAAATATTAACAATCGTTGAAATGGACTGGTAAGTTATGGGTATTTATTGTACTATTTATTCTATTTTTCTGTATGTATGAAAATACTCATAATAAAAACTTGAGAAAGTGCTAACAAATGACACGTGGAAAAAGAATCTCAGTACGAGGATCTGCCAGTGCTTCCCTGTGTTTTTCATCTTCTGTGTAGCATCCTCGGCTTTGCAGTGGAGTCCTGCGTTGTGCCACGATAGAACAGAGTCATCACCACAGGTATAAGAAATTCCTCTCTTTAAAAGGAGCTGGATTGGGGTGCCTGGGTGGCTCAGTCGGTTAAGCGTCCAACCTCAGCTCAGGTCATGGTTTCATGGTTCATGGGTTCGAGCCCCGCATCGGGCTCTGTGCTGACAGCTCAGATCCTGGAGCCTGCTTCCGATTCTGTGTCTCCCTCTCTCTCTCTGCCCCTCCCCTACTCGCTCCCTCTCTCAAAAATAAAAACAAACATTTAAAAAAATTTAAGAAAAAAAAAGGAACTGGATCATGTTTGGTTGTTAGGAAACCACCTCTACTCCCTGGAAGAGGGAGAGCTTTGCAACTAATACTGAAAATTCAAACACATTCCTGTGTCATGGGTGAGTGGTTAGAAAAAAGAAATTAAAATAGTCAAAATGGGAAATAGACTCTCTGTTGCCATCATAATGAGGCCACAACAATGTGAATATAAAGAAGAGCAAGAAGAGATGCGAACAATGAGGTGAGGGAGAGGAGGAGTGGGCAGTCAGCACCACCAGTAATTTTGCAGGTGAAAGAAATAGGAGAGCGAATTTGCTATAAACAAAGACCTGCCTGTAGGTCTAATTTCGCCTCTCCATAACTACCCAGAATCAACCTTTCCTACTCACAATTGATATGCAAGAGATACCCCTTGCAACGACTATAAACCTAGTCCTTAAGATACATGGCATTTGGTAACGTTTATCCATGAAAGTAAGGATTATCTTCCTATATCTTACAATTTGCTAGTAACATGGTATTCTGAAATTGAAAGGCCTGATATTGCCCAATAGCTTCATCAAAGGCCAAAGATTATTGTGACAAGATAAGATCAGAGATACAAAAAGAAACTTTGTTCCGTTCTCCATCTTCGCTGGGCTCTTGTGAGGCAATCCCACCTAGGTCCTCTGAGAACACAGAACCCTACCCCAAACTGATCCTCAACCAGAGGTATGCCATTCAACACATCACCTTGACTGACATTGCAAACCTTATCTTCTCACAAGCACCTTAATATGTGGTGTAGAAAGAAGCCTAGCCTTTGCTTTAAAAGAATCCAGTAGACCAATGGCCTTGTGGTAAGATAGGTGCCATTTGGGGGCGCCTGGGTGGCTCAGTCGGTTGGGCGTCCGATTTCGGCTCGGGTCATGATCTCAAGGTCCGTGAGTTCGAGCCCCGCATCGGGCTCTGTGCTGACAGCTCAGAGCCTGGAGCCTGCTTTGGATTCTGTGTCTCCCTCTCTCTCTGCCCCTCCCCTGCTCATGCTCTGTCACTCTCTGTCTCAAAAATAAATAAAAACATTAAAAATTAAAAAAAAAAAAGATAGGTGCCATTTGTACCCATGTCTGTTCTTAATCATTCATTTCCTCCTCATTGCCTCCTAAAGTGAAAGTGACAGATGTGACTTGGGACATTTGAGAGTGGTGGATAATAGAAGGGACAATAGAGTGAAATCTCAGTGGCCCACCAAGTTTAGAACGACCCCTTGTTTTGATACAAAAGGGCAGATAAACACTCTCCATTGTGAAGGGAATAGTACTAGATTCTCAATTCCTTGCTACAGTGTCACTCAGACTCAGAAATAAACACTAATCCTAACCAGAGTTTCTTTTCTGTATAGAAAAACAAACCAAATGATGATGATGATGATGATATTGATGATAGCCGCTAACACATACACAAACACATACACAGATACTATGTGCCACGTACTAAGTTCTGTGCATCAGCTTGTTGAAACTTCTTGACAATCCTATAAATAGGTATTAATACCACCCCATTTTACAGGTAAGTTTAAGTTGTTTTTCTGCACGAGGGAGTTAAACATACATCATTTTTCCATGAGGAAAGACCAATGGAAGATTGCTTCAGTTCTACTCATACACTGAAATCCCTTATCCCTGAATGCATCAAGTGAATTGTATGAAGAAGGTAACTCCTAAAGAGAAAACATCATGAATAGGTTTGTCCCAGACATTTTTTAAAATTTTTTTAATGTTTATTTATTTTTGAGAGAGAGAGACAGAAGGTGAGTCGGCAAGGTGTAGAGCGAGAGGGAAACACAGAATCTGAAGCAGGCTCCAGGCTTGGAGCTGTCAGCACAGAGCCTGATGCAAGGCTCGAACTCATGAACCGTGAGATCATGACCTGAGCCGAAGTCGGATGCCCAACCAACTGAGCCACCCATGCGCCCTCCCAGACATTTCTTAATTCAAGAGGGAGGGGAGAATCAAACATTGGACTGTAAAATCCTCGAGGGCAGGAATTGGTCTTACTCATGCTTGCTGTCTCAGGATTTAGCACAGTGCCTGGTATAAAGGAGGTACTCTTGTGAGTGAGAGAAAGAGAGAGAGAGAGAGAGAGAGAAAGAAAGAAAGAAAAGAAGGAAGAAAGAAAGAAAGAAAGAAAGAAAGAAAGAAAGAAAGAAAGAAAGAAAAAAGGAAGGAAGGAAGGAAGGAAGAAAGAAGGAAAGAAAGAAAGAAAGAAAGAAAGAAAGAAAGAAAGAAAGATGATGTTAAACAATACTTCATCACTTCTTTCTAAAGATCCTTCCTATTTTATTCTCTTTTCTCTCTCCCCAATGAGAGAGAACTGGTGAATGCATTTCAGAAATAAGTGGACCAAAAAGATATCAGTTACTGGGTTACTTCTTAACCTGGCACCAAAAAAAAAGGTGTCGGAGTTGAAAAACCTGGCTGATTCAGGTCCCAGTGTTTTCCCACTTACACCCTGTCAGACCTTAGGCAGTTGTCACCTATAAAAGGGAGACATGGAGAGGTGTCCTGCTAAAAGATGGGTGGTGGAAGGCCCACACATTTCATAGACTGAAGGCATGAAAAATTATGTTATTTTTAGGAAATTTTTCTTTTCCATACCTAGCATTGTATGTAGCTTACAGTAGGTATTCCATAAATATTTGTTAAATAATGGAAGGTGAGAACAAAACAGCTACCTGTCTCTGATACTCTAAACCCCAATTCATTAGACTTCCTCTGAGAGATTCAAAATTGTCAGGACTGACCTCTGTGCAAAGAGGTTTACTCAGGTTAAGTGGCCTTTATTTCTTTAGGTTAGAACTGGAAAAGTTACATACAACTTTACATCAAAATAAACAACACTGCCAGTCATTTTTAAAAAAAAAAATTTTTTTAATGTTTTATTTATTTTTGAGACAGAGGGAGACAGAGCATGAGCAGGGGAGGGGCAGAAAGAGAGGGAGACACAGAATCCGAAGCAGGCTCCAGGCTCTGAGCTGTCAGCATAGAGCCCAGTGCAGGGCTTGAACCCTCAGACTGCCAGATCATGACCTGAGCCGAAGTCGGACTCTTAACCTACTGAGCCACCCAGGCGCCCCAACACTGTCAGTCTTACGGAGAAGCAGGACTGTCGGGAGCAAAGAAGAGACTAAAGGTACCAGTCTTGAGAACCAAGCCAATGATCCTCAACTCTTGCCCCGGTCTTCTCTCTGCTCCTTCCCGCAGGACCCCCGGTCACAATCGGAGAAATGGCAGCGTCATCGCTGTCATTCTGCCCCTCTGAAATAGGAGCCTGGATCAGCTCTGGCTGGCTGAAGCTCAACCCAGATAAGTGCAGAGCAATGCTGATAGGCAATGGGAAGGAATTTGAGGAAGTGACAAGAAATGCCACATCATCCACCATAAAGAAAGCTTTCCCACAAAGTGGCCTGGGAGGTGGCTTCACAGGGACTGGTGCTCAGAAAAATGCAGATAAACGCAGAAGTCTTTCTAGCAGCAGGATAGAGAGCCAGCCACAAACAATTCATGTCCTTGCCACATCCTTCAGTGACTGCTAGGAGGAAAGAGAGAACTCCCTGCCCACATTCCCCACTGTGCAGCCGAGAATGAGGAGCGTGAGCCCAGAGTCCCAGGCACCCTCCTGCTGCAGGGGACCGGGATCACAGAGGCGGCAGGCTCCTTTCTGCTCATTTCTAATGTATTAATCAGAGAATCCCCAGCAATCCTGAGGATGTGATTCTTAACAAAGATTCTAGGTTACAGCCTTTCTGTCACAGGGAAGGGTATGTGCCATGTCAGAAATCAACTCTTCCTAATTTCATTCACCATGTAATGGACATCATAATAATCTGCTATGGCATCTGTCATTGCAAAGATTTCCACTGTTCTTCACAAAAGTTTCATAGAAAAGTGGAAGTCAGCAAGCAGTTATTCTCCAAAGAAATTCACAAGGAAAGGGGCCTAGCAAAGAAGACCGGGGAGAGTGGAACTCTTCTGTTCTGACACTGTTGTTTTCTTAGACAGCATGACATTCCCTATTGGTTAGAAACAATACGGCGTTTTTTACTTATGTTTTAAAATTTCATTCAACAGCCCCTATTCGCTCACAAAAAATGTATCCAAAGCTTGCCTCAGATACCTTCACGAGGAAATCTGTGCTTTGAAAAGTAGAGCAAAAGTTTTAGAAAAAAATATCATCTGTATTATTAAATAATACCAGTGGCTACTTAAAAGGGCATGCTAGACAGGATCCTGGATACCTATTCAATAAATCCTGCAGCTAGTGTTCTAAATCTCTCTGCAGGAAATTCTGGTTTAGATTCTGCAATCTCAAATTGTCCCAAACTTCTATCTAGAGAGAAATCTGAGTCGCTAGTATCCCAGAGGTTTCTTAAGGGCCACAGCTGTCGGCAGACCAGATTTTCATCCCAGGTAGCCAGGGAGATATTTCAATACAGTCCATTTTTACTCAGAACTCTTCGAGAACACACCAAATAAGAAGTGATTAGAATTACACTTACTTACTCTCACATATTAGCATTAAATTATTAGTTGTATTAGTGGCTTACATTTCCATTAAACTTGCAAATTACATAGACCCTTATTCCCATTCTATGAGCATCTCAATTTTTTCCCCTGCGTGCATATCTAATCATTTGCTTACTTCTTATCACTCCGGGAACCTACAGTTTTTAATTCCATGGATTTCCACAGGGCAAGAATCTAGGCCACCGTTTATGCACAGAAATCAATTCATCCATCACTACACTATGCATCAAAACAACATTTTAAGAGCAAAAGTTGAAGCCAGTGGCAGTAAGCCAAAGCACCTCTCCTCGCAAAGGAAAATGCACTGGGATTTTTAAGAGCAGAAAGGATAGGTCACCGAGGCTTTCTGCCTCACCAAGAAATGGGGAATCCTTAATGGCCCAGAGTTTCTTGATTCAAATCTGGAACTTAAGACTGGGTGCCCAAGAAAAAGTGCTGATTGTCACATCTCCCGTGCACTTCTGTGGTGTCCCATGTAAATATATTCACCTGGTCAAATTTTCTCTCTCCTTGCCCCTGGTGAAATCACTGATCAATGACGTGTTTATGTTTTTAATTAGAATCTGAAAGAGCATTTTTGCACCACAGTGCATTTTTATAAGAGCTGCATCTCTGAAACACAATATTATATTAACGTGATAGTTTCAAAAGAAATCATGTCACTATCGTAAGCCATAGAAACGTCATTGGCCTCTTCTAAAGTTGTATTCAGTCTGCTAACTACACCCCCATTCACAAGTTGTAACAATATGCAAATATATATTAAAGCCATAAAAGTCCCCCCTCCCACATCCTTTTCCCACAGGCCAAATTAAGGTGAATTAAGAAAACCTGGCAAAGGGTACACATGGCTATTGCCATTTCCCACGGCAAATAGGGTATTTTCCTCTGGGAATAAAGCATTTTCTTTAAACTACTGTTTATAACCCTTATCAGCTCAACAGCAATAGAGCCATCAAGTCCAATCTCTTGTGGAAAAAAGTCAAGGTCAACAAGTACTTGCATTTTTGTTTATCTTTAGCTGCAATTGCTACTGACATTCAATTGGGTAATAAACATGAGGTCTGTCAAATGTTCCCACTGAACAGGTGATCCAAAAGCTATCTCAGAACAAGGCCATTGCCAGGTAATCAAACAATCCTGTTATAACAATTATGATTTGAGTACATTTATTTATAGATGCAAACATCAGTCAATCCTGAACGAATATTGCCTTACCATTCCCACCACAGGGTAATAGGATTGAGGAAGTGCAGGAGGGCCCTCTTATAATTACTCACCAGCAATAATGTGTGTACTTCCCCCCCCAAAAAAATAAAATAAAATAAAATAAAATAAAATAAAATAAAATAAAATAAAATAAAATAAAATAAAATAAAATAAAATAAAATAACGTGTGTACTCCCATGAGCAGAGTACCATCCAAGAAAAGGCTTTCTCCCCTACCTCTTCTATTTAAAGGCAATTTTGTGTAGCTCAATACAGCCATGTCCTTTACTATGCCGCCCAGGTCCCTGATCCCAGCTGCCTCTCTCTGCCTGAAAACCAATTCTACGGTTATGTGTGTGTGTCTATTTGGAATTGTTGCATTATACCTTTAAGCCAGCATGGTTGCTACATTAGAAAACACTTCATTTTTACTTGAAAAGTGCTAGGATTTGTTCAGCATGCTTAATTCTAAAGAGTCAGATAGATATTTGGAATAAAGGCCACATACTTCTTTCCAATCCATCATGAAACTCACTGATATCAACAGGAACTATGCATTTGGATCCGGGCAGCACCTGGCTCCATGCCATTTTCGACTTACAGATTAAAAATAGAATCTGTTCCAGCTGCAAAGTAAGACACGTTAAACCTACCGCCTCCATTTGAAATATGAAAATTAAATCTAAGGACCATGGCTACTATCTAAGACGATAACTCTGACCCACATAATGCAAACCTATTGCTTTCACTTCAGTTACGAAAAATGAGCCTAAGGAACATTCTTGGAGCCTGAAAGTAATGATTCCACTTCTTGCTATGTAGCTTTTATTAACATTCTACCATTTAGCAGAGCAATTAACGTTTTCCAAAGCTGACTCCTTTCCTATCGAGAGCATCAGGACATCTGGAATCGAAGTAAAGGACAATCCTTCTAAAAATACACAAACCCACATCCTGGGAAAGAAAGTGAAAACTAAAAATGAACCAACAAAAAAATTCTACACACACAAAATGAAGTACACTATTTTTAAGGACAACTTTCAGTGTAGGCATACTAAGTACCCCGTGACAGTGTTGTTAGTCTAAAAAATACTCTTTTGGTATAAAAAATTATCTTTCGTTCTGTAGTATTCTGGTAAAAAAGTAAATGTAACCAGAGTTGCATCAGCAGCCCAAGAGTATACTATTTCCAGTCCTAGAGTCTCTTAAGTCTTGGGCAGGTGATTTGAAGATTCTACATAAACAGAAACATTAGCAGCCTGGGAAGTGGAAAGGCTGAAGCACACGCTAGGATGAGAATCCAGTGGGAGTCCATGAACACCAAGGCCCATGTAACAAAACATCTACTCTGCAAATACTCAGGAAATGTTCATCAGTCAACTGTCAAGCAAAGGGGGAAGTCACCTCATTTTCAGAGCAGTAAACCGATGAAATGAGTCACAGAATTCCCATGATAGCTTAGCTGGCCTCTTCCTTTCCACCCAGCCCCTGGTCCCCATGGAGCCAGAGCCCTCCGAAAGAGAGTGGTGGCCGGACTTCCGTGGGCAACCCTCAGGAAGGGGTAGGAAAAGTGTCGCTTCTGTCCCACCAGCGTGTGAGGAAAAAACCACAGGCAACAATGGCCATCTATATTGTTCCCGTATCTGGAGAAGGGAAGCTAACACTTAAGAAGACAGTGAGCAGGCCAGAAGAGACCTGTGGTGTAGACAACAGTACTCTGACACCTTGGCATCATCCCAGACCTTTCTAACCCCCATTCCCAAACCCCAGTCCCCTCTAGGTCTGGTCCAGTCTCCTCTCCCAAAGCTCTCCTCTCCATCCGCTTCACTCTGCCTTATGTCACATCCTCAACATTTCAGAATAACTGCAGCGTGACTCCAGCCTCCCTCCGCATCTATTCCTCTTTCAAGCAGGTCTGCCATGACACCAGCCTAACGTTTTCAGTGACTCCCTACTGCCTCCCAAGCAAACTCCCAATTCCTTAAGACGACAGATTTGATCCCTCACGGTCTGGCCCCTGCTGCCTCTCGCTTTCCCTTGTAACTCCTCCTTTCCCACACCCTGTTCTCTGCTCGTGCTGAGGCACACACGCAGCTTCCAAGCTGTCATGCTTTCGCTTTCCCCCCTCACCTTCACACCAGCTAATTTCTTGGCCTCACATGTCCTTCTTCTTCTCCATCTGTCCCGACTTCCCACCAAAGACACACCCCTTTGGGAGAGCTAGCTGGAAGATTGGGGATGAAAAGCAGGTGGATGCTAGGACCAACTCAGGGGATGGAAATGCCATGTGGAGAAGGACCCACATCTGAGTCCCATCCGGGCTCCGTGAAAAAGGGTGCTGTGATGGAGGAAGACGCTCCTGTGGAAGGACAGGGAGAGGCCACACCACTTTTTTAGGTGCCATTCCTCTACTTCCAAATTATACTGGACCTACTCAGTCCTGAGCCTTAATCTACCATATGTTAACTACCTGCACCGCCACTGGACTGTCAGCTTCTTGGTTCCAGGAACAGCCTCTTTGTTCTGAATTCTCACATTTAGCACTGGTACATAATAGACATTCAATTAATACTCATTAAGTTAGTGAATGGTACTGTTTCTGTCTTCCTTCTAGTACCTTTGAGAAGATTCCTCCCAGAAGCTTTAAATTCACGATATCGAGCAATATTTTCTATTTGCACTAAATGTATTCCTTTCCCATAAAGGAATGTTCTTGGTGCTGGGATGTAGTAAAGCAAATATTCATAACACACTGCCTCCGACTTTACAGGCTGAAAACACATTCCCTCAGAATGTCCATTTTTAGAGTGTGGTACCTGAATCTTCCCAAGCTGGCACCCCAGTTCTTCATCCCTTAATGGATCTCTCTGGGGCCATTAACCCTATTTCAGCAGACAATAATCAGAACAACAAGAACATTCTCACCTGCATCACTGGCCCCAGGGACGGGGAGAAAAGACTAGAAAACAGAGCTGACACACCATGGTCGGAAGAAGGAGATAGAAAAGGGGGAAAGGTCTCACAAAACAACCTGGGCTGAGATTAATAGAGGCTGCCACCTGTTTCAACCATGGAAATCAACACTAGCTTAGGTTCCAAGAAGTGAAAGTAAGATTGGGCTGAATATGAATCCAGGCATCTATCTAGTCGGATGGGTCAATCACATGTTTATCGGGTATCGGTTGTATCTGCAGCACTGTGCTAGGAGCTGAGGGGGGTGCAAGAGGGGCCATCTCACTGGATTCCCCTTGTGAGGACCCGTAGGAGAATCTCTCTCCAGTCTCACACCAGTCAAAGGGATTGTTCCAAACAACTTCCACGGACTCTGTCAATCTTGTAACTAATTATATTTCACTCTTCATTTTGGCTGCTAGGAAGCTCAGAGCCAAACTGGCTACTTCTAGCAACTGTACATGATCTCTTATGATTCCCAGTGTTCTGAACTACCCTTATGACGGGCCTCCTGTTGAATCTCCTTTGGTTCTTGTTTCTTCACATCTTGATTTTATTCTATTGTTTACGCTTTTGTTAACTTCCTTAAACCCTTTCTCAGAACAAAGGAGAGAATATAGAAGTCCGTTTTAAAAGTAAGATATATCCTCTTCTCCCAAAGCATCAAAATATAAGGGTATCAAGGTACTATCTGGCTGCTGTCATGGGGCACTCAAGGGAAGATTCAAACTAAGGCAAATGAAATATTTAAAGAGACAGCAGTGATCAAATTCTAATAAGCTAGCAACAAGCAAGTTGAGTGTTTTCTACATTCACTCTTCAATTCCCCCTTCCTTAAAAATATACAAATTGGAAGAAAACTTAAACATTTTCTAGATATGTTCATATTCTCTTTTTCCCTTCATGTGGAAAGAAGTAAAAGAAAGTTCTACCTCTTTCACCCTTTGTTAGGAAATAAAATGGAGGGAATGCATATGGGGTTGATATTGGTAAATGGGGAAAGCCAAAGCTAATTGTACTAATCAAACAGAATGCTTTTAGGTTAAGTAATTATGGAAAATTATCTGCAAGACTGAACTAATCCACAAAGCCAGACACTTGAGCACAACCCAACTTACCAACTACACTTCTGGGACCAATCAATGTAAGAGGTAGACAACGCCTACCTCTTTTTAAGGAAAATGCTTGGCATAAATTTACTGTTTGGGTTAGTTTTCGCTAGGCCAACAGCCAAAACCTCTACCACTATCCTTAATTAGTGCTAGCATTCATGGAGGAAAAAGAGAAATTCAGGAGCAGAGCTGACTATCAAATCCCACGGGATGGAATCATGTCTGCTGCGGGGAATGGCATAGATATAAAAGCATCCTCCCAGGGTGAACAGGGGGTCCTGTCTCAGCATTCATCCTTAACCCTACCCTAAGGTCTTTTAAAAGATACTAAAATCCTGCTGCCAGTCGCCACCCATTCTCTACTAGAAGCCCATTCAGGGTCAGAGGATGGTACCCAAGAGTAGGAGTAAGCAGAGCAGGCAATTATGTGGGCAGCATGATTTAAGGTACATCCCCAAACCCATCTACCCCCAATTCCGAAAGGACTATCCATTGAATCTTTTCTTGAATGCTTCTGTTAAAATGTATCTCTGGGAGTCAGGACAGGTAAGACCTCAGTATCTATTTACATTTTGACTGAGATTGCGATGTGATTAGCCATCTGGCACCCAGAAGAAATCAGTGCTGAGAGAATGTAGTGTAATCACAGTTTGAAAGCATGAGAGGGTTCCCAATCCTCTTTAATAAATAATTACCCACCAATGGCCACGTGCCCATAACTATTCTGGGCACAGGAGATTTAAAGATGAACAAGACATAGTCCCTTCCCAGGAAGCATCCTGGGGAGGCTGATGCATGAATGGCTCACTTCAATATACGAGAAAGGATATGCCACAGGATACCATGACAACACAGAAGAGGGTTACTTCCTCCAATCTGGGAGTTTACAGAATACTTCCTGCAGAGGAGACTTAAATTAAGTTTAGAAGGTTTTAACTTGGGCTACATAGACCCTCCCCCACCAGGGGGTCCATGGTTAGAAATCAGAAGATCCATATAGTCAGAAGGGGAAAAAATTATATTTTATTCTCACTAACCTCTAACTGAAATTTCTTTCAAGTGCATATCTAGGTAAGTAACAAACCAGGAAACCATCAGAAGGACCTGAAACTTTGTCACCAAAGGAAATCATATTTACATATAACAATATAGTTGTTACAAAGATCTTAAAACATCATTTACATTCATCACTATTTCAAAAATGTGGTAGACAATAGAATTACAGCTAGACCTTGTTATTTAACACATATTTAATAAAGCACTTATATAATTACACTACAATTTGTCTTAAAAATATTTTGATAGGTGAATTTCAATACAATTGGTTTCCCTTGTAGTCCTATGTATTTTATTTTATGCATCAATAAAAATGTTACCCTGATAAGGTATCCATTGACTTTACCAGTTTTCCAATGGCATCCCCTCTCCCCCAGAATGTCAGAGTTCTCTGAAAAGGATCAGTATAAGTCAGCAGTCTGGTGACTGATGGTGGAGAAAGCAACGATAACCTCACTAGTTGAAGGCAGTGGAGGCCCCCGAGTGGCCGAGTGGCTATGGAGGAGGGCTGAACAAAGTTCCTGCCAGTGGGCTGTGGATCAAAGTGGACCTCACAGGGCCTGCCAGATGCTAAGCCTCTTCAGCAGCAGCCAGAGGACCAAAGTAGAGATGTCCCTCTGCAAGTTAGGCCAGATAGCTCCCACCTGGTCTTTCAGTCAACAGCCCTGATCACAGAGTTCACCACGTCTGGGTCATTAGCAACGTGAAATTTCATTCCAGCTATTCCAGCTCCCTAGGAACAGTCCATATTTAGGGAATATCCCACTTACATATGCTTGATGCTCTTGGGAGCACACACAAACTTCCTGAGGGCAAACACTGTGACCTGCTGGCACTTATAGCCCCCTACAGAGCACCTGCGACACAGTAAGTGCTTAATCCGTTTCTGATGACTTGACCAGAATGTATAAATTTACACTCCCCCCGCCCTCTTAAATACAACGCGTGATAATATTTTCACTCCTCCGCAAAAACAATTGCAATTCTAAACTCTTTTTATCTCCTTGGGCTACATTAAATGGATACTTCCCCAAAATTAACTTCCCTGCTTCCGCCTGCCAAGAATGACACAGGGTAAAGAATCCGCCACCTGGGACAATGGGTTCTCTCCTGGTTTATTTTCTTGGGTAGAAACCGAAACACGGTTAAGCTGTGCCAGGCTGTGTGTGGTAGCCCTGGAATGCCTAGGAAGGCTGACCTGAAAAACAAGTTATTGCTTATAGCTTAAAACCCAATGCAGAATCAAGAAGGGAAAGTGAGAGAGAATAAGAGAAAAGAAAGGCCTTAGAAGGAAACTGCATTAAATAATTAAATAACAACACATTAAGATCTGGGTTTTTAAAGCTCAGGTCGCCATTTTTATTATTAACATGAAGCAATAAAATCCATGTTATTAATATGAGAGTGGGCTATATTCTTCTATATGTGATGCATCTGGGAAAAATACCTTACAGTTTTGGAAAGAAAGAACTGAGTGTTACGAACAATTAAGTCTGAGTCCTCTACAATAGAAAATACATTCCCCTCCCACTGAAAAGCTAATGCTATGACAGCCAGAGAGGCTTTCTCTAATTTACAGCAGGCTGAGGGAAATGGAGAAGGTACTTTTTAAAAAAGTTTTCATAGCTTTTTGGCTGCAGACACAAATGATGAATTGGCACAGCATCATTATTCATATAATTCTTTACCACTCATTTTTTATTTAAAACTATCACCTGATTCTTGAGAGACTGCTATCATTAATTCTAGGAGAGTCCGAGAATTGGGGTGTAATTTCAGAAGTTCTACAAGTCCCACTGGAGTTGGTATCTCTTAAGAAACAACCACGACAGCCACCACAAAATTCCATGCAACATGCATGTTTCCATCACATGCAACAAAACTCCAGTATCTGCACAGGTGACAATGGCACATGTCAGTAGCGAAGTCTACATCACATACCGAGTCCACTATAACATTGCAAACCAAAAGGGAAACAGAGTTATGGTTTTAAGGCCATACTTTTAACAAGTATCATGCCTTTTAAACTTGAAAAATTAGAATATAAATTTGATAAGATATCCACACCATGAGTTCACACATAAATAAAAATGAGCAATCAACAGAAAATACAAGAAATTATCCTGTTGACTAATGCCCTGTCTTTTCCAATTGAGGGTCAGACCTATTCAAAGCCAATCACATGAGGATGGAATCAGTAAAGGTCAATCAAAGGCAGGCTGAAACTCCAACTGTCTAGCTGACCTTCAGAGCTTGTGACAAATTGCTATCAGTCAATGTCAACTAATGACAGGAGCTCTTTGGCTAATCAATTGTTCTAAAAATGATCAAGAAAACTACTCACAGGACAGCTCATTTTCACATCAATGCCTGTGAAGTATGAAAAGCTCATTTTTTGAGTTTTTAATAAGCTCATAAGTAAAGCAGTTACTTGGTAACAGAGGTCACCTTACAGAAAAAGACAGAACCTTTGTCTGCCTTTTACATATTCTTTTATTACCATATTATAGTAAAATTATGCCATGGATATGCCAGAGGGCTACATAATAAAGTAGGTAACACTTCATCCATTTTTGAAACAAATACTTCTGTGTTGGAGGGAAATATATCGGGGAGTAAATAATTTCAAATACATTTTCCAGTTGTTTAAGATGAAAAACACTGACCTCAAGTTTACCAGCAATATTGCCTAATAGTCAGAAGATGCACTTTCTGTGAAAACACCTATGGCCAAGTTCATGCCCCTAAATACACAGTTACTACTTTTTAGATGACGAAGTTATTTTTCTTTATTTTAAGATGACCTGCTTTCATGATGCTAGAAGTCAACAGAATGGAGAACAGAAGACGGTTACTCACATTTGATGAGTCAATAAAAGGAAAGGTGAATATAGACAGCATGGGGTGTTCTTGGGAAAACAATTCTCTATCCATCTCGTTCAATGTGTTTGATAAGTTAATGATATGGACCTTTTGATAACAGGGATTTGCTGAGTATAATAACTTCCCTTTCCTTTTTACACCTGACTTTTCCCATCAGGAAATCATTTTCCTCTTCTGCCTGCCACTACATGCAAAGGCCACCCTTTAATTTGCAGTCCGACATTAAATGTAACTAAAGTAACACACGGGGCTGCAATGGTCTAAGGGCTAAGGCCTACGGTCACAATTATATTTTACTTTTCTCTCCAAAGTGTATTAGTCAAAAAGCATTACAGCACCACTGAAATACAAGATGTCCCCGCAGAAGTGTAAGGCTTAAGAAGTAAGTGTGAAAGAAAATAGATCATTCAAGTTACCCTGACCAACAGACAAATGGATTGAAAAAAACCCAAACAAACATTTTTAAAAATGTTTAAAAACATGTTTTAAAAATCAGTTGGGATTTTAAAAAAAAAAAAAAAAAAGCAAAGAAAACTGTTTCTAAACCAGCAGTATTCACTTTGTGTTCTCATCTGAAAAACTGCCGATTACAGATTACGTCCCAAGCCCGAGTTGCTACGGTAGTTTTTCAAATTAAAATATCTTCTGTGGCCTCAACCACTCTCAAGTTGTCCATAGGAAAGAAATAAAGGAGGGAGGGCAACACTTAAGCCGAGACATAATTGGAAGTATGTGAAAAATGAAGTGTCAGTTTGGTCAATAAAGGGCAAAGGTCAAGGGGAACTGCAGCCCAAACTCTGCGAGAAATGTGCTCATTAAGACATCCAATCAGAGCGCTCCTTCCCACCTATCCCATTATTCATCGGACAGCTGACTGTTTCAAATGCCCGGGTTTGGGCTGTTATTACTTTTCTTCTTCATGTAAAAAGGCGAGCTGGTATATAAATCGTTGCTTAGTCATCTGGAACATAATGTGGCCCTTCCCCACCGCCCCTCGCCCCACTCCCCACCCCCCCTACCCCCCAACCAGCTCTGCCTGCTGGCCTCCAAAGCCTGAAACCACTGCCTTGAGATTCCCTTCAATAATAAATGGGATTGCCTTCGCCTATAGGTTGCCTGAACTCACAAAAGCTGGTGTTGGGGGGGGGGGGGGGGCGGTGAGGGACTCCGGGAGGCATTGCAACTATTGACACATTACTATAAAGAAATAGCAGTGCTTTTCAATTATCCCTCTTTAAAGAAACATGCTGGTCTTGCTTTTTTTTTTTTTTTTTTTTTTTTTAAGTGGGAGCAAAGATACTATTGTTGAACTGAGTCCTACCCCCAAAAGGAGAAGTTCATAAGTGGGTTTTAGAGGCTTCAGCAATCATTAAACTCCTTTAGAGTTGAAATGTTTTACATCAAATTTCAACATAGAAATACTACTTCTTCTTTTTCCTCACAAAAGAGGAGAATGAGATGAGCTTTAAATGGGCAATGCTCTGCAAGAGAAATGTCCTTATTTGTTTTGTATGCCCCTATTCTCCATTCAGTAAATCTGTGAATGAGCAAAACGGTATAGGCTCTTAATACATAATACAAATTAATCATATCAATCATCATGCTCCTCTGTAAATATCTCAATCATCCTACTTAACACAGAAAACTAGATTCTCCCTCCCCAGCAGAGTATAACCCCCCTGAGGCTAATGCTGATTCTGGCTTATTCGCAGCTCCATCACCACTGCAGAGACAGGGCCAGGCCTAGTACAGACACTGGGGAAAGAGACCTCAAACTGGTAAACAGAAAGAATGTCCATCAATGATCTATTTTCCACTCTTAACCATACTAAAGCACTAGAGGACGCTGGGGTTAGGAACTTGGGCTCTGGAATCCCACTGTATGGGTTTAGGTCCCAACTCTACTACCTACCAACCTGTATGGGACTTTGGACAAGTCTCCTAGCCTCTCTGAGCCTTTGTGATCTCCTTTACAAAGCGAGGGATGGAAATACCTATACTGAGTGACAGCCCTTAATATGTTATTGCATTATTTTATTACTATCATATATTCATCACTCTTGACTTTGAACCAAAAAAAGGAAGACGTGCCCAAACTCAAAATGTGGTCAGTCATAGCTAAAGGTGCTTGTGAGTTGTAGAGTGACGCAGCAGCCCTCTTGGGAAGGAGTTCTAATACGGCGGGGAAAGGCACCAGATGTGCTTGGTGTTCTCCAGCTCCAAACCACACGCTTCCTAGAGTAGACCCTGATTATGGTTAGTAGGGCAGCCGCACACAGTAGGATAAAAAAGATACAGGGAAGAGTCACATATTTGCCAGTGTGTATCTCATCTTATGAGACTCTGCTTGGGGTCGTGAAGACACCCCATCCTAAAGTAGTTAACAAAAGCAAAGGCAAGAGACCGGATCCTGGAGCTGACTCTGACAGTTACTTCAATATTTCTGAGCTTTACTTTTTTCTCTTCTGAAGTGGGAAGAGGGCAAATAATAGACAAGGATAAAATCAGAATTCAATCTCATATCTTTGGAAGTGCTTTGAGGAAGTTAAAGAGTACACAAAATCAATGTCATAGCAACAGCGGCAGAACCCGCAACCAAATACAGATGTTAGGCTGGCCTTCTAAATGCCAACTTAAAGGAGTTTTTCTATGAAAGAATCAATTTCCTACAAATGGCCACAAGTGCTAATATCAAATGAAAGTAGATACCATAGGAAAAGTTACCATCGTAAACAATTTGAGTTGGGGGAAAGATGTATTACGTAAATCATGAACAAACATCAAATCCCTGAAGAAGAAGAATGTTTAGTAATTTCTTAATTATGTACCTCACATATACTCTTTTTAGGGTGCCCAGGATTGGATTTTCTGTTTTATTTTTTTATGCTTAGGTAAAAATTTGGATTGAAACTATTCTATCAATCACAACAACAGCCGCTAATTTGGCAAATCATCAGGCACTCAAAATCCCCAACTGGCTGGAAGGCTAACTAGGAATTGTCACTGTATTTTGAAATCTGTCAGAACATTACAAATTCCCTGAATGACTTATTTCATTCTGTTTACTTTGAAAGTCCAAAAGAACAGGACTCGGTTGAGATATGGCCTATTATATGCCTACTTTGCGCACAGATAAGGTTATTTAGCAGAGGACCAGAGCCCAGGGATTTCTTTTTTTGTGCCACAGGTGCCATAATGAAGTGGTGAAAAATGAAAAGGAATGAGGAAAAAGAAACAGTACAAATAATACAGTAGAGAAAGTTTTAAAATATGTATTACTCTTGTCTGTGGGGGAAACACCTCTTTGGATATGTTCTTGACAGATTGAGTTATTTCTGTCTATTGGGTATGTATAAAGACATATTTATGGATTTATAAATCTTTTGAAGAGGGCTGTTATTTACCCAGTTGACTAAAATGGACTCAAACTGTGTAAATAACTATTTAGGACATGCACTACGGGCCAAATACTGGCACAGCTCACACATCCATGGCTGCCAGAAAAGGCAGGCGGGAAAAACATGGAAGAGCCACTGTGCGCAGTTAATCCGAAGGCTGCACAAAGACCCAGCTCCACAGGTCTCAGAGATACATAAAGGTTTAGAAGGGTTGCGGTTGGCATGGAAATGCACAGAAGTTGTTGTGGTGACACTTGCGGGCCTCATTCGGCATTTAGCAAGGGCTGAATGAAGGACACCACCCGCCCCGCAGAAGCCACAGAGAAGGGCAGGTGAGATGAAAGGAGGGGCTCCCGCACCCACAACTATCAAACCGCTGGGTGGGGGACAAGTCTGCACAGAAAGCTTCTATCACCTCACCGCGGGGAGTCAATGTCTTTAGTTCTTTGGTGAAGAGCCAGGAAAGAGGGCATGATGAGAAGAATCTCAGACAAATAATCAGGAGACTGAAAGTTTAGGTCTGACGCTGCACCTGGACCTCCACAAATCGCTCACTACATCCGTCCCTTATTTTCCTCATCTGTCAAATGGGGCCAGGATTGTTTTAGAAAGGTTCAACTGAGCTCATTCAAATGAGATCATTTCTATGAAAATTCTTAAAAAAACAGATTAGGCGGTGAACTTCTGTGAAAAAATATCAAGAGAAACGACATAAGTAGCCAACTCAGGTAATGTGAAAGAGAGATGTCTCCTGGTTACAATCAAACTCCTTATTAAATTGGCCTTTGGAGAACACCTGCTGAAGGAAAAAGAAACATGCACAATTTCTAATTCCCTGTTGTGACATGTCAGAGGGGAAGAACGGGGCCTTTCTTTTAGGACATGCACTACGGGCTGTGACCGTAGCTGTGCCAGGGAAGAGAGGGCCTTTGCCCTCTCAAAATCCTTTTATCAGATTATGTTTAAGAAAACATATATGCTACCATTTTAAATTCAAGTACATTTCAGCAGTTGGCAAGCCTTCAAAGCAACAGTTATGCTACCTGCCTCTTCCTAGATGATATGTGTGTGTGTGTGTGTGTGTGTGTGTGTGTGTGTGTTTTAAAAAGCAAGAAATGAAAACGAAAATAAACAAACAAAACAAGAGGCTATGACCCCACGTAGCAAGTTTGGAATACAGGAAAAAAGTATTTATAGTCCATCGTCACCTTTTTTGAAACTCATGGTCTGAGTTGAAAATAGGGCTTTCTGTTGAAGGTGCTGCCATCCCTTAACTATAGCGCTGTGAGCAGCGACACATAACATGTACATACACACACTTGAAATAAAAAAGGCCCCATGGATTTATGCTGCATATCATCTTCCAGTAAAAGTCAGAGGTCAGAGGTTACCTGTTTCAGCCTCAGCTCTGAACTAGTTTACTATTCCGGCTCCGCTTTTTACTAGTCTTATAGTAAAATGGTGAAGTCAGCAATTTTTCTTTGAACGATAAAGTATTTCAAACGCTTCAAATTCTAGGTGTAGAAGTTATTCCCAGTCCAAAGAACATACACGTGCCTTAAAAAAAAGAACTTTCTTGGTGTTGTTTCCAAATGAATTATGTCAAATTCATTTTAGACTTTGCAGTTCTAATTGGTACGGTCCAATTACGTAAGAAAACAAAATTCTTTTGTTGTCTAATGGCACTCCAATGAAACATGATCATCAAACCAGATTTTAAGGTAGGCACCTCTACTGTGGACTCAGAGTCAACTTCAGTAAAGCCGTCTTTTTATAATCAGATGGAGAATACTCTTTAAAGCTTTGGTTGCACTGATTGAACACAAAATTCCACTGCAGTCAATCTCACCAAAGGCAGTACAAGAAAGACATCTGAACACTCAGTCACCTTTTTTGCTGAAGATTAACTTTATGTTTAAACTTTATTTCCTATTAGCCACAGTCAGACGTGCACATCCATGGACACCCAAGTACACACACAGGTATGTGCATTCAAGGAACAATGCCAGCTAAATTGATCTGGTTTCTTTTCATTTCTTCCTAATTCCCTGTAGTCAGTTTGCAATGAAGCCAAGCACTTAAGAGATTCGGATAAGTAAATCCAGCAAAATGGCTTCAGCCCAGTGGAGAGGGAAAGCCCAATGTGAGTCCCTAAAAGGCCCACTGCCTTCTAAGCATCTGAAGACATCATTAACTTGGAATCTTGGAAGGTGTCTCTTCACGATCTCTTGAAAAGCCTCGAAGGGCAAGTAATCATAATACTTTTTTTACTTTACTTGTAGAGCAGGGCATTAGCGGCATACTGTTCACGCACATTCGAACTTCTAATCTACTCTAATCTTGCCCTCAGTCAACTCGCTGGCCCTGTTTTATGGAGGTGGCCAGATGACAGACAGTTAGGCAGCTAGAATGGCACAGAAGAAGAAAGGGTCCGGAGGGTAAGCTAAGCTGATTCTCATACTGTAAGGGGTTTATGTTCTAGAAAACCTGTATAAATAGTCACTAACTAGACATTTCTGGTTTTTCAGCCCTTAAAAATGAAACAAGTAGCAAAAGAGAGTGAGATCACCTCTCCTACCTTGCTCACTGCTGTTATCCCCACTGTGTGATGTGTGACCACCGCTGGAAGGGCCCGGGGTTCCTCCTGAACGAGTGGATGCCGTGTCATCGTGATCTCTGTTCCAAGAGGGCTGTGGGGGCACAAATCAGAAATCCAAATAGAGTGGTCTGTTAACACCGGTCCGGGGGCTCCCGTGGGACAATGACAATGCAATGGAAGGCCAGGACGGACAGCCATGTCACCTTTCCCGTTCCCCTTCACAAACGGTGCCAGCCCGGAGCTGCACTGGCACATTTAAAATCTGCCAGTTTCTGCTTCTAGCTAAAATAATATCTACAGATAGTTATTCTGTAAGTAACTGTATGTTTTATTACCAAGGAAAACAAAAACGTTCCAGGCAAAGAAGGGGGGAGGGGGGAGGAGAAATGATGCCACTTGATTCTGACTATATTTTTAACGTCAACAAACCCTCTGGCACAACAGTCTGCTACTACTCTGAACATGCAAAATAAGAGCGGTGGTCTATACCACTGCGGTTTATAGAGGCCCCTGATTCATCCTAGAAGCCAAACATGGCAGAGCTTTTAAGACCTTACAATTAGGCCGGGGTCCATAATAGCTAGTATGTGTCAGCTGTTTGCCGGATGGTACACGGCAAATGGACCAGGCACGGGGACAAAAAAGAAATGAGAATAACAATAGATTTACACGGACTGTGTACACTCAGCCCCATGCCGAGCCTTCTTGTACTATTGAACGGAAAACAGATGTTGCTTCTTATCACTGGGTGCATTTGAAAGTAACGTTCAGATAGGAAAAATTGGCAGTAAATTAAATTCTTGGGGAAAACAATCATGGCAACACTTCTCCCAAATCTCCCTTTATCACCAGAAAAGATTTTAATTAGCTTTTAGTGCTAGCTTTCAAAAACAGCCTTATGAGTCACTGGTCATCCTGCACAGTAGGAATAATGCAGAAAAGAAAGCTGGTTCTTGGCTGGGAAGTGATATTTGTCTTCAAGATTATTAGTGGAGAGGCAGGATGATCTTGTGTATAAAATATGTCTACATCATTTCAGTCACAGGATGTCATGGTTCATGACTGGGTGGTGGTAAAGTTTACTGACCCTCCCAACGCTTTAAATATGCCTTGCAAAATCAAAGTGCCCTCTGCTTACGTCTTGAAAAGTATTTTCATGTCCCAGAGAAGATAAGAAAGGCTGAGGAGATCAAAATGTTTCTGACACCCACGGAGAGAAAAGGAGAGATCCATCTAAGAGGCACACTGTATAAGAATGAAAAGAAGAGTCCCTGTTCCTGAAAAGGATGCTTGCCCACCACCTACTCTATACTCTTGGCCGGAAGGTTAACGCAGCCCCCCAAATTAAATAAAGTCACAGAGAGATTCACCACTTGTGCGTTTGACTCGCCCATTATGCATATTCTCAAAAACAGTGCTAATTGATCTGCTGATTCAGTGACTGGAAGATAGGCGTGCTGTGAAAGAAGTGCCTTGGACAAACACACATTCTGCAGCGTGCCAGAAGATGCATGCTGGAAGACGTAATCTGGAACGCACGCTCAGAATGCAAACAGTTAATGCATAAATTTTCAGTTTGTACAACTGCAGCTCTAAAAGGGGGACTTGTTTATTCAGAGCTCTGCAGAAAGAATGGTACAGCACCCAGGGGACAGACAATGCCAGGCACAAAACCCCGGTGCCTCGACATGTAAAAGGATGTTTTTCTATGTGCTACAAATCCCACTTGAAAATATAATTAGAAGGAGAAAATGGCAAACTATTGCATTAACTGTAATTGAACAAAAGACCGGCAAGGCATGTGGGAGGCTGCAGGAACCCGTGGGAGTTTCAGGATGCATGAGATCCTGCGAGTGACATCTCCTGGGCTCTCTCATTTTATTTATGTTGTCCCTCACTACTATTGTTGACTGGTGATCTGACTCGTAATTAATAGAAAAGCCACCGATAACAAGCTAAAATACAGAGCAACAGAATAACCTCATCAGAAGCATGTTTGTTAATCTGATTAAGACTAGGATTCCAGAAAGGTGACTTAGAACCCAAGAATTATTCCATGTTACACAGGAAACTGTCCTCCTTTATGCTACAACAGACCTGATATATTCACTATCTTTTAATGAGCTCCACTGATTTATTCAGCTCTGCTCGGCTCCCTCCCCCACTTTTCTACTGTGCAGGATGTAGATTAATTCAATGCTTAATTGTTTAGTAAATTCAATTTTCCACATTCTATTCTGCATAGCTTTAGCTAAGGTTCTTAAATCTTCAGCAGTGAGCCCTGAGCCCAGTGTTTGTGATCTGTGCCTACCTTTTTTCATCACCATTTTTCTTCATCCACCACTTAATTCACCATGAAAAGATTTTCCTTGCTGGAAATTCTGATTCCGCTATGATCTGTGAGCCATTCCGATTCATTGCATTTTCATTGTGTTGGGTCTTAGATGCCGGGCTCCTCTTTTCTCACAGCTATCGCCACATTATACAGGCATTCATGCAAGAAATGTTGGATTCCACCTCGGTTTATCCAAATTTCGTGCAACCTATATGTTTAAATTTGTGTGTTCACCAAAGGTAGGAGCCAATATTTTCCACCTCTTCCAGAAAGGCCTGTGAACACTGAGTGCACTTCTCCGAAATGAAATCTAACTTTTGTGGTCCTCTCTTGAATTAGCATTTTGGGTATTAGCATTTCAAGAACGGTGGAGTCACACAAAACTGAGCATTAGGAGAAATCCACAAGGTTACCAAAACAGAACAAGAATTATGTTTAGTTCAGTTCATTAAGCATGATTAAAGTCTAAGTATCAGAAATAGCTCATGAACTCTGGCATAAATATGTAAGACAGCTCTAATCAGAAAAAACTCCCCCAAAATCCATCTACCCGAGAAACTCAGTTACGATAACGAATCTCTGTGACTCTACGTGGTTACACCAAACAGCATCATTATTATTTTTAAAATAAAATATGTGCATACAATTATGCACATATATCTGTGAAGTTGTGAGTTGCTTGGGGCCACTTGTAAAGTAAGACTGACAGAATAAAATCAATGATGTATTGCATTAGATGTATAGCAAACCAGAGTCATGGTTCTAAATTAAGTCCCAAGGAGGCTTTTTTCTTCAATGTATATAATTTCAGAGCAAGCAACGCATATGTTCTCTCCTATTGGAAATCCATTAAGACGAGAGGTCCTAACTCGAAGTCCAGAGACCTCCTAAAGACTTCGGGGGTCGGGGGTGTTTTGTTTTAACAATAATTTTGTTTATGGACATACTTGGATTTTTACCCCTGGGGAGAGTGTCCATAACTTTTCGTCAGATTGTCAAAGGGGTATGTGATTCTTTCAAAGTCTGAGAACCAGTGCTCTAGGAGACATTCACAGGGCCAGATGGAAAAGTCAGGGCTGGAAAGACCTTCAAGATCATGGAGTCAACACTTTAACCCAACATTGAGAGCCAATGGTCCTTCAGACATTATTTCTTTTGTCATAAATGGAGGCAGTCACTGGGCAGTCACTTTGATTCTCCCCAGAGATGTTTTCTCTCTGCAACAGTTTGAACACTCGCATGCCTTCTATCATTTCTCAAGAATGCTTGAAAATAAGGGGTTTTTAAACGATAATAAGGAAGGTTCATCAAGTGCCATTTTTTAATTAATGAGGTAATTATACAGGTGTTTTGTAGTCAAACAGAGGTAATGACCTCCTTGACCACACGCTCCTCTAGGGCACAGATAATATCTGGATCTTCCCTACCTTGTTCTTTCTCAGCTCAGCATAATGTATGGTGTGTGCTCAGCACTTGGTCAAGGCTTAGGGAACTAAACTGAATCATTCATTATTTACTGTTCTACCAATATCCTAACAGATGAGCTGCAACTTCCCAAACGATCCTTCCTCCTGAGTAAAGCCATCCAGGGATAATTTTTCCTCTCTCCATCTTTTCCATCTATGCCTTAATTTTGGACATACTTCCATTCCTCACATCACTTTCCATGTTTTCCTTAAACAGTTCCTTTCACTACTGTGATCTGAGTCATCACCCATATGCCATGAGATTTGTGTCTCTGGATCTCTTCTTTGGTCTTTAGACTTGTATGCCCAACTACCTGCTAAACCATCTCCATGAAAGGATGTTTACCTCACTCAACAAGTCCAGTGCTAAACTCTTCATCTCCCCATCAACACCCTACATATTCTCCTTTTATTGATCCTAGTAGGTATAACCCCATGCATCCATGGTATAAACCTGAGAACCATCCATGACACCTCTCTCCTCCGCTCCCCCCTCTCTACCTCCCGTACAATCAGTCCTCATATCTTGTTCACTTTTACCCCTAAATAGTTCACAAATAAATCTCTCATTTTTCACCTTAGTGATTGCTGGTCTTGTTAAGGCCCTCCCAGCTTCAAAGAGTTCAGTCAAATCACTTCCCAGATTTAAGAGTTTGATTCCACTAGAATATAAACTCCATAAGGATAGGAACTGGTCAGTTTTGCTCGCCATTGCATCCTGTCTATCAAGCTCAGTGCACAACACTTGGGGACATGTTTGTTGAATGAATGAACGGCCCCCTACTGCCTACAGAACACCACAGTCTCGGATCCTTAGCCTCATATAGTAAGCCCTCATAGTCCACCCACTGAGGACCATTCCTCAACCTATTCCTTGTGCTCAAGCATGTGATTTCTGGCAGATATGTTCTGTTTGTCCCTCTAGGCCAATCCTCATCCTTCCTTCCTGCCTGGCTCCAGCCCCTAATTACCTCCTACTTGCTAATTAAGTTACAGATCAGATACTACCTCCCCCAGAAAGCCTTCCCTGATACACACACACACACACACACACACACACACACACACACACACACCACACACACAAACTTCCCCCAGGATGAGTGAGGCTGCTCTCCCCTGAGCATGTAGAGCACCTCATACACACCTCTGTCATGTCAAACCTTGTACTATTTTGTGATGACCTGTAGAATTCTATACTATGAGTGTTTTGAAATCCTACTCTATAGCTTATTCATCCTTATACCTTCCATCCCAGGAAAGTGTAACACATTAAACACAAATATGTTCCTATATGAACAAATGAATAGCTTAAGTGATTATATATAGAGAGGATCCCTGTGTTAAATTGTCATCTGATACTGTGATCTCCTAACTGAAAGATCATAAAATATCTGAAAAATATTTGTGCAATTTATAAACATCTCACACACTTGCATTCACACAAACACACACCACCATAAAAAAAAATATGTTAATACTCAGTGACAGTAGAACATAGTCAAAATAAAGGAAATTTGAAGGTAGCCGTATCCCAGTTTGAAATCTGGCTGCACCAATTACATGGTCTTAGACAAATCACGACCTCCCTAACTCTTAATATCTTAATCCATACATTGGAAAAATACTCCATTGTCAATCCACTTCAATTAAAGAATAATCATCTATAAGCATAACATATGTATATTTCCAGGCATGCAGCAAGCACTCAATAAATGATAGCTACTAAAAATTTTAATGTAACAACATAGATTGACCTAGTTAAACCTGAAATATCTACATACAGGTGTATTCAGTTTATAGACCTTCTGGAGAGAATAGTTAACCTGAGCTGACTTAGTGTATAGTTTGATATGCCTTGGGCTATCTCCCAGCTGGTGTGTGCTCCGGGAATGCACACTGATCTTATTTTCACCTCCAAATAACATGATTTTACAGGTGGGTTGCTCTTCCCCACCCTATCAAGTTTAATTTGATGCCTAATATTTATAAATCACTTTACAGTATACAAAGCACTTTGACATATCTTCCCACTTGGTCGTTTATCACATCAGTATGATGTCAGAATCATTTCTTTATCAGACCAAAAAAAACCACAAAAACAAAAAACAAAACAGTGGGGTTTTGGTTTTCAAAATTTCTACCTTACCAGTGCCATTCAAAAAAGGTAGATAAATGAAAGTCTAGTGATCTTGACCCTGAAGAGGTCAGCTAGCAGCTATGTAGAAATTGAAGAAATAATCACAGGATTCAAAATGTGAAGTTGGTCTGCACCAATCCACGGGCGGCTTTCTCTTTGGGAAGTACATTTACTTTTTCAAACCACCAGGGTCTCTTTAGCAAATGATCTCTAGTGGCCTGAAAGAGCTGGCTCATCTCCAAAAGTGAGCAATTCAGTCCCTCCAGACCAGGGGAGTCACCAGTCCAAGTGGGGAAGGCACCAGTGTGCATGATGCTCCTGTGTATGCGTGCTCACGTTCCCACACCTTCATGGTCCATACCGACATTCACACTCAAAGATCTACACTTGTCCTTGAGCCATGGCAGGAGGGGTCACTGACCACCACCATCACACATTGCCTGGGGGGTCACATCTAATTAGTCCCCTCCCCTAGACTTTTCACTTCTGTCTAAACAGTGTCTCTCAGGAAGCTTCAAGGCAGAGAACTTCAGCAGATATGATGCCTTATACATCTCCCAATCAATGATGCCATTGGAGGAACCAGAGACAGAGGAGGAGACCAGAGACATCCATACACAGAGAGATGGGGAGAGAAGGGGTCCAGGTACTGCTGTAAAAGGTGCCTGGGTGGCTCAGTTGGTTAAGCGTCTGACTCTTGATTTTGGCTCAGCTTTCTCATGGTCCCTGAGATCGAGCCCCATGTCAGGCTCTGTGCTGACAGTGCTGGATTCCCTCTCTCCCTCTTTCTCCGCCCCTCCCCCTTCAAAAAAACCAAAACAATAAACATGAAAAAAAAAATAAAAAGGGATAAATGTTTACCAATGTGTACTTGAAGTTGAGAACTCGGAGATCCTGAGATTTCTTTATTTTTGAGTTATTTAAAATCTGATAGGCTAAAGCCCTTATTTAAAAATCTTGGTGGGTCCCATTTGCATCTGCTTGATAACCCAAACATACAGTATGAACTTCAACTCATTCAACCACCAAATGGCACCTACACTTTGCTAGAGCCCTAGATAAACCCAGTTCTTCTCAAAGGATACTCCCTTGAGGGTATGTCTATCCAACTTCAAATTCAGGTCATTCGGAAAAAAAGTATAAAATCCTTTACACAGATTTCCAAAAAATCCCTGGAAATCATTAAGCAAATTCATTTAACCGTGACAAGTCTGGGCAGTATGTTTTGTTTTTAACACAGTGAAACTGTCCTCTTACCCTTTAAGCTTTTAGATATTTTTAAATATCAGAAGCTCACAGATTAATAGCCGAGTGTGCCCACAGGCTGCGGATTCAGGGACCACGTTAAACTGTGCCGGAGAATCGCCTGAAAGTGGAATCTTCTCTAAGTCCACATTCCATCCTGCTGAACGATGATAAAGTCGGGGAGGCAAGTATTGTTCTGGGTGAAGACTGGTGGTGGCCTGAGGTGTCCCTCAGGGTGGCCCACACCGTCTGCGGGGAGGCCCATTCCCCACAAAGTTATCTTCCTGACACACTTCTTCCTTCGGCAGCCCTCCTTTTTCTCATTTCCTTCCCTGTCCCCGCCCCCACTCCTTCTCCTCTGCCAAGTCTGTAGGCCTGCCAGGGTTCCTGTGGAGCCCCTTTTTAATGCCTCGATAAAATGTGCTTGTTACCTCACCTAACAGACGCTCGGCAGGTAATTTTGGTGACTCAGGGCAGATGGTAAATTAGGGGTGAGACGATGGAAATCCAGCATCCCCACTCAGAATCTGCAGCTCACCCCCAAGATGCTACCCTTCCTCTTCCAGCCCCACCATAGTTGCCATTGTGAACTTTCATCTAGGAACACATCTCGATGATCCTCCAATTTTCCCTTGGTTATGGTGCTCACCATGTTGGAGCCAGCCAGTACACATGGCATAAGGGTGTCTACTTCAGCATCAAATAAGGTAAATTTCTAAAACCTTAAAACTTGGCAATTCTGATGTATTGCTTTATATATATACGTATATACGTATACGTATATATATATATATATATACACATATACGTATACGTATACGTATATATATATATATACGTATATATATATATATATGATTGTACAATAGTAGTCGTGGGTAGTTTGTGGAAGCAGAGACAGCGTCTGTTAAATTGAGTTCCAGATTTCCCAGTTCTCACGTACCACAAATAAAACCTACAAAAATGATAATTTTTCAAACATTGAATCCTCTATCTCTGTGTAATGAGGCATGTAGAGAGGAGGAGAAGAATTTTTGTGCTTTTTTGCCTTTGGTGAAAATTCTCCAAGGAGTAATTTCATCTTTAAATGAAAAGTTTTGTATCAGGCGGCTGTATGAGCTCCAGGAATCCCCAAAGCCTCAGGTTCAGACATGGGAAGACGCACAAGTGCACACTCACGGACACACAGCAACATACACGCACCGTGTGCATGAGGAAGAAGGCAAAAGGATGTGGAAATAAACTAACTGTAATGTTTTTAATCATGTTGTAATGAAATTGAAAGCAGTTTGGCAGCCAGATGCATCCTTAGAATCTACGAGCCCTTAAATATTTTGCCTGCTCTCCTGCCAATGTCCGTGCCTCACTCTCCTCCCCAGGCTCTAGGGTAGGCTGCTATGGCAGGTGTCACAGCAGTGGTCTTAGGAGGCCAGGCCCAGCACGATGGGTCACTTTCCTGGTACTCCTTAAGATTTTACTTAAGAAGCCTGAAAGCTTTTAGGACTCAACTCTGACACTCTCAGGTCGTTACTAATCTGCAGAGTTGAATTAATTCATCCACGACATTAAAAATGAATCGACAAGGCTGAGGAAAAAGTCTGCAGATGTAAAACACCACGCAAAATATTCCAAAAACTTTCCTCAAGAAATCCACACACAGTGCTGATACCTTTTGCCCAATTTTTCTACATTGAGGACCAAGGCTAGCACCATTTCACAGTGACCCCACTGTGGGCTCGGAAGACAATATAGATTCTTACATGGGGCAGGTAAAATTACATGGGAAGGGGCGCCTGGGTGGCTCAGTCGGTTAAGCGTCTGACTCTTGGTTTCAGCTCAGGTCGTGATCTCACAGTTTGTGAGTTCGAGCCCCACATCGGGCTCTGTGCTGACAGTGCAGAGCCTGCTTGGGACGCTGTCTCCCTCACTCTCTCTGCCCCTCCCTGGCTTGCTCTCGAGCTCTCTCTCTCAAAAAAATAAATAAACCTTTTTTAAAAACTACATGGGAAAAGAATAATTACAACCAAAGGGAAACTGCCAACAAGGGATCACGAGAAGTTTTACCAAAATCTCAAAACTGGAAAGCAGATGAGTAATTTAGAAATTATTTGGGTGCACTGAACGTTCAAATTCTACTAAGCAGTTTGTTGCAGAGAAAAATGTCATGAACGGGAGAGACAATAAAGCCTTATTACACTAGAAATCTTAGTAAAAATACTTATTAATATTAATATTTCAATAATCTTTCCTTTTCCTGTGCCATTGTATTTTGGCTGGCATGCAATTAATAAAAGTAAGCCCTTATATTAAATGATTTTAATTATTCTGTATACTTCTCCTGAAATCATACCTGTAAACTGTAATTTAGAATTAAAATACCTAAACAAACAAACAAACAAACACTGTAACCCAACTGGCACCACTGTATCTCCAAATATTTGTATGTAAATATTACAAACTATACTCCCTATTTATCTTCTGAAAGCTTTCAGATGAAATTTAGATTATTTTCTATCATCTCTATCTAGGAGTGACAGAAAAAACTATAAATTTTATGCCAGTATACCTGATGTTATAAAATCCCTTTTATAAGATTGCTTGCCTCCCAATGTTTTATTTTACATTTGTAACTCAGTTATTCAATGCTCCTTGTTCTGCAAACAAATTAAGATAAAATAAATGCAAGCATCTTATATAAAACAACTTCAAACCAAAAATTTTCTAGGCAACCATCCTAGCAAAAAGAACATCCCGATAATGCAGAAAACATTGTATCCTTAGCACAAGTAGGTAATAAGACCTAGTAAGCAACTGGCCCCTAGCCATGAAGCATTTGCACTCAGAAATGTGGAGAAAAGTACTTAGCACCAGATCTGCATGTGACTGTTACTTGAAGTTGAACGTGAAAGCGAATCTGCAGTGATTCACCGCACTATCTCAGCATCACATCTGAGTGCCCAGGCTCTTTTTACACAATGATGAAATCAGAATAAGAGTGTCCCCTTCTAACAAGAATTAAAAAGACATTTTTCTTAAACCCTATGATTATAAAATGGTCTATAAAATAACACCTCATTAACAACCACTATCTTCCCTCCCCAAATCAAGCTGAAGCTGTTGGAGGTTGGGCAGAATACAAGGGGATAAACATTATTTAATAGTCTGTTTATTTACGTTTTGCTATTTTAAACGCTCTCCACTATTCAGTTTTCACGGTAACTCAATAGGGTGGGTTCTATGTCCCCATGTTACAGATAATGAAACTGAGGCTCATGGGAGAGCAGTGCCTTATCCTCTCACAGCAGAGCCTAGAGTCAAATGCCAGTGCTCCAACTCTAAATTATGTCTATTTTATTGAAACATTCCCAGCCTGAAAGGTTGTGTAACTAAGTTACAATCAGCACACTTAATTGTTCTTTCTCAAGTGTTTCTGAAATCTCTTCTTTTCTACTCCTAAACTCTCAAATCAGAAAATCCACAATTTTGATGCTAGAAGAAAAAAAAAAAAAGTCAGCCAAGATGTACTCTTGTTTTTTTCCTACTACCTTATAGCATTACACTTTGAACAAGAGAATCATGGAAAATTACATTTACCACTGATTTCCACTAACAATTAGCTGTTCACTAACTTCTCTGTGGTTTTTTTAGACGCACTTCCAGCTTTTGATATTCTCAACCAAACTGTATTTTCAAAGTCATTCTTCAAGGATTTTTGAATCCTTACGCTCTCTCTCTCCCCTTCCTTCATTATTTATCTTTGGTAAAATCATGAGAAAGGCCTTTATCAAGGCATTTTGAGATTTAATTTACATTTCTGATTTTCAGAATGGCCAACTTCTCTATATTTCAGGCACTTAACAGAGATATCAACCAAGGCAGCTGTGAATGCAAGAAGCAGGAGTCCGAATTTTATCGCTGGTGCACTTTTTAAGATTCCAGTTCATCAGAATGCCATTCTTCAGCCATATGCAAAGCTATTGTTCTTGGAGACTATTCATACATACTATTTTAGCAGTTACAGAGTATGTGGAGTATTAGAAGTATACTACAAGTGAAGAAAAGCCCCATAATTGATTTGTTAATGTTTTATTCTCCTCTTCTTCTATTGGCATGTTCTTTACATGCCCTCGATAAATATTAAACACTCAAACAACTCACTATTAGGGTGGCAAGCCAACCTTTAGAATGTCGAAACAGAGGAGTGAAGAACAATGTACCTAATTGAAATGGCAGGGTAATTTGGAAAATAAAATTGAGTTGCTGCAAATTCCAAATTCCGGAATAAAAATGTTTATACTCACTCAAATGCAGATTGTTACTGGCTTTGAATAATTATTAGAATAAAAAATACTTGAACACCAACAATACACTTGATATGCAGAGAAAAAGCACAGTCTAGATGTCTCTATTATTTTGCACAAGAAAGTGTGGGACGCAATGAGTCTGATATTTCTCCTGGTGGTTTTGTTATTGAACACAGCATATAAAATCCCAAAATGCAGTGAAGCAATAGGCCAAGCCACAAAATACACAACTAGTGTGAAAATTTCATGGGCAATATTCTTCAGAAAGTTATATAAACACATCAAGGGACAAAGAAGTGCATGGAAAGAAATGAAGGGGTTAATGTTCTGTTACTCAGTATCTTTTCTGGCCTCAATTTATCACCAAGACCAACTCAAAACGTAGAATTCCTGATTCTCTTTGGCAGAAGCTAGCACCAAGAAAACTATGACAAAATGAAAATGGGAAAATGCATTTGCATCTGGAATTATGACACAAAAACACGTAATGACTCTCTAAGAGATGACAGTTATCTGTACACTGGGGGGTAACCTGATTATCTACTTAGGGTTAGGCCACTTTGGGCAGAGATACCACCTCTATCTCTGAAAGACAAATTCCATATGCTCTGTGCAGTTATAGCATATTTCCCATAAATAATATATACAATAGACTATAAATAAATAATACATTTATCTGAACTGTTCAAGAGTGAAAGGCAGGGTGGCTACTCATGAGACTGGGTTTCTTATGAACAATTTCAAATAAAAGTCATGTCCAATGGGCACTTATCACAAAGTTCTTACACTAAAATATTCTGAAGCACAAGTCAATGTTCCAGCTAGACCCAAAATACCCCATTCAAATCAATGTTCCAACTAAACCCAAAATACCCCATTTAATTTTACCACATAAGTTCCTATTCTGATTGTAGCATTGTAGCATCATAGCTAATAGCTACCTATTTGCTGCAACTTTTAATTCTCTTTCTACACTACTGATTTTTATGATCAGTAAAATAACTAGATTTAAAATGGCATGTATGGGGGTGCCTGGGTGGTTCAGTCAGTTAAGCGTCCAACTTCGGCTCAGGTCATGATCTCGAAGTTCACGAGTTTAAGCCCCGTGTTGGGCTCTGTGTTGACAGCTCAGAGCCTGGAGTCTGCTTCGGATTCTGTGTCTCCCTCTCTCTCTGAATCTCCCCTGCTCTCACTCTGTCTCTTGCTCAAAAATAAATAAACATTAAAAATAATAAAAGACAAATGCCATGTGTAATGGGTGCCTGGGTGGCTCAGTTGGTTGAGCTTCTGACTTTGGCTCAGGTCATGGTCTCAGTTCCTGAGTTCAACCCCACATGGGGTTCTGTGCTGACAGCTCAGAGCCTGGAACCTACTTTGGATTCTGTGTTGCCCTCTCTCTCTGCCCCTCCCCAGCTCATTCTCTCTCTCTCTCTCTCTCTCTCTCTCTCTCAAAACTAAATAAACTTAAAAAAATAAAAAATAAAAAAATGTCATGTGTATGTTTTTGTCTCATGAGACACACAGTGGTTTTATTTTTTCTTCCATGTGAATAAGTTTTAGCATTACAGTGAATAGAAAAGAGGGGTACACTTAAAAAAATCCCCAAAAATCCCACCTGCACTAATTCATTTGCTAGGATTTTACATTGTAAAAATTCTTAGTCCCCACCCTCAAAAAATCTTCCTTTGAAACCCTAGAGCTATACAAACTATGTCTACTCCTTGTAAATAATGTAAGTAGGCCTTTAGAACGTCAGACACTGTATACCATTTAGTTAGAAATTAAGTTTTCAAATTGCTAAGGAATAGTCCCTGAATAACAGAAAACACTATAGGTCACAGTTAATTATACCTTGCCTATCAAATTAAGTTAATGTTCGAGAACACATCCAAATAGTTATGGAGACATTAGGAGGTATTTTATTGTCAAAGAAATTCTTATTCATTCAGCTTCTAATATTTTTTTTTTTTTAAGAGAGATAAGCCTTTTACAAGTTGGGATGGCATAAGAAAACTCTGGGTTTACATCAAATTGCTCCCTTCATCGTCCTTTTGATGACTGTGTCGATTTCATTACAAACTTCATTTTGTCGAGTTTCATAATAGCCATAAACACACTTCACTTTAAAGAGTTTCTGTGGGACCTAATGTGAATGCAAATGCAGAATAAAATGCAAATCCTGGAGGCCTGGGAACAAATATGGACTATCCGTTACAAATACAGTCACTGAAAATAAACATTTAGGCCTTAAGAGGAAGAATGCAAAGGGGCTGATATGAATCTTTATATCAAGGATTCAGAGCCCTAGGGAAGGCAAACAAAAATAACAGTTTTCAGTTGTTCACCTAATTGTAAAGCACAGGTTGGGAATATTTGATGACTTTGGTCTCGACTCATGCCTGTCCCAAAGTGAGTAATGTTTTTCATCTTCACAGGAAAATAAACCCACGTGTAGGTAATAGGGAAATGAGACCTAGCAAACTCATTCAAGCCTAGTAGGTTCACATCTAAAGCCTAGGATGTTCACCAAACAGTGAAAAAGAAGTGATTAGAAAGAAAGAACTACAACTCTGCTTTGCTAGATAATAACCACCAACCCAGATATTTACAACTAATAACAAACATGCTACCATGTTGTGTCGTAGAGTCTGAGGGAAAAGTCTAGAGAAATGGGAATTCATCAGCAACAACAATCAATTCTAAGTTATGTGTTGTCCGGGAATAATTCTAATATGACTCAAAATGTTAGTTATCTACTTACTACTATCTTCTATGTGAGTCAAAGTAATGTATGTTTAAATCCATTGTAAAATTTAAGACTTTGTATTGCGTCAAAATGAAAAAAAAGTAGCGAGACCAAAAGTGTTGCTTTAACTTGTTAAACTCATAAAAAGTTATGGCAATTTTAAGAGTATTACTTAGTAAACTTATTAATAGTAACAGCATTTCCCTTCTGAGGAAAAATATGATTTCATTTAAGTTTTTTAAGGAACCATAACATTTTACATTCAAGTTTCTTTACTTCATGATTATAAATCCTATTAATTGTAAACAGACTCATAAAAAGTACCAAGGGAAGAATCAATTGTAGGAATGTACTTTTGAGGATTATAGATAATATAGAATTTATTTTCACAATTTATTTATCCTCCATTAGTTTAGGGCATATACAGTGGGGCATCTGTCATGGAAAAGTCATAGCATGATTATTGCATATCTTGAAGACAGTTAATGACTTAGTTCAGGCTATAATTTGTATTTAACTGTATATACTCATGATACCAATAAATGACAGGTGTATAATTCAATTAATGTAGAGAAAAGCTTTTTTCCATCAGAGAATAAACTTTTAATGGTATGTTTTAGTCAATTTTAGGAATTCTTAATGAAGAGTCCAGAAATATAAAATAATTTCAAAAGATTTGCAGTCTTGTATTTTGTTTTAACAAGAACATATTTCCTAGATTAAGAAATGCTATTTGGAAAAAAAAAAAAGTGTTCAGAGAGAATCTAGTAAAGTGTTGCCAATTGCTTTAATTCTGCACACATGAATGCATCAAATTGATTGAAATTGGATTCTAGTGACAAATTTTTAAATGACTATATTCTTGCTTATTTCACATGGTAGCCTTTATACCATTTATTAAAATGTCAAATTTGCAAGTGTGGGAAATCCAGCAATTTGCCCAAGATAGGTATACTTCCTAGAGAGGCCGTTTAAGACTCCAAAAAGCTCTCCTAAATTCCTATACCCTTGAAATCATGGCACTTTTAATTAATAATATGGTAAGAATGTCTTTTATTTTTGCGCTACATACACACATTCACCTGCTTGAATTTTTCAAAACTGATTTTATACATGCAAGGTTTATTCACAAATATTAAAGATAACAAAATAGCCAAAATTTACTGGATCCCAAAGTCAAATAATTTGGGAATTATTATTAAAATTCAAATTGGAAGATTGTATTTTATGTTTTAGATTCTAACTTTTAAAATAGATATTATATGCTGATGGTTCCTGCTGAGTAAGAACACCAATCCCCACATGACTTACAGCAGTGTTGTTTTACCTTGGATTTTGAACACCTTTAAGTCTGACATCTACACAACTATCAGATACAGCATCACATGTATTCTACTTTTATTCTTTTATCTGTAAAAGAATACTTTCCCAGAGTTTTGATGTAGCTTTTAAATATTAAGTTAATCTTTTGCACTTAGGAGCAATGACAAAAGATTTTGTTTCAGTTATAACATAAATTCGAGTAATACTTTGATACAAGTATCACAGATCTCATAATCCAAAAAAGGCCATGTAAAATGTTACAAATGCAAACACATAAGACTATGTAACAAAAATGAATGAGAATGGTATCAGTTTCCTATCATTCAACTATTTCCCTGAAAGTGGAGTCAAATAATGTTGAATTATAGACCCTCCTTACAGAGTCTTATTTTGTGTTCATTTTTTTATCTTTTCCCTGCTAGTCTCTATAGGAATTTGGCTGTATGCCGACGGTCCTTTAAAAGTTTCTGTATACATACTTGGGTTGTGTCTGATGATTAAATGATCATTTATTAAAACTTAAGCATTTCACATTTGTTTGACATATTTATATTTCATAAGAAAATATTGTTATTGCAATGGAAAGCATAACATCACGGATACCAAAATACTTCATTTGAATTCATGTTGACAATATTTTCATTTCTGACAAGTGTCTTAATATAACTCGTTAGGCATTCTTCTGAGTTCCTCCCAGTCTACCTGCGAGGGAAGGCATGCTAGTTTTACTACAGTAGGCCTCGTGGCAATACTTAAGCCTATCTGGTTGACAATAAACCTGTTTCCACTGTAGGGCCACAAATAGTCTTTGTTTTTAAGAGCATGGAGTTTTACTGCATAATTTTCCTTCCTTCACCCAGTAACAGCTGTGTTTTAAATCTTTCGGACTCTGACAAACATTTTAACATTTAAACATACAAGGATTTGAAAACATGATTTAAAATTTGTTTATTTTCAAAGTCGGGCAATTATAACATGATATCTGTTACATTTTTTTAGAACAGTGCCCGTATGTTAATCCTTTTTTTTCCTTCCTCTACTGTGTGAGCTTCTCCATGGTTTCTAGTAAGAGTCTCTAAGGTAGGACCGACAGCAATAATACACACAACCTCTCTATATGTTTCCAAATCATGAGCAATGGAGTCATTCTGGTGGAAGAGGTATTGCTCTTTGAGTGACCATTGCTGCAGCGCTAGTTAAATCACTGAAGGCTAGTTACTGTTATGGCTTTACTTGGTACAAAGTAGCATTAGTATCATTGCTTTCCATAAGCCATGGAACTTGCACTGGGGACTTCCACTTGAGAGAGAGACACAGAAAGAGAGAGACAGAGAGACAAGAGACAGAGACAGAGAGAGATGCGCTATGAACAGGGAATAACTTTCGTAGTATCGTTTACACTTACAGACAGTTAACAATGTAATTGATCTCAGCCCATTTGCATACACTCTTCACCTGTTTTTCATGAAATGTTTTTTTAAGGGCCCCTATTAGGAGTCAATACATCCCTACTCTGAAATTCACACATAGATACACACTAAAAGCCAATCAGATTAAGAGTACACTTATCTTGATGAGCACTGAGTAACGTATGAAATTGTTGAATCACTATATTGTACACCTGAAACTAATATAACACTGTATGTTAAGTACACTGGAATTAAAATTTCTAAAAGCCAATCAGAAAGCAACAATAAAAACACACCTGGTAAACAACTAAGTTTTAATTCAAAGGATACTAAGCCATAAAGGGCCTAGAATGAACATTCCAATTAGCCAATGGAGTGACAAGCACTCAACACCTTATTATTTAATCATTAAAGAGAATCTTGCCATAATTTCCCTTTGACATATTTCAAAAAAAAAAAAAAAAAAGGAATTAGGAGTACAACACATGACCCACAACAACAATAAAAAAGTAAAGTTAGAGGAATGTAAGACCCCCATGGATGCCAAGGCCTGTGGACTGAGAGTTTCCAAGACAAAAGCATTAATTGTGACCCTGTGAAGTATTTACATTTTAAATAAGATGTGTCTATGTGTAAGCATTTAGAAACAAACTACCTGACAAAGGAAGCATTTTCCTGTCTCTTGCGCTTGTGGCCAGTTTTCTTATTGGATGAAAACAAATTGCCTACATTTCTAGTATTAGTAAATAACCAATGGCTTCATCTATTTGTTTCTAAAGCAGCAGATCCAATTCATCAAAGACATCAGGCTATCCCTTGCCCTCTCATCCCCATTCCTTACCATAACCCCCACCCCCCCCCCCCCCCCGCCCCACAAAAAAAAAGAGAAAGCTTAAATCTCCCTTGCATCCCTACCTCGCTTTGCAGGGAGGGGGCGTTTTCAGTCAAGTCCAAGTTCAGTTTTAAGATTTTTTTTTTTTAACTCAAACGATGCTTTAGAAACAACATCCCAGACTTTTAAAATAAAACAACCGCCATCAGCGTTTTCCTAGCCCACTTGGGAACCAAAGCTCACTGGCCCAAGGCTGCCCCGTGTCCCCGAGGCCCGGAGGCCCAGAGGCCTGGTGCTCTCCAACCTGGACCGCACAGCCCCGGAGGCCGATCCTCCTCCCCTGGGAGTTTAGCAGCACTTGGCATTTAACCTGCCTGGCGTGCGTGGCTTTCTGGTTCCATCTCCTTGAGCCACATTACTTCTCCCCAGATGTCAGGCACAAATCTGGATTAACATGCAACAGGGCGCCCTGTGCAGGCTGCCAGCCCTCGCCCAAGAGCTGTTAAATGCAGATTCAGCCGAGGACCCCCCGGAGAGCTGCTGTTGAATAAAAATTGTAATCCAAAGGGACCATTTCTTTGCCTCCCGCTGCCTGTGGGAAACCAGGGCTGGCGCCCGAGCACAGGCCCAGCTAGTCCGCTCTCGCTGCAAGCGGGCGTGGCAACTTCGGGAGGCGGCCTTAGGGGCCCGGAGACTCCTCACTCCTCTCTCTCCACTCTCCGTTCGGGTTCTTGGAGTGGGGAAATGCTTAGATTCAAGGAGTGGCGAGCCACAGACAGCCCTGGGAAGGAAGACTTCATTCGACGGCTCCTTCTGGGAGCGCAGACTAAAATCTAGCGTCTGGGCGGCCAGGCTCTTTCCCGCCTAACTCCTCTGGACGCCCCCAGTTCCACCCTGAATCCCTCAAACAGGCGTCGCGCCTCCCGAAGGGCCCGCATCCTTCTCCACTGACGACCAGGCTCAACCCTCGCCTCGACGCCTCGCACGGTTCTTCCTCTCTGCTCTGGTTCCCGGGGGCGCAGCCCTGCCCTCGCCCCGGAAGCCCCCGGTGCCCCTTGCTGCCCCCAGTCTCAGGGCGTCGGGAGCTTCCGTGCGGAGCGGGGAACGAGACCGTCGGGAGAGGGCGCCCGGGAGGCCTGCGCCCACAGGAGGTGACTCTCGAGCCTCGCTCCTCGGGGTCTGGGAGGGGGAAGGGGGCGGGTAAGAGAGGTGGGGGGACAACGAGATTATGGCTTCTACCGGCGTCTTAATCTGGTATATATTTTTATATTTAGAAAAAAGCATCACTACAAGGCCAAGTGGGTATTTGCCGACTTAGCCCTCCGGGAAACCGGCTGGTATCAAAGTCGTCGATTCCAGGTCCCTGCGCGGGTGGCAGCCTCCGCGCCCTCCGAGGATAAAAGTAAAATAAAATAAACCGTGCCGCCAGCAGACCCTAGAGACAGAGGGGTTAATGAGCTAACGAGGACCAGCGCTCACACTACACCTGAAGCATCCCGTCCCGGGGCGCACCCTCTGCGGGGGCTCAAACTGGCTGGGCCGCATTCGCAGACAGGTGGCAGAGGTCGGCCTTTCTGGGCCCGGCCCCCAGGACATCGCACTAGGGGTCTAGCGCCCCCAGGGACCGTCAAGTAGGCTCCAGTCCCGAGAACTGGCGCCCACAGGGGGGCCTTAGTTCCTGGTCTCTGACTCCCCACCTCCCAGAACAGGGGACTCCATTCAGAGTCCAGGTCGGAGGCAAGGTCCCCCGTGCTCCCCGAGCTCTGCGCTCCCAGCTCCAAACAGAGCCCAGGCACACTCGCTCCTGGCTCCCGGGAAGGGGACAATTAGGAAGAACAAACTTGGGTTTGCTGCCCACGGACCAAGACCTAGATGAGCTGGAGGGGTCACGCGAGCTCGCCCGCGCGCATAGGCCAACAGCGCCACGAGCCCAGCCAAAGCTGCGAAGCCCACCAGTAAGCGGTGGGGGGTGGGATGCACGCTTCTCATTTTTTAGGTGAGGGAAGAGACTAAAATGTCAATTTTTATCCACTACAATCGCCTGCCAGTCTGCATATCTCAAATTAAGGTAATTGTGTAACAAAAGTTTACCGAAGGAGTAGGGGGGAAACGCAATGATGTTATACCAATTTTGTGCCCCCCTCAAAAAAAAATCCCATAGCTTTGGTCCTTTATCTTTGACTTTAATAAAATAATGATTCGTTGAGAAAATGGGGTATAAATCTTCATTTTGGAGGCAATTAAAGTGTTGATTTCATTCATGCCCCTAAGCGATTCTTGTAATTTGCTCAAATAGCTTTATGTACCCAGCACTCCGGAGCTCTTAGAATCCCATTTTCTAGTTAGGCTTGTTGGATTACAATTTTTATTCAACAGCAGCTACCCGAGGGTTCCTCAGCGGAATCTGCATTTAACAGCTCCGGGGTGAGGGCTGGCGGGCTGAACCAGGCAGGAGGCCCGGCAGCCCGCAGGGCCCGGGGCCGGGCGGGGAGCTGCCTGCAGTGTTCCCACCTCGGCGGGGCCACGCAGGGATTGAGCAGACCGTCTGTACTGTGCACTCGTCTACACTGCCGAAAGTTTGCAACTTGCCAAATAATAGTAAAGACCTGGCGCTCTGGCGCTTTTAAAGCTCAGCTCTGCCTGCCCTCCACTGCTCATGGGGAAAGGAGGAATTCAGCCCTGTCGTGGGATTACCGAAAGAAATCCAAGCTGGGAATGTATTTTAAGAGGGTGATGTTGAGAGAAGAAAACTTCAAGAGGACACCAAGACCCAGGAGTCGGACACTCCTGCAAGGACTTTGCAAGATAGCCGCTAGCCAACAGTGACCGTGGCAGAGCTTGCAAAGGAAAACTCTACATGCCCGCCCGTCTTTTGGCTTAACAAAGGCAGGCTGATCTCTCCCCCCACAAGACGGAACTCACGTGCCAAGTCAGAAAGAGAAACGACTCTGGGCCTTCACTCATTTATGGAGAGGCCAGAGGAGACCCGCAACCCAAATCTCTATTCGCGTTGCAGCAATTCGCAACGGAGAGCTGTTCTGAGCCCGTTTCATCTCACCCGCTCCTCAGGTTTTCACTTTCATTGCATTTTTGCAACTTCTTTGGGCCAATCCAGAGACGCAGCGACAGGAGAGGGAGAGACTGGGAGCAAACAGTGGTGCTGGGTTGAGAGAGGGAGAGAACCCCCCCCCCCCCCAGCAATTCCAAATAAAAGTCGTCCCCACTTAGCAACGCAGCGGAAGAAGGGCCTGCAGGGAGGACCAGAGAGGAGGGGGCGAAGCAAGCAAAGGCTGGCAGTGGAGAGCGAAGGCGGCGCGAGGTCCCCCACGGCCACACCGAGGGAGTTTCCCGGGGTGCCCTTGACGCTTCCAAAAGCTGCCAACCCACAGGGCCCAGTGCACTACCAGCTGGAGGATGAGTGGAAAGGAGGAAGAGAAACGTCCATATTTATCTGTTTTTATAACCTCGGCCTGGTCTTATTTTTTCTACTAAGTACAATAAAATGGGCGAGCTTGCAGCGAGCACCGCACAAAGCAATGTTCAGTGAGGTCTAGAAGCGTTCGGCCGAGGAAAACTGACAAGACAGGCTAATGAACCGTACAGACAGGGAGAAAATAGCCAGCATTTGCTAGATTTCAAACCCTCGCTGTCTCTCTTAGACCACCTATCTTGGGTTTATTCCTAATAAAATAAGAAATAAGCAGACCCTACCCTTTCCTTTTCTTCGAAATAGAAGGGGGAAAAAACGCTCCAGAACACAGCCCTGCAATCAGGCGGTCACTGGCAGTTAACACTCCCATTATTATACAGGGTAAATAAAATAAAGACAAAAATTAAAAGCGACAAGAAACAGGTCAAGTTTGCAGGCAAAGCTTTTACAAGCTCATCTCTCCAGGTCGAATCCCAGAGCCAGCCTTAATGAAGCAATAATAGCCACATTATTCAAAAATTTTCATTTCGATGGAAATGTATCTAAAAGGGACTTAATCATATGCAAATAATAAAAGGAGGTGGTAGTGACCCAGCAAGCAATATGCATACAGATTTTTTTTTCCCAGGGATGTTGAAATTGAAAAACGCATACCTGGTCGGTTAGATTTGCTGATCTTGTTATATCTTCACTGTCTGATTTTGATCCTCCTTCTCTATCGTCTATCACCAAATCGATAGGCATTTTCCCTTTCAAACAGCTAATATACCGGTGGCAGAAATTGTCACATAATTCGTGTACCTACATTATGACAGAAATAAAAAAAATGGAAATATAATCAGGAGTGCATAAATGACATTGACAAGTGCAATCCACCCCCCTTGTGAGATCCAAACTTCCAAATAGGGAAACACAGAGCAATTGTCCTCCAGAGACCCCCAGACGCATCCAGAATTAGGAATAACTTTCTTTTCTTGCAAAATAGAGATATCCCAGAAAATTGACAGTGACAAGATGATTCACAGGCTACAACATATTCAACACCCGTGTTAAATTCATCTGCTCCCAGGGCTGTGGCCATTAGAGAGGTGACCTGCGTGGGTGACATTTAAGGTAAACTATTTAATTTCATCCACTTACTTTATCATAAGTCCTTTTCCAGTGTGTCTAAGAGAAAAATGTGAAGATATATATATATATATATATATATATATATATATATATGTAATATATGAAGACATATATTACTATATATGTGGGTGTATATACATATCAATATCTATATCTATAAATCTTTCTCCCTATATATATCTATATATCTCCAAAGACCAGTACTGTGGTGGTATAGGGTATATGTTTGATAGCCCAAGTCCTGATAACATTTGTAATTAGGGATTCTACCTGAAAAAAGCATATTTTAGGACACTTTAAAAAAATAGAAGAAAATCAAATTGCCAGTACTCATGATATGAAAAAAAAAAAAAAACCCTACAGCCACGAAAAGGTATCAAACTGATCAAAAAAAAAAAAAAAAAAGGAAAAAGGAAAAAGAATGCTTCGAAATATTTAGGTATAAGTGGAGCAGTCTTACAGGCCCCAGGCATCACTGACATGCAAAAACTCACAAGAAACCCCAGTGTGCTTGCAATTTAATGTTAGTTTGAATTACAATGCATTAAGTTTTTATTGCTGAGATTTATAGAACAGCTAGCAAACTCATGTTATCCCACACCCTTTCTTGAGTGTGAAGGTGGGGTATGTGCAGGATTCACAGATTCAAGAAATTGACACAACTATCAACTCTGCTTTGTCTCTGCAAAAGGTTTAATGTGCCTCCCCCACCACCTCCTCCAGACTCCCTGCCCACTCCTCCTCCTCCCCCTCCACCTCTCCTCTGTGTCTGACCTGCCGCTGCTCTCAGACTGTCTTCCAGAAACTCACTAAAACTAAGCAAAACCCCCCTCCCACCCACCCAGAGGTAGCAAAGAAGAGGGGGAAGAGGAAGAGAAGAGATCACAAAGGTATAACCTGTGAACCAAACTCACAGCAGCATTCTAAACATCAAGGGAGATGCATAGAATTGCAACTATTTATACAAAGCTAGCAAAGTATTAAGAATGAATACAAGGCTAGGGCATTTGAGATGCCGGTTTTAGTGGCTGAAATTGTAATTAAACCGCAAAGAGAAATGGACGCTAAGATTGGCCTTGACACTAATTACCAGAAAGAAAGACATTTATGCAAATGTCTCAGAAGCCTGAACTTCAGCCATTCAGAACCTCCCCCCCACCCCACCCCACCCCACCCCCTTGAGTTTGGGGGTGAGGGGAAAGCAAAAGGAAAAGAGGCTAGAGAAATTACCTTCTCTAATTCCAACAGATGAAACCTTAATACTTGTATGGCTTGAATCATCTGCAAAGATACAAAAAGAATGAGCACCCTATTCCTAGTTTGCAGAAAATTGGCTGTCACAGCTCTAGCATCTCCAGCCTACCCCCCCCCCCCCAGTAAATAGAGTTATTTTGATTTATGGCAATAACACTAAAAGTTAATAGCAGTGACTGGGTACCATCTAGAGGTTTATATTTCTTAAGGAGAAAAAAAATAGCTAAAACAACAACAAAGCATCTAAGTAGGGATCATAAACACTCTCCTCCCCCATGGCTCTTCCCTTTCTCAGCCCCACTGGCCCCACCCCACCGAAAGGGCCACATCCCTGGACTAGATGTTTCCAAGTAAGGAGTGCACGGAAAATATTCCAAACAGTCCCCCAGTTGTGGCTTTTCACACTGCAAACTTTCTGCTGCTTTCCTCACACCTTTCAGGCATACTGGTGGTTTGGGGGCTCTTGCCCAGTTGCTGCCCTCGTGACGCGACTTTGAGGGCTGGGAAGTCCGCAAAGTTTAAGCACATACGCTGACAAGCCCGGAGATAAATCCCCGCGCTGATTAGAGCTGTGCTGCCCGGCTGTCATAAAAAACAAAAGCTCGCGTTTCCCCGCGCGGGCTTGCCCGGCCCCTCTCGAGATGAATTTATTTCCCCGGGATCTTGCCTGGGACCACTTGTCCGTGGACAGAAACGTTTGCAGCCGCCTTGCAGCTACGGGAAGACCCGTCTAGAAACCTTGGGGCTCTTTAAAGCAAAGCTGGTGGCTTGGGGGGAGGGGAGATGGGGGTGGGGAGGTAGGGGTCCGCTCTTACCAAGTTATCCAGTTCTGGATTAGAAGAAAATAGAGGTTTTTCTGCGCGAATCTAAATACAAGTGAGAAGGGGGGGGGGGGAGAAAGAACATTTGAAATCTGGTCGCTTTCCTGGTTTCTTGCCTCATTACACTGTCGGGGGCAAGATGTAACCTCCGGGAAGGACTCGGTGACACCGAGTGCATCCCTCGCAGAAACACTTCAATGTGAATCAAATAAGCCAACAACAAGCCCAGGGCTCAGGGTTTCTTCCACCAGCAAAAGTACGCTTCTAGAGGACGCTGCCCTGCTCGCCAAGACCAAGGCGGCTACAGCGTGTAGGGTTTGTGATTTTATTTTATAGAGTGGGCTTTCTGCGTTAGGTTTTGGAGCGTGAGTTGGAAAGCCTATGGGTGATTTTGAGTCGTCCGCAGACACTCATATAGGAAGAAAACCCTAGGGTAGATGTCACAGGCATGGCTTAGGGTGGACTAATTTGCTGGTTACTTTTGAAAATGTGCTGGATGGGGGAGGGAGTTTCTCTTTCTTTCTTTTTTCTTTTTTCTTTACTTTTTAAACATATATTTTGCTGACCTGTTTGGCGAACACGGCTATATCTTCATTGAATGACTCTGACGAGCAGACGTCCCCGCCCGCCACCCCCGGCTCGCGGGGGGTACAAGTAGCTAATTCACATTTCTCAAAAATCAGTGCTAAGAGAGGGAAGAGGGGGTGTCTGCAAGAAAATACAACAGTCACAAACAACACAATGGTTAGTCCGGAGTCAGTGAAAAAGGCGCCCAAGAAAAACAGCCAGAGGAGCTCGAGGCAGGGACCCTCTCTCTGATTTTGTCATCTACTTTTTTCCTCCCTCCTCCCCGCCCCCAGGTGACTGCTCGCCTCCCCTTCCTCCTAGGCCTCCGAAACCGGAGGCCCTAAGCCAGGGACCTTATCTGAGGGTCGGTTCAGCCTATCTGGCCGGAGAAATTGGTAACATTTGCTAAGAATAAAACCCAAGCGGTTCCAGCAGCCATTTTGAATTAAGTTTCCCACCCCGACAAGCCCTCGTCCCTCCGCTGCACATCTAGGACCTGGTGGAGAAGAAAGGCGCTGGGCGCAGGGGTCGGGAGGGCTCGTGCAAGTGGGTTCCTCCAAGGCAGCCTCGCGGAGCCCAAGACTCGGGGGACCTCGGTGGCAGGCGCTCAGCTAACTTGGGGAAGGGACCTCTGTGGCTGCGGGCCGACTGTCAGCGGGCTGCGCCTACCGATCCCGGACCCCGCGGCCCTCGGAGAGCAGGAAGCCTCCTCCACAGCTCCCTGCACATGTCTCTCCCTTAGTCAATGGCCCCCACTACCCGCAAAAGAAAAGTTCCTTCAAATGTCCCTGCGGTAAAGCCTTTCATTTTTGTCTCTACGGAATGGCAAAGCAGCTAGTATTTCCAGGGGCCTAGATGTCGCTTATCTCAACCCATAAAAGAAAAAAGAAAAAAAAAAAAAGCTTCTCCTAATGCTCAAGGAGGTGTCTCAAGTCTTTTATTAGCTCTCACAGCCCAGCCGGAAATTTAACAGTTTGGGGTCCTTTTCAAAGCTTCCCCAAATGTTCTGTCCTGGAGCCTAAGCCATTTGCAGTTAACGCTGCGGAGAGAACGCTGGGATTTCAACCGGCCCATCGCACAAGGGACCAGGAGATAAAGCAGAAAGGGTTCGCAGCTGGGGAGGGTCGGGGTTGCCGGATATTTTCAAAAGAAGACATAAATAGAAATAAAAGTTGCTGCAAAGTAAAAAGAGGTCCCCAAATTCATGAGCACACAGTAGGCACAAGTGACTTTGGAAAGATTTTACCAGCCCAGGGTCTAATCGACTGGCCTGGGAGAATACGGTGTAAACCACAGTCTGAAAACCACATTGGCCTGACAGCACCCAACACCTACTTCCAGATCCTTCAGGCTTCGCCTTTGAACACAAAGTACTAAACCGGCTAGAAGTTTCTTGATGTCTATAACAATTCAGAGCGAGCTCTCTCCTTGCCTACGGTGGTCAAACTCCCTAAATGCAAAGCATGTTCCCCCTTGCCTGACCTGCAACTGTCCTCCCTTGATTTTTATTGTGCGGCGGCCGAGCCAGCATAAGGTTGCTGAGTAAACTTAGCAAGTCAGAACAATCAGTGGCTTAAAAGATTTTCCCTTAAACTAAAAGTTTCGTTCCAACACAAAGGCGCCTACATTTAGAAATCCCCAACGCTCTCCCAGCGAAGCCCAGCAAGCGAGGACTCCAACCCGCTGAACTACAGAACCAGGGTGTGAGAGGGGACGAAGGACCTTTGGCAACTCCTCCTGCAGGGCGACCCCTTCGCCGGCACGGCCTCGGCGGAGCTGGACGCTGGGCAAGCGCGGAGCGTGTGTGGAGATGGGGGGCGTCCGGGACGGCAGGCCGCCTTCCCAAATCCTCCATGCAATGCGAATGAAAAGTTACCGAATAATGTACCTCCAATCCACAGAGCTCTGGCTTTCCTTTTACCAAAGGCACAGGGACACAGAGGAAACATCGCGTCTCTACCACTTAACCTGCTGCCCGTCGTACCTACCCATAAATGGCATCTTTATCTCTCTTTAAAGCGTCATTGACGGAGGAACCCATGCTGGGGGCCATGGCGTTGGTGTGAGCTGTGTGCGGGTACTGATGCGAGTGCAGAGGAGGCCCGTGGTTCAGGTGGTGGACCGGCTGCATGGACCTGGCCGCATGCGGGTCCCCATACATCGTGGAGGGGATGCCTACTCCATCCATGCCCCCGTAATGGGGTAAATCGTCGTACTGCATGACAAACAGGAGAAAACAAGGTTCAGAAGGCCAGGCCGGCAAATGGGGAACCGGCAGGGCATGGAGCTTATATAATGTCAGTCCAGCTGGATCCTTCAACCCAGAATTCAGTGGCCTTGCATCTCTCAAGTTGAGGGTTTTTATTTTAAAAATAATTTCTAAAGTAAAAATCCTAGGATTCTCTGAGTCTCAGCTGAGATGAATGGTCTTGCCCTAACTTGTGTCCCTATCAACTAGTTCAGAAATTCAGGATCCTTTGGCAAGGAAGGAGGGAAGAAAGAAGGAAAGAAAGGGAGGCATTTTCCCAGAGGGCGGAAGGTAAAACGTGCATGTCTCTAGAGGAGGAAATTCAAAATCACAATAATAAAACGTGCCAGGACAGTGCAGCAAACCCGCCTAGTTTCACAGCCCCTTCCCATCAGGGGGAATTAAAAAAAAAAAAAAAAAAAGTTACGATGGGAACAGCTAAGCTAAGCACATGAATTCAGACAGGCTTCTCATTTTATTTCTCTGCCAGCGTGGGGTTAAGGCAGTCCTGCAAGACCCTGCATTTCCTTTGCTTTCCAAGACAAACTCTGCTAGATTACACAAAACTAACTGGCCTTCTCATAAGTGAAACTCAGAGAAAGGTAGTTTTTCATGTTCATTAGAGCTGAATTTAGAATTGGGCAATTTTCCCTCAAAGTTAAAGGAAATCTATAGTTGGAGCAGTTATTCTGTTTTCTCCACTGTTAAGAACTTTTCCCCCAGACTAAAAGTCAATGAGGCAAATGTAACTCATCAGGTGTAAATTCAAAAGCAAATGCACGTACAACCCCTATCTTCTTTCTTCAGAAAAACTACTTTCATATTGATTGTCATTATTTTGGGGTGCAAAATTTAGCTATTTAGATTTTTCTCATTGCTTCATCCCAGGCAAGTTCTTTTCCCAAGAATTGGAGGCACGGAGAGTGAAATGATTTTCAAAGAAAAGAGGAACTGCCACTTTCATGTCCTTAAAGCCAGAGGTGTGAAAATAGTTTGGAAGAACGCTGACATTTGCCTGAACCAAAGGAGTAAAGAAGAATGTGTCAGCCTAGTAACTTTCTTTTGCAAACAGGGCTTTGAGGGCCAGGACGCAAATTATGCAGGGAAGGCTTTCTGTAGACCCCCCTGTCTTTTAAGAAACTACCTCAGTTGGGTTGTCATTGTCTCACTTGACTCTCACTACATTTCCATTCAAATAGGAATATTGGGGAAATTAGTATTGCATTTTTAAAGTGAGTCGCTGTGTGCTTAGTATCCAATTAGTGAAGGGCTTTTCTAACAAAAACTTTCCAAGTATTACCTTTTATAAAAATCCATGCACATTAAAATCACTTTTAAAAGATGAATGTTTTCCGACCCCAAAAGCCATTACACGATGACAAAGTTATTTGCTTAAAAAAAGCTAAATACTTCTAATGATATTAAAAGATGAGCATAAGCAGTAACACATCAGAAGTTTCTAGCTGCTTATTTTACTTTAAAAATAGCTTTAAACTTCTGCTCCCTGAACCACTCACTTTATAGCATTAGGTATCTAGCGCCTTTTGTTTTTGTTTTTTAAACAGATGATTGCCTGAGCTTGTATTTTTATTTAGATAGCTGCTGGTTAGGATTCTATAGAAAACTTGATTACTTGAATTAATTACATGTAACATACATAAGTCTACAAATGCACTGAATAAATTCTCTCGCTTTAGGCCACGGCTTTAGGAGCCTCATTCAAAAATACAGAGAAAAAAGGAAACTTTTTAGCAGTGTCTTTCGGCCACGTTTCAATTTAATCTCACATTTGAGTTCCACAATTGTTTTTTAATACGTACCCTTTGCGCCATCGGCCTCCCTGGCTCCCTTCCTACTTCAACTTCTAATATATCCTCTTTAAGGCCAGTGTGAAAAGAAACAAATAAGCAAACTCCCCCGGAAAAAAAAAATGTAAAGCACGACGAAAAATCCCTTAACGTCTCCAGCAACGTGAGCTACTGGTCCCAGATCTTCGGTCTACGGGACCTGAAGCAAAGCGCCCGAGTCACTGAGCATAAAAGCGCTCCGTTTCCAAGACAGCAGCGGGGGCAAAAAGAAAAAAAAAAAAAAAAAAGCAGATCTTCTCTCCCCCAAAAAATCAGTTTAAAAAAAAAAAAAAGAGCGCCCCTCAGACCCAACTACCAAATCTCATGGCTTTCTGCCACTCCGGCTGTCAATCACAGGCGAGGTTGTCAACGTGGTGAATGAATGATCATCCGCTCTGTCTTCTTCTGGTCAGAACACCTCAAATGTTAATATTCAAATGCACAAAGCCCTAGCGCTCGCTTCCCTTGAATCAGTCCTAATTCCTAATCAGTTTCTCTCTTCTCTCGCTCGCTCTCTCTTTCTCTTTCTCTCTCTCTCTCTCTCCCTCTTTGCAACTGCTGCACTGGAGGGAGATTAGAGGAGGAGGGTTAAAAAAAATGTCTGTCTGAGTTTGTCTTAAAGGAGCCACGATCGATGCTGCCCGCTTGCAGTCCCCGTGCGTGTGTAAAGTGTGTGTTGCACAGGCGGAGAGGTGGATTCCGACCAGAATGCTAGAACCCGGAAGTAGTGGTGGCCATAACAGGTCGCGTCTTACACAATGCATTGGGCTGCAGCAAGTAGGATCCTCGGCAGGGGTGGGTGCGCGAAGCGAGCTCTGGCCGCACTGGAGAGGCAGAGAGACGCTCCATTAAATCGCACGCCCAGGCACAAACACACACACACCCAGGGCACACGCGCACAAACGCGGGCAGCAGCCCCCGGCCGCAGCCTTTATTTTCCGTATTCTTTTCTCTCCCTCCCCCTCCAGACTCTCTCCCCAAAGCCGACTCTCTTGAAATAAATTGGGAATAAACGCCGGGCAGGCAGCAGCAGGAGTTATTTTGCACAGGGCTCTGAGCACAGACTTCATGACTTTCCTCGAAATTATTGGGGTCTGCCAGTTTTTTCGGGGGCAGAGGGGGCTAATGCAGAAAGTATTGGATTCTCAGGACGGACCACCCCAAGTAGAAAAGTCAAACGGGGAGACAGAAGACTGAGCAGGAGCAAGGCTTGGAAAGGCTCTGCTGAGTCCCGAGAACGTGGGGTGAAAAAGGCTGGGGCTTTCTGCAGCTCCAGCTTAGAGTTGCTGTCAGAGGTGGACACCCGGCCCAAGGAAAGGAAATGCTTGCATTTTCTCACTTTGGGATCTGGACACCCCCGCCCTCCACCTCCTAGCCCCGGAGGCCCCCAGCCCCAGCCCCGGCGTCCTGCGCGAAGTGGGAGAGGAAAGGAGGGAACAATGAGCTGAGAGCCGGGAATGTGCCCCCAGCGCCTGTTTACAAACACGAAGCTATTTATGATCGCCGGAAAACGAAACCCGACGCGGGCTCGGAGCAGCCCAGACCTCGCGGGTGGAGCCCGGGCCAGGGAGACTCGGGGAAGCAGGCTGTTTCTCCGACCCTCTCTGGGAGAGGCAGCTGTGCGCCCAGGGCGCGGCGCAGCAGGGTCAGCGCGCTCGGCTCCGGCTCCGGCCGCGCCGCCTTTGTCTTCGAAGCGCCGAGGGGCTCCGGCCTCGGCAGTGCTCGGGCCTGGAGGGACCCTGCTCCCCAAGCTCGTTTGCCCCGCGAAGCTCCGCGCTCTCCTCCCCAGCCCTTCTTCTCCTCACCCCGCTTTCCTGTCCCCAACCCGGCTCAGGGAAAACTCCCAGTGCCAAAGAAAAAGAAATTCACTTCGGGAGCTGAGATTTCAGACAAAAACCTGCCCCTACCCACAACTCAGAGGCTCCAACCAGCCACTGATTTTAACTTTCTCCCTTCAAATACCTATTCTCTGGCTTAACAACAACAACGACAACAACAACAACAACAACAGCACAGCAACGAAATCCTCTCCTTATTCTCCCACTCTAAGCTTGCCTTTTATTATTGTATTTAGTGGTGTTATTTTCGTTTTTATTTTTCTGCGCGCCCGGCTCTATATGCCGAGATGGCTCAGCCACAGCAGCTCAACCAGCGGGTTGGAAACCTCACATCCTCGAGCAAGGCTCGCAGCTCGCTCGGCTCGGAGCAGGATTTTTTTTTCCTCCCTCCAGCTGAAACCTCACAGAAAACTCCCCCTGCGGTCGACTGGAAAATGAGCTCACCCAAATCTCGGTAGGCAGCCGTGGAGGAGGGCTCGGCCAATCAGGGGGCGCTCCTGCCAAGGCGGCCGCGCATTGGCTGCGGGGAAAATCAATTATCAAATAATCGATCAGCAGGGAGCTTCGATCTGCCGGGAATGCAAACTGCCAGTCCCGATTCCCGCCCTGATGGTGGCCAAAAGGCTGACTCCTTCAAAGCCGTCGGCCGCTAGTTCCCATCGCCCCCACCCCCCATCCCACTTCGCCAGCTGCGGACCGAACCGTCATCCCAAAGGGGGGTGTAGATAAGAGAAAGAGTTTTGAGAAAGATTAGGGGGCTCGTATCTGGAGAGGTTGTTTGGACAAGGCTAGGAGCTCTCAAATGTATTGAGGCTAACTCTAAATGCGCAAACTAAAAGAGAATTTGCATCAGTTTGAGAGGTAGGACTCAAGTTTTTGTTAAGTGGGCTTTCAAGAAGCCAGAGACACTGGGCAAGCATCAGAACATATATCTGGAATCAGGTTCCCTCCAGCACACGTAGCCTCGCTGAGCGATGTCTATTCCTTTAGTACTTAGCAGGAGTCAACGCCCAGTCCCCCCCCCCCCATAGTGGAGTTTTCATAAAGCCGAAGCAGCTCAGCCTTCCCAGCCTCCCGCACACCTCCCCAACGCCGACACCGCACTCCCCCCGTGTGCACCTAAAGGGCTGACACATTCACCCGAAGCCTTCAGATACACTTTGCCTTGAAAGAGCTCCGACTGTTTAAAAAACATCCTAGGATCCGCATCATTTGCATCTCTCTTCTTTCTTCCTTTCTCTCCCTCCCTTTCTCCCCCCCCCCCCCCAACTTTAGGATCTTTAACTTTTTTCCATCGCAAACATGGGTAAAGTTTTTGGGTACCGACGCCCCGGTACATTACGCAGGAGGTTAAAGCAGGCCGCGTGTCAAAGCCGAGGGGATCCAGGTGAATTACCAGCTTCTTTACGCCTTTGCCTGACACTCCCACCCCCACCCCGCTCGCCCCAACATGAACTTGGAAACCGAACTTCAGGCCAAGATGGAACCTCCCGGTCTCCGGAAGGCGATTTCTCTGTTTAGTTCGCGGGAAGCTGCGCTGGCTGGGCCAGGCAACGCAATCCTTTTCCAATTACCGGGAGGACCAAACTGGGCCGGCAGCCTGCAAGCCCTCTCCGAACCCCAGGCGGCTTTGGCCCTCACCTGCGCCTTCCGACGGCTGCACGCGGACGTGTGACCACTGCAGTCCAGCAGGCCAGGCTTCGGCGCGGCTGGCTGTAGGGGAGGGACATAAGGGGGGGGGGGGTCAAGCCAAACCTCGATATGGGTACATCTACGTTTATGATCCTTAAATGAACTGCGAGGGAAATGGTGTAAGTATAATTTAACGGAGAGAAATTTACTGCGAAATACATTTCGATGATCATCGTCTTTAAGAGTCCTTAGGGGCTCTCCAGCAAAGGCTTAAGTAACCGGTTTGGAGTTACCTCAACTCTGCGGCCATGTTTTCAAATTTGGAAAAGGCCAGTTTTGGTAAAGATTTCTTTGACAATGGAGTTTATTTTGTATTGTTGCTTTTTGGTAAATTTGTTTTCTAGCAGAGATGAAAAAAGAAGGTTCAGGTAAGTCACTCCTTTTCAAACATAACCAAAAACTTCAAAGCAGTTGGAAAACTATTGTGAGCTTCAACCATGATGTGTCAGGTTACCATAAAAGTACTTTCAATTACCTACACACAGGTTTTCCTCAAAGAAAGAGATAGTTTGTGTTTGTTGTCTTAAATAAACTCTTTATAGTTTTAAAAAGTGTCTTCTTTCTTCTCCCCCCACCCCTTTTCCATTTATAACTGCTAACCTAATGCTACTCCTAGGTCTTTATAAGATTGATTCTGGACAATCAAGGGACTAAAACACTTTTACAATGTAATTACAGTAGTACAAATTGTTTGCCCAAACCTCATTCTGGATAAGGATTTTACAATTAGCAAACAGTTATTACAGTTGGGGCTTGCTGAGAGAAATTGCACAGAGGAAGTCTAGAGTTGTAATATAGTAGCCATAAAAAAAACCCCTCCTTTAGCAAGGCAGCAATTAATCATCTATTAAAAGGAAAAGGCAAAGGGATAGTTCTAGGTATCTTAGTAAACTACTACTGATATTTATACCTGTTCTGTGATAGCACCTATCCCTAACTTATTTCAGATACTTCCTTTTTGAAGTAATAGCACATTTATTTTGCAAAAACTTGGCCTGGTGAAGGGTTCTGGCACTTGCCCGTAGCTCTCGAGACATGTGCCTTCCATCCTCAGCTTACTCTAAACATCCCACAACATCTTCCCAAAGATAGAGAGCTAAGACTTTAAAGGGGCAGGCTGGGGCCTAGGTCTCTATTGTTTAGACCTTCCTAGCAAGGAGGCATTTAAAGCAAGTGGTGCCCCTTTCCGATGTTGGTACAGTCCTTTTTGAGCACTCCCCTCTAATTTTCTGTTCTCCTATAAGGGATTGTGTCTCTGAAAAGACATATATCCTGAATTAGGCTTTTGTCCCCAAAGTTCACACTGATGAGTCAGCTCCAAAACCCTCAGAAATTAAAGAGGCATCTCTTAAGGTAAAATGTGTGTGTATTTGCCAGCCCAGAATAAACAAAAGACTGTTAATCAATTGAGTTTGGCAGCTGTGTTCACAGAATGATAAGAGTTTATCATCTGCCACCTAACTTTAAGATGCCTGTTAAAATGTTGTGATTACTCCTTAGGTTGTCCTGTGGTGCAGAGGCTTGGGGTTTGTCCTTCAAGAACATTCATAGTCTGCATCTCAACCCTCCACATTAACATTTGCATTTCAAAAAACAGAAATAGGAGGAGGGAAAGACAGTTTGAAGAAAATGGATTTAAAATCTAGTAGAGATAATAGAGGAATGCTTGAGATAAGAGCCTGGATGTGATATGAGAGAGGTACCAAGAAGTCAAAGCTAATGAATAGCTCTGAGAAAAGTGAAATAAACTATTTAGAGGTCTATAAAAGGGGGAACCTGGTCAGGTGATGTGAAAGGGGGTTAACTGAGCGGATTAGGGAAGACGTTAATCATGTGCCCCAAAGCCATCTGGGCTAGAAGACCTCGGAGATTTGTTTACTGCATTTTGCTTCAGAAAACAATGTCTGGGTCCAGTTCAGAAGTCAATGAGAGGTCAGTTCAGGCTCTCCAACCATTGTGGGGAAAATACCTAAGTCACTATATTCTAACTGGATAATGCAAAAGTTAAGAAAAAAAAATTTTTTTTAAGTAGGGGGAGAGTTGTTTTCATTACTACCTTTCTATTTCAAATCATTAAAATGCTTTGGTCTCCAGAGGGGGAAAAATTACACTGGTTAACATAATTACTAGCTCTGACATTTTCAGAAGTTATAGAGGTCTTTTATTAATTAAATGGAGGGCTTAATAAAATATTCCTAATAAAATTTATGGTTGTCTTAAAACTTTCTAAACAGTGCTATAAATTCTTAATAAAATTAACTGGGAAATGAGTTATTAGCCCACACTTTACCCTCCCCCCCCAACTTCTACATAAGGAGCGGCTGTAGAATGAAAAAGGGAAATAGAAGCCTTTTAGTAAAATATAAATATTAGCCAAAGACACACATTGCTTTAGAAGATGTGAGCTTTCAACTAAGTTATTTCTAATGGTTTCATCCTCCAATATTCCCCCAAAGCTACTCACAACAAAACTTAGAAAACTCCTTCCCCTTCTCTACCACATACTATATATGCGTGTATACGTAAGCTCATTTGAAATACAATGCTTGATTTTCTGGTCTGAGTTTTGTGTTAAGTTTAATAAAAAGCACAGATGCCTCATGCAAAAGTCCAATATAGGACTTCTGAAGGTTCGGAGAGTAAATATTTTATCAATTCAAAGATAATTAAAAATGAAATGTCTTATAATTTCTCTCAGTATAATTTCTTTAAAGGTAACTTTGAAATAACAAATTTCTCAACCTTCAAGCTCCGCATTTATAACAGTGGTGCATTATCTGAAGCAGCATTTTGTTGAGCAGATATACAAAACTTTTTTCATATCACTACGTTTTAAAACCTTGGTGAGTTATCTTAAGTTTTGAGATACTTCTCTGCTTCACAGATACAATACTGGCTGGTTGGCTGTTTAAAATGAACAGGACTCTCAAACATACTTCAACCAAATAAAACAGCCTTGGTGGATTTTTCAGCTTCTGAAGGCTTGATCTTTTGTGCCGTCTACTGGACAATGGAAAAACTACAGCCTCTATGACAAACTTTTCTAGTCCAGTATTGGGGGAGGGGGAGGAGGTAGTGGCAAGAGAGTATGATTTGGTGCTAGTAAGTCGTAGGAGAGGATAACAGGACCCAACCTAGACTCATGGGACAGGTTTTGTGGTCTAATCACATCTATGTTTTCATATCCAAGTTTAGGACCTTATATTAAGCCCAGGCACACCTAAAGGACTTGACTAAGGCAAAAGGCTGTATTTAATACAACTGTATACGTGTCTGAGTACACAAAGTTGGCTTGGGAATAGAAAGAAAAGATGATAGGACAAGTTTAGCATCTCTGAAAAACAATATTGTTGGTTTGCTTCTCTCTGAGTGTGCATTCGCTTGACAGTCAAGGTAAAAATATATCTACTGCCTAGATAATCGAAGATGTACAAATTAACTCTTGGAATTTGAAACATGATGTTCAGTAATCAAGAATTGTACTTTGAGGAAGAGGGGAAATGAAACTGGTAATTAGAAAACTTTTAGTGCCGTTCTTTTTGGCAATCTTGAATGAAAATGTGAAACTTCAGTGTTTTCACTTGGAGACCACATGTGGGAGAAAGTGGGTGAAATTCATAGTCAGATGCCTTTATGTAGCAGAGGCTGTTTGATGATCTATTAAACATTTAAGAAATATTGTATATATTTTGGTCATGATTAAAAAAAAATATTTATGGAGCCCTAGCATTCTGGAAGCTTTGTACAAAAAAAAATCTTGAAGCTAACTTTGACCTGTTTGATATTGACATAGTTTCTGAATAATAATTACCTTAGAGAGGTTATTTTGTGACTTAAGAAACAAATAAACAAAACCCAACACCAATAAAATGCAGAGAACTCAAGACGGTTTTGGTGGAAGAGACATAAACTTGGGTGCAGGGCTCTTGCAACTGTTCATCTGCTTTTCTGAAGTTAAAAATTCTTTAATGCATTTTAATAAAAACTACTAGCACATGACTAGTTATTAGGGTGACTTTTAATAAAAATTGAAGAGTGAAAAGGAGACAGCTTTAGGACATTTTATTGATGCATAAATATATTTCAATGATCTACTTCAAATATACATTTTGATGTGGCACTATGTCAGAATGACTTTAAAATATTGTATTAAATATAGATATATCAGAGAACCTGAACTGACATTGCCTACTTAAAGCAGTGAGATTTCTTGCACTGCAGTGTGACAGAACAGGATGGTTTCAATTGTGCTACCCAGATGGAGGGGGTGGTGGTGTGGCGATGGGTATCTTTTAAGCTTTAGCATAATCAACTGAACTATGTGACAGATTATTACTTTATGAGATGCTATGTGGAGCCATTGGTCCAGATGAAAACAACAAGGACAACCACCACCCTACCCACAATCGCTAGAAAACATAGATAATTCTTACAAGAACCAATCACAGTTGATGTATTTTAAACAGCCGAGTGCTGTGAGAGGTCTGGGGAAAGTGCTCTAGTCACCAAAGGCAAACATTTACCTTTCAAATAACAGGATGAGCCAGAACGGTCTTGACTAGCATCCATGTTCGGCTGGATAAAGGGACATATTTTGCAAAAAACCTTCAGGCAAAACAAAACAAAACAAAAACAAAAAACCAACAACAACAAAAAAACACAAAAAAACCTGATTATTCATAAATAAATATTTTAACATTTCACTGACTTATCTAACGAATAAGAAAAACATCGAAGGCTTCCTGCAGTTCAGAAAGAATTCCAGTAGCCTGGAAAACACAGAAGGAAAGAACAAGAAGCCCAAGGACGCCTGCTGAGCAGTGATTCACTTGTGAATATCTGAAAACGTACTCTTCGTGCCCTTATTTAAAAATGAAAAATAAATATCATCCTTCCTTGTCTTTTTGTTTTGTTTTTAATTAAAATCAGACTATGGTTATGCTTGCTAAAAAGCATAATTCTTTCCAGGGGGTTTCTGCAAGAAAGGGCCAGTTTGAAAGCTTATAACTAATGGCAGAAGTGGACGTATAAGCCGCAAACAAATCGTTTCGCAGCGGAGCCCACAGCCCTGAGAGACGCCCCTTCTTGCGAGCTCATCAGGATAACTTCATTTACTGGCAGGTCGGCGGCCACTTCCGGGACTCTCTGTCGAGCGGTGTCCTTTCACCGCGGAGTCCTCAGCAGGGCTGCCCTGTCACCTGTGTGTGTTGAGGTGGCGGGTCCCCACGGCGCCCTGCAACGCAGGCTGGTCCCCGCGCCCCCAGCCACCCAGAGCCCCGGGCCTGTCTGCACCCCCGGGCGCACGGACTCCCCGGGCTGGGTGGGGGACCCTGCAAGGTACGCTTCCTGGGGGTGGCGGCCGCGGCCTCTGCTCACACCTGGCTTGACGCAGGGGTGGCGGCCTAGGGGGAGGGGTTTGGGAGAACCTGTTCCCCGGGGACCTCGAACCATCTGGAAAAAGCAAAGGGTGAAAAGGCCCCCCTCTCCTGCCAGGGTCCTCCTCCCCCGCCATTTTGGACTCTGCCGTCCCACCTTCTCTTTGGGGTTCGCCTTAGCTTCTGCCGGAGCGAGTGGGTCAGGCCTGGGCGGCGGGGGGGTGTCAGGCGGAGCGGGAGCGCGAGGACCCGCAGACCCGCGCGCCGCGGCTCGGGGCCCCGGCCTCTGTCTTCCGCTTCTGCGGGCTCAGCACCCAAGGGCGCCTTTCCGCATCTGGACTGGAGGACCCCGGCTCATCCCACCCCTCGCCCCTTTAATGCAGTTCCGGAAGCCTCTGGCCCCCGCTCCTGGACGGCTCTTCCCCGGGGTGCCGCCCTTCTCCCGCTTCTTCCTCCGAGGCCAAATGTGCGCTGCAAGTCTGTTTGGGATGCGGGAGCCTTTGGGGACCCCGGCCCCCGTGCCCCCTGAGGCCGCGGCGGGCCCCTTCCTTCGCAGGGGCTGGAACAAGCCCGCGTTTGTGGCCGCGGTTATTATTTCAGGTGCGCTAATGGGATTGGAGGCCGCGGATCACCGTGTGCGGATTGAAGCGGTTCCTTCTCCGGGGTTCCAGCAGCCGCCGGGTGGATCGGAAGTCACCGCCGGGCCCTGGTGGCCTCCCGGGGCAGCGCGGCCCGCTCTGTGTGCCCGCGCGGGCGCTCACACCTGGGCGAGAGGTGGGGGACCCGCGCCCGGGGAGGGGAGGTGGCGGGGGAGGGGCGGGGGTGCGGGAAACGATGGGAGACCCGGAGGAAGGGAGAGAGGCGCAGAGTGGCAGTGACAGAGACTAGGAGAGAGGGAGAGGAGATAGAAAGCGGCAGAAGCAGAGACAGAGTCGGGGAAACCGACCGACATGGAACCTGAACGGGTCGTGTCCGCCTCCCCACACCAGCCTCCACTGCGAAGGAGAAACGCGCCCGAAACGCGCCCTTAATTCTCGCTTTCAGCTTCCGAGGGAGCCTTATCATAGACTTCTGCATAATTGCATATTGACTTTCCTAAATAGTTCCGCAGAGCTGTTTGCTGCTTTCACTTGTTCAGTTGCAAACAATTCCCTTGGGGAAAAAGAAAAGGTGTGTGTGTGTGTGTGTGTGTGTGTGTGTGTGTGTGTGTGCGCGCGCGCGTGTGTAGGGGTGGGAACTAAGGCCAGAGGTAAATGCTCCCGTGCTCTGTCACCATGTCCCTTTAGCCATCCCAGAAATGACCATCCTGCTCTAGGAAGTGCCTGTCACCATCACAGGTACGGTGAGGTGATTGCTCTGCCTTGGGCCCACTTTTTGCAGCCCCCTTTCCACCATAGAGTACTGGAGAACGTTAGGGCTAAGCATTTAGTTCCATTTGCCCATTTCGCAGATGAGAAAGAGGAGACTAAGAAAGGTGAAGCGACCTATTCAATTTCTTCTCTTTCTCTTCTGCATGTCTTAAAGTTCTCTTTTTTAATTTATATCTCCCAACACTTAAAATTCACAACTACACAAGAAGGCTTTCTTACTCTTCTTTCTTAAGATCGCCGGAGGTCAGTCTCCTGTCTGAAGCAGCTGTGTGTGCAGTTGATGGTGGTGTGTGAGTGTGGGGGCTGTGTACTGGCTTCTCCCTCCTTCCCGGCTCCCACGCTGATTCCATCACTGGACCCCTGGAGGACAGCAGCAGGCAGGGAGCTTACTGACCTGTGGAAGACCCCTCCACACAGCAGGAAGAAACAAGCCAGGAGAGCTTGTATTTGGTGGTGATGGTGCTGGGGTCTCACAGGCTTTGCTTTTCTCCAATCAACCCCCAAACAAATAAACAAGTCCTGCCTTTTGCATCAACTTCCTGTGGACGGAGTGACCCTAAGTCACCCAGGGAAGGAGTGGGGAGGTTCAGGCCTTATTTACCCCAGAATTAAAAACAACATCCCCTCAAACTGTCCCTCCTCAGTAGCTTGCCTTTTAAGGATGTGAGAAGGAGTTTCTTGGAGTGTAAGCAGACATACTAACCCATTGAGATGTTTAGGTTTAAAGTTTACAACAAAGCATTTTACCCTGCTTACCCGAACCCCACTACAACCTAGACCCTTTACAAAGACATTCTGTATCTTCTATGGGCAAACTAAAGTTTTGAGTAGACACTTCTAATTCTGAAACATTTTTATTTTTAGCTTCAAATTTTTGCTAAAACAAATCAGTTGTTTACTGCCTTCTCCTCATTCCCTGATTTTCTTTCATTCAAAAATTTTGTTACTTTGAATTTTGTATTGATTTGGGTGTTTGGTACAGAAAATTTGTTTGTAGGTTATCTTCAGTCATATACATTTATTTTGTGAAAAACTGCAGTTTACTGTTTGTTTGTTTTTTACTTATTGAATATTAACAAAAAATAGCCTAATGTTCTTTGAGGTTTAAACCTTAATAATGTGTTACATCCTAGCCTAGCTTTTGAGATAAGCCCACTGCATTTTCTTCTTGTTGAGTCACATAGCTTTTAGTTAAAAATCTTTCGTTTTAAAAAAGATTTTTTTTTTTTCAACGTTTTTTATTTTATTTTTGGGACAGAGAGAGAGCATGAACGGGGGAGGGGCAGAGAGAGAGGGAGACACAGAATCGGAAACAGGCTCCAGGCTCCGAGCCATCAGCCCAGAGCCTGACGCGGGGCTCGAACTCACGGACCGCGAGATCGTGACCTGGCTGAAGTCGGACGCTTAACTGACTGCGCCACCCAGGCGCCCCAAAGATTTTATTTTTTAAGTAATCTCTACACCCAACATGTGGCTCAAACTTACAACCTCCAGATCAAGAGTCACCCGCTCTACCGACTGAGGCGGCCAGGTGCTCCATCGTTAAAAATCTGAGGAAACCAGAACTTTTTGATATACTGCACTATTAGCTATTTTATTTGCAACTATTTAGTGCTCGCAGGCTGAAACTGAAGAATGATTTAGGAAATTGGTTCTATCACAATGAGCTCTTAGCATGTACAAAATTACTCAGTCAAGATTCTGGGAAGTGGGAATGAGGGAGAGTGACAGAGCTGAGAGTTAAGATACTCAGAGTCAAATTTGAACTCAGTCACTAATAGGCTGATGGCATTTGAAGAAGTTATCTTCTGCAAAAGGAACTGGCTAATATTATTTTGTTTTCCAATTGTACTTTGGATTCTCGCATTTAATGATTCTGTATTATAAAGTTAGATACACAGAAAATGTGTAGCTTCAAAGTAAACAAAAATGTTTAGCATTAAGACATTGCATTAATACCTATTTCATAGTACATTTTACAGAGGTTGATATTTGGATTTGGATAGGAGAAGATTATCCTAAAGAAGTGTTTCCCTGCCTCTACTTCAGCCATTTACATACAACCATGGGCTTTCTGCCCTGCTTTAATGCCCTATGAATTACCATTTATTTGTTCTTTACAAAAAAAATAGTCTCACCTATAATAAGACACATATACATATTTTAAAATGAAAATTTATATCATAGGATTTCTTTTATATTTTTTCCGAATGCAGAGTACAATAAATACAATAATAAATTTAAAACAATGTGTTGTGATCTATGCTCCTAAATCATCTTTACTCCTCTTTAGGAAGCAATGACCTAAGGATGTCTTAAATCTGCTTAATGTGCCAAGTTCTAAACAGATTCTACTTTATATATCAGCGTGACCAAGTACCACTCAACAAATATCACACAATGAATACAGAAAGAAGAGGTATTCAGTTGAGAAAGAAGTGAACACTAATGATTAGGAAAAATGAACACTAATTTTAGGAAGAAACCAACGCTAATGTCTTGCAATTCAGCTTTGGTATTTAAAGTGGTAATGTATCTTGTAAACCTGTAACTGCAAACTTGTTGATATTGATGAACTACAAAAGTCCCCATTTTCTAAGACAGCATTTTGAAATATAATCACACAGATTTGGATATTTGTGAGGCCCAAGTGTATGGTAATAATAAGCAATTTTGAAAACTATACTTGATTCTACAAAAATTACAATAATTTCTCATAAAAACCTTCAAAACACTGAGATCTGAAACTCTTGAGCGTTATATTCCAGGGAAGGAAAACATAAATGCTTCTACTTCAGACTTTTTTTCCCCCAATTTATTCATGCTCAACTCCTCCCTCTTTTGAGATTCCCCCCCACAGGGAACTCAAGGATCAGAAGAATTCCTCCTTAGGCACTATAATCTTCAGATATTACTCCCCAAGTTTACAAATGACATCTTAGGTCTTTGTTGAAAAGTACACCTGAAAGAACGAAAGTGAACAGAAAGATGTCAAAGCATAGGGTTATTTTTGTTACTATTACATTTTGTCTGGATATTCTTTAGTGTGGTTTAGAGGGTAAAACATTTAATCTTTCTTCACTGGCCAGGCACCCCCCTTTGGAGGCACTTTCTTTCCTGATTTCACATTTGTCTTTTCCTTGTAACACTGCACACTGAATCTGCCGGGCAAGAGGTAATTTACACACAGGTTTTATTTCCTTATGCCTAATCACGGTTACACATCTCAGCAAACCAAATGCCATTCACTGGAAGCTTTTGTTCTGCCTTGTTTTTTCTCAAACATGGGATTAAGTTAAAATAATAATTTATTGCAACAACATACCACCTAACCATATTAAAAATCAAGAAAAATCAAAACCAAGAGGCATTGCTTAGCACAACCAGAATGCTGAAGAACTTAAAAACCACAAAATTGAAAATGGGTAGTTACGGCTCTTTTAATAACTGTCGTGTTCTTAATCAGTATCCGAGCACCGTGGGGAGTGTGGCTGAGCCTCAAGTGCTCTAGAAACCACTGTTTTGAAGGTCAAACTCAACCGTGGTTCAGTGTCCAGCTATACTGTGCACTGCCAATCTTTGCCTCCATGGGACCAAGCACACCCCTGACCTAAGGACCAAATGCCATGGCCAGTTTGTTCCCTGACTTGTTATTCTTTCCCTGGCAGTCACCACTTTTCTTCTTTGAGCATTTAACTCTTTTACTTTTGTACTTTTGCATTTCTATGATAGTTGGCCAGCACCCTTTTTAACTCTAAACTAATTTAGACCCAAAAGTATTATGTGTTTTCGGATACTCTTACTCATTCAATGCTTAGGGCTTATTTGTTCGAGACCCTCAGCCAATGAGCCTTCCTCGGTGCTTTTAGCTCTTTACCCCAGGAGGGGATAGTTAGAATTTGTTTCAAAATTCTCTTATTTGCTTTTTCCTTTCCTATGAGTCTGTAATTTAGTTCTGCTGACACAGTTGGTTAACCCCATACTGGGGAGCTGATTAAAAACACTTTCTAAAAATGTCTGTTCCTATTGCTGGTATTAATCAGCATTTTTTTTCTGGCCTATCCCTTTCTTTTGACTTGTTTATCAAAATCTTTCCACCCCAATAATTCTAAGCGGGCATAGTTAAAATGCTACATACTCAGTTCTTTCTAGGATGAGCGACTTCTACTTCCCCTGTCTCTGATGTACCTGCTATACTGGAACGATTCCAGATAGCAATTTGTGGTCTTAGAGATTCTATCAAGCTGTATATGTGCCAGAGCAAAGGTGAGCAATAATCAGATTTGTTCCCATCCCTGTGCTTAGAGGACCATTCAGTTACACAACAGATCCCCCTCTTGAGGAATACGTTCTTGAAAAATCTGAGTCGTTGTCATAGCTATGCTGAGGGAGGCTACCCAGGGTCCCTTTACCCAGGCTACTTTATCCACTCTGGTTAACCTAGATACCAAGGCCAGCCCCACTGTCCTACCCCCGTTCTTGTGGAAACTTTCAAGAAGACACGAGGTCCAAAACAGTTTCAGACTTGCTTTTCTCATTGTCTGCTTTTCTCATTGTCACTGACATTTTTTGGATAGTGATAAAAAGGCAAGTCTGTTGCAAATTTCATAAATCAGTTCCTTCTCTCTGTTCTACTGTCAGGTTGCCCTTCTCACTAATGTCACCATATGTCACTGCTTGTCCCAGCCAATCTCAGGTTGATGGAAAGTGTTTGACTAACTTTTGGGTCCCATTGCCTACCATTGTAAGACTGAGCCAACTTTTTGGTTTTATACTGCTCCGTTTAGAACTGTGCTATTCAGGTAAAGTTCACGATATGTCCTAAACTAGTCTTTGATATTGAGGGATAAAACTGAGAATTTAATTTTTGTTCCTACTTAAGAAACTATTTTGTAGTTTGCAAAGCATGCCCCACCCCCAGGCCTAGTATCTTACTTTGCTCTCCCAAACCTTGTGACATTGCATTATCATCTCCATTTCACAGAGGAAGTTGAAAGTCACACAACTGTTCAGGATCAAAGGCTATATACCGAGTTATGCTATCACTCTGGAAAAATATCTTTGTAACTGCATCATTTTGTTATGCTAAATATTGGGGGGAAGGCTTCAGAAAAAGTGAGAAAGGATTTTTTTTTTTGCTTGAGGTTTTTAGTTCTCTTTGTTTCCTATCATCTGCTGGAAGATTAAAAATATTTAAACTCCTGGAATACATCCTCCGAATTTTCACCATTTCCAGTGTCCAGACATTTTGAACTGTTTAACCATGTTGAATATGAAACTTTTGCTCTATTTCAAACTTATTTTTTATTGCACAAATATCTCTTTTTGTATAATTTTGTTGCACACATACCTGTTTTTGAAAAATACTCGAAATCATATATAGAATACAAGTTACTAAACAGAATTGTTATAATTCTTTCTTTCTAAAAATATATTTGTTTTATTTTGTAGTTGATGTGTCTTTTTTGCCTTAAAGACTATACTGTATATAAGTCAATTTATGACACATTACAGCATGGTTTTCAAGGAGATAGCATTTCAAACTTTCCATTTAAAGAGAAAGAAGAAAACTGCTTTCAGGAAATATTAGTTAACCGGCAGGAGTCCTTTTCAGAGCACAGTTACCATGGGATTGAGAAGTATTTGCTAATTATAACAGTGCACTAATTATCTGCTTTTACATCTCATCTTTCTGTCTTTCTGTCTAAATTCACTTCTAATTATATGGTACCCTTTTTGCATATGACACATCTAAAAGTATTGCTTTTATCAGATATGAATTCTTTTCCTTGGAAATATTAAAGACATAGTTTCACTTCCAAAATATTTTCTCCTACAATGTAGTGAAATCTTTTGATCGTGGGTTGAATAATCTGTCATGTTGAGGGGAGGGAGGGACCAAGATTTCAATATTAGACATTTTGTCTCTTCCAAAAGAGAATAGAAGAAATGATCAGCCTTGTCACAGTTTCTATTTTTCCGGTGCAGTTAAGCAGAAATAGCCACATCACCCACTCTTCCTCATCACCATCATTGTCATTATGTTTTATTAATATTCAGAATTTAAAATATTGTAATTGATGGAAAGATATTTTAAATACAGTATAATAAAGGAAAGGTTACTGGGTCACCAGGACTTATTTTTGTGGGATTACTGTGTCATCCAAACTGTAGAGGCAGGCTTCAAACAAAAGCAACAACAGCAACAGCAACAAATGTCGATTTCAGTTCCTATATTCTGATTCCCCCTGGACTTGTTGAGCAAATAGAAACAAGGATTCACTTGATGTGCCAAGAAAGTGAGTCTCACTCATCCCCCCCAAAGCAGGACTTTAGCCAGGGAAAACTACAGAATCGGGGGTCTATACCTTTAGGATACCTCAGGTTTGATTCCCAAACACAGGCTCATGTGACAGCTATTAGTCTGACTCACTCGTGGCTATACACTTCCTCTAACTCCACTCCTGATCACACTTTATTGATTATGAACTTTAATGCATACATATTCATTTTAATGTTTATTTGTTTTTAAAGAAAGCTTAGAGAATAATTTATAAGCTTTTAAAGAAACATCTGATAGAGTACTTGAAGCTTCTGCAAACATAAACAAAGTCTGCTCTACACTATTTAAGGCACATAGATATGTGCATCAAGCACTTTTAGATCTTGGACTCCAGATCTTGGACTCCAGAGGGGTAGAAGGGGATTCAGTGGTAGGGGTCTGGGTGGAGCACAAGAGGAAGCATTTATTGAGGGCTTTCTCTATGCCAGGCAATGGGATAGATGCTTTTGCATACATTATTTCATTTTGGTAGCACCCAGCCCATTGAGGGTTGTTATAAGAATCCAATTAGAACTTTAGAGTTTGATACATTCTTTTTTCGCTGAGTCACAACTGAGCTGAAAAGTTGGATCTTCTGCCATCAGTCTCACTTTTATGCCAGACCACAGAATCATTTACATCCATTCAACTCAAGATGCTCAACTGCCTAGCAAACTAATGGTGCAGTCAGGGCCTTAGGGACCATGTGGGGCATTCTCTGCAACTACAGACATCTCAGCGATGGTAGAGCCTCTTCACCATTTGGCCAGGGACCCCTTTCCATCCTTTCCATCCCCTTGGGCCTGAGCCTCCTCATCTGGACATCAAGAGGACTTGACTCTATTTTTGATATACCTCCCAGCCCCAGTGATTTGTGAATTTCATATTTGATTCTGCGGATGCCAAATGTTTACAGCTGAAATGGGGAGGCCAAACTAATTATACACAGAACTTTCCCAACTAAAATCTCAGGGGGTCAAGAGAAATGACTTAAATGTTTTCTGACTCTGACAATCAGAAATGCATTCTTTGGGGGCAACAATAAGACACACTGAGAAAAAAAAAAAAAGTTTTAAAACCATTTTAGCTATAATATGTTATAGAAGAGAAAAGCTTCCAAAAGGGTGGAAAAACAGTTCTCATATCAAGCCACTGCAGATTGGGGTTCTTTTTTCACTGCTTACTGTGTGCTTTGGAATAGGAAAACAGTCCTCTCTGGGCTCCATAAAATAGCATTAATACCATCTCCTTTAAAATGGTGTTCTGATGTTTAATCAATGTTCATAAATCTCTTCAAGATCCTTGCATGTTAATTGTGACATTAACTACAAAGTATTATTCTTACAATGGGGTAATTTTATCCAATTAAATCTCCTCTGAGCTACCACCTGGGTAGGAAACATTGTTATTACTTTGCAAATTACTTTGTACTAAGGTTCCTTATGTTCCCTAACTATGAGCAAAAGTCCCATCAGAAGGTGTAGAATATTTAATATTTGCAACATTGACTTTGAAGGGACATTACAGCAAAGAACAATATGCTCCAGTGCTATACTAGGGGCAGGGCAGAAGGACCTAAATCTCTCCAAGGATGCATCTTACACAGTCCAATTCACCATTCTTGGAGCAGCTGTGTAATTAATAACTGGACACAGCATATCATTAATTTGAATGAGATCACAGGAGACTTTGAGTTTTAAGCTAGGAGTCAACCTAGTGTTTTAGGTTTCTAGAGACTTTGCCCCACTTTCTAGAGACTGGAACCTCAGGCACAGTTGGTAGTGTTTGCTTTTTAAAATGTAGCCAGTCCTTCAAAGACAATTGCCAACCATGGAATTGACACTCAGTGTATTTAGCAAGCACTAGAAATTACCTGTCATGTATTATTTTTTATTTTTAAAGTTTTGATTTTTTAAGTAATCTCTCCACCAAATGTGGGACTTGAACTTACATGTGCCACCAACTGAGCCAGCCAGGTGCCCCTACCTGTCATGTGTTAAATGAATCAGTCTAGACACTTCTTTTCATTAATGAATGCATTTACCCAATAAATTATATATTGATTACCCATGTGCCAGGATCTTGATTAAACATGATCTTGAGAGACACAGGAGGGTGAGAATCTTGTGGAACTCTCTGATCAGTAGCAGTTGCCTTCATGGCAGTTCATGTGTCACTTTAGCTGCTGGTTTTATTTTGAAAGTTGCTCTAGAAATGTATATTGTCACACTGAGTGAAAATGACTCCCTACCCTCACCTCAATCCACAGCTGGGGTCAATTCATCAAGCATTCCATGAACTTCCATTACATTCAAGGATAAAAGAGACATTTATGATAATTAACATAGAAAATGAGAAAAGAATGGCTCATATTTTAGGCCACAAATTTTTGAAGTTTATAAGGCAAGTGGAATGAGAGAATTCCATCATTTTTAGTGTAGGCAACTGCTTAGATAGTTTTTTCAGTAACAACGTTCTCCTTTTCTTTCCCCTTCTGATCATGTCAAAATTGTAGTGACTATTTAAAGATTGGATAAGCACACCAGCAACTTAAATATTAAATTATCAAAATGGTTCTAAGAAATAAATGTTACAGAGAAAGGAAAAACATCTCCAATGCCACCATTCAAACATGCCCCATAGCACTTTATTTCTTCAGATGTATGTTTTTATACAATTATGCGCTTTTGCTTTGCAATGTATTGTATATTTTTTTCAAATAATTACATGCATTTTATATCTGTTTCTAATGTCTATTTAATGTTATAAAGCCTAGGTATATCATAATTTAGTTAGGTGTCCCCTATTTTTGGATATTTAGTTTGTCTCTAATGTTTTCCCCCCATGATTTTAAATTAAGCTGCAGGGCATATTGTGTGTATGGAGATTTCTCTATATTTTTAAGACAGATATCTGGAAGTTGGAATTCTAGGTCTTTAAAAGATATTAAATTTTTTATGGCTTTAAAGATTTTTTTGCTGAATTACCTGTCAGCATTGGATACAATGATTTAGATATCCCCCCTACAAAAATTTGTAGGTAAAAATGAACCCTTATTTTTTTAAATTACATTTTTTATTACATGCATATTTTAACCAGTAAGTATTTTGCAGTTCCTTTCCTTCCTTTTTGAATTGTCTGTTTACTTTCTTTGTGAATTTCTCTATTAGGGATATTGAAGCTTTGAAAATTCAGGATCCTTTTTCTTATCTCAAGGAATACATGAAGCCAACATATATGATGATGTTTAAAATGTTTGTAAAAGTAAAAAGCAAAACTGAAAATAGATTTATCATAATTATGTGCATGTTTTAGTATATCTGGGGGGGAAATCAACAGAAATATATAACTATATTAATTGTGGTTATAAGATGATCAATAATATTTACTTTTTTCTACTTTTCTATGTATTCAAGTTTTCTAAAGTGTATGCATACTATGTTTCTTAAATCAGAAAAAGCTGTTATTTGGAGGTATGTCTATTTTCTCTCAACTCAATTTCTTTTTCACTTGGATAATTTTAGGAGCTCAAGTTTCATTGAAACCGGTGGGAATATGCAAGTTTGGAAGCTGTGGACAGATGAAAAAGTACTTTCTGGAAGATCCTTTCCTTTGTGAAACCAGAAATCCCTAAAAACATGATTGGAAATAGATACCAGATCAGTTCCTCTGAGTGGGTGAGGGATATTCAAAGTGGGTTTTCTGGGGCTGAACCATGTGGACAAAACACTACTCAGGTGCTGCTCTGTCATTTTCTAGGCTGTCCTGAGGTGTTGCCCTGAGGTCTCTGTGTTATCTCTGCCTGAATTTTTATAGTGATAAGTTATCATGGGCGAAAAGGATACACAAATATATACTTAGAAGTCAATTTTTTAAAAGTTTGTCCTTGATTTAAAACATTCTTTTTTGGAGGAGATATTTGCAAATGACATTTCTGATAAAGGGTTAGTATCCAAAATCTGTAAAGAACTTATCACACTCAACACCCAAAAAACAAATAACCCAGTTACAAAATGGGGCAGAAGACATGCATAGAAATAGACTCTATTCCAAAGAAGACATCCAGACTGCTAACAGACACATGAAAAGATGTTCAACGTCACTCAACATTAGGGAAATACAAATCAAAACCATGATGAGACATCACCTCATACCTGTCAGAATGGCTAAAATTAACACAAGAAACAACAGGCATTGGTGAGGATGCGGAGAAAGGGGAACCCTCTTGCAGCGTTGGTGGGAATGCAAACTGGTGCAGCCACTCTGGAGAACAGTAAGAAGATTCCTCAAAAAACTAAAAATAGAACTACCCTATAACCCAGCAATTGCACTACTAGGTATTTACCCAAAGGATACAAAAAATACATATTCAAAGGGTGCATGCACCCTGATGTTTATAGCAGTATTATCAACAATAGCCAAACTATGGACAGAGCTCAAGTGTCCACTGACTGATGGATGGATAAAGAATATATATATATATATATATATATATATATATATATATACACACACACATATATATACACACACACAATGGAATATTACTCAGCCATCAAAGAATGAAATCTTGCCATTTGCAATGATGTAGACAGAGCTAGAATGTATTATGCTAAGTAAAAGAAGTCAATCAGAGAAAGACAAATACCATATGATTTCACTCATATGTGGAATTTAAGACAAAACAGATGAACATATGAAAAGGGGGAAAAGAGGAGAGGGAAACAAGTCATAAGAAACTCTTAATGATAGAGAACAAACTGAGGATTGATGGAGGGAGTTGGGTGGGAGATGGGCTAGATGGCTGATAGGCATTAAGGAGGGCACTTGTTCTGATGAGTACTGGGTCTTGTATGTAAGTGATGAATCACTGAATTCTATTCCTGAAACAAATATTGCACTGTATGTCAACTAGAATTTAACTAAAAATTAGAACAAACCAAAACCAAATAACAAATGAAAAAACATCCTCTTTTCTATATTTGGTAAACTTGAATAAAGAAATCTATTGTGTGCAAAAGAATAAGTGGAAAAGCCTTCAAATTTCCTTCTTGGTTAGTTAGAGTAACAGCAGAAGCCTGATCATCCTGCCCTCCCACTCTCAGTAGGTACCCAGCCTTACCTGACAGTGTGCTACACTGATTACAGAGAAATATCGGAGAGGAATTAAAACAACCTCTGAGATATTGAACTACAAAAGTCTCAGTAAAGTATGATATCCAAGAATGTTGCAAAGGCATATATTTTAAAAATCCCTCTAAATCTCCAGGCTAGCCCCAAAATGATAAGAATTCCACAGAAATAATAAGTTCATTATTTCTCATTAGTGCAGGTATTTGGTCCTCTACATTTAGGAGTTAGGTCTCCATGACAGCATACATACATATGTTAATCGGGATTTTGTCTTCCTCTCCGGGTAATATTCCTGGATTAGGTAAAGGGAAAGGGCTCCCTTTGTTCTTTGGGTGTACAGTTCCTACAAACTTGAGTGAAGGAGGGCATGTTGGGGTTTAGGGGACTGATGAATAACAACACTCTTGCTCACCCCCAAAACCCTGGGTGAGGAACAAATGAGAAAGTGTGTGCCTAAACTGGCATCCTTAGGACTTCAGAGGGAAGTTGGCAGGGTATTTACAAGATGATAATTCTCTTCTTCCAAAACTTGAAAACAAACAACAGCAAAGCTGTTGGAGTTCTGCAGCACTCTTTAAACAATTCTTGATAAAGTTTGCGAAGGCAAAAGATACTGGGAATCTTATTTTTATGTTTATTTATTTTGAGAGAGAGAGAGAGAGAGAGAGAGAGAGCGAGAGCGCATGAATGGGGGGAGAAGCAGAGAGAGAGGGAAAGAGAGAATCCCAAGCAGGCTCCACACTGTCAGCTTGAAGCCCAACCTGGGGCTCCATCCAACAAACCATGAGGTCATGACCTGAGCTGAAATCAAGAGTCAGACGATTAACTGATTGAGCCACCCAGTTGCCCCAATACTGGGAATCTTAAAACACAGACCCTATCTTACTCCTCTGGATCCAATACTATAGGGAGCATGAAAAGGTATATTTCTCAAAAACTCACCTTGTGCCCTTAACTTGCAAGGAAGTGGAATATGTGTAGTCAGCCAAGGGGAGACCATCTGAACAGCTCCTTCTAGAGTGTAAATTCCATGGGGAGTGGGTGACTCACTCAAAATGGGAAGAATCACCAGGAGTAACAATTGTGCCTTTATCTGTTTGGGAGGAAGATGGGAAATAGCCCAGAGCAGGGTCACTCAGAGGTAGTGGGTTCCAAACACAAGCTGGGATTTTACATGAAGAAAAGAAGAAAGCAATAAGACAAAGACTTTTCAAGGCATAATGGCCCAAGAGAATAGCACAGTCAAAGCCCTTGCAAGTTTCTTCTGATCTCTACTGTAGATTAAGATTGTCAGTTTCAAATTCCTGAAGTTTTGCCTATTTAAACATCTATCCCTTATACTTCGGTCTCCAGGGATGAGAGAGGAATGGTAGCAGGTCTTGGGAGTGGGGAGGTGGGGAGGATGAGGCTGGGGAAGATATTTGAATGCTGTTTCTTTCTGAAGATTAGATGTCTGCTGTTCCCTGACTTGGGAGAAAAACCTAAAAATCCATGACTATGCTGCAAATGAAGAGGCTAAATTAATTAGAGGAATAAATCCAAGTAGGGAGATTTAAAACATTATAAGAAGGAGAAGGAGGAGAAGGAGGAGAAAAAAGGAGGAGGAGGAGGAGGAGGAGGACGAGGAGGAGGAGGAGGAGAAGGAGACGAAGAAGAAGAAAACAGAATCACTCCACTAATTATAGCTGATTCAGCCTCTGGCCAGCTCACTATCTCCCCTTACATGATAGAAATTCAGAGTCTAGAACAGAAACTCTTAACATATAGACTTCAAAGAGAATCTACAAACGGGGCCCAGATGAGGAGGCATAGGGAGTCACTGAGAATTCATGCACACAGTATCCAGACCAGAGAAAGTCTGTGTGGATCTACAGCCATCAAATGAAAAGAAAAGAGCCAGCATCTATTAAAAATACCATAAGACAAAAAGGAAGAAAGAGAGAGAAATGATAGGGTAATGATACCAAAATCCAGTATGAAGAAAGATATGCCACAGGAAATGAAAAGTATTTTTGTTTGCAAATGCTAGGCACAGTCAAATTAACTAAAGGGAATATTAACTTTTGAAACAAGTCATCAAAGTGTTTAAACTCAAAAGAGTTTAAAAAGAAAATTGAAGGGGTGCCTGGGTGTCTCAGTTGGTTGACGTCTGACTCCTGATTTCAGCTCAGGTCTTGATCTCAGGGTTGTGAGTTCAAGCCCCCATTGGGCTCTGAGCTGGGCATGAAGCCTACTTAAAAAAAAAAAAACTGAAGAGTAACTAAAATAATGAAACAATTATGAAGAAAAATCTTGAAATTCTACTGGAAGAAGATAAAAAGAAGACTTAAATACATGGGAGGGCATATCTGTTTCCCAGACAGGAAGACTAAAGACATTTACTGTCACTAAATTATTCCATAAACTCAACAAAATCCATGAGTATGGTATTCAACAGGATTTTTAGGAATAAGCAAGTAAGAATATTCAGAAATAGTTGTAAAAGGGAAAAAAATTGTTGGTCTTGTCGGCAATAGCAGCTAATATGGTATTTGTCTTTCTCTGTCTTATTTCACTTAGTATAATGCCCAGTAGGTCCATCCATGTTGTTGCAAATGTCAAGATCTCATTCCTTTTAATAGCTGAGTAAAATTCCATTGTGCATGTGTGTGCGTGTGTGTGTGTGCACCACATTTTCTTTACCCATTCGTCCATAGATGGACAGTTAGGCTGGTTCATATCTTGGCAATTGTATATAATGCTGCAGTAAACATAGGGGTGCATAAATATTTTTGAATTAGAGTTTTTGTTTTCTCTGAGTAAATATTCAGTAGTGGAATTGCTGATTGTATGGTATTTCTAATTTATGGAGGAACCTCCACACTGTTTTCCACAGTGGTTGCACTTATTTGATATAGTTTTAAGGTGAGATTTTCAACACAAAAATGTCTGTAAAACAGAATGTAAATGTCTTACATTTTCAAAAAAGGAATCAAAACCACTTTAAATTGGAAAAAAAGATACTATATTTAAGACCATTCCTCCTTTACAAATCTTTATTTCCTTGTAATGTGAACATGATATATTTTTCTATGAAGTTTTCTGTATTCTACAGAAGGAAATTTGAATTATTGGAATTACATTTTTCACTCCGCTGAGTATTGTTTGTTTAGCAAGAGGGAAAAATGAGGAGATAAAGACAGTGCAAATTCATTAAATTCAGTTTATAATCTTGTTATTATCATTACCTAAGTTATCTTTTTCTGTTGATGACCTCTTTAACCAGAAACCTAAGAACATAATTTCTGTTGTTAAAATTCTAAAAGGTTCTCAAAAACAAGAAGAAAAAATCCCAACATTACTAGCTATCTCAAATCATCTTTTGGAATTTTTTTTTACTTATTCAGGATCTATTTCTTTAGGCTTAAAAATCTTATTCAAATGGAACAATTTTGGGAGGTTAGACATCTATGGATTGGAACAATTCTCCTGTAGTGAATGAACAGCAGCGTACTCAATTCCCTCTATTAAGGTTTTCCTAGAAGTGAGTGCCACCTGCCATGCCCCCTTCCATATCCATTTTGCTGTCTATGAGCTAAGGCTCAACCTTGGTTCCACCTGACCTGGGACAGCCGGGAGCTATTGGAATCTTTTTGTTCGGAACACAGGCTATAACACAGGATTCAGAAGAGTAGCAAAAAGAGGCACAGGAAGAGAGGAAGAGAAATCCTTCCCACCATGAAAAGCAAAAACTAACTTGGAATTTTTATAATTTCTATATGGAAACCAGATAGGAAAGAAATGGAGAAACATGAGATCATAGAATTATAAAGCTAGAATAGCATCTCAAAGGCTATCTCGTGCAGGTTAATCCTCTTACTTATGAATAAGGAAACTGAACCCCCAAGAGTTGACTTGCCCAAGGGACCATATACTTGGATACTAGCTAAAACAGAAGTACTGATTTTTTAAAAAAAATTAAAGTTTATTTATTTATTTTGAGAGAGAGCGAGCGAGCATGAGCAGAGGAGAGGTGGAGAGAGGAAGAGAGAGAATCCCAAGCAGGCTCCACACTGTCAGTGCAGAGCCTGGTACGGGGCTCGAACTCACAAACTGTGAAGTCATGACCTCAGCTGAAATCAAGAATTGGATGCTTAACCAACTGAGCTACCCAGGTGCCTCCAGAAGTACTGATTTTTTTAAAAAGTTGGCTCTCTTCTTCTGTGAAGAATAAGAAACAGCAAGTTAGAAGAAGTGGAGATCATTCTTAAGCAATTAGAATGGAAAAAGAGAATTCTGAAGCAATTCACGTGTTTTTTTTTTTTTGTCCCTTTTAAAAAAAAATTATGACTCTCTGAAGACCTTGATGGTAACAGGATAGAAATAGAATATAGTAAAACCAAAGCATAGGAGAAGGGTAAGGAAACTGTTTGGGAAGGTCAGTCCTCCTTCCCCCTTCTCTATCAGTCTGTATATTGTGTACACACTTTTGCAACCATCAATCCCCATACTGCCTCATCCCAATCATACAGGGGAGGCTTGCATGGGGAGTGGGCCCTAGATTGTACAATCAGGCAGATTTCTGTGCTTCCCAGCCTAATTTATGACTTCTCAATCTATTTAAAACAATCTGGGGATGCCTTAATTTACATATATTACATAAAATGCACTATTAGGGGCATGGAATGACACAGTCATACTGTGTAAGTTAATCCCAGTTCTTCCATGCATCAACTGCGTGACATCACTCAAGCTACTAAAACTCTGTGCCTCAGTTTCCTCATTTGTTAAATGGAGATGATCACAGTTGTAGCCACCACATAGGCTTGTTAGTAAGCATGCAATAATGATCACACTGAGTGTGTGAAATGACACCTAAAGTGAGTTAGAAGGCTCCCTGTAGGTGAAGCAGTGAGAAGGCTAAGGTGAGACGCTTTGGTTCAGCCTTCTTTCTCCGAGTTCTACTTCATTTATTATCGTTCAAAACTGACTCTCTGAGTGAGAAGATGGACTGGCTCACACAGCAGCCAGCGTCCTGTAAAGTGCCCTGGACGTAGCCAGGAAACACTATTTCCAGTTCCAACTAAGTTGCTGGATAGCCCTGAGCAACCTTCTTGAACTTCCTCGTTTTCGCTCCATTTGCCTTCATTTGTCAAACGGCCATATGGAATAACACCCACCTTACGGACAATCCACATGGAAGGGCAAAAATTAGCCAGTATATGATGATTTATAGAAACGAAGTTAAGGTTACTATCCTATGAGATAGTTCACTGATTCTTAGTTTTGACTACCCCATGGGAACAAAAGAACTTGAAAACAGGAGCATATGAAAACAAGAGCTTTTCCTGAGGTTACCTGACGATACTCAGCCAGCTGTTTGAGGAAGAAAAAGGTGGAAGAAAGACAGCATCCTCAGTGTCTGATCATCTATATACACGTGTCCTTGAAGGTAACACTTTAAAAAAAAACAGCTTTACTGATATATATTAGCATACAAAACCATTACCACAATCAAGAGAATGAATATATCCATCACTCTCAGAAGTCTCCTATCTCTTTGTAATTCCTTCTTGACTCCAGGGAAGTGCTGATCTACTTTCTGTTGCTATATATTAGCTTGCAATTTCTAAAATTTTATATAAATGGAATCAGATTTTATGTATTACTTTTTTAAGTTGTTTTTTTTTTTTAATGTTTATTTATTTTGGAGAGAGAGAGTGACAGAGCATGAATGGGAGAGGGGCAGAAAGAGAGGGAGACACAGAATCCAAAGCAGGCTTCAGGCTCTGAGCTGTCAGCACAGAGTCCAAAGCGGGGCTCAAGCTCACTAACCATAAGATCATGACCTGAGCTGAAGTTGGACATTTAACTGACTGAGCCACCCAGGTGCCCCTATGTATTACTTTTTTGTCTGGCTTCTTTCGTAAACTATAATTACATTAAGACTCATCCATGTTGTGTATATCTATCAGTAATTTACTCTTTTTTCAAAACAGTGTTCCTATTTTGTTAAGCCATTTTGTTTATCCATTCGCCTATTGATGTTTATTTGAGTTATTTCCAGTTTTTGGTTATTATAAATAAAACTGCCATAAACACTTGTGTAAACGTCTTTTTATGGACATATGTTTTTATTTCTCTTGGGTAAATACCAAGAAGTGGAATGGTTGAGTCACATGATAGATGTATGTTTAACTGTTTAAGAAACAGTCCAACTCTTTTCCTAAGAGGTTGTACCATTTTACCTTTCTACCACAAGACTATGAGAGCTCAGGCTTCTCCAGATCCTAGCCAATACTTGGTATGGTCAATCTTTTTAACTTTAGTTATTCTAGTAGATCATAGTGATAACTCATTGTGGTTTTAATTTGCATTTCCATAATAATTAAAGATATTGAACCTCCATGTATTTGTGCCCTTCCCAGATTTTTTCTTGTGGTTGATCTAGTTTCATAGCATTGTGGTAAAAAAAGACATATGGTAGGTCTGATCTTTTTGAATTTGTCGAGACTTGTTTTGTGGCTTATTAAGTGATCTATTCTGGAAAATGTTCTTGAAAAGAATGTGTATTCTGCTGTTTTAGGATGGAATGTTCTTAATATATCTGTTAAATCCATCTGGTCCAGTGTGCTGTTCAAAGCCTCTGTTTCCTTGTTGATTTTCTGTTTGGGTGATCTATCCATTGATATAAGTGGGGTGTTGAAGTCTCCTACTATTATTGTATTATTAATGATTAGTTCTTTTATGTTTGTTATTAACTGTTTCATGTATATGGGTGCTTTCATGTTGGGTGCATAAATATTTACAATTGTTATAGCTTCTAGTTGGATTGTCCCCTTTATGATTATATAGTGTCCTTCTTTGTCTCTTGTTACAGTCTTTGTTTTAAAGTCTATCTTGTCTAATATAAGCATTGCTACCCTGGCTCTCGTTTCACATCCATTTGCATGATGAATGATTCTTCATCCCTCACTTTGAATCTGCAGGTGTCTTTAGGTCTGAAACGAGTCTCTTGGAGGCAGCATATAGATGTGTCTTGCTTTTTTATTCATTCTGTCACCCTATGCTTTTTGATTAGAGCATTTAGTGCATTTACACTCAAAGTAATTATTGATACATATGTACTTACTGTAATTTTGTTACTTGCTTTGTGGTTCTGTGGTTGTTTTTGTAGTTCTCTAATCCTTTCTTCTCTTGCTCTCTTCTCTCATGGTTTGCTGAGTTTATTTAGTGATATACTTGGATTTCTTTCTCTTTATTCTTTGCACATCCATCACTGGTTTTTGATTTGTAGCTACCATTAGGTTTGTCTTTTCTGTGCTTATTGGTTCTTTGCGTATCTTGACTAGAAAATGTCTACTTAAGTCCTTTGTCTATTTTTAAATTGATTTATTATTTTTTTAATGTTTTTATTTTATTTTTGAGAGACAGAGCTCAAACAAGCAGGGGAGGGGCAGAGAGTGGAAGACAGAGGATCCGAAGTGGGCTCCACGCTGGCAGCAGAGAGGGGGTGAGATCATGACATGAGCCGAAGTTGGATGCTTAACCTACTGAGCCACCCAGGCGCCCCCAGCTTAATTTTTTACTGAGGTTTAAGATTTCTTTATACATTCTAGACATAAATTTCTTGTCAGATATATGATTTGCAATTATTTTCTACCACTCTGTGGTTGTTTTTTCATTTCCTCATTCAAAAGTTTTATAATTTTGATGTAATCTAATTTATCTTTTTTTCTTTTGTTGCTTATGCTATTCGCATCATATCTAAGAAAATACCTCCTAATCCAAGGTTACAAAGATGTTTCTTCTAAGACTCCTATAGTTTTAGATTTTACATTTAGGTTTATGGTCTTTTTTAAGTCGATTTTTGTATATGTGTATATGATAGATGGATTAAAGTTCTAGCACCATTTGTTGAAAAGATTATTCTTTCTCCACTGAACGGCCTTTGTACCTTGTCAAAAATCAGCTGTCCATGTATGTGTGGATCTCTTTATGAGCTCTCTATTCTGTTTCGTCGATCCATTTGTCTGTCTTGATTTCTGTAGTTTCATAAGAAGCCTTGAAATTGAGTAGTGTTAGCCCTCCAACTTTGTTCTTTTCCAAAACTGTTTTGGCTGCTCTAGGTATTTTGCATTTCCATATGAATTTTAGAATCAGTTTGTCAGTTTCTATCAAAAAGCCTGCTGAGATTTTGACAGAGATCATGCTGAATGTATAGATCAATTTGGAGAGAAGTGACATCTTAACAATCATGCGTTTTCTGAGCCATGAATACAGTGTATCTCTTAATTTATTTACGTCCTCTTTAATTTATCTCGGCAGTATTTTATAGTTCCAGTGATGGTGCTTCTATATCTCTTGTTCAGTTTATCTCTGAGTACTTTACATTTTTTGTCTTCATAAAATAGAAATTAGGTTTTAGAACCATTTTAGAGTAACAGAAGAATTGAAAAGATGGTCCAGAGTGTTTCCATATATATATCCCACACCCAGTTTTCCCTATGTTAACACCTTACACTAGTAGACTACATTTGTTACAATTAATGAACCAGTGTGGACAGAGTATTAACTGAAGTCCATACTTCATATTACCTTAGGTTTTGTTTGTTTGTTTGTTTGTTTGTTTAATGTCTTTCTGTTCCAGGATCCTACCCAGGAGGCCATATTATATTTACTTGTCTCATTTCCTTAGGCTCTTCCTGACTGTGATAGTTCCTCAGATTTTCCTTGTTTTTGATCACCTTGACAGTTAGGAGGAGTACTGGCCAGATATTTTACAGAATGCCCTTGGGGATTTGTCTGATGGTGTTCTCACGATTAGGCTGGGGTTATGTGTTTTGGGGAGGAAGACCATAGAGGTAAAGTTCCACTTCACATATAATATCAAGGGTATATACTGTCCACATGATTCGTTACTCTTGATGCGGACCCTGATCACCTGGCCATGGTAGAGTGTATCAGGTTTCACCACTGTAAAGTTACTAGTCTTTCCTCCCTTTCCATACAGTACTCTTTGCAAAGAAGACACTATGCATAAGCCAGACTTAAGGTGCAGGGAGTTATGCCCCCTGACTTTGAGGGTAGAATGCTGACATAAATTATTTGGAATTCTTCTTTTTTAAAAAAGGTTTATTTATTTTGAGATAGAGTGAGAACAGGAGCAGGGGAGACAGGTGGGGGGTGGGAGAGAGACAGGGAGGGAGAGAGAGAGAGGGAGACAAGTGGGGGAGAGAGGGGGAGAGAGAGAGGAAGGGAGGGGAGTGGGGGGAGAGGGAGGGAGGGAGAGAGAGAGAGAGAGAGAGAGAGAGAGAGAGAGAGAGAGAATATCACAAGCAGGCTCCATGGTCAGCTCAGAGCCTGTGAGATCATGACCTGGGCCAAATCAAGAGCTGGATGTTGAACTGACTGGACTGAGCCACCCAGGTGCCCCTATTTGGAATTCTTCTGCACGGGGATTTGTTTCTTCTTTCCCATTTTTTTTATTGAAACATCTATTTACATCAGGATGTACTCAAGGGTATTTACTTTATACTTTGAATTAAAATCCAATACTATTTTTGTTGGTCAAGTTGTTCCAGCTTTGGCTATTCAGAAATCTTTCAGTTGGCTACTGTATCTCTTTGACATACTTCTATCGACGTGTGTGTGTGTGTGTGTGTGTGTGTGTGTGTGTTCATACTTCCTTGCTTTATGGTATTATAAGACGCTCTAGAATCATCTTGTCTATATCCTGTGTCCAACCCAGAATCAGCCATTTCTCCAAGGAGCCATGGGTCCTTTTATTAAGAAATGGCATCAGAAACTAAGATCAATGTGGGCACTAAACGTAGTTGTTGTTACTGGGGTGTTCCCGTTACTGCTTCCAGACCTTCTCAGCTGAAGAAAATATTGTGCATACATTCACTTGTGTATACAACCTGCATACATTTATATATGTAGCCCTATGATCTACATAAAACTAAACATAATTCATATTGATATTTCAAACTATAATCCATTACCACTTGGACCTCTCTAGGCTGCTCCCTTGATTATCTGTAAATTCTCACTCCACAGTGAGAAACCAAATCCCACTGCCCATTTACTCATCGTTCACTTCCAGTGCTCATGTACAGCAATACCAGAATTGTTAACTGTACCTCTACTAGAAATGCCTTCATCAACTAGAGTGCACTGCTTATGTGCGGTTTCTTTTGCTTTTAAAGCTTTACACACTCACTCCTTTCCAAAGTTGCTTAGGTTAGCACCTTTCACCCATTTCCTTCAGTGAGGTCCTTTCACACATTTGTGTAAAACAGATTCTTTTATCAGTCTTCTTTCCACCCTAGGATGCAGGACCTCTCAAATGATTGTTTTTTATTATTTTTAATTTATTTTTTTTAAGTTTATTTTTAAGAGAGAGAGAGAGAGAGACAGAGAACGAGCAGGGGAGGGGCAAAGAGAGAGAGAGGGGCGAAGAATACGAAGCAGGCTCTGCACTAACAGAAGAGAGCCTGATGGAGGGCTTGAACTCATGAACTGGGTGATTATGACCTGGGCCAAAGTCGGATGTTTAACCACTGAACCACCCAGGTGCCCCTCAAATGATTGTTTTTTTAAAAATTCAAATACATTAAATTTCACTCTTTGTGCTGTAAATATCTATGAGTTTTCACAAATGCATAACATCATGTATCTACCCACACATCATCATGGCATCATACAAAATCATTTCACCACCCTGAAAAAACCCTGCACTTCACCTAGTGAATGCTTTCTCCTTAGAGACCATTGACCTTTTTGCTGCCTGTGTAATTTTGTCTTAGAATATCGTACCGTGGGAGTTATAGAGTAGGTAGGCTTTTTCAGAGTGGGCTTCTTTCACTTAGCAGTACACATCTAAGGCTCCTCCAGGTCGTTTTGTGACTTAATAACTCATGAAACAAAATCACTAAATAAAATTCCATTGTGTGGACGTATCTCAGTTTGTTTATTCATTCCCACATTGAAAGACATCTTAGTTGCTTCTAGTTTGGGGGAATTATGAATAAAGATGCTATAAACATGTCAGGTTTGTGTGGACATATGTTTTCAAAATACTTGCATAAATACCTTAGGAGAGCACTTGCTGTATCATATGGTAAAGGCATGCCTAGCTGTGTAGGAAGCTGACAAACCATCTTTCAAAGTGTCTATACCACACTTTCAGAGTGCATTCTCTCCAGCAGTGAATGGGAGCCCCTGTTGCTCTGCATCTTTGTCAACATTTGGTGTCGTCAGATTTGGGGGTTTTAGTCTTTCTAATAGGTGTGACCTAGTGTTACACTATTGGTGTAATATGCAATTCCCTAGTGGCAAATGATGTTGAACATCTTTTCATATGCTTATTTGCCATTTTTTTGGTAAGGTATCTATTAGATCTTTTGCCCACTTTTTAACTGGGGCTTTTTTTGCCCTACTGTTGAGTGTTGAGATGTCTTTGTGTATTTGGGATACAAGACCTTTCTTTATCAGATATATGTTTTTCCTAGCTTGTTATTTGTCTTTTCATTTTCTTAACAATTTCTTTGTCAAGGCAGAAATTTTTAATTTTAGTAAAGTCCAATGTAACAATTTTTTTTTCAAAGAATGAACTGGGAGGTATTCCTTACTTTTCAGTTCTCTAGAATAGTTTGAGGACAGTTGGCATTACTTCTCCTTAAATGTTTGGTAGAAATCATTTGGGCTTGTTGTTATTTGCTAATTTTTTTGTTTATTTTTTTGGTGGTTAACTTGATATTTCCAACTATAATCCATTATCATCATTCAGATGATCTATTTCTTTTGAGTAAGCTTTGGTAAATGTGTCTTTCAAGGAATTTGTCCATTTAATCAAGTTGTTGAATTTGTTGGCACAAAGATGTTCACAACACTCCCTTGTTATCCTGTGGTGTGGCTCCATCCCATTCCCTGCCCTCTGGGACTCTGTCCTGCCGCTGGCCCCCTGCATTCTCAGCTTCCCATTCCCCACCCCCCCCACCCCCCTGCAGAGTTCACCACGCTCTGTCTGGCTTCCTCCCACATGCACGCAAGGCCTGCACCTGCTTGGAAATGCACTCAACACAATCCTATGGTTCACCTCACTTTTCCTTCACCTTTGCCGATCACTGGTTTTCATTCCTTGATACCCAGTGCTTTGAAAACTGCTATTGCATATATATTTTTTGGTTTTTTTTTTTTTTTTTTTTTTTTGGTTGCCTCAGGTAGGAAGATAAATCTGGTCCTTTTTACTCCATCTTGGTCAGAAGCAGAAGTCCAGAAGTCTTACTCCGTTTTTAAGGCCTTAAAAAAATACTCCCCTCTTTAACATCACGTTGCTTGTATTTCCCCAAATAAAGCTGACTTCTTCCAGTGTCTCTGCCAAGAGTTTTCACAAGCTAGTGTTTTCAGAATTGCCCAGGAAGCTCAATAGAAATGCATATTGCGGCGTCCCACTCCAAAAAATTCAGTTCGTGTAGTTCTGGGTTTGTCGATAATACATCCCTGAGTGTTCTGATAATAGTGGTCCGAGGAGCACACTTTCAGAAACATGCAACTATTTTACATACTATTTCCTCCGACTAGAATTCCTGTCTTACTTTTTAAGTCAGTCTGTCTTCTGGAAAATCTTCATCAGCCCCTTCGGTGAGTTAATTACCGCCTCCTTTGTGTTCACATACCACTTAAAAAACACTCACACACATCTTTATATCCATACTTGCATAGTGCATTAGAGTTACTTGTATGTTTATCTCCATCACTAGATTATGAACTCCCTAAGGTCTAAAACGTGGCCTGGCACATAAGTGATACTGGCAAATTTATCTTTTTGCACTGTGTAAACAAATGATTGGGCAAGAAAGACGAAGACTTCCAATAGTTCCACATTCAGACCCCGAGCTCCATCTGCCCACAGAGTTCGTCCAGATCCCAGCTCCCCAAACTCACACCCGAATAGCTTCTGATGCTTGTTAAAGCACAGAGTCCTGGGCTTTAGAGTCTGTGGACTATTCAGTCTGGCTCTGGGGCCAATGTTGAGACTTGTTTGGGATGTATAAGGCAATCGTTTCACAACTTGGCTGTTAATCAGAATCACATGTGGGGCTTGCAACACCACATATTCTGGGGTCCCATCTCCAAAGATTTGGACCAACTCACTGTGGGGTAGAGACCAGGAAGTCGTATTTTTAAAGTCCCGGGTGATTGTTATGATTAATCAGCTAGTTTTGAGAACTACTGGTTTACAGCTCTTCTGATCCAGAAACACAGGTCAAAACCAAAACTAACCTCAGGAAAAAAAAAAAATCCTTAGAGTTCACACGACTAGTTCTCAGCCCCAGGGTGTCTGATTCAGAAGTTTCAGGATAAACTCCTGTGTATATGATTTTGCTATTCACTCCTGGTTGAGGAATTTTAAAACTCGATGAATACTGGTAAGAAAGGAAGGTTTGGTTTCTTTCCCTTCCTTCGAAATTAATCTTATGTAAACCACTTGATTCTGGGCTTGGTTGCCCCTCCCCCCACTTCTCTTAGGGCTAGCCTGGCAGGGTTGAAAGGCTCAATAGCTTCCTTCATTCTCCTTTCCTCACATCTTGAGGGGTTTTGCTCTCCATTGTTTAGTTTCTGGGACCTGTGTCTAGGAACTGCTCGGTAATTGTTTTGAATTAAACTGCCATTATTTGGTTATAAGGGGGGAGAGGAACTGGCATTGCAAAAAGAGGTTGTCTCCCCCTCACCCCCTTCCTCCACCAGGAGTTTTTCCTTCACCCTCATCAAGATTAAGCAGGCTCTTCCAATTTTCAACTACCACCCTCTTCAAAGCACTCAGAGGTGCCATGGCAGAGCAAGGAGAGAAGACTGGTGGTCCTGACAGTGGCGGGCTGTGGGGTGGAGGGGAGGGGGCTAAGAGGCCAAAAAACCTGAGGCATGCATGTGAACTTCAGGAAAGCTTATTTAACCCGAGTCACAAACTTGTTCAGGTCTGCTTTGCTGTAACACAAGACTGGTGTAATCGGGCTCCCCCTGGGTGTCAAGGAATAGAGGTAAAATATGGAAGAAAATGGCTTGATTCTCTCCTTCTCTTTTGCTGGGACACCCCTTTGCCTCTGCCTTTGGGCAGCTCCATGCACCACTTTCTGCTTGGCTCTGATGTCTTGACCACGGACCAGACCATGTTTTACTTCAGCGGAGTTATTTACCCTCAGTATACATGGATAGCCCTGACAGCTTAACAGCTAAGGACTGCGTGTTTCTTTGGGAAAGGTGGTCATTTTGAAAAGTTTGCCAAGTGCTCCGAGAAGGGGAGGAAGATGCCTCCGGCTACACTCACAAGGAGTCTGACTATAGGTCATTGTCCCGACTCAGTGGGTAAGAACTATGGCCTTGGGCCCGGGTCAGTGTCCCCCTTTAGTAAAATGAATCTTAAGTGAAGCATAGTCACCTGCACAGGCAGTTTTTAATCTTTCTGTGCTCCCCCTGCTAACCAGAACTGTGACACTCGGGGACAAGCAAGTTGCTTGTGGTGAGCTTCTTCAAGCTAGCAGGTTTCGAGCTGTTTGCATGTCATGTAACAATTCATCAGCTGGGTTTCTTAAAGTACTCGTAAGGTGCCAAAATACCACTGAAGCGAGTGGAGAAGTGTTCAGATAGGGCCATTCAGGAATAAGCTTTCTGCATAGTTCTGTCTACAAGAGGGCCCTTGTTCAAAAGGCCTGAAAAATAACTGCAATGAAAGACGTTACTTTGCACTGACACCGAGATGCAGGATACAGTCACGTTAACTGGCTCCTTCCCCAGTAAGTCTCCCTCCTGGGAAGCTGTATTATTGGAAAGTGGCAGTTATCAAGAGGACACTTTTGTCAATTTTAGTGGATCGGATGCTCAGCTTCAAATTAGCGGAGGGCTTTTTTTTTTTTCCTCTTTTCATTTAAATGTCCTTGTTTCTTGAAACACTAATAGTGGGAAAGGACAGTAAGTGATTGCACATGGAAAATGAAAATGCTCACTAATATAAGCATGAAAGGTTGGGGGGGTTCACATAATTATGCTTAAGTAAGTGGTCTCTAGCTTTCCACTCTGAGTTCAGGTTACATTCCTTTGCACTTCAGAACTTTAGTTCACATTTCATGTCTACCTTGTACCAAACGGGTATGGCCAGTATTACTGAAGGAAATATTTCCTAGGAGGAAAACGCAAAGGTTTGTTTATTGTTAAAATGAGCAGTGTCTTTGTTTCTTCGAAAAAAACATAAATCATACTGTAAAACAGTACTCTTAGGAAAAACCAAGTCAAATTTCCTCTTAGAGAACCTTCAGATTGGCTCTTTAACTGGAAAATTGCGAGGATGTAACACCTTTGTTTATCTGCTTTTTGCCGTCAGAAAGTGTGGCTTTCCATGCTGGAGTCTTGAATGCGTTTGCCTGGTCGATGACGCTGGGAACTTCATGGGCATTCTGTATGTTTATGTAACTCAGACTTGGGGCTGGGCATATACATTTCCATGTGGAAACATTTACATTTCCGAGGGACTATTTTAAGGATGCCACACGTATTTGGGGTCTCAGTGTACAGACTCAGATGACCAAATCTGCAATTGAAACTATAAATTTTGCTTTCAGAAATTATGACTTATTTTTAAAAAACAAATACGGTGGCAAACCAAAGTTCATTTTAAACTTCTTATTTCTATAAAACGACAAAGTGGCCGCATCTCCTGAATATAGGTATCTGCCTGTCTCTAAACGTCTATCGACCCCCCCTGATCCATCAGTCCTCCCTGACAAATGCCGATAGCCCCACAAGCGTGACCGACAGAATTAAATACCATCTCTCCAAGGACTGATCAAGAAGTATAATAATGGTATGATATTCATATTTTTTCTTTACCTGTAACTTCATTGAATATAAATACTGAACAGTGATACAAGTAATAGTACTTTTTGGGATTTAATACGGCATTTTCCATCAATAAAGTATTTTATCGCCATCAGATAGTTAACCTCCTAACACCACTGTGAACCAATTAGTTCAGTCGGGTTCATATCCTATATTGCTCGAAAGGAATTTTCCTATTATGTCTGTTGTACAGTCGGGAAAAGGACTGAAATATTGCTCAGTGAGTAAATGCACAAATTTAATACAAAGGCAATACTTAACTCTGCAGTCCCCATGTGACCTCTTTAATTGAATAGTACGTTAAATTGAAAAGTGTATTCTATTTGCAGAAAGCCTTGTTTTGAAGGCTTAATATTTCTCTCTCAGCACTTAATTAGCTGTGTAACTTTTAGTGAATCACTGGAGACTTTTATCCTCAGTTTCCCCATCTGTAAAATGGTGATAATAATATATCTTACCTACTTTCCTAGTGCCGTAAAGAGATCAAATAAGAGTATATAGGAAGGGGCTTTACCACTGAATCTTAATAATTATTATAAAAATCTGGCTGAAAGGGGAGAGTGCTTATTCTTTCCTCATAATTGCTTTAACATTCTTTGGCTCAGGGTTTTCTAGCCTTTAGCTATTCACAAATCGCTTTCACGATTATTGCCATATCTTTTGCCTCCCTGTGCTATTATTTGCATAATTTTTTAAAAAGCTTCTTTAAATACAAATACATGTGTTTTAAAAGGGAGTTTTCTGTCATTATCATAAATGGGATTGTGATACTACTGCTATGAACAGAAGGTAACAGTAAACATAAATAAAATAAAAAGCAAGTAGTAATGTGGTTCTAGGTAACACTCAGTTTTATGTGCACTGTGCTTTGAGAAGCACTGACTTGGGTGGTGGTGATGGTACTTGTTGAAGCTTTGATCACAGAAGGGTGGATTCTGAGTGGGGCAGACAAATGGCCCTGAACCTCAGGCTTAGTCTTGCCTGCCTTGGTCTTTCCAGGCCAGATTGCCTGGCCCTAAGGGTGACAAATTGGAAGCCGAGAGGTTGTGACACCAGGGGAGTTGGAAGGGAGAGGTCGATGGCCAATTAGACTCTTCTCTTTCCTTATACATAAGGGATATTTTTGTGGCGTCTGCTCAATTGGAATGTGTGACTAACTGCCAGAGAGGGTCACAGGAGTAAAATAAGAGACGCCGTTAATGCTTAGCCAATAAATAGAGCATTTTATTGGATCTGTGTCTGTGAGGAGACCTGCACTCTGTTTTGAAAAACAGGGGCAGATTCGCTATTCTCTGTGTTGTAAAAAGTAAAAGATTTGCCTGATTTCCAAAGTGCTGCTTTTAAAATAGAGAGAATGCAGATTCATCTCTAAGCTACTCAGCCACTGTGCATCTGTTTTTACACGGAGTCAACTTAAGATGTATACTTTCCACTGAGGTTTCCACTTAGAACATCATGGGGGGGTGGAAATAAAGCCTTTCTTCCTGTCCTCCTCCTCCTGCCATTTAGTTGGAGTAGGCACAGAAAACATAAATATATTAGTCCAATTGAACATACATAAAAAAAGGAAATCTGCCATAACATCACATAAAAAATTGTAATATATATACGTATATGTTTAATCTGTAAGCTTTTGCGCCATTCCCCAGTTTCAAAGGGCTTGGAAAATTCCAAAGTTACTTGAATCTCAGATTGAGATAGCACAATTCTTTCAAAGAGTTAAAAATGCTTTCATATGTTATTTAATTGTGTTTACCGTTGCACAGACATAGAGAAAAGATGCTATAATTCTTGCTAAAAATAGATACTGCAACCCCACTTTAAGAATAGATAAAACTGAGGTCCAGAGAGGTAACATCATATTTCCCGGAGTTAGTGTGGATTAGAACATGAGGTTTGGTTCATCAGAAGTTAAATTTTTATTTCAAAATGATCGTTCCTTGCATAGGGTTGTCTACCCTTCTGTTGATAATCACAGACCCTCTGAGCTCTTGATCACTCTGCTATCTCTCTTGTTAAGATTTCAACAGCTTGTACTCATCTGAGCTAGGATTTTAATACATTTCTACACCCACATCGTTCTGTATTCAGTGAAGAGACTTCCTAGAAATAATTCTAATGATAATAAAGATTTCCGTGTCAGTGCTAACAATATCAGATATTTCAAACTTTGAGAGATGGTCATGTTTTGCAATTTGCCATCCTCAAACTCGTGTGATATTTCTCCCAAATACATACAGACTTTTGCAGATTGTACAGGCTCATCAGGGGAAGTGATAGGAGTCCAAAGGTAGCTATAATGACAAATGGGACCCTCCTGCAAACGTTCATATGTGCGATATGTATATTTGAAGGGCCATTGATTCTTTTCAATTTTCTTTATTAACTCTTGAAAATGTAGCTTGCTCAAATAATTGTATTCAAGCATAGTTGGATGCAGTTACATGTTATAAAAGAACTGAAAGTCTTGAATTTCCAGCACTTTCATTACTTTCTTCAAGCCATTTTAAAAGGAAATTAATAATGTGCTTAAACTTCTGTTTCACTGTGCGTAGACTACAAACCCATGAGCGTCCATTATTAGTACACATTAAAAATTCATTGATGAAAGTTTGAAATTCCTTAAAATCATTTGAAATGCCAACAGGCAATTCTCCATTTCATTGCCATCGATTATAAGAATTCTAAAAATTATTTCCTTGACATCTGCCTGCCTAAAATTACATCCATTGGACTCAAGAAGCACAGATTAATTATTCTTGTTTTCAGGGCTGGAGCTGCAAATGCTTTGAAAAGAAATTGGCCCAATGTACTAGGCACATTACTAATTCAGAAGTGGAATAAAAATCAGTCTCCACATTATGAAAACAAATCCATAAGCACAGGGAACATCAATTTCAGGCTTTCTTTGCTAGTTATATTTAGCTCCTTTTCTTTCTGCTGTTATCACATGCAAGCATATCCTGGCTTGACTGAAATCTATTTTGCTCTCCTAACGAACTTATATAGCATCTCTCCATAAGACGTTATTTCTCTTGTATTCAGACACGTCTCTGAGGCCACATAAAACCACAAGACAATGGAAATGATATACTTTGTAAGGTCTGACTGTTGTTATTCATGACTGAATTAAGAAATATACTGGAGCTAAAATCACATATAACAATTCACAGAGAAATGTTTAGATGAAAGTGAGCAAAACAAAAATTATAAAAAAAATTACGAAGTCTTACTAGTAATATAGCCTCAGTCTTCATGAAAACAAACACAATTAAGGCAATGAGTAAGTGAAGAGAAAAGAGCACTAGCTATATTTTAAGAACACAAATTTTATGGAATTGCTCTTCTTTAGGCGAAAAGCTTGAAATGATTCCCAGTTTATCATCCAAATTTTTAAGACTATGATTGATTTTATTGTTTAAATTCAGCTTTATTGCTTCACAAAAATTCTCACAAATGATCTTGTAGACTCCTTTCCTTCTAAGGTAACATGCTAATTAATTTCAATTAAATATATGTAAAAGAAGATATATTTTGAAAAATGCATCTTCCCTGCCATTTGTTAATATATCGAAAAAGTGTAAACCTTGAAACAGTTAGCATAGAAAATATTCATTTTTGGTAATTTCTCAAGGGGGCAATTTATTAAATGAAAGGCTTTTAACATTAGCTAAAAGCAGCCCTGTAAATCATGGGTGTCATCAAACTGCTTCATCACTTCATTAATTTAAAAGATTATTATATGCGTAACTGACATAATTTTGAACAATGTTACATGGTTAATTTATTAATGTAGAAAAGCAGAAATGACACGCTAACTTGATTTATTTTTGTAATTGTATAATTTTAGAACTTTTGCCTATGACTTTCACTAACGGAAGAAATGATTCAGTGTTTCACTGCTAATTTTATCGAGGTTTCTTCCCTGCTAATGCTTTGCCAGTAGAAATGTCTTCTGGTCACTTAATTTTAAAATACATTTCTAAGAGTGCAAGACAAAGCCATTAAAAAAAAAAAAAGAAACCTCTTCTTTTCAAAGTCCAGTGGTCAAATATAGGATGTGTACCTTTCCACAAGGATAATTATGAGTTTCTAATTTTAAAAAATGTGTTTTGAGCTTTTAGGGAAATGTCATATTATGAAAATAGTATTGTTTCAATTATGTCCATTTGTAAATTATTTCTGCCTTATATTTTATAATAATCTTTTTTTTTCTAAACACCTATGTATTTATGAAAATCACCTCAGAGACATGTATTGTAATGATCAGAATAAATAATTCTTGAATGATTCCTGGTCTTTTGTCACTGGAGTTGGTAAACCTTCTTAGGTGTTTTGTGAAAGGCTAAGGAAGTAAGAGAAGTTGCCGGGTTAACTTTTATCTACGTCTGTTTTTGATCATGCCAGAGAAAAAGGACCACCCCCCCCCCACCCCCGTTTGATTCCAAACCTGAGGCAAGTAATGTATATGTACCATCTCTTCCTTTTCTTCCCTTTTTGTAGTTATTAAACAACAACTGAGATAATTTATATAAAATTGACTATTATTGTTTGCAATAAAAATATTTTGAAATATGAACTTGCAAAACATTCGACTGCATTCTTTTCCTTAAAGCTTATCTTAGTCACAGTGCAGCAAAAATGCAAGTCTCAGAGAATCTTCCGCCTAGTGTTAAATTTCTAGTCTTTTTAAGCTACAAAATAGAGATCAGGACAGAGGTCATAAAACCTGTATTTCAACTATGGAGCACTGAATTTCCCAAGCGAAACACACCCATCAACTTAATTCATAGACATAATCAAATTAGTGACCATAGGGAATGCTCCACATCTCTTATTGTTTTAAGTGCATACACAAAACTGGGGGGAGAAAGCTGTGAAAATGCACAATTTGCACATTCTGTTTATTTAGGTACATATAATAAATTCTACCTTAAAGTCTTTTACTTGGCAAGTTTCTAAAATTATAGTGAAATCTCATTTCTCTGTTATGAAATCTCAGTTTGCTACTACCTGCTCAAGAAGGATTATATATAATATAGTTGTAGGTAGAAATTTCCAAGGGCATATGATTGAAAATAAAAGTCCTAGGTAGTATTTAAAGCAGTCTAATTTAGCTACTTACCCTGGCGTTTTGTCTATTGATGCTGAAGCTGAAGTGTACTTTACAGTATCTTTCTTAGATTGAAATTGCTAATTATCCAAAGAGCAGCTTCCGTGGATGGTAATAATTTATTCAATGATTCATTGTAAGCACCACATTTGGCACAGGGCTGGTATCTTCTACTATGGAGGTTCTCAAGCTCTCAAGCTATTGCTCAAAGAAATATCTGTTAACATGTTTGCATGACCAGAGACAATCTTCTACTAACCCAGAAAGATTTCCTGCATTTATTTTGTCTGATTAATTCTGATGTTTCTCAGTAGGTACAAAGGTAAGAGAACATTTCAAAATATTCCAACTGAACATTTTGAAAAAAATTTATTCAACATTGGAGTGTGTCCATTTACTGAATAACTTTTTTTGCTTTTTTTTTTTAAGTCATGTCTGCACAATGTGGGGCTTGAACTCACAACCCCAAGATCAAGAGTCACATGTTCTACTGACTGAGCCAGCAAGATGCCAAACTCATTAATTTTTTTTTTTTAACAAATGGGATAAGAAGAAGGAAATGAATGCTTTAAAAATATATTAAAGATAGGAAAAGTTAGCTAAGTTGTTTCCAAACATTGTTGATCCTCAACAGGCTATGTCTTGCCCAGTTAAGAAACAAAGGCTACCTTTTAGTCTCACTATAACTGATATTGATCGATATGACCCTCATTCTCTTCCTCCCTTCTTTTCCTCCTCCCTCCCTCCTTTCCTTCCCTTTGCTATATACTAGGGAATAGATCTCAAATGAATAATTACAACTTGACTTGGAAAATTCCTACCCACTCCAATAGTTTAACGGAAGGACAGTGGACAACACGCCCTGAAATTGGGAGGTAGGATAATAAAAGGTAGCAGGGAATGGCCATGGAAGATGTATTGTTGTTTACTGAACTCATCAGCATATTGTTACTCTAAGGAAGATGCTCTAAAAATACACGGTGTCTGCCCTGAGGGGTTAAGATCTAAATTAGACAGGTGAGACAAGCTGGATAGAAAGCCACCATAAGAAAGCCTATGTCCACGGAGTGAAATATCTGAGGTCTATGCAGTTTAAAAAAAATTTTTTTTAATGTTTTATTTTTGAGAGAGAGAGAGGCAGCGTACGAGCAGGAGAGGGGCAGAAACAGAGGGAGACACAGAATCTGAAGCAGGCGCCAGGCTCTGAGCTGTCAGCACAGAACCCGACGCAGGGCTTGAACTCGTGAAATGTGAGATCATGACTTGAGCCGAAGCTGGACGCTTTACCCACTGAGCCACCCGGGTGCCCTGAGGTCTTTGAAGTTTTAAGACTCAACAAAATTCAAGTGGAATTTGGCTCCGAGGGGATAAAAACAAATGTCTCAGTTCTACTCACATGAATTTTCTTCAGTACAGCGTCATAGAAAATATCTTTGGGTCTCAACAAATCTGTGTCTCTGTTCTACTCCTAAGGTGAGTTGGAGAAAATAAAAATCTGTATTACTATCTGGGGCTAAGAACACATCTCCTCACAATGCCTCCATGAAGGCATGAACCTTGAGCCCTGAACCAAGGTGCCCACTCTTTGTGAAAAGGGCAGAGCAGTTAAAACAACTGAGTTGCAGGTCTTTGCTCAGGAAAGATTGGCAATTATGCCAAATTATGTCTAATAGTTTTAGAATGTGGAGAAGTGTTTATTAATGTCTGAGGGGAGGTCCTAAATCTCCTTTTGCAGTTTTGACTTTAATTCCAGTTTTGACTTTAACTGTCATTTTAAAAGATGAAAGAACTGGCTTCATTAAGGAAAGGAGCCTTGAATTTCATTTTTTAATTTAAAACACACATGCACCACACCTATTTCTATTTGACAAGACTAGTTATCTTTCTAAGTTTCTGCCTCATTTGTTCATGACATTTTATTGGATGTTAAACATGAACATCATTCTCTAGTTGAAACCAGTTGTTCCTTTTTTGTCTTTGTTAACTTGCACTGTTGGCTACTGTAGAGTTTTTCATTCTTTGTGGGCTTATAATTGATATTAAATATTTATGAATTTCATTATTCATTTTAAATTTTGAATTCCTTTTCATGAACAGTACTCATAAACTCTGGAAGGGGAGAGAGAAGCATAAATACATAAGTCACCAGACTAAAAAAATAGAATTCCTGGCTCTGTTGTTTGTAGTATTTCAGATTTGCAAGTATTTATTAGCTATGTTATGGCAAGGTTGTGTGTGGGTCCTAGGAAGCAGTTTAGCAAAAGACCCCTGCCCAGGCTGGGACAGAAGACAAAGGTAAAGTCAAACATTAAGCAAAGATTTAAATAACTGACAAAAGCCAGAGAGGAGACATCACCAGACAGTCCCTTGTCAGTTTAACTGAGAAAACACGTGCAGCCCTGGTTTAGAGGAGGTGCGTTTATATTAGGTTGAGGTGACCAGGAAAGTTTTAGAACGGAACTACACGTGGATATTGAAGTGTAGGTATGATTTACTGGGAGAAGAGAAGAGGAAGGGCCAAAGTTTTAAGGAAATAAGGATCTTTATATTGTGCTAATTGTGGCACCATGAGGGGCTCTAGCACTTTCCCTCAATAATGGCCAGAGCTCTCCATTGCTCCTTGAAAAACCCCTGCTAGCGTTCCCTGGGGCTGGATCTGCTTCCACCCGTTGAGTGGAAAAGGACATTGGAAAGTTGCACTGAGTGCTCTCTGCAACTTCTGGGGGCGGGGGTGCAAGATGTGCTCGTCTTCTGAACACGGCAATGCAGGCAGAGTCTGCCCAGATCTGCGGTGTGGGTGCACAGTTCTGCCCAGGCTTGGTTGAGGGAAGCCGGGTTAAGTCTCAGGAGCTGTGGATTGTATAGGAAATGTCCTCTGTCCTGTCTAGTGGCTGTCTTGGTGGATTGATGGGAAGATGTGGAAACTTTGCCGGCGTCCTCCAGTGCCCCTCAGCATGGGCGTGGGCATCACAGTCCACCAAGATTTCACATGAGTGCCAGGGACAAAGCTCTTAACCATCTAAACAGCAGCAACAAATGATTTGGCAGGAAACTATAGGAGAAATACATGCTTGTGAGAAATGGAAACACTCCTGGGTGGCTCAGTCAGTCAAGCATCCGACTTTGGCTTAGGTCATGGTCTGACGGTTCATGAGTTCAAGTCCAGCACTGGGCTGTCTGCTATCAGCATGGAGTCTGCTTTAGATCCTCTGTCCCCCTCTCTGCCTCACCCCTGCCTATGCTTTCTCTCTTCAAAATATAAATAAACATTGAAAAAAAAAAGGAAACACTCCTGAAGCATATATAGTAAAAAGGACAAGTCCCTGTTATTATATCCTCCAGTATTATTTCCTTCCTTGGAGGCAACCATTATTGAAAGTTTAGTGTTGACTTAAAACACAAATGGAAGCATGATACATTTTTAAAAATTTAACAGTATGACTTGGCTTTCCACATCAATACATGTAGATCTACTGCATTCTTTAATTGGCTGCACCATTTTCCATAGTTTGATTGAATGGCGATTTATTTAATGACCTTCCTATTGGTGGGTATTTAGGTTGTATCCCAGTTTCCACTGTAATGAACAATACTACAGTGAACATCCTGTAATATATTTTCGTTCACCCATTCAAGCATCTGTATGCCTAGGTGCCAAGAGGGCTATGCCACAGTGCACAAGTTTAGATGTTGCGTCTAACATGTCAGATGTCACATGTCACTAACATGTTAATAAATATTGCTAAATTGACTCAAAAAGATGGCACCAATTTATGTTCTCACAAAGAATTTATGGGAGGACCCATTTTCTCATTTCTTGACAGCAGTAGGCGTGACCATTCTTTTTTTTTTTTTTAATTTTAGCACTCTGATGGGGAAAAGAACACATTTTTAGTCTAGATTATGATTCCCTTAGATTATATATAATTTCACACGTTAACTGGTAACTTATATTTCCTCTTCCATGAATTGTCAATTTGTGATCTTTATAAAGCTTTTCTACTAGGTTCTTTGCCTCATTGTTTTTTAAATCTTTATTCTCTTCACAATTTATTTAAATGTCCTTTCAAGACAACTTTGGTCTCAGGGAGCCTGATTATTTGAATGAAGAAGGCAGTTTCCAATGCTGGCTTATCATTTGCACCTTCTGGGATGCATGGAAAAAGCCACTGGCCCTGAGGATCAAGAACCTCAGGTTTTCTTCCTATGACTATTTTCAACTAATGGTGTGACCTGGGGCATGCCACATAACCCTCTTTTATTCCCCTCCAGTTTTACTGAGGTATAATTGACAAATAAAATTGTATATATTTAAAGTGTACAATGTGATGACTTGATATATGTGTACACTATAAAGTATCTACTACAATCAGGTTAATTAATACCTTCATCACTTCACTTAGTTACCTCTGTGTGTGTGCTGAAAAGCATTTATAATGTAGCCTTAGCAAATTTCAAGTATACAATACAATATTATTATAGTACCTTATTACACAATTATTATTATATAGAGTCACCATGCTGTACATTAGAGTCTCAGCATTTATGCATTTTAAAATTGTATTCTTTGACCAATATCTGCCCATTGCCCACATCCTTCAGTTCCTGGAAACCATCATTCTACTTTCTGCTTTTACGAGTTTGACCTTTCCTTGTTTGCTTAGATTCTACATGTAAGTAATATCATACAATATTTGTCTGTCTCTGCCTGGTTTATTTCACTTAACCTAATGCCCTCCAGGTTCATCCATATTGTCGCATTTGACAGGACTGCCTTCTTCTTTATGGCTGAATAATATTCCCTTATATATACATAACACATTTTCTTTATCTATCCATCTATCAACAGACAAGTTTGTTTCCATATTTTGGCTATTGTGAATAATACTGTAACGAACATGGGAATGCAGATAATTCTTCGAGATATTGATTTTACTTCTTTTGGATATATACCTAGAACTGCAATCACTGGATCATATGGTAGCTATATTTTTAATTTCTTGAGGACCTTCCATACTCTTTTCCATATGGCTATACCAATTCATATTACTACCAACAGTGTTCAAGGGTTCCCTTTTCCCACATTCTCACTAACATATAATCCTCTTATATTATATTTTTTCCTATTAATAAAATAAAGGGGGATAAAACTAGATAGTCTATGGTGTCCTATATATGAATAAGTCCCAGATTCATAGTCTACCAATTATTCATTCATTTATTCAACAAATGTTCATTAGATGCTGAATATTTTGAAGCACTATACTAGGAGCTGGGCATACAATAGAATGACCCCAACTTCATGGAGTTTATAGTTTCTAGAGAGCAGAGAAGCCACTCTTAATCACACAGGTAAGTCTGTAACTACGTGCTATGAAAGGCCCTTGAAGGAAGGCAATGGGATTCTATGAAAGCTTATAGCAGAGACATGGCATAATATGAAAGGACAGTGAAGATCTGGGAATGCCTCCATGCAGACACAAGTAGTAGTTGACTGTTGAGAGGGGTAGGGAGAGCAGAGTGGTCCAGCAGAGAATAGCATGTGCAAAAGCCCTGGAGGTAAAGGAGCCGAGTTGACCAGCAGTCCCTAAAGCAGCCTGTGTGAAATGGTCCCAATGAGATAGGTATAGGAAGGAAGACCCTATCAGGATTTTTAATAAAAATAAGAAATATACTTTGATAGTACTTAATAGATGGATGAACACATGTGGCCTCATTCATTCAATGCCACAGTTTCATGTGGTTAACTGAACATTCTAAGAAAGAATGGAAATTCCCCAAACCTCTGGGTCATCCACAATATACTAATTTGTTCACTAAGCACAGGGAGACACATTGTAGTTCATACCTGTGGCATGCCAAGTGGCAATTATAGCTGATAATATCAGTTTAAATTAATTCTCACTAAATAGACAAGTAGCTTTAAAAGATTATGGCAAGAAAATCATAAACTGAAGAGGATACATGTACGAATCAATGAGCAACAAGCTCATAGCAGAACTGGCCTCTCTGGTGCCTCAAATAAACTCTCCAGTAGATTTACTACAGGGTAAACGCAATGATGATCTAAGTCACATCTGATCAGAACTTAGCAAAAACAAAAACAAAACCCAAAATGATGAGGAAGACTACTTAAAATAGGTATTTACATCTACTCTGAAACTTCCCTTAAGCTAATGTTGGCTTTAACGCTAAGGAAGAAGAAAATGCATTTTGAAAGAAACTTGGTAGACTGAAGAAAATAGTTTCAAAATGGAGGCTTAGAAATATTTCCAACTCTATGTGATTTTTTTCCTGAAAAAATCATGTGTGTCTCCTACAAAATTCCTAGTATCTCTGCAGTTTAAAAACTTAGAAACAAAAATGTTCTAATCTGTTTTAAAATCCTTCAAATAAAGTTTCAGTGAACTTTGAACTCATGTGTTAATATTAATACTCCCCACCTTCTGATTTGTTTTTAACAGGGAAGATGAAATTCTCTTGCTGAATTTTATTTTATTTTTTTAATGTTTATTTATTTTTTGAGAGTGAGAGAGAGACAGACTATGAGAGGGGGAGGGGCAGAGAGAGAGGGAGACACAGAATCTAAAGCAGGCTCCAGGCTCTGAGCTGTCAGCACAGAGCCCGACGCGGGGCTCAAACTCACAAACCATGAGATCATGACCTGAGCTGAAGTCAGACACCCAACCGACTGAGCCACCAAGGCACCCCAACTCTTGCTGAATTTTAACAAAAGCTCTTTGATTATTGGAGGGTGTGACTGAAAGCCAAGTATGTTATATAGCCAGCCAAGGATGTGCTTCTTCCATTCAGATTTACACATCTTTGTGAAGTAACTGTTTTAGTTTTGACAAACAATAAAGTCAAGTATTTTAAAACAAAACTAGATTTTGAATGATAATAAGAAATAGTCAGTAATATTTAAATTCAACAATAATTTGAATATTCAAATATTCAATACATATTAATATTTTAAGTGAGAGTGAAAAAGTTTTTTGTATTGTTAATAAATAAAATGAAAATTACTTTATTTATGTCATCTTAGCCCATCCTTTTCTAATTTCTATTTACTGTTTTATGATGTGTGACTCTTAATTTACAAATGAATAAGTCTAATAAATTGATGGTGCATGCATACTTCTTAAAAACTGATTTAATCATCAAAATGATTGAAGATCACTGGTACTGGAAAGTGTTAAGAGCTTCTGGAAGAGATGCTACTACGGGTTCAAGGGTTCTGGAAGAGGGATTTGATCTATTTGGAAAGCATGGGGCAGCTGAATCAATTGTTCAATGATCTCGTCATACTGTGGTGCCATTTATAGCTACATATAGATTCCTAATTCGTAATTCACTCCACGCAGGACAATGAACCAACTGTCTGATGATAGCCGATGATAGTAATTTACTAATATTTGTCATTTCAGCTCTCAAGCAAGGTTCACACTCCACCAAGCAAATGGACCATTGATCAAACATAGGTTTGTTCAGGTGACAACTATATTATAGGGTCTGTTTATCTCACTGGCACTTAGGAAATTCAGTCCCTAAATGGATCCAGATGATCTAGCTGTTTCTCTTGTGTGTGTGTGTGTGTGTGTGTGTGTGTGTGTGTGTGTGTTCTATACCAGGGAAGCTAAGAAACAAAGATAGCAGGAAAAGAATAAGAGTATTAAAGAATAAATCCTCTGCCAATACTTTGTCTTTGCATGTGCGTGTGGCAAGGCTCCTTTCTCATTCCCATTCAATCCTGGTTCCTTCTTTCTGTATAGTGACTTCCACTATTTTCTTAAATGATACATCCGATGGCACGAAAGCATACTCTCCTGCATGTGCATGTCACATCCGCGGTTTAATCAATGTTAAAAATGGTTATGAGTTGCCTCACATTGTTTTAATGTGTAGACTCAGGCTGACCGAGAAAAGTTATCTTTTTAATCCAGGCCCTTTTCTATGAGGGTTAGCATCAGTCATTCACAAGGTAGCAGGAATGAGTCATAAATCACTTTATTTCCTATGTTTCACAGTTTCTTCTTGATTCTTCTCCTCAGCTCTTCGGTTGCCGGGACTGATGACTTACTTTGGAGCTTTTGTATCATCCTTCTTGGAGATCATTGCTTTATAAATGACAGTATCTCATCAAAATGATCTTGTGTCCTTTGGCTTTCAAACTGAATTGTATCCCATTAAAAAGAGTTGTTTAGGGAGAGTAGGTCATTTTTATCACAAGTTTCATAGAAGTAAGGTAATGCAAAGAAATATTTTAAAATCAGCCTGCTAGAAAATAAATACTTTGATTTACAGCTAATTTATGATTGTTCCTAAAATGCTTCTTTCTCTCCCATCCCACTACTTCTGCCACAGAAGCCCACCAAAATAACTTTGCTGTGCTGTAATTTTAAAGCTGTAGAGATGGTGTTAGAGTTGTATGTGAAGACCACAGATACATCGGATTAAAATCACCTCACATGTTAGAAGCAAAATAGGAAGCAAAGTAGGAATAAGCCAAATGAGTTGTTACATTAGAAGTAACTGTTTTGTCAAATAAATAGCTCATTAAAACGCCACAGAGTCAACATTAAGAGGTTAGTGCAATATCAAAAAGGTGGAACTGCTGGGCTGCTAATGAATAAATATATGTAAACACACTTCAGTGTAAATAGGTAATTTCTCTGCAATCCTCCTTCCTTCCCTACCCCTTAAATAAAACCTATAAACCAGAGGCACCAGGGTGGTTCATACAGTTAAGTACCCAACTTTTGATTTTGGCTCAGGTCATGATCTCAGGGTTGTGAGATCAAGCCTTGCATCAGGCTCCACACTCACACTCAGCACAGATTCTCTTAAGATTCTCTCCCCCGCCACCCCCCACCCCCGACGTCTCTGCCCCTCCCCCGCTCACTGTTGCTCTTTCTCTAAAAACAAAAAAAATCTGTAAATCTGTTAATAGTCTGTTTTGTTCTAAAGTAGAGAAATAAATGGTGCTAAACAGTGGTTCAACCTAATAACAACAACAACAACAACTAACTTGTCAAGAGCACTGATTAAATGCTAGGAATCATGCTAAGAACTCTACTTTCATTATCTTATATAGATTAAGGAGCAGAGTTAAGCAACTTTACCAGTGAATGCAGCTGGTGAGTGTTGTACTGAACGTTGCATCCAGGCTTTCTGACCACAGAGTTCACATGTTTAATTAGTATGCCATTTTATTTTATCCACATTTATTTCCTGATGAATTGAATGAGCAACATTCACCTGTCTGTAATACTTTCCCTCCTATAAGTGCTTGGCACTCAATGTTTATAACTTTTCCTCTTGTCTTGCCCCTGTTTCATAATTACCTACCTTCCAAATATATTTTGTCTACTGCTGTCCATGTGGTCACAAACATGTCTGTTTCCTTTTTTTTTTAAATTTTTTTAAACATTTATTTATTTTTGAGACAGAGAGAGACAGAGCATGAACTGGGGAGGGGCAGAGAGAGAGGGAGACACAGAATCTGAAACAGGCTCCAGGCTCTGAGCTGTCAGCACAGAGCCCGACGCAGGGCTCGAACTCACAGACCGTGAGATCATGACCTGAGCCGAAGTCGGACGCTTAACCGACCAAGCCACCCAGGCGCCCCAAACATGTCTGTTTCATTAGAGCTCTCAGCCCAATACCTTGCACAAAGCAGGAACTGAATTAGAAGAGGGCTGAATGAGTGAATACTTAGCTGTTTCCCAGCAAAGCCTTCTCTATCATATGTCAAAAGGAACACTTTGTTTTGATCACTCTGCTTTTTAAACCCCAGGTCACCTTATTGGTTTACTTGCCCCTTATGAAAATAGTTGAAATCCTCTATCTCTTGTAAAAATCAGTTCTTGCATCTAGCACTTTACAAGCATACACACACATATTTTATCTTTTGCAAAAGTAGGGCTGGCAGCTTGCAGTGGGTTTTGAAGCCACTGCTGGCTTCTTGCTCAGTAGTGCTGTAGGCTGACTATGTAAAGTTCTCTCATCCTTTCCTGGGAGGCGAGCACCCCTACAGCAGATGGTTTTCCAATTTTTCTTCAGTTTACTAAAACTCAATTTATACCGGTGATCTAACTCCATGAATGTATAATACCCACTGAGTAGCAGACATTCAGGAAACTATCAGAAACTGTCAGAATTCCTTGCAATTTTGAGTGAGTGACTGATTGAGCAGCCCTAGGTATCTCTGAGACTCAGTATGAAAAGAAATATCCATGGATTTATGTCACCTTGTGGAGTTCCTAGTGATTAGCTCTTGGGCATTGTTTAAAAACTCTTTCAGGATAAGTGATGTTTGTAAATTGATTTGTGCAAACACATATATATAATTTATTACCTTGTCATTTGCATGATGAGTTAGTTTGTTTTCTTCTGCTGAATACTCTTCATTTCCTGAGAACGCTGAAGAACAGTATCATTCTGAGCTGGAAGACAAAACCAGCAGAGGGGCCATTGATGCATTGCTAATGCTCTTCTAGGTCCCTCTGTTCCAAGCTACTATTTGAAAATATTCAACATACAAGTGAATCTTACAACTTTAATTTCTTTTTACTATTTGTTCCCCCATGGGTACTTTCATGTATATGTATGTGTATATGGATGAATGTGTGTGCGGTTAAAATTATTGTTAGAAATAGTCTCTGCATGTATTATCACGCTTTTATACACAAGTGGTAGTATATTGTAGTCATGCCTCTGTACCTTGCCTTTTGCATTGGTTTCATCCTCCTATACCATAGTGGACATTTGATGGCTGCCTACCCAGTGTCCATTCTCTCCTCCTTCCCCAAAGCACTCAGGTTTTCATTTACTTATCTGTGCTCCCCTACAAAGCTTCTAGGAGGCATGCCACCCTAGGCTGACTGGCCAAAAGTAACCAGTATTTTCCATTCTCATGGCATATGATTTAAGCTCGAACTATCAAGATGAACTTCAGGGCTCCTGTTTGGAATTCTGGGGCAGACACACTCTCTTTTCCTTTGAAATGGAGCAAGAAACCCTAATTATGGTTGATAAGTCTCCCACTACCATGAGAGAACCAGGCTTGGGATGAAGCTATTATCTTTAACAGCAAAAGCAGAGAGATGAGAAGAAACTGAGTCCTTGAGGATTTCCCATTTATGTGACTCAATAAATCTCCTTTATATTTAAATCAGTTTGCAGTGGATTTTCTGTTACTTGCAACATAAAGCCTCTTATCTGATTTAGGTATGTATAAATCTACCTTATTCTTTTTAATGGCCTTAGGATGAACACATCATAATATACTTAACGAACATTCAGGTTATTCCAGTTTGCTGGTACTAACCATACCATAACAGGTAACCTTACATGTATCTTCACACACATATTCAAGTCTATAAGCAGGATAAATTCTCGGAAGTCGAGCTGGAGATCTTGGGATATGTGTATAGTTAATTTGATAGATTATATTTGGGAATACAAAGAAGTAGTGAAAAAGTTGCCTTTAGGGCATGGAATGTAGTGAATGGGTATTCTCTGTATATTCTTATTAAATGAATTTTAAAAACCATGTGGAGGAGCAGTGGGTGGCTCAGTTGGTTAAGCATCCAACTTCAGCTCAGGGTTCATGGGTTTGAGCCCTGCCTTGAGCTCTGTGCTGACAGCTCAGAGCCTGGAGCCTGCTTCAGATCCTGTCTCCGTCTCTCTCTGCCCTTCCCTTCCTCATGCTCTCTTTCAAAAATAAACATTAAAAATTTTTTAAAAATAAATAAAACATAAAAACCATGTGGAATACTACATCTCTTAGAAGAGGAAAAAAAAGTTGCACTTAGAAGCATTAAACTGTGTATCATTAAATTGTCCCTGGGTGGCTCAGTCGGTGTCGTATCTGACTCTTGATCTTGGCTCAGGTCTTGATCTAGGTCGTTGTGAGTTAAAGTCCCTGGTTGGGCTTTGAACTGAATTGAAGCCTACTTAAAAAAAAAAAAAAGAGGGTATCTTTAAAGGCATCTTGGAAATAATGTGTTCCAGGGCTCCAAGTTAGAAATGAGGAAACTGAACTCCTGGGCAGTTCAGGGAATTGTTCACACTGCAGTTGAGAGCAGGCCCAGGGATGACAGTAGTTGTACCCATATGCAGAGGTGACATGTCTAGCACGAGTTCACTATCGCCGGCACCCACGCTGGAGCTGCCAAGTGCCCTGAGCTACACAATGAATCAAGCATATAAATAAATCCTAAAACAATGAATTCTTGCCATGCTCCTGCAGGGAGGGGGCTAGTTGTATTTTAGGAGTAGGAAACTGAGGAACTGAGACTAGCTCCCTACCAGACAGTGCACAAGAATCAGGCCTCCAGCCCCACAGCGCCACAAGCTGCATTTACATCTGACATTTTCCAAGGGTCTCCTACTGAGAAAAGATGTGCAAAAGAATGCTAGGCTTTGTGATGCTAATGCAGAGAGAGGGGCCCCAGCCCACTCCTTCTTTTTATTGCTCTGAAAGTCAGAGGGCTCCTCGGGTGTGTTCTCTGCAAAGGTCTACCCAGACTGCCCTGCTCCAGGAAAGAACAATTACAAGAATCAAACAGTCAAGCAGCTATGCAAGGACTTGGAAAAATTATAATACAGAAGTTCATGCCTGGGAGATACAGGGTTTTTCGGGTTTACTTTACTTAAACAAAAGGTCACAAGTGTGTTTATTTATTGAACACATTACAAAAATCTCTTAGTGTTTCTTCCCTTAAATGTCCGCAGTTCAATTTTTCCTCAGTCCAATGGCTAATACTAACTCCTTGGTGTTGCTCCCACCCTTGAATTTCTTTACTTGCGGAAAATCACTTGTTTCTCTTTGCCGGCAGAAAAAATGTGAATTTTAAAATGAAAAGTATCCTTTAGTGCAACACCTTTTATTTTACAAATGAGCCAAGGGGACTCCAGTGATTTAAAGGCTATCCAGCAAGTCTATGCATAGCTTTGTGGAACAGCTAGGTTTCTGGGCTCTGTGCCCCATAATATCTCCAAATATAGAATCATAGAATTAATTTTCTTTAAAAAATTATATTCACCAAAGAATAGAAGCATCTCACCATATTTACAAAGTCATTTTTCTAAAACATACATACTGTTAGCTGCTTAAGAGAATCTTTATTTTTAGAGGTTCATGTAGAAGCTTATAGGTATGACATTTCATGATCCCAGTCTATTTTAAAATGCTTCAAGAAAAAAGATGAAGCAAAATGCAAATGTAAACAATTGTTAGATCTAGGTGATGGGAAAAGGGTGGTCCTTACACAATTTTCTCTACTTTTTAAAAAATATTTGAAGATTTTTTATAGGACAGGAAGAAAAAGCATATTAACATAGTATGCATAGGGCGCCTGGGTGGATCAGTCAGTTAAGTGTCCGACTTTGGCTCAGGTCATGATCTCACAGTTCATGAGTTCGAGTCCCGCACTGGCCTCTGTACTGTCACCTCAGAGTCTGTAGCCTTCTTCGGATTCTGTATCTCCTTTTCTCTCTGCCCCTCCCCTGCTTGCACTCTGTCTCTCTCTCCCTCAAAATAAATAAACATTAAAAAAAATTTTTTTTTAAAAAACCATATTATGCATGTCCTGGAATTCACAAGTTCCATTTTTCTGAAGTAATACATGTTCACTGATGAAAACAGAGAGCAATGGTCCACAAAAGAAAAACAAAGTAACTGTAACCTGTTCACAGCCCCATTCAGAGCCAATTATTATCAACGTTTGGGGGGTATATCCTTTTAGTCAGTGTTCTACATATAAATTCACAAGCATGTATCCACAAGTGTGGTTAATACCTTACAGTCCATTTTATAATCATATATTTAACAACATATAGTAAATATTCTCTCATTATTAATTATTTTCTGTATCTTTTCAGGGATGTAGAGTGATTTGTTATTATTTATTTAACCCATCTCCTCTTCAGGCCATTGTGAGATTTCCCCCAATGTGTAAGTAATAGCAAATCTCTGATGAGCATTCTTGGAGCCCAGGCTGAACACATCCGCGATTATTTCCTCAGCAACATTACAGAGCCTTTTTTACATGTCAGGCACTTTAGTCAATAAGGGCTTTACATGCATAATCTTATTTAATCTCCTAACTGATGAGTTATTGGCTTTTATCACTCTCATTTTATAGATAACAATTTTAGGCTGCAAGGTAAGTACACGGACTTAAGCCTGTGTCTGGCAGTCCCCAAAATTCATGTTCTGAGACATGAAGCTCCCTCTTTTATGTGTCCTGGATGTGAAATTGCTATGAACTTTTCAGAGATTGTGTACATGTATCATTATATTGCCTTCCAGAAAGCGGTAGCACTTATCTTGCCCCATTATTGGGTTAAAAAAAAAAAAAAAAAAAAAGATGCCAGATTGATTTAATTTTGAATTCTTATGGCTTATAAAACAGTTGAGTTTTTTTTAATAAGACTTTTCCTTGGATAAAGAAAGTCTCCATTTCACTGTTGAAAGTAAGACCACTGCTACAGTTTTCTCCTCTTCACCTATGTTTCCCCTTTACTTCTCTTGGATTTAAAACACCAACTAAGTGATGTTCATTGGCTCAAATGCATGCATAGCTGGCCTGGTAACCCACCAATGTTTGATACTGCCATTGCAGCCGGATCGTGCTAGTCACCACTCCTGGTCAATTAAAATCGGTGTTTTACTCCTTTTCCTGGGCACACAGCTACCTTTTCTAGGCTTCCTTGCAGCTTGGTGTGGCCATTTGACTGAATTACAGCTAATGGAATGTGAGCTGACGTGGCCAGTGGAAACCTCATCCACATGCTTTTCCATCTCATTCTCCCTCCCAAATGAAGAACAGGGACAAGCTCAGGGAGCCCAGAGAAACCATGTCCTGAGGATGGCACATCTTTCCGCTGAAGTCTCTGAACAAAATCATGGCATAGAGCACTGGACTGTTACATGAGGAAAGAATAAAATCATTCTTTTTCAATGTGTGGAGCCATTGAAATTCTGAGGTTTGTTATAGCAGCTAACATGATCTTGACCAATACAAGGGTTTTTGCTTTATATGTTTTGAAGACCATGGATACTTCTGTTGGATTCTTTCCAATTTGTCATGGAAATCTGATGCCTTTGCAGTGATGCTCACTTGAATCATTATTGTGTAAGTCTGATACTTGCTCGGAGAGATGCTGTGTTCTTGGGGAGGAATAAAATAACAGTCTAGTTTATTTTTGTTTTAAAAAACTACTTTTTAATTTTTATTTATTTATGTATTTTTGTACTTGGGGGAAGAAAGGTAAGTTAATCATCCTCATCAGTGCCTTGTACAGGATAATCATTGGCCTCTGGAGGATCCCTCACTTGTTATAATTATGTTTTTCCTTCATTCCTGATACTCCCATTTCTTTCTCTCTAGTAGATATACATTCTAAGGTGTCTGATGTATTCACTTGGATTTGTATGTATTCTTTTGCTTGAGTTTATTTATTTATTTTGAGAGAGACAGAGACAGCGCAAGTCGGGGAGGGGCAGAGAGGGAGAGAGAGAGGGAGAATCCCAAGCAGGCTCCACACTGTCAGCACAGAGCCCGATGCGGGGCTCAAACCCATGAACTAACTTTGAGATCATGACCTGAGCTGAAACCAAGAGTTGGATGCCTACCTGACTAAGCCACCTAGGTGCCCCAGATTTGTATGTATTCTTATAGCATTGGTTTTTGTGTTTAAATAGTGCTATAGATCTCATTTCATTTCTTACCATTTTCACTCAACAAACTTTTCATAACCCATTTTATGTATTTATCTCTAATTTAATTCTACTTGTTGCGTAGAATACCACCTGTCTTCTCCTAGAGATGGATTTCTAGACTGCCTTGACTCACCACCGCCATACATAATACAGTGGTGAACAGTATGTGCCCTGTTACGGCTCTGCAAGAGTTTCTCTGGGAGATCCCTGGGGTTGCTGGGTCATGGGACATAAGTGCTGCCAGGCTGCTTTCCAGAATGGCTCACCAATTTACGTTCACAGTGTATACAACCTCTCATGACTCTACATTATCCTCACCAATTGGCATTACCCTCCCTTCCAACTTGTTTCCATTCTGATAAGTGCAGAATAAACTTTCATCTGTTTTAATTCATATATCTCTGATTAATAACATATGTGTGCAACTCTTAGGTAACGTCTTAGCCATTCAACTTCCCCTTTTGTGAATTGTCCGTGTTTCCAGACAAAACAGTAGATCCTTCCATTTCCTCATAATCCACATGGAAATCCTGTAGGAAGTGTGAAAAAAATATATATTCTGGCTCTTTCTGGTGTCCAAGAAAGTTCTCTCTAGGTAATGTCACTGGTTATCTACAACCTGATAGACTCATTCATTCATTCACTCCAGAAAAATGTGTCAGGCACTTTATCATATGTTAGGGATACAGAGGAAAATAGAAGTTATGTGGCTCCTGGCCTCTTGGCACCCATGAAATGATAGAAGAGATAGATTTGTGTTTGTTGTTTTACTTTCTGGAGAAGTAAACATCAAGGTATGAGCTACTTATATCTTGATACTTGGTAAGATTTCTCTTCCATCTTTCTTTTTTGCAATTGAATTAGAAGTGTCCCTGGTAAGTACGAACTGGTACAGGTCAATGGATGCTGCTGACAACTAACAAAAGAAAAAAACCATATTGCTTCCAACACTTACTAACTCAGAAACTCAATGAGGCATCTTTTCTTAAAAAGAAAATCTTAAGTACCAAGATGTTTTACCAGCATATACCCTCCCTAGAAAAAAAGAGCTGTAATCTAATCCCCCCCCCCCCCACCCCCACCAGATTTGTAGCTAAAGCAATGAAGTTCAGAGGGATGTAAAAAAAATCCTCAGTGTAGAGCCTTCTGGAGCTCTTCCCAATACACCACCCTGGTTCTATTTTTTTTTTTTTTTAATGTTGTTTTCATTTGAAACTAGATTCATGCAGCTCGCTCATGCAAAATGAGAATGAAAAAAAAATTTAGGGTCTGGAAAGGAAGAGAAGGATTAAATTAAGAGTTCTGCTAGGATGTAGCCATCGTGATCTAATGCACCACGGGCAGTGCAGCTTCAGGGAATACTGACTTTCAAGGGCTGGCACTCCGGAGGACAGCTGGCCCTCAGCTGGTCATGTTGCTGGCCTCATGTTGCCTCATGAAGTGTCTCCCATAAACTCAACTGATGCTATTTAGGATTTTTTTTTTTTTTTAAACATGCGGCACAGGAAATTTTTCCTCAGTGCGTGTAAGCGCTGTTTGATTCCCCAAAGAAAAAGATTTGGCAAGTCAGTTGAGAGGAAAGTAGAAGGCACTGAACACATGAGCACATTTTAACAATGTCCAAGTGTAACTTTTACTGCCAACAGTAGACATGCACTGGAACTTGAAACGCAGCCCAAATGCTAAAAGCAGTTGTTTTTATCTGTGAGGAGAATGTTGCGGTTTCATTCTGAGATGAGTCACTTTGTTCTGATTTATCCAGTTAGTAAATGTATCTGATTTGTTTTCATTAGGGAGTTGAAAGTTTGTTTTTGTTTGTTTTGTTTTTATTTTTGTAACAGTAAAGAAAACTATTAGGTCTGGTAAGAAAATGAGGAAACCAAATTTGAGTGAAATGCTCAATGAAGATAAAGCCAAGATATCACCTGCCATGGACAATGAAGAGGGCTTGGAGTCCTGGCATTAAGAGGGAGACTTTGGAATTCAGAAGCCTAGTATTTTGCTGTCAGTATTTGACAGCATCTTTACAAGGCTATCTTGGGTTGCCAAATCAGAAAACTAAGCCTTTTGTGCGGTGTGATCTTAATTTTGTCCATTCTATTAAATGATTTCATGATGGGATACAGGTGACATTTATGCATTTGCTAAAAAAACAAACAAACAAAAAAACAACTTTGTTTCTCTAGGCCTACTCTGCAGAACTAGATCACTTGGTCTAACTAATCAGTTAGCTAACCAATCTGATGAAAAATATTTACTGAGTGCCTACTACCTGCAGGCATTTTATGGGTCAGTTGATGCTATGACTTTGCTGGCAGGCAGACACTGTGACCAAAGAATTCAACCACAGTTATATTAAAGCTGTCAATTGTTTTCCTACGCCTTTTGTTTCAAACAAATTACAACTACAATGGCACTTTTTCCCATTAACTTATTTTTCTTCTTATTCTTTATCCTAGAGACGTAGTGCATGATATAGAATTTTAAATGTATATATTTGCAAGACCAAAACCACTTGTTTGAACAATTTTATCTAACAAATAATTTCATCATATAATAAATAGTCTGTATTATATTGATATATAATGCAGGTTTTATCTGGTAATAAATATTCTCACTGAAGTATAAGCAGTGCTGAGCCATCCATGAACTGGGTCAACATGTTTTGAAGACATGAAGTGATCAGGTGCCATTCTGAGTTCTCATTTAAATCTGCTGTGTTGGAGGGATAGTGGATCTAAGCCAACTTTGCGACTGTAAACAATTTACTCAAATATAAAAAAAAGGAGGGGGGGAACAAAACTGCTTGGAAACATTTCTTTCCATGGTTGTGTTTCAAGTCACCTAAGATTACCAATGCATGGTGAACAGTATTTTGTCTTAAACTTAGTGGAGGGGATTGTCATTGTAGTGGCTTTTTGTCCGTGAAGAATTTATCAGGCTCACTCTCTGGCTTCCATCACTCTGTAGGACAGAAAAGCCTATTTCAGTATCTCTGGGCATACCTAATATTTAGAAAGGTAAGCCTGTGTAGCAAATGTGAAAGAGCTCCTCTACATACCCTGATGGCTTTACTCAACCATGTTTCCTCTTTTATCATTTGTTGGAAAAACCCTTTACTATCTCTTCTTAGTTCCTTGTCCTTTGTTAGCTACAAAGAGCAGATTTTCTTTTGTAAATCCTTAGTAATTAAATGAGCACTTCAGTGGCTGTAGCCTTCAATGGCCTGTTTCCTAGGTTTTTGCCTTTGACAGTCATATTTTGCAAAGGCCCCTGAGATGACTCGGCATCTTCCCCTACTTAACACTAAACCAATTGAAGCCCGTGCTCACTGCGCGAAGGAGGAAAAGATTCATTAAGGGCACTTCATTAAGGAGCTGAAATGGGACGCTCTAAATGCGCCCGAACCAACTGCAGCCCAGAGGCGCTGTCTATTAGGAGAGCCACAAAGACAGTTTCGGAAACTGAACTCCAGCTCCAGTGCATCGGATTAGGGAGAGTGATGGGATTAGTGTTTAATGACTTGGGGCAGGAGACAAAGGGAATTTCGACAAAGAGGCTTAGATATGGAAGAATTAACACTCTATTCCAACCAGGCCTCTGATGACTTCCAGCATTCTTTTCAGACTCAAAAGCCAAGGGAAGAAGAAGAAAAAAAAAAAAAAAAGATGAGCAAAGCTTTAATACTTTCCTAACTTTTTTTTTTTATTACAACAACAATACAGAGGAAATAAAAGAACCCTCTTCAGTCCCTTGCACTTGAAACCTCTTTTAAAAATAAGCATCTACAATTGTATAATTAGCGGCAAGGTGAGCTTGCCCAGGGCTCCCAGCATGTGCGCCAGAATGCCTCTCTGCTTCCCAACACTAGAGCAAGTCTCACGCCAATGCGGACACCGAAGCAAAACCCATGGTAGCAGAGGACCAGCTAAGTGGCTTTAAAAGTGCTTCCCTCTCCCTGGCTGTTTATGTTACAGGTGCAACCAAAGGGCCAGAGAGAAACTGCTTCATTGTAAAACCTCCTCCTGGCCCCATCTGGCTCAGACTCCAATGATTCCAGTGTCTATGGCCTGAGAAGTGCTTCATGAAACGAGGTGATTATCCTGCGTACGTGAGGGGATAACTTTGGAAATGTGCTTGAAGGTTGAAAGTGCTCTTGAAAAAGAATCAAGTCAACTTGGAGCAGGGCAGGCAATGTTGGAGCTTATCTATAGCATTTCTCCTTGCTTGGACAAGAACACAGTATCATTATCTAAACACGAAGCCAAATTTAAGTGGCTGACCCTGGAGTGGAGTATTATTCCTCAGGCTGTTAAGTAAATAGACTCAGAGCACCAAATGCCTTCGAGCAGTAAGTGTGTGATTATGCCCTGCTGCTGCAAATGGCAAAATGCAGGTGCAAATGTTACTGTAGGCAAAAGTACAATCCAAATAGTGCCGTAAATGAGCTCGCACTGTAAACCAATTCAACGTGTTCTTATTTTTAACCGAACTAAATCACTTGCAGAAAAGCTGGGTATTCATTTCATGTATTAGCCTGTATGAAATGGTCTTGGAGCAGTTCTAGACACCAAGGTATTATTTAACCCGTGTGGTTTAGTGGGACAATGGCAGCCCCCTGCCGTAATCCATTCAGGGGCAATACCGGCAGTCAGTGTGAAATTAAATACATTACAGGGAAAGAGCTTAATGCGTTTTATAGGCAGTTGTTCATCCACATCAAACTTTAGTTTTTAAAATCCGAACATTTGATCCCACGACAGGAACCGTGCTTCAAGTCGGAGATCGCCACGCTGTGCTGATGGAAGGTAGAAAAGAGGCAGAGCCCAGACTTCAGTTAAGGTCCAACTGGCTGAAAGGAACCATTTCCAATCATCTTAGCTCTGTTGGGCCACTCAGATGCCAAAGGCCCAGGTAGCATCTGATCAAGTTGCTACAGGGCTCAGACCTGCGTTTATTGCCCCTTACTTTTCTGCTAACATTTTTGCTTGAAGGATCGATGTTTTTCCAGTGTAGTGCAAGTCCCTTTTCTCATAGCTAAATCGTAGTAGGGTATAATGGGCTTCCCTCACCTCACTCCCAGTCTCTCTTGACCCCAACATGGTCTAGAAGTCTGTTCTTTGTTAAATTGAAAATGTGTAGAAATTTTTATAGAGATCTTCAGCTATATAAATAGCTTTGAAAATTGTTGTAACTTTAAAAACAGGTCAAAAAGGAAATTGAACAGCTAGTGAGTTTCATACCATCCAGTCAGCTTTTTGAAGGGCTGCATTGGTCTTCCTAGTAAATGGTTGCTTTTATTGTTGGGGTTTCTGCCATTTTTTTTTTTTTTTTGAGGCAGCTTTTAATAGAAAAGGGAGCTTTGGTGGAATTTTCTGATAGAATGTCAAATATATCACTAATGGCTCCTGCCACCACATTCAAACGTCAAGAGCAGTTTTTGTCATGGGAGTGTGACCTGCATTCCATGACACTCCTTGCTGAGCATCCAATTCTCCATGAATATTGATGACTTCCTCAGATGGGTGGTGACCCCAGTGTGGTTCCCAGGCAAGTTCCTGAACTCTGTTGGCTCACAGGTGGATCCTGTGTCCTCATAGATGGTGGCTTTGTGTTTTGGAAACTTTCAGACCAAACTCTGCTTCTTTGGGTACAAAATTTATCAAAAGGTTATTCTCTGGTATCTTTTTTCAAAAGTGGAACAGGTTTGTTTATAGCTCTTTAAAATATGGTGAAACTTAGAACTGCTTTTTCCTTAGTACTGTGTTGAAAGTGTAAGAACTTAAAAACAGTGATTCTTAACTTTGGATGGGGGGAAGGAGGAGCAATACAATTATGCTAGGGGTCCAGTAATCCACTTGTTGTAAGCATTCTCTAGAACCTGAATAAATAACACGTGTCACACATAGACGGTCATTTAAAAAATAATGTCTATAGATGTTATTATGATTAACACATTCAAAGTTATTTGAAAAGGTTTACTGAGATTATAGTCATTTTTATCATTATGTGTTTTCTCAAGCCATACCAAAAGTTCAACTCATATCACATAGGGGTCTGACACTTTTTTGTAGGGGTGGGAGGGTATGATATGGACCTCTATCAATGTCAGTAATAAAAACCCAACTCAAACTAGCTAAAGCCAAAAGTAATTTTTCTCTGGGCTCAGGGAGCTCAGAGATATGTTGAGCTCTGTTTGCCTTTTCTTGGCTTCAAGCAGGCTTGTCCATGGGGTAATGAGAGGGTCATGGTCCTTGCTACATGATTACATAGTCCTAAACTCTGTTGAAGTCAAGAGAGACTTTATGTCAGCTTCCATATCAAACTCTAAAACAGAATTCAGATTACCCAGCTCTACTTAATGGGCCTATCTGTGCACTAACCACAAGGGTTAAGGTGAAGAAGGCAATCTGATTGGTCAGCCTGAATCACATAATCACTTCTTAAGGGGAGGAGAGGTGGAGTCCCTTGATTTATAGCCCTAACAGAGTCACATAGAGAGAAGGAGGGGGCAATTTCCAAACAAAAAAGGAGGTGATGAACAGGCAAGCAACACTGGCTGACTGCAGGAGGGTTTCTCATATTTACACTTATATTTATAAGGCTTCAGAACCGCTATTCTAGTGTTACTGTTATTATTTTTGACATTTTAACTAGGATCCTCCAACAAGTATTACAAGTCAGCTAAGCACAAAGGAGGCCATTGGGAATACCCTGAGGGGTACTGTTTTGCAGCCAATCCCAGTTGTGGTTTGTGTACCTGAATGTGCTTCAGAGGAGAAGAAGAATGAGCTGTTTGAAGGGCTGCTGCCAGAAGACAAAAAAATCATAATTTCCTTAAGATTCAAATCTCAATTCTTTCCTGTAAGTTTAAGGCAAAACAAAATAAACTCTCACTCTCTCTCTTTCACACACACACACACACACACACACACACACACACACTCCACCACCAACATCACCATTACTGCCCCCAAATGGATACAAGTTATAAGGGTTAATTCCAAAAACACTAAAAGTATTTATTTTTTAATTAGTGTGTACTTTTGGTACAGGCACCCTAGATAGGAAAGGTCATCCCTAGATCCAGAGCTCTGAATACCATGACTCTCCTTATTGCTAATCTCTAGGTCAGTCCTGTCTCTGCTTTTCTTCCTGGATAATTCGCTCCTTCCCAGGAATTAATACTTCTGTAATTAGTGCTTATTTCTATTCTTCATGCCCTTCTCCATCAGTCTCTCCACCTTTACCCCTTCTGGCCTTACTCCTCATTTCCTTAAATTTCCCTATTTTTTCCCATTCTTTGAAATCAAATCATTTTAAGTCCCTACTTTACCTTTCTCAGCTATAGGCATATGGAAACTGGTATAATGTGAAGAGTACATTACTTGACTCTTACAATCATAATGATGATGATAATGATGACGATGATGATGATGATGAAAATGAATATTAAGTGAGCTCATTATTTCATAAGCACTCTCTCAATATTATAATATATAATCTTTACACTGACCCTGTTAAGTTAGTAGTTGTATGTTAATTTTATTTATAAGGGTTACTCAGTTTTTGAACCCATTTATGATGTTTGAGAAGTTCCTTATAATATGAATTGTGATGGAATTTCCCAGTATAGAAGCCAAAAAATGTTCAGATACTTGTTGCCATAGACTCTCTTGCACCTACGGTGTGGACACATGACCTACACTCAGCCAAACACAGAGGTACCTGCCTTAGACTTTAAGTTGATAGCTAGACATACAAAAAAGCAGGCAAGTGGATAATTTATTTTTCAGGTAATTGTGGCTTCAACATTCCATTTCCAGGGTCTTCAGGAGCTGTGTAGTAGGCTGTGGCATCCAGTGTCCAAGGCTAGTAGCAATAGTGGATAAATCCCATTATTCAATGTCAGCAGCTCCATTGACAAAGTCCCTATCCAACTAACTTTGTAGTATACTTTGGGCTATGCTTCTGGCTATTGCCTAGACTCCTTTCTTCTGCCATTTCTGAACCTGGCTCTCCAGTTTCCTAATATGCTCAGAAACATAAAATATAACATAGATGCTGTTCTGGAGTTGGGCAATGTAGAAGCCTTATCCTTGAGTTCCCTCAGATCCTTGCAATAAATTCCCTTTTACCTAAATCAGCAGCTATAGTTAGTTTATATTACTTGAAACAAAGAATCCTAACAATACCAGGATGTTATTTTTAATTCCATTTTATGGATTTGGAAGCCCAAGCTTAGAGAAACAAATACATTGTATAAAGTCAAACAAATACTATCAGATTCAGGCTGACTTGAGAGCTTATATTCATCTACCACCCCTCAAACAAGTGGGAAAGAAAAGACTGTATCAGTAAATGAGATTTGTCTGAATATAACTTAGAAAGAGGTAGGCACCCTTGATTAAAGTCTCAATTCTGGCAACGTCTTTTCCAAAGTCACAGCTTATTCAGATAACCTTTCTTTATCTAGAAAGTAAAAAGTTTGGTCTAGATCAATGGCTTCTAATTATTGGGGATAGGGGTCATAGAACCATGAAAAAAAACCATGCAAGCTATGGCTCTCCTTCTTAGCAAAGCACACATACAAATGTGTTACATCCAATTTCACCCCAAGCCCATCATCCTTTGATCTCAGTGAATCCCAGGCTGAGAACCCAGAACTAAATGACCTCTTACTTTGGTCTTTCCAAGTAAAATGCTGTATGATTCCATTGTCTGAGTGAATTTGTTACAATGATTGAGTTCAACTTCTCTCTCTCTCTTACATACACACACACACACACACACACACACACACACACACCATGATCTCAGGACAGGGGTTTGAATTAATCACATTTCTCAGTTTATAGTGTACTATCATCATTAAGACAAGACATTTGAGAGTCCTGAAGTCATGCAGTATTAGGTGGCAACTACCTAAAGGATCTAGGGTTATTTGGCCTTGAGAAAACACTCAGACACAATGATTTGTATCCGTTACTTCAAGTAACTGATAGTTGCTGCAAATAACTGAAAATCTAACCAAAAGTGGCTTAAGCAATAGGATATTTACAATCTCATGTAACAAGAAGTTTGAAGATGAGAGATACAGAGTTGGCAAATACACTTAAGGACATGGGTTCCTTTCTTCTCTCTATTCTGCCATGTCATAGGATGTGGCTTGGCCCTAGCTCCTCAACATGGGGTGGCACTTCTGTAATTTTTTTTAACATTTATTCATTTTTGAGAGACAGAGTGTGAGTAGGGGAAGGGCAGAGAGAGAGGGAGACATAGATCTGAAGCAGGATCCAGGCTCCAAGCTGCCAGCACAGAGCCTGATGTGGGACTTGAACTCACGAACCATGAGGTCATGACCTGAGCTGAAGTCGGACACTTAACCGAGCTACCCAGGTGCCCTGGCACTTCTGTAATTTCTTTTTTCATGTTTTTATTTATTTTTTGAGAGACATAGAGAGACAGCACAAATTGGGGAGGGGCAGACAGAGAAGGAGACACAGAATCCGAAGCAGACTCCAGGCTCTGAGTTGTCAGCACAGAGCCCGGCGCAGGGCTCGAATTCACAAACTGTGAGATCAAGACCTGAGCCGAAGTCGGACGCTTAATGGACTGAGCCACCCAGGCGCCCCCACTTCTGTAATTTTTTTAAGAAAGCATGTTGACTTCGGCCGTTAACCATTATACAGTAACTAGTGTCAAACTTGCCCTCTCACTGAAAACAACTATAAAACTTGACAAATAAATAAGACAATTCCTTTCAAGTACTGGATAACAGGCAGGGGACTATGATCCTCAAGAGAAGGGAAATACACAAGACTAGCCATGCTTTTTTGCCTGGTAGCACTTTCTTGTTGTAGTACAAGGAAATGGAATCAAACAGAACAATAGCTCTGCTGAGCTGAGGAAGCAGAGATCAGAGTTCTAGGCTCCTGAAGTAGCTGGAATTTCCTGGGTAGGGTATTGGAGAAGAGGAGAGCTGTGCACAAGGGCATGTACATTTATGAAAATTCCTTGGCTGAGGGCTGGGCTATGCAGATAAAGGTTGAAATTCCAAGAGACATGACACAGATAAACTGCTGTGGGGATAAAAAATGAACAGTAATAACAGAGGCCAAGCACTTTGGGAAGATGTTGGAATTCTCGCCATTGAAGAAACAAAGATTTTGGGTATTCAGGTGAGACTCCATAAAGGCCTTATTTTATAAAGGAATGAAAACTATGCCCTAGAGTGCCTGCACTAGAAATAAGTAAACAAACAAACAAACAAACAAAAACTAACAAAAATAGCCCACTCTATTAAAAAATAAAACTAAACATAAAAGGATCAATAAACTCTACCAATAATTTGATAAGACAAACCCAACATGAGGGGGGCCTGGGTAGCTCAGTCGGTTGAGTGTCCAACTTCAGCTCAGGTCATGATCTTGCAGTCTGTGAGTTTGAGCCCCACATCAGGCTCTGTGCTGACAGCTCAGAGCCTGGAGCCTGCTTTGGATTCTGTGTCTCCCTCTCCCTCTGCCCCTCCGCCACCTGCACTCTGTCTCTCTCTCAAAAATAAATAAACATTAAAAAACAAAAGACAAACCCAATACGTTTAAAAAGAAGATGATATAATTTCAGATATAACATATCTTCCAAATTATCTAATACATAATTAAACATTCTTAAACATGTAAAGAAGGATAATATGACCCACAATCAAAGGGGAAAAGAGCAATAGAAAGAGACCATGAGATGATTCCTATGTTGGTATGCTCAGGCAAGGATTTCAAAGAGGGTATTATGAATATATTCAAGGACTTAAAGGGAAAGATGATCATAATGAATAAACTGATGAGGAAATTTCCACAGATTTCACATGAATTTAAATTATCCTTTCAAAACACTGATTTTGGGGTGCCTGGATGGCTCAGTCAGTTAAGTGTCTGACTTCAGCTCAGGTCATGATCTCACAGTTTGTGAGTTCGAGCCCCAAGTCAGGCTCTGTGCTAACAGCTCAGAGCCTGGAGCCTGCTTTGGATTCTGGATCTCCCTCTCTCTCTGCCCCTCCACTTATACTTTCTCTCTCTCCCTCTCTCTCTCAAAAATAAATTAACATTAAAAAAATTTTTTTAAAGGAGTAAAAAATAAAACACTGATTTTAATAAAAAATGGTTTGATGCTACTTTTGATAATGCTGAGATCTTCATTTCTGAAAGTGCTCACATAAATATTCCCAGGTGAGGATACTGCAAAGTAGCATTCAAGCCACAGGTGGGATGACATAAAAGATGGGAGAGGAGAGGATGGATTTGATAATTTATAATCACTTCCAACTATCAGAGTCTGTTTCTCTCATCATCACCACTGGGAAAGGGAAGTCATTAAACACATGGGATGAACTGGGCTCTCTAGTCCTGCTGTGTCTTCTTCTGGTTGAGTCCCTACTGTGGTAACACTGGGAGAGCAGGAACTTCAGGGTGGGATGAATCAGGCTGTCATGGAACAATATAGAGCTAGATTTACCTCTAACCACATTGCTAGATGTTCCAGTCACATCTGGAGTTTACCTTTTCCTGTACTCCTAGATTATTCCAGCCACATTCCTAGAAAGCCCATGAAACTTGTGTGACCAGATCTAGGATAGACATAGAGCTTCAAGCTCTATGTACCAGTACAATGAGTGATTCATAGAAGATGCTTGATAAACAGTTGTTAAATGAATGAATGCATTCTAGCCACCTAACGTGCTTAACTTGGCTTGAACTTGCAATAAGGCATATTACATATTCCAGTGGTCTCCAAAATTCACTAACACTCTCTCACCCAATCCCCTCAAACAGTAGGGCACTTCATGCAGAACCTCCCTCAGAATTTCAGTGCTGATTTTGAGATCCCTTTTAAAAGGTCATGAAGGGATACATTAATGTATAAGCAAAACCAAGGATGACTGTTAATGAGAATTTTAACCTAATAAAAGTGATTATTTTCCCCCCATGATTTTTCCTATCTCAAGGGCATGGAGGATGATGATCCAAGTAGTAAATAGATGGCAAGAAGACTCCCCCTGCTTCCTCAAACTACTTCTGCTCAAAATATTATCAAGAGGGCCTAGCATTCCTCTCCATTCTCTGACTGTTAATGATGCTAAAAGATTAAGATAAAAAAATACTCCCCTTTTATGTTCAGTGCAGACAGAAAGCAATCCAGTGACTGCTGTAGGAGAGAGATGGAGACCCTTCCCCTGTTCCCATCTCTCCTCTGTCTCGTCCCTCTTCACCCCCTCTCACGGTTTTTCACTCTTCTCTTTTGATCCCTCCCTCCCACCCCATCCAAACCTTACCCAGGGTTTACAGTAGTTATCAGAGCTGGGCATGCCCATTAGTTAGTTGCAGTCAAATCTTGTTTGCAAGCAGGAAACTGTAGGAATTCTCGCCTAGTGGGGTTTTCACTCTTTGTGTGAGCTTAATCTTGGGGATTAACAAATGCATCAACCGGAGACCTCTTACCATGACAGAATGGGCAAGTTCAAGCAGGAATAGTCCCTGAAATGTCTGGTTCTGTGGGAGCTAAGAACACAACACCTGCCAGGTACTGGACAGGGTGTGTCCCTAGAGGAGGCCTGGGTCAGAGAGGAAATAGCTTTTCTGTCATGGTGTCTCTGTTGCTGCTGACTTCACTTGTCCCCTCCTTCTGCATCACTGCTGTCACTGTCTTGCAGCCCTCATGCTAGCGTGACCACCCCTCCTATCTGGTCCCTGTGCTTCTCTTATCATCTGCCACTTACAAACTTCATGGTTTCTCTTGCTTCTCCCCTGTTGCCTACATACCTACCCAGAATCAATTTTCTTCCTGCTATGTCCTGTGTTCCATGGTGTCTTCAAGTGGGTTCCTTAGAAGCAGAACTTGAGACAGGAATTATTAGATAAGTGATTTTAGTGGGAAAGTACTCTTATGGGAAGGGATGTGAGAGAAATAGGAGAGACCAGAGGAAGAGAGCAAAGCAAGGATACAGTCTCAAGTAGACAGTAGCTTCAGTCTGCAGGCAGGTCTGGAGGAGAAATTGCCCCCACATAATAGGTTCTCTCTTGAGGCAAAGGACCTCATATTTTGTACTCTGTACTAGTCATGCATTGATTGTTAGCATGAAGGGGGAAGATAACCTTCCAGGTGAGAGAGCTCCCATTCATCCACAATTCTCCATAGAAGAGGGCAACTGTGGGATGGGCACAGCTCATAGTCAAAGGGATCTAGGTGGGGTACTGCAGCATCCACTCTATATGGAAGAGGTGGCTTCAGTGGCTTCAGATCAGACTCAGCTCATACCAGAGCATGAAACAACCAGAGCACAGGATGACAGGGGAGACAGAAAAGGACTGGCAGCCCTGCCCAAGGGATGATGCCAAATTGGTCATCCATTTCTAGTAAGTGTATATATTTTTTCCACTGTTTTGTGTAATTTGATCCCCCCCCCCAATTCCACCTTCTGTTACTCTGTACACAAGTAACAAAAATCCCAGTTCTCCCTCCTGTATAACTTGGAAAACGTTCTTTCCCAAACATTTCTTGGCTTTTCCAAAGAGTGCTGCATTCTCCCAGCAGTTGCATACCATCCCTGCAGCAGAGCCACTGCTCTAAGCTTGTTCCCCACATACAACTCCTCCACTAGTAATTATTTCTTCTTGTTGCTTCAAAAATATGACTTTCTCCCACCCTTCATCCCTCAAGTACCAAGGATAGCAAGTTGAAGATGACTGAAAGGAATTATAAAACAAGAAAGGAAAACCTAACCTAGATATCAGACTCCTAAATAACCTGGATCTCAACCCCCTAATTCCATCAGCCATGGCCTTCACTGCTGGCCCCTCTCCGGTTAGTTCTCCTGTTCTCTTTGCCCTCAGTTGTATGCCCCAGAAAACAGCCTTCTCTTTCAGGTCTCACTTTCCCAGGACTCCTTGAATGCCAGTCTCAAGTTTACTCCAATGGAAAGAGCATGGTTTGGTAATTCTTCTGGGTAATCACATTTTGAAATCACATTTTACTTTTAACTCATTTGTTTCTTTTTTGGGCTTACTTTATTTTATCTTGTGAAATGTATGTAATCAATCCACTTTAAACAGAGAAGTATATGACTAGATAATCAGGAAATTATTCTCTCCATATCTTCTATGGAAGTTATTTCCCTGATCATCTACTTCCATGAAGGTAAGATTTAGGGAAAATGTGGCCATCCAGTTAAACCCTACATTTTCTAGCCTCCCTTGCAGCTAAGTGTGATGTCCTAGCTAATTACGTATTCATAGAAGTGATGTGTATCATTTCTTAATCACATTGAAAGGAATGAGCACAGATTCTCTTCTCTCCCCACAATGTCTTCTACTGGCTGTAAGCCATGGCTTGTGTAGACAAATCAAACTGTGGTGCTTACAAGTGGTGCTTAAGTGTGCACTATCTTACCAGCTGTCCCACCCCATCACCTGAGTCCAGTATAGAGCTCCACTACTTCTGTGAGCGCTTAGAGCTAACGACAGTAGTTACTCCATGTCCTTATGAAAGAGACGATGATGGCACTACTGTCCGTGTGAACAAAATGGACCCCTGGGGATGGCAGAGCTTCAAGAGAGAGGGTGCCTGAGTTTTCAACACTGTGATAATGACAAATCAACCATGAAAATGAAACAAACTTCTCTCTCATTTAAGCCACTGGCTCTAGTTCAGCACTCAAACATATATCCTAACTAACTCAGCCCAGTTGGGCTGGGCTTTGTTCAGAGACTGGACCAACTGAATGGAAATCATCGTAGCTGAGACAAAGAGGGAGTGGCTGGGGAAAATATAAATCATTCCAAAATAACAAATAGAGAGACTGGAAGAGTAATTGTGTTTGTTTTTAAAAATTTTTTTTTAATGTTTACTTATTTTTGAGACAGAGGGAGACAGAGCACAGTGGGGGAGGGGCAGAGAGAGGGAGACACAGAATCTGAAACAGGCTCCAGGCTCTGAGCTGTCAGCACAGAGCCCAATGTGGGGCTCGAACCCACGAACTGTGAGATCATGACCTGAGCTGAAGTCGGATGCTTAACCGACTGAGCCACCCAGGTGCCCCGAAGAGTAATTGTTTTTAATGTCAAAGCTGTCCCCTAGTCAAACGTGATGTGGAAAAAATACAAGGGAAATATACAATTGAACCAATAACATCATAACCCGTTTCCAAGAATCCATCTAAGTTATACCCCATTTTTTACACTTGCAAGAGAAAACAAAACTCATGTTGCAAGTATATTAGCAGTATCAGCAGTTTGATTGATTTGATTTGATTTGGGGCAATGGAAACAATATAAACCCCTTTTGTCTTATTTTGCACTTTTGCAAATAATATTAAATCAATTTCTCAAATAAAATCACTCCTTGTTGGTTCTCTAATATTCAGGTCACTATAATGTCACTTGACACATTTTGGCAATATTTTCGGGCTAGCCCGACACATGATACACACTCCAAAATGCCTAAAATGCCTGGTATTAACTGAGAGAACTAAGATATCTACAGTCTATGTTTTCCCTTTACAGAAGAATTTTACAGTTTTATTAAGAGGATATATGTTCAGGGTTCAGTCCAAGGAGGCTTATCCTATACTACTACCAATGGGATGACTTAGCTGAGATGGACTTGTTTAGCTGGTTTCTTAAGTCCTGGAAACCTCTCCCCATTTGCTACCTCCACGCCCATGCCTGTGTCTGCATTTTTGAGCCCTGTTTTTATCCGTAGTTCCTCTTTTGGAATGCCTTCTTACTCCTTTTTCTTAGTCTTACCTTCTGTCCATTCTTTAAATTTTCACACCATCCATGAAGCTGCCTTCTATTGTTTATTAAAGCTTTCTGTTCCCCGCTGGGGTTTCTGAAGCCCATCTCTTCTCTGTGCTTAGAGTTTGTACCACAAGATTCAGCGCTTAGGCACATTATAGCTTGTATTGATCAAGGGTGTTTCAAGCGTATAGTTTTTTTCCCCACCTAGCTGCTGCTGCTGCTGCTGCTGCTGCTGCTGTTGCTGCTTTTTCTTCTTCTTCTTCTTTTTTATAAATGTTTATTTATTTATGAGAGAGAGAAAGAGAAAGAGAGACAGAGACAGACAGAGAGAGAGACAGAGAGGGGGAGAAAGAGAATCCTAAGCAGGCTTCTTGCTGTCAGTGCAGAGCCCAGCTCGGGTCTCACCCTCACGAACAGTGAGATCATGACCTGAGCCAAAATCAAGAGTCAGATGCTTAACCTACTAAGCCACCAGGCACCCTTCTCCCCACCTAGATTCTTAAAGGCAGAGATCACACTTCACCCAGAGCTTCTACTTCCTGTAGATCTGGATGAATAGGAGACGCTCAGTAGAGAGCTAGTAGGTATTTAGTTAAATTGATGGATTAGTTGTTAAAACTTCCAAGTATGTACCCTTAATTACTCCTTCTATAATGTCTTTAAAATTTTTCTCTTTGGGAGGGGGTATGTACATTTAAATATGTGTGTTAATTCACTTAAATATATTTATTGAGTACTTACTATGTGTCAGGCACCATGTTGACTGCTGGTGATAAAAAAAAAAATTGGATATGACAAGACCTTGGTTTTCTTTGCTCTATATAGCTAAGGAATGATTATTTAGAGAACGAACAAGTCAGAGGCAGGAGCAGACTTGAGCAGAAGAGACAGGATGGAGATGCATTGTGCTCAAGGTATGAGGGAGGCATCCAGGTGGTAATTGGGAAGGTGATTCTAGGAGCACAGTGGGGGATTTGGGCTGGATGTAGATCTCTGGGAGACATTTGTCTGTAGATGACAGTTGGACCCATGGATCTTGTTAAATTTTCTAGAGGGATAGGATATAAAGAAAGGCCTGAGAAGGCAACAGTATTCTATGACAAGTAAAATATGTGGAAGGAATACCACAGAGGTTCAGAAGGTGACCTGAAAATCTTAATTAATCTGTAAACAACATCTGTAGAAATGGCTTGGAGAAACAGGGGCAATTCTGGGTCTACTGCAAAGAATATCCTGCCCCTCATTTGTCTGAATGCTTTGAACCCCAGTCTTATGACGGCTGGCCTTGCTGGCAGATATGCCAAAAGAGGGAGGACGATGTAGGCTCTGGCCCAACGCTATCAAAAGAAGCAGACAAATAGAAAGAATCCAAGGATGTTGGACTATCATGTATCTGAGGATCAGAACGAGGGTTTCACACATGTTCCTCTTCCCTTGAAGCAGTGCTAGGTGGGCAGTCTGGTCCTAGTTTGCTACAAGTTAATGCTATTACCTTGGGCAGCTACCACCTCTTTGAGTCTATAAGTCTCAAAGTCTATAAGTCTATAGGGGGTCTTAGAGTCTATAAGTAGGATGGGCAAAATAATCTTTTGGTACCCTAGACAGTCTTCAGTAAAAGAAACAATCAGAAATCTTGCCTCCCAGGGGTGCCTGGGTGGCTCAGTTAAACGTCCAACTCTTGATGTCGCTCAGGTCGTGATCTCACTGTCCTAGGGTCGGGCCCACTTGGGATTCTCTTTCTCCCTCTCTCTGCCCCTCCCCCACTCTCTCTCTCTCTCTTAAAATAAATAAACTTTAAAAAAAGAAAAAGAAATCTTGCCTTCTCTATAGCTGAGAGCCAGGAAATCAGGATGCTGGCACCCATGTCCGTGCCTGCCTTGGGGTTTAGCGATATCATCTCCGCTGCCCAAGTTGATGTGTGAACTCATCATCAGAAAGGGTTTTTTTTCTTTTTTCTTTTTTTTAAGAGTTCTGCTTCATGACTTTGGGTCCTCAGACCCCCAGGGGATAAGTGAGGCTGTACTCCAGGTGGTATGGGAAACTATAGGATAAATATTGTGAATCACCTCAGGGCATCACTTTAAGTGAAAAATTTAAGAGCAAAAGCAATTTCCAGTTAACATAAACACTACTTGCTATAAAAGTAGAATACAAATTTTGGTCCTAAAGATCACACAAGAGATGGAAATGAAGCTCGGCATCTTCTCCTTGCACTGGACTACTTGCTTTCACAAGGACTGGAACCTCTCTCTTCGTTAGGAAGGCCTGGCAGCACTGCAAGGCACTCTTTGCCCCGGGAACTTATTATCACTCTCGGGGACCTGAGAATTTCTTCTTGAGCTAGAACAGTTCATGTTTTTTATTTTTGGTTTTGTTTTTGTTGTTTTGTTTGTTTGTTTTGCCTTAGAAAATGCAAGGGTTCAGATCTGGGGAATTTTGGCGGGCACTATGTTGACAATTTCTGTCTTCACCAGAACATTCTCCTGAGGAGGGTTTGGGGCAATTTAGCATCGAAGGATCTGGTTCCATTAGTTATATAATGTGTTCATAAAAGAAGGGTTGGCTATGGCTTTAGAAGACCTAACATTCCCTTCAGGTCATGAATTGATTATCATCTAGAAAATGCAAAGTATCTAATCATTCGGACTCCAATAGTTAGTTTTGCCCTTGTAAACTCCTGACTGAAAGCAATTATTTCCCAAGTTTTAGAGACAAATGAGCCATAGAAGAGCAGCTGTAGAACTTGTTGTAAGAAAATATGATAATTCCCAAGTTTGACATGTGCTTTGACAACAGTCCTTTGCTAATCAACAGCTTCAGTCTTAACACAGACATGGAAAACATGTTGGGCAGCCAGTTCTCAATTCTACATGCCAGTGGGAGGGAGTGGTAGTACAGAAAACCCTACGCAACAGATAATCCCCAAATCATTGTTGTTTGGCCTGGGGAGGTATCATATTTTTTAATTTTAAAAAAAATTTGGCAGCAGATTCACGCCCTTTAATTAGATCCTACGCAAGTTATTGTCAATATTAGCTTCACTTTCTGAACAGACACTCATGGCTGGCAGGAAAGGCCACCCTGGGCAGCAGGAGAAATTCATTTGGGGATTAAGAATTAGCAGGAGACAATTCTGACATGGCTAATCCTCGTGTGGATAATTGAGTGTTGACTGGCACTTTAGGGAAATGCATTTACGGCAGAGGATGGCGTGGGATGCTGTTCTATAATCAGGTTGGTAGAGGGAACCTCTTCACTTCTTAACAGCAAGGAGTTGCTCCATGAACGCAAAGCAAAACCAGCAGCCTGAAAGCCAGCAGCCTGAAGGCCAACATTTCGAATCACGTGCTAAAGCAGCAAGTGAGAACATCTCCACCCGAGGTTCTCCAAGGGCTTGAGGCTGGAGGGAGGAGTTGGTGGTCGTTTAATAGTTTTCAAAGAATATGAAATATTAATCCAACCATGGATCTTTTCTGAGGTTGCTCCCTATCTAAAGCCCTTCGGGTTTCCTGTTTTTATCTCTGGCTAAGGCTTTACAGAAAGTTTGTGTTTGTTTGGTACACTTGAAGCAGCTTTGGGACAACCCAGTGAGGAGAAAATGGATGATGGAGGAATACTGGCTTCCCTACTTTCTCCTACTTTGAACAATGGGAACAATGGTATCTATTGCAGGAGTTATAAGGATTAGAGAAAACACATGTAAAGCACTTGGTACCGCTACATCGTGAGCAACAACTCTGTAATAGATAGGTCTCATTCTTATTAGTAATTAGAATTATAAGTATCTTAGTCTTGTTAATGATAAGGATATCCCAACAGTAGTACCACCTTCTACGGACATGTTGCCAAGAATAAAGTAAATAATCTAGCAGATGTGCTCTTTGAATACACATAGCATTACTCCACAGAATTTACTTTTCCTCAAGGAGATTCAGTGGCAAAATTAAGATTTTGAACTATTTTGGGAAGGAGAGTTAAGATGTTTAGACACTAGATGGAAGATTACAGAAGGTCCTCTACAATTTCTTTAAGAAACAATAAATGCCCACCCATCCAGGGTAGACCAAGAGTGGGTGTGACTTCTGGGTATCTCGCTGTTATCCACTGTCTATTTTTTTCTTCACTGGCTACTGCTAAGAAGGCATCTACTGGAACTTGAGCCTGCTTATATAGGAAATACACTAAACCCAGCATGTTCAAATTGGTTGTTCATAATTCATTCATGTAGAGTTGTGAAAACTAGTTCCTGCCACATGATATATCCTCATAAATATTTGTTGAATAAATGCAGGAAATGAAGGAAACTAATCAATAGGTATGTGACTACAGAATCTTAACACTGAAAGGAATTTTAGAAATCTTCAATTTCAAGTACAAAATAGATAAACAATTGTTTTAACCTGACTGGGCTGCTATGGCAAAAGATCACAGATTGAGTGGCTTATAAACAATATAAATTTATTTCTTATAGTTCTGGAGGCTGGAAGTTCAAGATCACAGTGTCAGCATGGTTGAAGGAGGGACCTCCTCTGGGTCACAGACTTCTAACTGTACTCATCGTATCCTCATCTCTGAGGTCTTTTTTTAAAAAAGCATGAATCCCATCCATAAGGGTTCTCTTATGACCTAATCACTTCCCCAAGGAGGCTCCCCACCTCCTAATACCATCGCCTTGGGCATTTAGGTTTTCAACATATAAATTTGGGGGCACACAGACATTCAGACCATAGCAACAATTTAAATATTTTCAATAGAAGATGAATTAAAATTATACACAGCCATTTAATGGAACACTATATAGCTATTAAAAAGGTATGCCTACATGTATTGTCAAGACAAAGGGTTCATCATACCTTGTTTTAAAAAAGTCAGAAACGGTACTATAAAATTTCATTTCCTTTTTAAAGTATAATATAAAATGTTTGACTAAGCCCAAGCAATGTTTGGAATGATAAAAAATTTTTTTGAACAGTGGTTATCTCTGGGGCGTAGGTTGGGAGGTGGATAAAGTAGGAGAAATGAGGGAAAATACCATTTTATTTCACGAAATATTGTGCTCTTTGAGTTTTTAAAACAAGCACATATTACTTTCATAATAATTCAAAGAAAACCAAATCCCCACATAGTTCAACTTCCTGCTTTAAAAGTTTCTAAAAATATACTCATTTTTCTGTTAGATTTATTGACGTTTGACAAATAATATTGCAAGATATTTAAAGTGTACATCATGATGACTAGATACATGTATTCATGGTGAAAGGATTTCTCCCATCTACCCACCACTGGTCTAGTAATTTTCAATGATATAATATAGCATTATAAACTGTAGTCCTCATGTTTTACATTAGATCCTCAGACCTTATTCATCATAAAGCTGAAAGTTTGTACCCTTTTACCAAACGCTCCCTATTTCCTCCACTCCCACCTCCAGCCCCTGGAAACTACCTTTGTACTGTTTGTAAGTTTCACTTTTTCTTTCTTCAGATTCTACACATAAGTGACACCATGCAGCGTTTGTCCATCAACTAAGGAATGAACAAAGATGTATAAACACACACACATATACACACACAAACACACATAGGAATATTATTCATCCACGAGAAAGAAGGAAATATTGCCATATGTGACAACTTGGATGGACCTGGAGGGCACTGTGCTAAGTGAGATAAGCCAGACACAGAAAGACAAATACTGCATGGTATCAATCACACGTGGAATCGACCTTCTTCTTTTACAGATGAAGAAACTAAAATTCAGAGAAATTCCTGATCATAGAAACTTGTAACTGAAAGATAATTTTAGCATCATTAAATTTACCTTCCTTACAGTACAGATAAGGAAGCTGAGGCACAGAGAAATGAGGTGAGTTATAGTTTTGAAGACTGAAGTCTGGGGAGAAAAGAAGTTGCATATGTTCGTGCTGAAAAAATTGTAGGTACTCAGCACATACTGTAAATCTATTAAAACTGACTCACTCATTTTGGATGAGGTAAGTGTTGACATTAGACAATTTGGTGGGCAGCATTTATTTTCCTATTTATTAAAATGTCAGAAAGAGTACCAATGGCACCTCCTAAAAGGCTTGCAGGTGGTGGTCTTCAAAACACAATCCTCAATCCTTGAAGAGGATTAAAAACTCTAATAATCTAGCTTAATGATAAAAATAAGGCTGACATGAGTACATTCAGGATATCAAAGCACAGATGGTTCACGAACAATTCTACAAAGGTCAAAGACAGACATATATGTGTATGTATCTATATGTAAATATAAATTTATAAAATACATTTATGGAATAAGTTTATAGATATATGGAAAGTAAATCAAGTTTAAAAGTCACAGAATATCAAACTAGAAAAAGCCAGACTTCAAAGAAATTTGCTCTTTGAACAAATTCACCAATGCTCATTCAATAATTTACTTCTTCTCAAGTTACATTTTGTATATGTCCCAGTGGAAAACAAGATCATGTCTGACATTTTCAAGGGAGCACAGAGAAATCCAAATTTCTTTATATGCTCTTGGTTAACTGGTCATATTAATGTAAGGACATAGTGACCATACTTTGAGGCAGTAAGACTGTGTCTCTGATTACACACCACAAACCAGTCTTGTAGCTAAAACACGTCACTGGGTTGGCTGAGTTGGTTCTGATCTTACTGGCTGTGCACATGCTTTTGTCCGTGTTAGTGATACACAGAGAAGTGGAAAACTGAGACCATTCCCTGAATAGCTCAAGCCTCAAACTATCATTTGTCCAACGATCTGGAATATTTTTATTGTAATAGAATAATTCCCAATTTGCCCCCAATTCTTCACCTCACTCTGCCCCTGCAGAACATAAAATAAACCAAGTTTACGTAAGGACCGTTATCAGAAGAAAGGGTTCTGAGAAGTTAATGTACCTATGTAAGAATTCAGCCCCAAGTGCTGAAGCAGTACCTGTATTTAAATCATTCCTGGTCATGTTTGAGGAGATGAGCTGCATCCACCATTCTCTGGCTCTCCGTGAGATCTCCCAAATGAGACGTTGGCATTTTCATGTGGCAGGAAAATAGAAGCTGAAGTCAAGAAAACCGCAACATCTGGAACAGGAGGAAAGACTTCACTGGAAAGAACTTGACAAACTCTGAAAACAAAGTTCTAGACTTTACTAATTTATTTTGGCTGCAAAGCCGAGCTCAATGCAAAGCTCAAAGAGGATTTGTCCGAGGCTCCTTTCAAAGAAGTAAAAAGCCAACCCGCACTAAAATTAATGCGTCGACTGCATAAACAGTCAAGATAGTTATCTGATACTGAGGGAATAGAGCCACACTAGGCCTTTTTGTTATTTATGGGATTATTATTGGAGGAAACAGAAGCAATTAGATATCCCCCTGCTTTCAGAGCAGGGGAAGGAAAAAAGGTGTCAAACATAGTTTTTCAATTTGGTCTCTTGATCATTTCATTCTCGCTACATCTTAAAATCCAAATATACATACGCCCCGAGTGCCCCACTCACTGGCCTCTCAGCTGCTCCTTTGACTGTTTCTCCTTTATCCTTTGAAAGTTTCACAGATTTTGAATGATGTGTGGAAAGACTTAAAAATACCCGAAAAATGCAAGTTGTATCTTTAAAAACAAAGTGCATTGCTACTGTATGTAAAATACATATGTGTACATACACATGGTAAATAGAGAGGAAAAGAACCTTAAAGAGCACTTGTACTATAGAAAATACTTGCCACTCTTTGCCCAGGTTTTGAAGTCATTTTTTGGAAGCTGCTTCACAGTGTGAGTCTCTTCAAGAGCCCAGTGGGGATGAGGCGTATACCCATGGTGCCAGTAGATGCATATCCTGGTCAGGTGTCTGAATCTGAACCAAGTGACACTGAAGCCACCACAGTAAGGAACTGATCCGGGTGGGAGCCGACAGGTCTGTTCTCTGGTCCCTGGAGCAACGGGGTGTGGGTGGGTCCAGTATTGGCAGGGGCCACGATACCTGTTGGGACACCCAGAGGGCAGAGGCAGTGAGGTTCTCACCCTGTGATCCTGTGGTAGGACTTAGGCTGTGGTCCTGGCTGCTGTGAGATTCCCTTGTGTCTGTCTGTTTCTCAGGCTTGTTCCTCAGACTCCCCATTGTTTCCGTGGGCTCCCCAGTGGACTCCCTAATTCAGTAAATTCTTTTTCTACTTAAGCAAAGAAGGTTTTTGTTGCTTGCCGGTTAGTTTTTTTGTTTTTTTTTTTTTTTTTAATGTTGTTGTTTTTTTAATGTTTATTTTACTTTTGAGAGACACAGAAACAGAGACAGAGCACAAGCAGGGGAGGGGCAGAGAGAGGGAGACATAGGATCCGAAGCAGGTTCCAGGCTCTGAGCTGTCAGCACAGAGCCTGACACGGGGCTCAAACTCACGAACAGGGGAATCATGACCTGAGCCGAAGTCGGATGCTTAATTGACTGAGCCATCCGGTCGCCCCTTGCCTGCAACTTAGAATCCAGACAAGTACTCTCATAATTTCTTTACTCAGAAGTGACCTCCATTAATATTTTAACTGACTGCACTCTGGCCTTTCTTCTGTATCTATAATGTTTCATTTTGCCATGGTGAGTGCAGAGCTGTCGACACCTGGCTCAGAGAGCAGCAAGAGAGGCTTACCTTCTGCCTTCAGTGTGCATACAGGGGGTGTGTGTCCCACTTTTTTCAGAGGTACTCAGGCATACTTATAATTTTCCTTAGCTTCTAGCAAAGGTGACTGATGGTATGAAAATCTGCAGAAAAGGCAGTAGGGCACCTGAGGCATGTGATATTTGTCTCTAGTAATCATGGGAATAGTTATGATTTCATTTCTGAGTGCCTACTATTCATCAGGTTCTTTACACTAACTCCTCACAATGTTCCATGAGGTAGACATTGTCGTTACTCCCATTTCACAGATGAGTAAACCGAGGCTTAGAAATATTAAATAACTTGTCTTAAGTTCACTAAGCAGGAAGGGATAGCTCCAGAATTTATACCCATGTTGGCTGACCTCAGAGACGTCTTTACTAACTGAATCACAAGTCTGACCCCAGGTACAGCTGCTCGGGTCGTTTGTATGCTGGCTTGTCTCCACTGCCCAAGATTGGCTAGTTAGTATGCGAGTGTTTTCTATAATCCTGCTCTGTGTGGGGCACTGTTTTAATTCTAATAATGAAGGCATACTCCTTTAATTCAAGGCTCAATCATAAAAGTAATATGCCTTTAGAGAGTGTATTATGGTTTACACAGCATTTTAATATGGATCATCTCACTTAATGTCGTGAAATGACTAGAGAATAATTACAAAGAATAATGCCAAAATGTGCAAAGTAACCTGGGGCTTAGAGAAAAAGTGAAGATAGGAGGTAAGGTTAATGAGGGTGAGCTTCTGAGGGAAAATGGGTTTTTAGAAATTTCTTGAAGGTAATTCTGGTGCTTAATGGTGAAAGAGAGGTAGAGGGAATTCACTGTTGGCAGGTCTGTACTGAGTTTTAAAATCTGAGGTGACTGCTGGACTTGGCATTCCCTGGTTCTGTTAAATGGCCTTGTATGCAAGGACTGGTTCAACAGGAGGGCTGAGTGGATGCGCTTCATAAAAATCCATCAGAGCCATGATGTACCATCATCCTTTGAATCTATAAAATGGCCCTTCCATGAGGTCTTATCACTGGTTGATGCTGAGCCCATAATGGACACAACAGTGTTGTCTTTGTCCTCAAGGTGTCTTCTGTTGGGGAGAAACAGATACACTTGGGGGTCTTGTACTGTTCTGGCTCTGAGGCAGACTTTATGGAGGAAGTGTGATAAAGAACACTTTCTGGTGCCCAGGGCAACAAAACCTCCCTGGAAAGACACATGTTCTAGCAAACTTGGGCCTTTCAGGTCAGTTATGATAGGCTTCCTTGGATGTATGTAAACAGAATGTGAGACAAGGTTGAAAATCTTGCCAGAGAGCTTAACGCATCGGTAATTTTAAGAAGTACAGTCCAAGGGTTATTGGCTTGCATCAGAATGAAGGAATTTCATCCTAAAACAGAGAAGGCAAAATGCTGGCCTTGTCCTTTGTCTTTTTTCTTTTTTTCCCTCTAAATTGTTTTCTTTCCCTCCAAATGATTAAACCTGAGTAACTTGCAGGTGGCTGCAAGGGTAACAAGATTTCCCTCCCTCCTTTTTCTTAATGAGCTTGTATTTTCTCCATAAACATATTTGAAGGTTGCTCTTTCTCCTCTTCGAGATTTGAACCAAGATGAAAGGAGACCAGTGTGACAGAAGGTGCATGTGGGTAGGTGGTGGAGGGAGTTGGCTTCAAAGGGCTGACCTCGGAGGGTGAGTCATGATGCTCTTCACTTGCCCTGCCAGCGGTTTCCTCCCCTGGTGACAAGTCAGCCAAGAAGCACAAAGCCATTTGGAGGATCGAGCCAGTCGCCAAATCTGAGTATGTAGTTTGAATTGGACACAAACTAAGACATTCTCCAGGGAAATACTTGATGATGATGATGATGATGATGATGATGATGATGATGATGATTTTGTCAATAACTTGCCAGGGTTGTGCAAATTAAATATGAAGATGTTGGCTCTGGAGCCTTTGATGGATCTGTGTAGAAGGGGGTGTTTGTGCTGAGGCCAATTCCCCAGTGAATGGCTCTGCATGGCAAAAATGTGTCTTTCCCAATCAGTTTCCCCCTGCAGCCCTCTGGGCCCCACAGTTGGTGAACCAGGAGGTGCTGCTCGTTAGAAGGGAAACAGTCACGGGAGGAGGAATTTACTTTGTGTTCCTTGTTAAGGTGCAATGTCTGTTTTGCCTTAGTGACTGTCCTATGTCCTGTGGCTTTCTCTGCAGGAACTAGAGGCCAGAAATGGTGCTGGCAACCAGAGTGTTCTTCCCTGAGCTGCCTTGCTAGCAGGCAGGTGAAGGCTCCACAAACTTCACTGTCCAAAGGGAGGTTCCCCCCAGGAAGAAAGTGCTGCCCATGGCCCCAGCTTCAGAACAGAGAAGGTGGGACACATGGCAACCAGATTTCAGGTATTCGGCGAGAAGAAGAAAGGAGCTGTTATTCTCCATTTCCTCTGGGAGCCTGCTAAGGCACAGGCTTAAGAGTTGAATGTAAGAGCTGGTTCTGAAACAGTGACTTCCCAGGTCTACCTCAGCATTCGACTTGAGGACCAATAAGGAAATGCTCCCTTGGTGGTGACTACTCCTCTGTGCCTTGCCCAGTCTTTGAGGACCAACTCCTGTCACCCACGCACTCTACAAGATTCTTCTCCTCCTCTGAGATCACATAGCTCTGTGAGAATCACTCAAATGACAAACGTCTTGTGTGACAATATATTATTTGTCTATTTCCCCTTCCCTTCAAAATTGGGAGTCCCTTGCTGAGACACAGCAAGATCTAGCAATGCGGTTACCAAAGTCTATCACTGTGATTTTTGTTATATCTGACTACTGCCCAAAGTATCAAATACTTGATATTTTTATTTTGGCTTTCTTTGCTTACAGATTTGTTGTTGTTTTGAATGCTCCTATTTTTAAATTTAGTAATAACATAAAGTAAAATGAACTGATCCTAAGTGTACTGCTCAATGAATGAATTAATTTCACTCTATAACCTCTAGCCAAGCTAAGATATACAGCATTTAAATATCTCTTTAAAAAGATAACTTGATATCTCCACTAACAATATCTTCAAAAGTATGGTTTGATGTGCTAGTTCAAGTTTCTCTAACACACACTATAAATTACTATAAATTATAAATGCTTCTATTTCATCTAAAACCATCTTGTATAGTACGAGGTGTGATTGTATCATTCACTTAACCCATCCATTTGGTGTTTATTGAGTATGTGCTATGTGTACAGAGAGTCAGGCATACAGCAGCTAATAAAACAGACCAAAATCCCTGTTCTTGTTAAGTTCCAGTCGAGGAAAGTGATGGAGAACAAAATGAGTAAGTAAAAATATATAGACTGCCAGATGGTGACAAGACTTTGGAGCAGAATAAGGCAGGAGACAGGGACAGGAAACGCAGGGTTTGGCTAGGGGGAGTAGTTCTGAACACTTAGGTAAGGTGGTCAGACAGGGCCTAGGATTTGAGCAAAGACTTGAAAATACAGGGAAAAGGCCCTATGGGGAGATCAGATTTCCAGGTAGAGGTAACAGGAAGTGCATAGACCCAGGGGTAGCAGATTGATGGGATGCAACGAAGCTAATGTTCCACTCTTGAGAGTACCAGAGTGGCTAAAGCAGGGCCATAGCAGTCTGGCACACACAGGTTCTTATCACACCTCTGCTACCCTCTTCAGTGTCTTTGGGCAAGTTAATCTCTCAATAACGCAGTCTTCAACTGGAGTAAGAAAAATTCCCTTTTGTAGTTGTGTACTTATATAGTATGTGTATGTTAGGGAAAATGTACGTAACGCGACTAGTTTAGTATCCTCTCTGTATCAGGGGCTTGGAAAATTATAGCTGTTATTGTGCTCAGTAAGCACCTAATAAACATACAATGATTTATATGGTGGCTATAGTGCTTTGATCTTCAAAATTATCATGCCTTTTGCTTTTTATTCACATTATAATAGTTAATGAATAATATGTGTCTTGTGAAGCACTGTGCTACACAAATTTCAGGTGAAGTATGTCTTGGTCTTTGGCTTTCAGAAAAGTTTAATCTAGTTGGGGGTAAGAAGAAGAAGAAAGAGGATAGATATTAATACTGTTTGCAAATTATCCAGTTTGTCTTTTAGGTATATGGAAGGGGTTTCATTTCCCTGGCCCTTTGAAGTTAGGTGCTCATGTGACTTGCTTTGCCCATGAAATGTGCATGCTAGTGATATATATTAGGTCTTGGGCAAAGCTTAAAGAGCCAGTGCATAATTTTCCCCAAAACAGGTTTTGAGATGGGGTCTCTAACAGCCCGAGTTCCTGGGTGATTAGAGGAAGCTAAGCTTCCCTACCAACCTACATTGGAAATGCAGCATGAGCAAGAAATAAACCTGTGTCAAACCACTGAGATTGGCAATCATTTGTTACTGAAGTTAAAAGTGCCCTATCCTGACAGCAAACGTATGTAAAATAATCAGAGCACACAATCTAGGGTTGATGTCATATCATTATAATAGTGGTAAAAATATAATAAAACCAGAATAACATTCTAGGATAAGAGAGATGAAAAGAGATAGATGTATCATAACTGTGTTCACAAAGAGTTGAAAAATGCCAAATATATTGTGGCTTGATGAAAAAATGTTTTTCAACTAACATGTACATTTACTGAACTGCCATTTATGTTTGTTGTTTGATCCACTAAAAGCCTGTGGCAATATTTCAGAAAATTACAAGTTGATCCGAAAACATATATAATATTCTAGAATACATCTTTTCTGTTTCTTGAACTTCACTAGCATGTTCTTTCAATGATTTTATAAATTAGTACTTATGTTTCAGTTGCACTCCAAAAAGGAATAGAGTGGTTTAAGACTGAAAGCATTGATACAGGAAGACTAAAAACTGTTACCAGAGTAGAATACAGACATGCTGTGTTTTACTAATAAAAAGAAGTTTTGAGATAATGTCTGTCTAAAATAGAAAGTACCATTTGCTTTCAAAATTTGGTACTACCCCAGTTCAGGATCCAAGTGTCATATCTTCTCCAAACAAACACGAACTTAAATTTTTTTTAATGTTTATTTATTTTTGAGAGAGAGAGAGAGAAGAGAGAGAGACAGAGCACTAGCAGGGGAGGGGCAGAGAGAGAGAGGGAGACACAGAATCTGAAGTAGGCTTCAGGCTCTGAGCTGTCAGCACAGAGCCCCATGTGGGGCTAAACACGAACTTAAGAAGCAACCCATGGACTATTGGTTCATGCCTCAGTGAAAATTCATTTGCCCCTCCATTACTAAGCTCTTTGTTACTAGTAAGTTTCATTCATTCTATCACTCATTTTAAATGCCTTTCTTTCCTTGGCTCATTCTGTCATCACAGGCTATGGAAGAGGGATACAATGTTAATCTTAACTAGGGGGCTAATGATGTCCGTCTAGAGAATTTTCATCTTATGGCGTTCATTCCGAACAGGGACACAAGGAAACTGTTTTCTCATGATGCTTCTATTCTTTCAGACCTGAATGAAACTGCTCAAATCTGTGCTTCTCTAAATACAGTGAATAATAGTTCTAAAGAGTGAGGGGTGGCAGACAGGAAATCCCACCTTACAAAGACAAAATAATGTTAAGGAATTTATTTTCAACTTTCAAAAAAAAACACAAAAACCCAAAAACAAAAACAAGAAAATAAAAACCCTGCAAAATTCCCTTCAAAAGCTACACCTGATTTTTAAAAGTGTAAGTAAGGTTTTTATAGACTATTACTTTATTTTTTTTAAATTTTTTTTAACATTTATTTATTTTTGAGACAGAGAGCATGAACGAGGGAGGGTCAGAGAGAGAGGGAGACACAGAATCTGAAACAGGCTCCAGGCTCTGAGCAGTCAGCACAGAGCCCGATGTGGGGCTCGAACTCACGGACCGTGAGATCATGACCTGAGCCGAAGTCAGCCACCTAACTGACTGAGCCACCCAGGCACCCCTATAGACTATTACTTTAAATTCAGAACACCCAAAATAATCTAAACATGGTACCAAATTAATCTTAGAGCACATTTCAATTTATTCCCCCTTTAAGCTTCAATAAAAAAAAATTTTTTTTAATGTTTATTTTTGAGACAGAGAGAGCCAAGTGGGGAAGGGACAGACGAAGAGGGAGACAGAGGATCCGAAGCAGGCTCCGCATTGACAGCAAAGAGCCCGATGTGGGGCTCAAACCCACGAACTGTGAGATCATGACCTGAGCCTAAGTCAGACACTTAACCGACTGAACCACCCAGGCACCCCAGTAATATTTCTGTTTTTGGTTGGATTTAGCCAAGTAAGTGTTGATGTCTTCCCTTTCTCAAATAATCTTTCTTCCCCCTCATTGAATTGCTAGCAGGTGAGAATTTTTTTTCACTCTCATTCACTGACGGTCTTTTTATATATTTTTTTTATCTCTTCTCTTTTCACACTGCCCCCATCTGCTATCCTTTTATCTGCTTTGAAGCTCCATACCAAAACCCTTTTGATTCAAAGATGAAATCTGTTTTGATTAGAGAACAACAATGGAGAAGACCCCAACAATGAGGTTCCCTAAATTGGAAAAGTCAAGGAAAAGAGGGTGGGGTAAACCAGGCAGAGTAAATAGGCTCTGGAAAGCAGGGATTTTGATCTCCATTCTGGCTGTATTTGGAGACAGCCCAACTCAGGGAGCAGTCCTGCTGTCCACTTTCCCAACAGGCCTCTTTTCCACTGTTCAGACCACAGTTGCCCCGCCTTACCCTGCAAAGGGAGGCTGCTACTGCTGCCTGTGTTGTGCCCATCCTCCTTTGCTTCTCTCTACCCACTGATTCCTTTAATCCCTGAGAATTCAGATCCCTCCTCCACATCTCTTGCTTCTCAGATCCCACCCTCACTACAGCCTTGCTTACCCTAGGCTCAGAGTTGGGAAGTGCAGCCCTTGTTTTCTCGTGTCAACTTTTTTAAGCCTCTTTCTGGTGTTGGAAACACACCTTGCTTAGGTGCAGCTGTTTTTAGTAAGGGTCTCAGGACTGATGCCAGTTGATTCATAAAGTATAAATGGACTTGGTGACTCTTTAGGAGGCCCCTGTGCCCCTGGTGCTGGAGGCGGAGTGCAGAGAAGGCAGTGAGCAATGGGAAACACCTTGGCTGTGCTGGTGGGCTTCAGATCCACTTGGGGTCTGGTCTTGTCCACCCTGACCATAACCTTCTGCCCTCTTTCTTCTCTTTGGACTGTTAAGGAGTCTTTTGGTGGAGTTCCTTTGTTCAGAGTAATGATTTCCAAGTGGCTAAAAAAGAACTGAAAAAAGAACAAATCAACAAAAGAAATTTGTGAATCTCCTGAAAATTTCTCCCACGCTTATGAAATGACTAACTGAAATGTGAATAAAATCTGTTTGTTCAGAAAATCAGGAACGCATCTATCATCTTGCATTTTAACATTTAAACTCCTCTGTACACATTTCATGCTTGGTTTTTTTGTTTTTGTTTTTGTTTTCTTTTAGTAGCAAAACTGTAGGTAAACCAGGGACTGGCTCAGCTATGAAACTGTGGAACACTCTGAAACGGCCGGGTGAAGCACTCTTCCGGGGGCCCATTTAACCGTGGGTAGGGCCCAGGTTAACTGAAGTTGGGGAAAATGGAAATGTTGACATTTCTTTAAACAATAAAAATTACAAGTGATTGCCAAAGTGCCATGAGCTGACATTTATGGAGATTGTTCGCCGATTATATATATGAAATATCATAAGTAATTAGCTCGTGGCAATTACCTGCCCCTCATTATTTTGCTTTTAGAATATTTTTAAAGCTTAGGTTACTAAAATTTCAAATAATCCTGGGCTGTGGTGTCATGGGTCTTTATCCAAATGAATCGTGGTCTCTTGTAAACAGTCCTATGATCTGATTTCCATTGGGACAGGAGTTGTAAAAGGCCAGGGATTTTCGATGGATTTACACATATACTGTTTCAGTTAAGTTACCAAGGTTGACTTTACAGCCCTTTTCCTTGGAGTCTTAAATACACTTGCCACCCAGTCTCTTCCTACCACATTGGAGGGAATGGGTGATGAGATTAAAAGGGCTCAAGGTGGGGGCGGGAGGAGTCTGCCTCCATGAAATTTCCAACTGGAAATCCTTCTGCAGTTGGTGGTCTCAGTTAACTAGCTTGGTGGCATTTATTGCTAGAAAGCTGACTCTTAAAGATACTTCAACATGGAGGCAGGCATCGGAGCATTTTTCTCTTGGAAAGCTTCGTTCTACTGATACCCTTTTGCAAGGAAGAGATGCTTGGGAAGAAAGTTGGCAATTGTAATCTGAATGTGCATGAAGCCACTGAAGCAGGGCAGGCCAGATCCTCCAACTTGGTTTCTCCCTGCTTCCCAAACACAAGAGAAGATGGGCTGGCTTTCTTAAGGTTTGCTCAGCTCAGGCTGGAATCATTACAAACAAATATTAATGGCACTCCATTACTGGCTACATTTTCAATGAAGTTTAAATAGTCTGAGTTATGATGATTAGCGAGAAATGCACGGATAATAAAGGTAAATGAGATTCATATTTAATCCCCAACTCTAAACGACTGGTTTGATTGTCTCATTCACTTGGCAAACAATTTCGTTTCTAAATGTTATTTAAGCCACAGATATAATTTCTTTAACACAGCAGAAAGGAGGAGATTAAAATATGAGATGGAAGCAGCACTTACCTTAGGCTGATTAATAGGCTCAGGCTGGTCCTCTGCCGCCATGCTTAAAAGCATCAAGACATGCTTTGCTATCCCAGCCTATATATATTGATACTAACTGGGTGCCAGGAAAACCACTCTGATTAGTCATACTAAACCACCACTTAAGTGGTGTGCACGCCATGGACAAGTCATAAATTTGGGAACTCTCAGAAGCAGCACCCCCTTCCCCGAGGAGGTATGAAGGGGTTCGGTTCACTGGAAGTTCTCTTATCCTTAACTTGGCATTCTCTCCTTAACCTACTGGCTGTCTGCCTCAAATCATAGAGCAACTGGAATAAGAAATCTGGAATTTCATCCACGTGGTCTGATGAGGCCAACGACTCAGTCTAAATAAACCACCTTTGCACTGATAGCAGAAAGGGAGATGAAGGCTGGGAGTTTCTACATTTATCTTAAGCTTTACTGAAGTTTTATTGAAGTCACAGACTACTGGGACCATGACTTACTGTTTAAAGTCAGAAAGTTTGACAATGGTTTTCTAGAAATGGTATGAACACTATGAGGTCTAATTCCTATCTTAAGGGAACTTCTAAATAATCTCATTTGTATTTACTGAGGCATACCCTTCAAAGGACTATAGGAAGAAAACGCCTTTTGAAAATTTTCCTTGGAGCTTGCCTTTCCATTTAGCTTCTAATCTTTAAAGTAGAACAAGCAAGTGAGCTCGCTTTTTCAATCTCCCCACCCCCTCTCCTGTTTCTTTCCATGAAATTTTCCCATCAAGAGTGTCTTTTTCTCCCACTTGGCATCTCTGAGAACAAAACATCAACTCTGAGTAACTGTGACGTGCAGATAGAGCTTTGAACTTGCTCCGAGTATGGGAAACTGGGAGAACTATAAAGTATTCCCCAACGCCATGCTCAAAAACGACAACATTCTTTAAAACTCCGCATGAAATTCAATCTAATTCTTCCTTTCTCCGATTACAGGATCCTTGGTGTAAAATATTACATTTTTTAGCAACAGTGCAAAGTTAATCTATCATAGTGCACCTCCAGGTGAGATTTATTACCGATTGCTTTCTAAAAATGGTGTGCTCTCCCTGCATATGTGGGCCATATTCATCTTATTATTATCCAGTTGAAAAATTCCCAGCATACACAACGCCTGAGAAGTAAGAGTGGGCAAGCCCACAGAATATGACACTTATGCTAATCTGCGCCCTGCTGTGGAAAAACATACACAAGGATTCCATTACCACATTCATTAGGCTGCAGCACACTCCATCCTGAATAGGGATTATGAACCACAATAGACTGAAAGCAGTGGATTGAGCCCACTTAGCCAAATTGCTCTGACATTGGCCAAATATGCTGGCACCGGGAAGATCATCAGCTCAGACTTTGCAGAGGATGTTACTCATTGAAAGTTTGTCCTTCCCTGTGACTGTCACACCACTCAGTTCATGGCATATGCCGTTAGTTCAGATGGTGAAAGCTGGCACCCGCAATGTATTTATGATTGGAGCCTGGAAGGACTGTTTGAAAGGTGTTACCCAGCTCTTTCCAAGCACCTGTTGTGCGGTGCCTCTGACCCTCCCCACCCACACTCCTTTCCTGATTACATTCAGAGAATGAGTTGTGTGGTGATAAAACTGTATAGCTAGAAAAGAGTCAGAATCAGATGAAAATGCCAGTTCAGCACTCAGCTTGCCCACATCTCCTTTCTCTGGTTTTCTGGGCTACCAGATATAGTAGCCACCTATCAGCCTGATCTTTTTGCAGTGGCAAGGATATTTGCCACTGGTGAGCTAAAAATATTTTAAATAATGTCAGAAATAATAAAGAAGACAAGCTACTGCTCAGGAGATGTTATGGAATCTGGCTATGCAGGCAGAGGGGAAAGATGTAAATCACGCCCATGTATTTCATTAAGAAGACAATAATGAAAACCTCCTGGGTGAAACAGGTTGTCAGACTCAGGTTCTAGGGAACTGTGGTCTAGGCTTTTCCTTTTCAGTGTGGGACTTCAGCAGGAAGTTAAGAGTAGTTGTACCCAACACTTTGATTTATATCACTGATGCGTTTCTGGAAAGGTGCAGATAAATCAAATCTTATTTTTGTAAACTGAATATCATACATGCTCCAGGAAGCTTCTTTTGGCCAAAGTAACTCTGCACTGAATCCTTCTGTGTGTGTAAAGTGAAGGATGGAATCTTATGCCTGAAATGCAAATAATCATGGCTGCGTTTATCATCCGTTAAGTTCCAAGTTCACCATACTGGGCTTTCCAAAAGTGGAGTACCAGAAGCATCAAATAGAAACGAGGAGGGCACTTGAAAAGGGGACTGCTGAACTGACCACAGCTTTTAATTTTTTCCCCGCTTGAGAAAATGGAAATGTCAGAGAATGGCAGGCCTCGTTTTTCTTTGCATGCTTAGGTTGCGTCATGTGTTTTGGAAAGGCATAACTAACCTCTTGAGTTTTCTAAACATAAACCCCATCAATACCGGCTTACGATGCCCATAAATCCAGGGTGGGAAATACGGATGGCACCCAGGCGCCCTGCCTGCTTCCATGGCAGAGCCTGTCGCTGTTGAGAGGCCGCCGTTCTCCTCCTGCTGCTGCTCCCTTCTTGCAAGTCTGTCCTGCACTTGGCTCTGAAAGCAGCTCTCAAACTGCAGCAGACACATGGGGACAGTGGAAAGGAGCTCTGGGAGGGGAGAGGCTCTGGATTTTTCTCTTCCACGTGATGCTCCACAGCCCCGCTTTTCCAGACCATCCTCTTAAAGGGAGTCCTGCCCTGTACCTTCCAGCTCCCTGAGATACCGGGACGCATCAAACAGGTTGAAGGAGGCTCTGTTTTCTTGCCAGGGGAACATGGCCCTTTGCACCGCGATTGTAATACAATCTTTCCTCTCTGGGGCTGCGAATGCTACAGTGCAAAACCGTGTTTGAAAACCTCTTTTATCATTCACCGTCTCCAGACTGAAATCATTTTTGACAACCTCTGCAGAAAACAAGCAGCTTTCTGGCTACTGGCGAGTCGATTAAAGGGAGGAAACACATGTTCACTGTCAGACGAAGCCCCTGGAGAAAGCACTGACAACCTTTTAACCCCCTTTCCCAGGGAAAGGGCCCAAATGTTTCTCTGGAACAAAATCACCACATTGTCTTAAGCATCCTTTCATTTCATGTATCTTTTTATTTCTTCCTAAGGCAAGACATGTAAAAATAATAATCCTCAGCACCTCTGTTTTTATTTTGGACGTTAACAGATTTGTTTTATACCCTACTCAGGAAGACAGGGAAAAGAGCATCATTAGTGAATATCTTTTATGAACTAACCCCTCCATTTTTTTTTCACCGTCTGACCACAGTTCAAATACCAACACACCAATGAGTTCACTCACCTCGTAGAGTGATTCCTCAGACCCAGCCAAGAAGCCACAGGAGTGAAATTTTTGGAACAGTAGGAAGGCCCGACTAGCCGACATTATTAACAAGCTGAGCAGTAAGACTGGGCTGTGGAAACTTTTGCGCACCTCAAGATCCGGACCTTACATTATTTATGCACATGTTGTCAAGCAGACACATTCCCATATACGGCATGAGAAGCAAGTGGGGTGGGAGATGAAAGGGTTATATAAAACTGAACATGAGTGTCAGGTGTGTGGGTTTGCTTCTTAAAAAAAAAAAAAAAAGGAATAATTGTTTTTAAAATGCCAGCCCTGTAATCATCACAATTACAAAAATATCTAGCACTCAGTTCCTTAACCTATAACCTTAGTATTTTTTACATCAGTATCACTGGCCCTGGTGGTTTGGTCTATTATGAGAAAATGATCCACCTCACTCCCTCTCTCCCAGAGACTGCATATTTGTTTTTAGGAGCCTAAAGGCAGGGTGGAGAGTTGGAGTGGGGGGGGGGGGGGGATGGAGGGGAGGGGACAAGCTTTAAAGTTGCTGTCTGGCTGGCTGGGAGGGGAGGCCTTGTGGGAACTGCCTAGAGCAGAGGTTGTCTCAAATGAAAGACAGGCAAAGAACAGCTCCACCCATGTGAATTGGTACTTGGGGGCTTGAGTCTGCCATATTCTACCAGCCCTCTTTTTTGTTTGTTTGTTTTTTGTTTTTATTGCTTGCAAATGGATTTTTATTTTTTTATTGAGGTGAAATCTGCACAATATGAAATTAACATTTTAGAGTCAACAATTTACAACGTTGTGTAACTACCACCTCTACCTGGTTCCAAAACGTTTTCATCACCCCAGAATAAAACTTTGTTTCCATTAAGCAGTTAATCCTCATTTCCTCCTCTCCCCAGTCTCTGGAAACGACCAATCCACTTTTTACTTCTATGGATTCACTTATTTTGGATACGTCCTATAAATAGACTCATACACCATGTAACCGTTTGTGTCTGGCTTTTTTCATTTGGTATAATGTTTTTTTTGAGGTTCATCTACATTGTAGCTTGTATCAGTATTTCATTTCTTTTTATAGTTGAATTAATATTCCATTGTATGCATATACCATAATACATTTATCCCTTCATCTGTTATGAACATTTGGGTTGGCTATTGTGAATAGTGTTGCTATCAACATTCATACACAAGTACTTGTTTGAGAACAAATTGAAAATCGGTGTATTCAGTTCGTTGGGGGATATACCTAAGAGTAGAATGGCTAGGCCACTATGGTAATTCTGTTTCACTTTTGGATGAACTGCCCTACTGTTTTCCATAATGGCTGAACCATCTTATATTCCCACAGGCAGTGCACAATTGCTCTTTTTTATTTTCTTTTTTATTACAACCATCCTAGAGAGTGTGAATCTCAGTGGGGTTTGATTTGCATCTTCCTAACGACTAGTGATGTTGGAACATCCTTTCATGTGCTTGTTGGCCATTTGTATATCTTCTCTGGAGAAAGAGATATTCAAGTGCTTTGCCCATTTTTGAATAGAATTGCTTGTCTTTTTGTTGTTGGGTTCTAAGAGTTATATGTACTTTTACATTCTGGATACTGGACCCTTATCAGATACATGATATACACGTATTTTCTTGCATATGGTTTTCTTTCCACTTTCTTGATATCTTTTGATACACAAAATTTTAATATTGAATAAGTCCAATCTATTTTTGCTCCTGCTTTGGAGGTGTCATAAGAATCCAGTGACTTATCCAACATCATTAAAATTTATCTCTATGATTTCTTCTATGGGTTTGATAATTTTAGCTCTTCTATTGAGATTTTTGATGCCTTTTGAGTTAAATTTTGTATATGATTTGAGGTAGGGGTCCAGCTTCATTTTATGGCATGTGGATATCTAGCTGTCCCAGCACTCTTTGTTGAAAATTCTAGTTCCCTATTGAATGGTTTGGCACTCTTGTTGAAAAATCAACTGGCCACAGATGTACAGAATCTCAATTCTATCCCATTGGTCTATATGTCTATCTTTGTGCCAGTACCACACTTTTTTGACCACCATAGCTTTATAATAGGTTTTGAAATGGCAAAGTGTGAGTCCTTCAACTTTCTACTTGCCCCCTTGATGAGTATATCATAATGAGCCTATAATTCAGGCCCAGACCTTTCACTGGCTTCTCTATTTCCTGGCAGAGACTTTAGACCTAAAACTTGGATACACCTCCAAACACATTATCTTTATTATATCATTAAAAATGCCCTTGACCCTCTAAAATTTTACAACTAACCACTATTTCCTCACTAGCAATACTTCTTGTGTTCTAATTCTAAAGTGGTATTTATCAAGAAGTAGCTTGATTTTGAGAGCAGTTGGCTTTCTGTTATTTGAAAAATACACGCTCCAATTTTTTTCTATCACCACATTCAGGTTGCTTCCCTGAATAGCTTCAAAGAAACATTACAGTGTTGGGCACTAGGAGCTTGCAAAGATTCTGAGGGCTGTTTGGGGAATGAACTATGTTGTAATATTTTTACTATAATACAACCTTCTGCTTTGCCTACGGTCAGACAAATTGGGTATATCTCAGTTTCTATGCTGAGCTTAATAAAAGGTTCCTGGCTATATGTCACAACAAGTCCTGTAGGAAATGTGACATACATATGCCTCTGTGTTCTGGATCTCCACTTGACTTTGCACGGACATACCTGAAGGGGGTCTTGGCTTTATTTCTGTCAGGTCTTTGTGTCTTCAGACTTCACATACTCCCACCTAGAAAGGCAATGAGGACCAACATTTCATCTCTCATATGTTGATGATGTATGAAATTACTCATAAATATATACAGCATCTTACATAGTAAAAAATCAGCCTTAAAATACAGGTGTAAAACACTACTTGAGGGAAGTAGTATGTTGGCTTTCAGAGAAAAACAGAATAACTTTGACCACTACATAGAATATTCCAGGAGGAAGTAATGTTACATCATCCAACCCTTGGTGTTGTTTGGAGAAAAGAGGCCCAGGGAACTGGTCTATCTGGCTAAGAGACAATGTTCTCAATGAGACACCGATCAAAAAAAAGACGTAAGTTCAGAGGGAGCACTGAAGAATTCAAATGCCTACAATGAGATGGCTGATCTAAACCTTAGTAGAGGTTTGCCTGGGAAAAGCTGTGTGTGGTGAAGGGGAGACTCTCCAACTGTGAGCACAGGGCCAGTACGTTGGAAGATTCAGACCCACTTTCCAAACTCAGCAATGCTGAGTGAGGGATGGGTAGCTGGTGCTTCTTTTGATTCTTTTCAGAAAAACCACCTAGGAAGTAAAGTTTGATACGGTGGCAAAGGTTGGAAGGAAGACTAAAGTGATAGGGAGGCCTTTCTGATGACATGCTTGGTCTTCTGGTGAACTTAAGTCTTCTCCCTAGCTTACTGAAAAATAAGATGCCTTTTTATGACAACAGTGGCCATTTGTTAAGTATTTACTCTATGCTTAAAATTGTGGTTGGCTCTTTATAGGTATTACAAAAACTAGGATGGTATATTAATGCACATCCTGCAGATGAGAAAACTAAGGCACAAAGAGGTTAAGACCATTGCTCAAGAAAGCACAGCTGATATGTGGCAGAGCCATTTTGGGGGACTAATATAATACATGCTGATTATAGAAAAAAATGGAAAATGGAGAAAAAGTATAAAGATGAAAATAAAAATCAACCATAATACCACATCCATAAGTAACCCAATTATCTCTTTTGACCAACATATACTTATTTTGAGCTCCAAAATGTCTAAGCAGTAGCAAGCCATTGTGTGTGGCAGTCTCACTGCAATGCCTGTGAGTCTGTTGTTTTGTTCTTTTTTGACTGTTCTCATTTTTTTCTGTTCCCAAGATTTCTTTTTTCCTTCTGCATTTCCTACCCCTCACTCACAGTTCTTCTCTGTATATCACCTCTTTAAAGTGGAAATTGGGAGGAGGGTTCCCAGTGGGTGGCAGGAGAGGCATTCTACTTCTTCCCTCCAGAGTGCTCCTTGTGACAGTCTCCTTGCTTCCCACCCTGGTTGGTCTATCAGCAAAGGACATGGAGGTTGCATGAGATGAACTGACAGGGCTGTGCATGCACGTTTACGAGCAACAGGCGGTGGAAGTAAACACAGCCAAACCATCTTTCATCCATGGCACATACTATTGATTTTTCTCTAATTAAAACAGTCACAACAGTCATTGTTGTCATGCCCACATTTCTCATCTTTTATATTTTAAATAGGAACCAGCTTGCTTGGTAAAAACCCAGCAATCCTCTTTCTTTCATCCCTCTCACTTCCTCCCAGTCGAAAGCCATCTCTTCTTAAGGGGTCTTTTTGGGTCTTTGGCACTTTTACGATATGAAGATCTCTACTCTTGACAGATCTTTAGGCTGTAGGCTTCCTCAACAAAGGAAAGACTGAATTGTGGGTCCTGGCACTGAACCCCCTTCCTAGTCACTATAACTGGGAGCTTGAGGCATCTGTTTCTGGGATTCCTTCTGGTTGACTGTCATTCGTGTTAACAGCTGGACTTGCAATCTGGGAGATTTCTTCATCAGCAGGACTGCCTCAGGCTCTGCCCCATCATCCACCCTGTCCCCTGGTGGCTCAAAGAGAGCCAGAGGCAATGAGGGGAGGGCAGAGAGTGGAACAGTTGGTCTCCAGCTCCTTTGGGGGAATAAATGGCCCTGGGTGGGGACTCAGGAAAGGCATGTGACCTCAGATCTTTAAATGAGACTGGAAATGATGGACATCTGGAGCTCTGGGCTGGGCACCAGTGACAAAAATGTTACAAAGAAATGAATTTCCTGTTTGATGCATAAACAAATAGGAAGCGTCCCTGAGGAATGGATTTATCTGCTTGTAAAAGCTTCTTGGTGGTTTGGCAGAGTGGAAAGCATACCAAGAGCAGAGCCTCCAGCGTCTGCCATAAACTGACTTTGTGGCCTTAGACAAACACTAAAAATTTCTGGTTTTAAGTTTTCTTCTCTGTGAAGGAACAAGATACACCTGTGGGCAGTTTTTAGTATTCCATGGAGTACTTGGAAGACAGACGAAAGAAAGTGAGAAAACAGAGGGCCTTGGATCCTATACTCCTATAATCTGTAACAATTTTTTGTATAATTTCTTAGCCCTGGATATGTATTGGTGAATAAGAGAGATAACATCCACGACTTTAAGGAGTTAACATCCTAGTGGGGGAGACAGAAAATAGACAAATAAATATATAATGTAATGTCAGGAGGTAGTAAGTGATACCTAGAAAAAGAGAACTGTTTCTAAGATTGATTGTCTCTAAGAGTTGGGTATTTGGAGCTATCTCTGGGGCATGTAGAGCTTAGAGCAAGTCATATTATGTGTCCCTTATTTCCATACTACCACCCAGAAGACTTTCTTATAAATCAAAGACAGGCTTGAAAGCAAACCTGCGGTGTATGAAGATCACACACAGGACAAGCACATAAAATTAGAAGAGGGGAACTAGTCCATCTGCTTTGCCTTGGGGACCAGAGGAAAAGGAGAGAGTGATCTCAGGCTGAAGTTAGAAGAGCTTCAAGTGATAGCATATAGATGGCTCTCCTTTTTGCTAAGGACTGTCTTTCTGAGCCACTGCCTTATATGGGGTCCCCAATGTTTGAAGCCTGAGGCGACTGCCCATATTCTATGATTGTTTATCATAAGAAGGTTAGATTAGCATGTTTCAATAGCTCAGATCAGATCCAGGAATTTGAATAGAAATAACTAGACAACATGCATTGAAGATTGAAGGTGCCTTTAATTCATCTTTTCCAATCTTCATTTTTCAGCTGAAGACCCTGAAGGGCACAGAAGTTGGAGAAGCAAAGCCAAGACTGTAGAGATGCTTAGCCATGTCAGAGCTGGGCCACTCAGAGCAGGCCTGGGCTGCTGAGATTATCCATACCACTCAGCTATGGTCCTGGCTATTGGCTTACATATCGGTTACACAAATAGTTAGAATCAAAGTATTTTCCTAGCTGACTGGTCTACTTAATTATCCAACAAAAATCAGTGGCCGTTCATCCAGGCTTGGATCTCTAATACCCTCTTAATTTAATTCTCTCTGGTTATTCTCATCTGGGCTATTTGCTCCTCTTTATGATAGAATCTAAATTATACATTCAGACCCATCTCATGAGTAGGACAGGGATCTGAGGCAAAGCAGAATGACTTGGCACTCACTTGGTACAATTGGTCAATAAAGATTTTCCATTTAAATGATGCAGACAGAAAAAAAATGCCTCTGGATGAATCAGACACAACAGACAGCCATGATTTCACCTCTTCAGTTTATGGAGTTGAACACTTTAAATATGCAAAACAAGCCCTATTGAGATAATCTGTGCTTGGGTGGCTCCCAATTCTCTAACTGAAAAGAAGGGATATGGATCTGCAGGAGGAAGTGAAGACCTAGTGTAAGAGATTATAAGGACTGCTGGGTTTAAATTCAGAAAATAATCCCCTATATGTAGATGATGCTTTATGGTTTAGAAACACTTTATGATCACTTCAGTCTTCGGAAGAATATGAGGATATTTCTAGGGTATAAGTGGCACATAGAAGTGCAAGAAACATTGATCATAAATACAAGAGGCATGTATCAGAGGCTGAAGCCTACAATAGCATTTTTACTTTTGGAAAAGACCTCTAAACCATTTAGTTAAACCACTCCAGCCCTAGCAGTAACAATGATTATTTTACAATATCTCTGAAAACTGTAGATATCTAGTCTGTACATGAATATCTTAGAGATGGTTGCTTTGAATCTCATAAAACAGTTTATTCTATCTATCTATCTATTTTAATTTACATCCAAATTAGTTAGCATATAGTGCAATAATGATTTCAGAAGTAGCATCCAGTGATTCATCACCTACATACAACACCCAGTGCTCATCCCAACAAGTGCCTTCCTCAATGCCCCTTGCCCATTTAGCTCATCCATCCACCCAACACCCCATCAGCAACCATCAGTTTTTTCTCTGTATTTAAGAATTTCTTATGATTTAGGATGCCTGGGTGGCTCAGTTGATTAAGCCTCAGACTTCGGCTCAGGTCATGATCTCATGGTCAGCGAGTTCAAGCCCCGCATCAGGCTCTGTGCTGACCACTCACAGCCTGGAGCCTGCTTCAAATTCTGTGCCTCCCTCTCTCTCTGTCCCTCCCCTGCTCATGCTCTGTCTCTCTCTGTCAAAAATAAATAAACATTAAAAAAGTCTCTTATGTTTTATTCCCCTCCCTGTTTTATTATTTTTGCTTCCTTCCCTTATGTTCATCTGTTTTGTATCTTAAATTCCACATATGAGTGAAGTCATATGATATTTGTCTTTGACTACTTTTGCTTAGCATAATACACTCTAGTTCCAATCACATTGTTGCAAATGACAAGATTTCATTCTTTTTGATTGCCGAGCAATATTCTAGTGTGTGTGTGTGTGTGTGTGTGTGTGTGTGTGTGTGTGTGTGTGTGTATATATACACACACATACACCACATCTTCTTTATCCATTCATCATCCATCGATGGACATCTGGGATCTTTCCATACTTTGGCTATTGTTGCTAGTGCTTCTATAAACATTGGGGTGCATATGTCCCTTCTAAACAGCATACCTGTATCCCTTGGATAAATACCTAGTAGTGCAAATTTCCGGGTTGTAGGGTAGTTCTATTTTTAATTTTTTGAGGAACCTCCATACTGTTTTCCAGAGTGGCTGCACAAGCTTGCATTCCCATCAGCAATGCAAAAGAGATCCTCCTTCTCCGCATCCTCACCAACATCTGTTGTTGCCTGAGATGTTAATATTAGCCATTCTGACAGGTGTAAGGTGGTATCTCATTGTGGTTTTTATTTGTATTTCCCTGATGATGAGTGATGTTGAACATTTTTTTTTCATGTGTCGGTTGGCCATCTGGATGTCTTCTTTGGAGAAGTGTCTATTCATGTCTTTTGCCCATTTCTTCACTGGATTATTTGCTTTTTGGGTATTGAGTTTGATAAGTTCTTTATAGGTTTTAGATACTAACCCTTTATCTGATATGTCATTTGCAAATATCTTTACCATTCCATCAGATGCCTTTTAGTTTTGCTGACTGTTTCCTTTGCCATGCAGAAGCTTTCAATTTGATGAGGTCCCAATAGTTCATTTTTGCTTTTGTTCCCCTTGCTTCCAGATACATGTTTACGAAGTTGCTGTGGCCAAGATCAAAGAGGTTTTTGCCTGCTCTCTCTCTAGGACTTTGATGACTTCCTGTTTTACATTGAGGTCTTTCATTCATTTTGAGTTTATTTTTTTGTATGGTGTAAGAAAGTGGTCCAGATTCATTGTTCTTCATGTTGCTCGCTATGCAGTTTTCCCAACACCATTTGCTGAAGTGACTGTGTTTATTCCATTTGATAGTCTTTCCTGCTTTGTCAAAGATTAGTTGGCCATATGTTTGTGAGTCCATTTCTGGGTTCTCTATTCTGTTCCATTGATCTGTGTGTCCGTTTTTGGGCCAGTACCATACTGTCTTGATGATTACAGCTTTGTAATACAGCTTGAAGTCTGGAATTGTGATGCCTCCAGCCTTGGTTTTCTTTTTCAGAATTGCTTTGGCTATTTGGGGTCTTTTCTGGTTCCATCAAATTTGGTAGGGAATGTTCATCAGAGAAATTGGTCTATAGTTCTCCTATTTAGTGGGGTCTTTGTCTTGTTTTGGAATCAAGGTAATGCTGACGTCATAGAATGAGTTTGGAACCTTTCCTCCCATTTTCATTTTTTGAAACAGCGTCAAAAGAGTAGGTGTTAACTCTTGTATAAATGTTTGGCAGAAGTCCCCTGGAAGGCCATCTGGCCCTGGACTCTTTTTAGGAGATTTTTGATTACTAATTCAATTTCTTTACTGGTTATGGGTCTGTTCAAATTTTCTATTTCTTCTTGTTTCAGTTTGATAGTGTATACATTTCTAGGAATTTGTCCATTTCTTCCAGATTGCCCAATTTTTTGACATACAATTGTTCATAATATTCTCTTATTATTGTTTGTATTTCTGCAGTGTTGGTTGTGATCTCTCCTCTTTCATTCTTGATTTTATTTATTTGGGTCCTTTCCTTCTTTTTGATCAATCTGCCTAGGGGTTTATCAATTTTGCTAATTCTTACAAAGAACCAGCCCCTGGTTTCACTGAACTGTTCTACTGTTTTGTTTTTTTTTTTTTTTTTTTATTTTGATATCATTGATTCCCGCTCTAATCTTTATTATTTCCCATCTTCTGCTGGCTTTGGGTTTTATTTGCTCTTCTTTCTCCTGCTCTTTAAGCTGTAAGGTTAGGTTGTGTATCTGAGATCTTTCTTCTTTCTTTAGGAAGGCATGGATTGCTATGTACTTCCCTCTTATAACTGCCTTTGCTGCATCTCAGAGGTTTTGGGCTGTCATGTTATTATTTTCATTGGCTTCCATGAAATTTTTAATTTCCTCTTTAATTTCTTGGTTAACCCATTCATTCTTTAGTAGGATGTTCTTTAATCTCAAAGTATTTTCTGTCTTTGCAAATTTTTTCTTGTTATTGATTTTGAGTTTCACAGTGTTGTGGTCTGAAAATATGAACAGTATGATATTGATTGTTCTGTACTTGTTGAGGGCTGATTTGTGTTCCAGTATGTGATCTACTGTGAACGATGTTCCATGTATAACAGTTTATTCCATTTAAAAAATAGTTCAAATTATATTAAAACAAAATGTGAGTTCAAATCTATGTCTTCATGGCTTTTAACCATTGGTCCTGACTCAGGTATCGGGTGTTACACAGGGTAATATTATTAGTTACCACTTCACAAATGTTTACTATGCCCCAAGTCTTACAAACTTTACTTTCAATTGTCATGACCCCTCTAAAGATAAATATTATCTTCCAGTTTAAACAAACAAACAAACAAACAAATAAATAGACAACCAGGGAGATTAAATTAAGTGTGAAAAGACACATAATTAGTGGCAAAGCTAGCATTTGAACCCAAATCTGTTTTGCCCTGCTAGAACACACTGCCCAAGTTAAGTCTAATCCTTTTATACGGTGTTGCTCTCCAATATTTGAAGAGGATTTCTGGAATCTTGTCAACATCTCTATCTTAAGTTGGATAAGTATCTCAAGTACACCCTTTGTTTGGTGTACATTGTTTTTTTGTTTTTGGGTGGTTTTTTTTTTGGTGGGTAATCAGAAAAATGCACATGTGCACCTAGCTATAAAATAGACACCTTACTTAGTTTATGTCTGTGTATTCCAGATTAATAACCCATGACTATTCCTCCAATCATTCTTCAGCAATGTGGGTTGCTGCCATGGTCAGTGGTACTCCAAAGCTGTCCTAGTTTGCCACTCTCCCTCATTTCGTGTGGTTCCCAGAACTGACCGTCGTGCTCTAGGACTCTAGTTCAGCCCACTGTATGGGAAAGAATTCCAAATCACCACCACTGCTGCTGTTCCACATCCTGCTCTCATGAGCTCACCAAAGCTAAATGGTCTGAGTAAGGCCATCTACAATTCATTGTTCCCTATAAGACTCAGCCTTTGATCCCAGCTCCAGGGATTTTTCCTCCAAGGAGATGAAGTTCACACCTGGATAATAGGGCTCCTTCTCAAGTCATATCCAGAGTTGTGTAGAAATTTTCTTTGAACACAGTAAAAATTGTTTTGCTTTACACACTTCCCTGACACTGCAGGAGACAGGTGTTTGTGGGAAACAAGGCCCACATGGAGTCTCTTTTCAGTAAGTAGGTCTACCAGGTATGGAAGAATGTTTCTACTTAATCTAACTACCTCTGTTCCCTCAAGAAAGACCTTGTAGGCTTCTGTACTTTTTCACACCACATACATGAGAGAAATGCTTAAGAGAGTAGGGGTAGCCTTAAAAAGACTGTAGCATGATCTCTCCACACAACTTAATTATTTTTGATTTCCATAAAATAAACCCCAAATTTTGCAATAAATTCTGAAGGCTAGGATCCTATCTCTTTTGTATGGCCAAATTTTCTTGGGTTGTCTTACCTTTAGATGGATCCCACTGAGATGATTTTGCTCACCTCTGTGCTTCTTACCTGGATAGGGGAGAGGAAAGGAGGATAAACAAGGAGTTGGAGGCCATGTTTAATTCACAGATAAAACAGTGCTGTTGGGTCTCATTCAAGGACTCACTTCCTCTTTCTTGAAACTTCCTTTGTTTAACTTCCAATACAACACTTTCTCTTGATTTTCCCTCTACCTCACTATTTTTTTCTTTCTTACTTTCCCTTGTTAGTTTTTCCTGTTATTCCCAACCTTCTCCTGTTTGGAGTGCCCCAGGATTTAGTCCTTGGTTTTCTCCTCTCTCTATACTTACTCCCTTGGTAATTTACTCCAGTCTACTGGTTTTAAAGACTTTGCATGTTCAGGTGACTTCAAAATTACATCTTAAGTACAGACCCCTCAAACTTCAGACATGTATACCCAATTCTATACTTCATATTTCTTCTAGGATGTCTAATAGACATCCTGAACTCAACATGTTAAAAACTGAACTCCTGATCCTACCCTAGCACCTTTGTCTTCCCCATCTTAGCTGATCTTCCAGTTGCTCAGGCCAAAAAACTTGAACTCATTTTTGACTTCTCTCTCTCTCTCTCTCCAACATGAAATCTGTAAGCAAATCTTGTCTGACCTACCTTTATATATATCCAGAATCTGACCCTTCCCCACCATCTTGTTCTACGCTACCATAATTTCTTGCTTGGAATATTTCAATACACTCCTGACAGGTTTTCCTGCTCCTGCACATGTCTCCCTGACACAGCAGTCAGTGTAGTCTTCCTGAAATGTTAAATCAGACCATGTCACTCTCCTGCTCAAAACCCTAAAACGGCTTCCTATTTCACTCAGAGTGAAAGTCCTTACATTGATTTATGTGATCTGGCCCCAAATACCTTTGGCTTCCTATTTTACTCTTTTTCTCTCACTCATTCTCCTTCAGGACTTTCAAGTATTTGCTCAAATCACCTCATCGCTGTATTCTACCTCCCCTCCATCCAGGGCACACACATCCCAAACTTCCAATAGCTTCACTCTACTCTTTTTTTTTGTTTGTTTCCACTATGACTAACATTTGCTTATTTACTATGTTTATTGCTCATCGTCTGTCTTTCTCCACTAGAATGTAAACTCCACAAGAAGAGGGACTTTTTATCTGATTAGTCCATTTACATATCTTGGCAATGACAGCAGTGCTTGGTCCAGAGGGGACAATAAATACTTGTTGAATAAAGCAGTTAATGAATAAATGAACAAAGATTACGTGAACAAAAAGCAAGAGGGTCCAGTTTTGCTATTCTTAGGCTAATAACTGCAATAACATATCTGAATAAAAAAATAGATATAATCATATTATAGTACTATTTATGATGTGTAGCATAACCATTCTGTGCTTCTCAAACTGTGGTACAAGTATCTTCAGGTGGATATGGCAATGTGCTTGGGATGCCAAAAGCTTAATATAAATAAGCATGACACTTCTCCCTTTAGGTTCTAATTTTCTCAATGATTTGGGGCAAAAAAAATATTTGTTTCATATTAATACAAACATGAAAAAAATGGAATACAAACTTTGCATGAATTCTAAGGATGAAACCTAAGATTTCACAGAAAAAGCTCTGCTCCTGATTCTATCACACATTTGCTTTCCTCTGCCCTAAATGGAATTTATGAAGAAACACTGAATACTATTTTAATATCAAGTCAAAGTCTCAACTGAGTAGTTTTCCCTATGCTCAAGTCATTTACTGAGTTCACCAAATACTCTGCAAAGCATCTTATTCTCATTTCTAAGAATCGCAGAGCCTCCTATCATTAGCTTAATATCCTCTTGGGGACATGTCTACTGCTTTAAACCAAGGCCACATCAAGGGCTGAACACCATTCAGCAAATCAGTGAAGGAGAAAACAAGCTACTCTACTGCAATTGGCCAAATGTTCAGTGTTCTGAGTCTCATAAAGAATTTGTGTCTGATTCTTCAACTTTTTGCCGTCTGAAAAAAAAACAAAAGGCCTTTCAATTTTTTATTACAGAAGGAATTCACATAAATTGTCAATTAAAGCACAGAGTTCCCAAAAGGTAAATGGACAATGGATATAAATTATTAGAAATCCCAAAGAAAAACACCATTAATTAATTTATATGTAGGAAAAGTTCAACTTTAACAAAATAGAATAAAGTAAGGCACTATTTTTCTGTGACCAAATCAGCAAAGACTTTTGAAGATGGTGACTTTGGCTGTAGGGACAGGTGACAGTGAAATAGTCATTTTCACCACTGCTAGTGGCACTGCCAGCTGATGTTCCTACAATTAGTTTTGTTGCAAAACAATCACTCCACAACAACCATTTTATTATCTCTCATGGTTTCTGTAGGTCATGTATTTGGGCAGAACTCAGCAACAGTTTGCCTTCGTTGCATGAAGGCTGAGGCATGGAATCCTCTAGAGACATTTCCACTCATTTGTCCGGCAATGGATGCTATCTGTCAGTGGGACCTCAGCTGGGCTGTGGCCTCCCCATGTGGGCTCTCTGCATGGGCTCATTGCCTAGAGATGGTATTTCCTTTCTAAGTTTTTAGTTTAAGAACAACATGCATAACTGAAGTGCACAAATCTTGAATGTCACAGTTACATGAAGTTTTACAAAGTGAAAAAACTGTATTTACTGTGTATCTAGTTCAAGATCAAGATCAAGTTATAGAACATTACCAGCAAACACAACCCCCCCCATGCCCCCATTCCAGTCATTACCCCCCAAAGTAGCCATTCTAATGAAGTCTATCATCATAATTTAATTTTGCCTTTTTTGAACTTTATATACAAAACATTTACACATACACTCTTTAGTGTCTAGCTTCTTTAGTGTGATCTTGTGTTTCTTGCTATGACATGTGGCAGCAATTTATTCCTTTCAATGGCTGTGTAGTATTCCATTGTATAAATACCATAAGTTATTTGTTCATTCTCCTGTTATTTTTTAATTTTAGGCCACTTACTTAGGTCTTCTTTAATAACGTTCAGCAATGTTTATGGCTTTCAAAGTAAATGGCTTACACTCCCTTTGTTAAATTTATTCCTAAATAATTTCATATGTTTTTAAAAATTTGATTATGGCATTGTTCTTTAAATTTCATTTTCCAAATATTTTTGCCAGTAAATATAAATACAATTGATTTTCACACACTGACCTTGTACCCTATGGCACTGCTAAATTTAATTCTTAGTTCTGGCAGGTTAAAAATTCCTTTGGATTCTCTTCATAAATTTGTAATCTGTGGGGCACCTGGGTGGCGCAGTCGGTTAAGCGTCCGACTTCAGCCAGGTCACGATCTCGCGGTCCGTGAGTTCGAGCCCCGCGTCAGGCTCTGGGCTGATGGCTCGGAGCCTGGAGCCTGTTTCCGATTCTGTGTCTCCCTCTCTCTCTGCCCCTCCCCCCTTCATGCTCTGTCTCTCTCTGTCCCAAAAATAAATAAAAAAAAAACGTTGAAAAAAAAAAAAAATTAAAAAAATAAAAATAAATTTGTAATCTGTGAAAAAGATAGCTTTACTTTTTACATCTCAATTTTAATGTTTTATTTTTTGTTATTTTTAAAATTAACTAAGTAATGAATTAGTTTGCAGTGATGAGAAGAGACTTTCTTACCTTGTTCTCTCTTATGGAAAATATTTTCAATGTTTTATCATTAATCATGATGCTAGCTTTGGTTTTAAACACACAACACACACCACAAAGTCTTTATTATACTGAAGAAGGTTCCTTCTAATCCTTATTTTCTGAGAGGTATTATTATGAATAGATGTTGAATCTTGTCAAATACTTTTTCTACATCTATTGAAATTAACACATTTTTCTCCTTTATACTATTAATATGATAAATTACAGTGATTGTTTTTTTAATGTTAGGCCAACCTTGAATTCTTGAAATAAACCTCATTTGGTTATAATATATTATCCTTTTTATATATTATGCAATTCATTTTGCTAATATTTAAAAATATTTTTAAACCTATATTCTTAAGAAATATTAGCCTTCAATTTTTGGTTGTAATGCTTTCATCATCCTTTGGTGTCAGGTTCATACTGGGTTCATAAAATAAATTTAGAATTGTTTTTCCTCTTTTTTTTTCTGAAAAAATTTAGAAAGTTTGATATTACTTCTTTACATTTTTGATAGAACTTAATTAAGCCATCTGGGTCTGGGTCTTTTGTTGGTGGTGGTGTTGGTGTTGCTGGTGGTGAGAAGCTTTTTAATTTCAAATTCAATTCTTTTAACAGAAATGGGACAAATCAAGGCTATTGAGCCAATTTTCATAAATTGTATTTTTAAGGAATTTGATCATGTCATCTAAGTTGGCTCTATTCATTGGCAAACATTTTTCATATTTCCTAGTTATTTTTTTAATGTCTGTAAGATTTGTGGCAATGTTCTTTCTTTCATTCTTAAAATTGAAAACTTATGTTTTCTCTATTTTAAATTTTATTCTATTTTCTTATTTTGTTCTATTTCTTATTTTATTTTGACTAGAGATACATCAATTTTGTTGATCCTTTAAGGAGCTAATTTTTGGTTTTGTTGATTTTTGCTATTCTTTGCTTTTTATGTTATTAATTTCTCCTATTATCTATTTATATTATCTCCTTTTTTGTGCTTATATTTGGCTTAATTGGCTCTTCTTACATGGGAAGTTTGGGTCAGTGATACAAAACTTATTTTTCTTTTCTAAAATAAGTATTTAAACCTATGACTTTCCCTCAGTATTCCTACACATATTAATATGTTCTATTTTCATTATTATTCAAGTTAAAATATGTTATAAGTTTTACTATGGTTTCTTCTATCTATACTTTACTTAGAAGTTTATTGAATTCCAAATATGTAGGAATATTTTAGATATCTTATTTTCTCTACATTTAATTCAATGACATTATAGTCAGAGAACACATTTCTTGTGATATTAATTCTTTGAAATTCATTGAGACTTATTTTTTAGCCCAGGAGACTGTTGTTTCTATTTACATTTGAAAAAAATGTGGATTCTGCAATTATGGGTTGTAGTGTTTTATCAGGTTAACGTGACCAGTTAACATCAGGTCAGATTGGTTCATAGTGTTGTACAAGTCTTCTATATCCTTACAGATTACTTTTTTACTTGTTCTATTAAGTACTGAAAGAGGCGTGTTAAAATCCCCAACTCTGGACACCTGGATGGCTCAGTCAGTTGGGCATCTGACTTCGGCTCAGGTTATGATCTCTTGGTTCATGAGTTCAAGCCCTGTGTCAGGCTCTGTGCTGATAGCTCAGAGCCTGGAGCCTGCTTCAGATTCTGTGTCTCTGTCTCTCCCACTCATGCTCTGTCTCTCCTGCTCTGTCCTTCTCTCTCTCTCAAAAGTAAATAAACATTAAAAAAAAATTTAAAAACATCCCCAACTCAACAGTGGATATATCTATTTGTCACTTATTTTCTATCAATTTCTGACTTCTGTAATTTGAAGCTTTGTTATTAGGAGCATACTTATCTATAGCTTCCAGATGAATTAAACCATTTATCATTATTAAATATATTTCTTTGTATTTGGTAATACTCTTTTTTTTCCCCTGAAGTCTATTTTGTCTGATAATGATAGTCATCCTAGGTTTTTTGTGATAGTATTTGCATGATAGACTTTTTCTACCCTTTTACTTAAAAAAATCCATACCATTGTATTTAAAGTGCATTTCTTTCAAAAAACATATAGTTGAGATTTGCCTTTTTGTAAGTCTAAAAATTTCTACTTATTAATTGCAGTGTGTATTCCATTTACATTTATTATAATTGTTGATTTGGTTGAGTCTATCATCTTGCAATATTTTCCTATTAGCTTTACCTATTCCTTATTCCTCTATTCCTTGTTTTCTGTCTTCTTTTGACTATACATCTTTGTTTCAATTTCTAAAATGATTTCTGTAGGAATTAAATACATATTCTTAAATTATCAGTCTTACCTTGAACTAATGTCATACCACTCCAACTATAATAACTTTGTATCAATATACATCCATTTACTACCTTTCCATTTTTCAGGCTGTTTTATCATATTTTGCTTTCATACATATCAAGTTACATACATGTATAATTTTATCTAATTTGTATATTTTGTATATTAAATTATACATTTTTCTTGTATGTAACTCATTTTTTTGTAGGATGGGATTTCAGGTGACAAATTCTCTGTTTTTGTTTATTTGACAGTTACTTTATTCAATTTCTGTTTTTGAAAAAAATATTTTCACTGAATATATAATTCTAGTTTGGTATGTTTTTGTTTTGTTTTTTTTTTTTAGTATTTTGGAGATGTCTTTTGGTTTGTGTTATTTCTGATATGACGTCAATCATTTTTCTTACCCTTGTTTTCCAGTATATAATTCAGAATCCTCTAGCTGATTTTGCAACTTTTTATTTATCTTTGGTTTTCAGTAATTTGATAATGATATGTATAGGTATGGTTTTTGTTTGTTTTTATTCATCCTGCACAGAGTTCATTGGAATTCTTGGATCTGGAAGCTGTTATTTTTTTTTCTTCTTTCTTACTAAACTTAAAAATTTTGGTAATTATTTCTTCAAATACATTTTTCTTCCTTATTCTTTCTTTCCTCTTCTTCTGGGTTTTCTACTATATGTACACTAAATTGCTTGATATTACCTCAAAGATAATATGAATTATTATTGATAATTGCTCTGTCCCTTTTTATAATCTTTTATCCTATGTTTTTTCAGTTTGGATAACTTCTACTGACCTGCCCTCAAGTTTACTCTATCTATACTACCCAGTGTCCAGTCTGCTATGAGCCTATTCGAGGGATCTTTTAACCCAGAAATTGTACTTTTCAGTTAAAATATTTACATTTTTATAATGCTTTTCTGAAATACTGTATCGCTTCACCCATTGTATCCATCTTTTCCTGTAAATTCTTTAACATATATATGTCTTAAAAGTTCTTATCTACTAATTTCAGTAATTATGTCATCCATTGTTCTGCTTTTATTGACTATGTTTTCTTTTAATTATTGTTACATTTTCCTTCTTTTTTTTGCAAGCTTTATACTTTTACAATTTCATTCTAGATATGTGAACAAAAGAACAGTGGTGACAAAAGTATATTATTTTGTTTTGTTTATTTACCAGAGACTGAAATCCCTTTTCTCTGTTTGGCAGTTAGGGTTAAGGGTTGATTATTTGGAGTCTTCCTAGCACTAAACTGAATAGCAGCTTTAATTACATTGAGTCACTTGTGAATAGCTCAACTTCTAATTTCCTTAGCAGGCTTTTTTTTTTTTTTTTTTTTAATCTTTTCAGTATTGGCACTGAAATGGATTTATGCTGACATTCAAGATAAATTTGATTTACCTTTGGATTCAAGGGCCCAAGAATCCAATTATTATGAAAATGAGCAATATTAGATTTCCAAACCCCCTCCACTGTTGCTTTCTTGGCAAAAATTCAGGGACGTGGTAAGGGGAATTATTTATAAGGTTTACCAAATTTGTTTTGCATTTGAGGGTTTTTCAGATTCCAGTATGTCTTGCCAACTTAAATAGTATTCTAAAGTTCGTCTTATTTTTCCTCATCCATGCAAAGTCTCTCTGATTAGGAGAGGCGGGTTCTTCTATCCACTTGTCCCCAGAATGGTCCCAATTTACATATGGGAACTTCCATGGATTTCTGCTCAGTTATGAAGAAATAATTTCCCACTAGAGCTCAGGTTTATCAATGATTCCTTGTTTGTAGTATTATTTGTTAGCTGGGTAAAATAATAAAAACATGATTTTTATTGCATCTGTGTTAGTGTTACTGTGGGAACAACAATCTTTTGAGTCCTTCTAGATCCTAAACAAAATAAAAAGCATCTTGTATTTATTTTTTGAAAAATATTTTATGTGCATATAGATTCCAGATTTCCAATTATTTGCACACTTAAAGATGTCAGTATCTTCTCTTTTCCAAATTTTTTTTTGTTTCAAAGTCAGTCACAAATCTTATTGTTGCCCTTTTATTTTTTTTTTTAAATTTTTTTTTCAACGTTTTTTTAATTTATTTTTGGGACAGAGAGAGACAGAGCATGAACGGGGGAGGGGCAGAGAGAGAGGGAAACACAGAACCGGAAACAGGCTCCAGGCTCCGAGCCATCAGCCCAGAGCCTGACGCGGGGCTCGAACTCACGGACCGCGAGATCGTGACCTGGCTGAAGTCGGACGCTTAACCGACTGCGCCACCCAGGCGCCCCTTGTTGCCCTTTTAAAGATGTGTCTTTTTTTTCTACTTCCAGCTCCTTTCCAGGTTTCTTCTTTTTGGCTTTGGTTTTCAGCAGTTTTACTAAGATAAACCTAGGTATGGTGCTATTATAATAATCTTAGGTGAGAATTTGTGGTGAGCTTACATTACCATTGAATTGCCTTTGTAGCTTGTTCAAAAATTAAGTGGCCATATATATATGGATATATTTCTGGATTCTCTGTTCTGTTCTATTGACCTAGGTGTCTATGGTTTTACCAATACTACCTTGTTTTGGTTACATTACTACTATTTTATACTTCTATAATCGCTCCTATACTTGACTTAGACAGTTTATTTTAGAGCATTTAAAGATTAGAAAAAAGTAAATTGTATTATTACTTTCATTGTAAGCATTTCCATCACTCTGTAATTCTTTTTAAGGATCGACGTTTCCTTCTTACATCATAGGAAAGTTGAAAGGTTTTTTCCTTAGGGGAGAGAGATCTGGGCAGGGCCTGGTGCCTATCTCACAGTGAATTTTGCTCCTTTCCACCAGCCTGCACTAGAATGGAGGCTCTCTTTGCTTTCTTGCCCTGTTCTCATTCTTTCTCATGAGCACCTGGGCAAGTTCCTGGGTAAAATTGATTGGGAGGATCCTGAGATTGGGTGTGAATTACTCTTGTATTCTGTGGCTCATGGTAATTTTATGTTTTCATAGTAGCCCACATTCAGCTTTTATCAATTCGTTAAAAATATTAGCTAAAATCTTACTACCCATTTATATGATTATCCTGTCTTACTCCTGTGCTCTGTACAGGTAAGTCAGTGCTTGTAACCCTCTTTTTCACTGGAAGCACCTGTCTTTCCTTACATGCTTGTCCTGCAACCTCAGCTCTGGCATAGGTTCAAGAAAAGTTATGATTTGTAGATTATCTATCTTTTTCCTGTTAATATAGCAGAGTAACAATTGTTCTGCTTTTCCACATACCAAATAGGAGGAAGACCCTATTTTATAAATTTGTAGAATATTTGCATACTACTCTTCTAATGAATAATAATCATGAATTTTAAAGCAAAAACATTTTTAAATACATGGAGTGTTCACTCAAACTGCAACTGTTGTATAATTTCTTAGACACAGATTGGCTGCCATTTGTGAAGTGTTTACTGTTTCTCAGGTGTGGGAAGGAATTGTGAACAAAGTCCAACTATCTTAGCCTGGCTTTCAAAGATCTCCTTACCCAACCACTAACCACACTTCATGGCTCCATATTATTCCAGTCCTCTGCAGGAATGTTCAGGAATATACAGGAGGCCTTCCATAAATACACCCTTCCTGCATCTTTCCTAACTGGTTTCCATTTATTCAGAATGCTTTTCCATATTGCCACTGGCTTTCTCCCCCCACCCTTTTTTTATCCATCAAGGCTCAGCTGGACTTTATGCATACATTCTTTGCTAACCAACAGACATTTCTTGAGCACCCACTTTGAGCTCACAGTCTTCAGGTATGTTATTCTCTGTGCAAGTGAGTCATTTGTGATGGTGATGGTGGTGATGATGGAAATGATGAACATAGCTAACCTTTATTGAGGACTTACTATGTGCCAGGAACTCCTTGTAATGTTTTGTTATTTATAAGCTCTTTTATTAAAAAAAATTTTTTTTTTAACGTTTATTTATTTTCGAGACAGGGAGAGACAGAGCATGAACAGGGGAGGGTCAGAGAGAGGGAGACACAGAATATGAAGCAGGCTCCAGGCTCCAAGCTGTCAGCACAAAGCCCGACGCGGGGCTAGAACCCACGGACCGCAAGATCATGACCCGAGCCGAAGTCCGCCGCCCAACTGACTGAGCCACCCAGGCGCCCCATTTATAAGCTCTTTTAATCATTACAACAACCCTAGGAAATAGTTATGATTTTTATCCTGATTCTGCAGTGGAGAAATTGAAGCATACGGAATGAATGAATGAATGAATGAATAAATAAATAAATAAATAAATAAATAAATAAATAAATTTTGCTTCCTAAGACATTCAGCCACATTGAATAAGGCACTGAGATTTTGGATGCTTTTCAAATCTGAAATATTTCTTCTCTCCTGATACCTCCCTCTTGATAACACTAAAGAGAAAATATGTACTTGTTCAACCATTTGGTATTCTATTCTCCTTGGTACAAATTTACATTCTCCTACAGTTTCCTTTAAACTCCATGAAATCTTTTAGTAAGAAAAAGACAAAAAGATGGTGAAGGAAAGACATACAGCCTCTCCTCCCAATCACATGGTCACTTCAGTTAAGATTCTCTGTTGAAACCATAGTTCTGAGTCTGCTCTAGCTACAGACTTGGAGAACTCTCAAAAAGCATGCAGGGTGCCTATCATCAGTGTTTGGTCATGTCTTAATGCTAGAGAAATAATACTGGAGTGGCCAATAGAGGAAGGGAATAGTCTGGATATTTACTCAGTTTTTCCCCACAAATGTTTACTGAATGACTACTATGTATCTGGCCTTGTGCAGGGTTCCTGGCATATCATGATAAACAAATAGACATAGTCTCTGATCTCACAGTATTTAGAGACTAGAGAATAACCCGAAATTAGGCCTTTGCATAATTGAGAAAAAGTGACCAGTTACCTTAGGCCTTGAATTCGTCATATTTCAGTAGCAGTCTCTGTAGATTTTCCAGTTGTAGTCTTTCAGCCAATCAGACTGACCTAAGGTACTAGTGCTTTAAACCACAGTAGTAGAACTAGTCTCCAGTCCTAAACCTGGAATCCTGAGTGGGACTGGGGACAATCTCAGTCCTCCTATGCCTTCTCCTATGCACTCTGTTCCCAGTTCACATGATCTGCACCCCAGCCATTCTTCTGAGACTAAAGTCTGCCCTGAGTCCTAGCTCACTTGGCTCCAAGATGGATATCTTACCTTGTTCCTCATTATTGCACCCAACATATGCCAGAGACAATTCTAGTTCTTGCAAACTTCTTCCCCTAAGAGCTGGACCCTGTTTTTGGTGACTCCAGCTGCTGGCTGGGGTCTTATTCCAAAGCAGATGGACCACCCAGAACCATGACATTGTCGGCTTCCTGACTTTAGGCATCAACTGCTGCCTAGATGCTACGACCGCTGTGCCATGCCCTCCAGTTCCAAATCTCCCCAAATGTTAGCAAGTGTCCAGTGGGAGACTGTTTACTATACTTTTTTGTGGCCTCCCCCCCATGGGACTAACTGTTCAGATCGGGTAAAGCTTCCAACACCAGTCCTGTCTTTTACCACTTCTTCCCAGTCCCCAACAGCCGGTTGCTAAGTCCCAGCATGTCTCTCATCAGAGCCCACCAGAGATGTGACAAGCTTTTGTTCCTGGTTGTTAATCCTGGTTTTTATTGTCTTGTGATCTCATGTACCAATGTCTGGCACTTTATCCATTCACCTCTTCTTATTTTCCCACAGCAATACAGAGATTTTTTTGGAACTTTCTTAATTCTTGTTCATTTCTTTTGACATAATGCTTTTTTCCAAGGTTCATTAGTGAAGGCTGGAGTCATTGTGTGTCCAGAGACCTGGTTTTCCTCTCTGTGCCTTCATCTGGCTGTGTGACCCTGGGCAATTCAGTTTCCTTTGCTGTGATTTCCTTGTTGGTAAAATGAAAAGGGTTAGCTATAAGGTTTCTGGTTTCTTCCAGTTCCCAAATTTATTGATACTAAGTCGGCAGAGAGTAATTTTCAAGCTACTCCCAACTTGTTTTTCTCTCTCAAATGTCCACAATATCCACTCAGGAAACAATATCCATTCAGCTAACACTTCTCACTTTTCTCCAGCTTTGGATGAAGTATATTCCCAAATAAGACTTACACATCTCTTTATTTTGACTTCCATGTCCATTATACTTTCTACATTAATAATATCTTGAATTTATAGAATATTTTATACTTTTCAAGTCTTTTCATGATTATTGCTTTACTGGATCATCATAATGACTCTATTTATTAGGAAGAACAAGACTTTCCATTCTCAGTCTAAGAATCAGACACCTGATGCACTCAGAAATAAGATATTTATTTGCCCAAGGCATCACAGCTAGTTAGTGGCAGACCCTGAACTAGACCCTGACCACTAATTTAATAGATCTTTGGCATTTCCATGCCCCTCTCCCCTCATTGAGTTTTTTTATAGCTACTGTATTAATTCCCCCAATATTGCTAATGTTCTTCCTTCTTAAGTCAGCCAGGAGTATCTGAGTACTAAAAAAATTGATGAAATAAATTCCTCCCTTCTCCAGGTAGGTCTCTAAGCAGCCAGAGTGAATTGTATTTGTAAGGTACCTTTCTATCTGGGCTGTAAAGACTGTCAACGTGTGGTTCTCTGGTCAGTTATTCTGACATTTCATCATGTTTAATCAACTCAGCAATTTGATGAAGTCCAAGCTATAGTAAGAGAAGAAGTTGAAGAGTTTTAGGCAACAACAATGTCCTAGTTTCACTGGCTGGGCCATAAGCTACCAAGGTTGCATAATTCAGAATTTTCCCAAGAGCTGAAAGAACTGCGTGTGTTCCCTACTTTTGAGTATCAGGAAGGAGGGATTAAGTGAATGTTTTCAGTTTCACAGGAAAAGGTAATAAAAATACAAGTATATTTTGGGTCAGGTTCAATTTCTGCTTGGATCTTCCAAATCTCTCTGAAGAAAATAGATTGTAGCATAACAGAAAGTTTAACACCCAAGCAGATAAGATTCTTTACCACAACCCAGGTAGTTATCAGTTCCCTAATACAAACCTAATTAGATTCAACAAGTAATATAGCAAGCCTAATAAAATGGGGAGAAAGTTAAACATAGTGGGTCAGGTCTGTCAGTCATAGTAAGACCATCATTAGTTACTATTTTAATGGTTCATTTGATTAAATGCTAAGCTATTGTCTTGTAATTATGTGTATTCAAGGGAAAAATACTCAAGTTCAATTAGGAATGTATCTTTTACTGCACTATGTTTAATGAAGTCGCAACATCACCATAATAAGCAAGGAATAATGAAAATCTTCTTTTGAAATTGCAATGGAAGTATTTGCACAGAAGTAGTTGGCATGTGTAATATGATGAGTTCCCTTAAATGGCTCAACTGTTGATCAAAAAAGCAAATTATATAAGTGGATACTGCAAGGCAGAAACATGTGGACACAGCTGGAGTGTCATGTGTCACGGTTCCAGTCATTGCCAGCTGGCGGTCACACAAAGGCAGGCCAAGCCAAACAATTACTGTTATTCATAAGAGCAAATGTGCATTCCAAACACACAGTGCAGGCTTTATGAAATAACTGAGCATTCAGATGCATCCAGACAGCCGAGCTGTTTTTTCATCACATGTCCCTCAGTGCCAGGCCAATATGGCAAACTGACTCTGCTATTCAGAAACCCTTATCTTTACCCAATTAACCAAATCACTGTGACATTTGAGAGTTCTTCATGCACTTTGCTGAGCGCGTCAAACCAGCAGGCTTACCGGGCAGCAGATGCACAGCTTCTGGAAGCAATCTGCTTGCTTGCTTGCTTGCTTGCTTTTCTTTCTTTCTTTCTTTCTCCCCCCCCACCCCCCCCTTAAGCTGTAAATACCCTGTTAGACCACTGCCTGTTACAAACCAGAGCTTAGAGTCAGTCCCTAAAATCTGAACATCCAGAGGTCCCCCTTATTCTCAATTCTGTGTGCCTATGTGATGGATGTCTTCCAGTATGTTGCCCTGGGAAGGTCAAGAGTGGCCAAGGGACAGGCAGTGGGGATTCATGCTCTTGTTTAAGGGGAAAAATAAATTAAGTGGGAAAACATTCTAGAACAGTATCTGGTCATGAACTGAGATGAAAATTCCTAGATTGTTTAAATATAGACACCAAAGGAAGGAGAAACAATATGGAGCTAGTGTTTCCATAATTTTCATCTACTTTCTTCAAATAAAATGTAACCATAGCTCCTTGCCTATTATTTCTTCCAACAGGCAAGGTCATAGGTGCATGTGAAAACGTATGCCATGATGTTCCTGCTTATAGCTGTTTCAGAACAGAAAGAAAGCTGGAGAGGAAGGTGTACAATTGCTAGGGAAGTTTCACTGCAACAGAAAGTGGATGGTTTTATCTTAATACCTCCAAAAAAGAGACAAGCTACTGTACCTAGATGAGCACTATTCATTAGAAATATACTGTGAGCCATACTTTGTGACTAAGTTTTCTAGTAGCCACATTCAATAAAGTAAAGAGAAACAAGTGAAATTAATTTTAATTTTATCTAGCCTAATGTATCTAAAATATCATCACTTCAATAAATAATCAACATAAAATTTTTTTTTCAACATAAAATATTAATGAGCTATTTTACATTCTTCTCTCTCTCTCTCTCTCTCTTTTGTACTAAGTCTCAAACTCTGGCATATATTTTACACTTTTCACATCTCAGTTTGGACTAGCCACATTTCAAGTGCTTATCAGCCACATGTGGCCCATGGCTACTGTCTTGGACAGTGCAATACTAGAGTTTTGGCAGTGGTAATTTCAAGTGTGCCCAAGCACTCTTGGTCCAGCACTATGGAAGAATTCTAATACATTCAATGAAGAGTCAAATATTATGTTTCTGGTCTTAGCACCACTGTCAATCTTCTTCCCCCTAAGCTAATTCACCCCAAAAAATGGAGATAGTAACACCTGCGTTACTACTGCCATTTAGTTTTCTATAGTTCAAATTAAATAACAGATGTCGATTTTGAGAAATAACATTAGATTAAGTGAACACCCAAAAACTTACTGATGGTAGCTGTAAATTCTAAGCATGGAGGAAAACCATAGTTTTCCTTAATTCTCTGTGCCCTGTTATTCCTTTTGTAAGATAGGCTTTAAAATCAGAAATGATTACCTACCTATAAAGGTCTGTGGAGAATTTTTTAAATATCCAAGATTTTGAAGGCCACCCACATTTGATCACAATTCTTCTGTATAAGGGGCTTTATTTCAGTGACTGATGCCATATAGACATGGATTCCAGTTTTCTTTTGAAACCCAAGACTACACTGGCACCACACTGTCCAGGAGACACTAGGCCTATGAGATGCACCTTTACCATTGTGCTTTGTTCATGTAATGCTAAGTATCAGGCAGATGAGAGTCCTGCCATCATTTCCCTCAGTCATGTCTATCTTAGAGCCCATTGCTCCTCGTAGCTCCCCTGCTGTGCTGATTGTGGGAAAACAGGGGAACTATTTGCCTTTGGATTCTTCCTATTGAAGTACACTGGCCATTAGGAATATCAACAGCTCCAGCCCATAAGGCGCCACATCAAAGTCCTTCAATCCAGATCTTCCATACTTACACTGCTTTGCATTAAATGTTTGCCAAGACTAAGACTTCTGGTAACAATGACAAATATCTTTGTATGTACAGGTGCTAATGTCTTATTTAAATTCAAAATCATAATCATGATGGTAAGGCTTCCAAGAAGTGCCTTGAATTCTAAAAGGATTTTCAGATTGGTTAAGTTTATTTCTAAGTATGCTATTCTTTTTGATGCTATTGTAAACGGGACTACTTTCTTAATTTCTCTTTCTGATAGTTCATTGTTAGTGTATAGAAACACAGCTGGTTTCTGCGCATTGATTTTGTGTCCTGCAACTTTGCTGAATTTATTAGTTCTAACAGATTTGGAGTGGGGTCTTTGGGACTTTCTCTATATAATATCATGTCATCTGCAAATAAAGACAATCTTACTTCTTCCTTTCTAATTTGGATGTCTTTTATTTCTTTTTCTTGCCTAATTGTTCTGGCTAGGACTTCCAGTGCTATGGTGAATAGAAGTGGCAAGAGTAGGCATTCTTGACTTGTTCTTAGATCAACATACACTGTTGACTATGATGTTTGCTGTGGGCTTGTCATCTATGCCTTTACTTTGTTGAGATATATTCCCTCTATATCTAGTTGGTTGAGAGTTTTTTTCATGAAAGTATATTGAGTTTTTTCCAATAGATGCTTCTTCTGCACCTGTTGAAATGATTTTATGGTTTTTATCCTTCATTTTGTTAATGTGTTATATCACATTGATTAATTTGTAGACATTGAACCATATTCGCAACCCTGGAATAAGTCCCAGTTGAATGTGGTATATGAATCTTTTAATGTATTGTTGTATTCAGTTCGCTAATATTTTGTTGAGAATTTTTGTATCTATGTTCATCAGGGATGTTGGTTTGTAGTTTTTTCTTTTCTTGTAGTGTCCTTGTCTGACTTTGGTATCAGGAAAATGAGTTTGGAAGCGTTCCCTCCTCTTCTATTTTTTATAAGAGTTTAAGAAGGATTGGTGTTAATTCTTCTTTAATGTTTGGTAGAATTCATCAGTGAAGCCATCTGGTCCTGGACTTTCTTTGTTGGGAGATTTTTGATTACTGATTCAATCTCCTAGCCAATAACTAGTTTGTTCAGATTTTCTATTTCTTCATGATCCAATCTTGGTATGGTGTCTGTTTTAGAAATTTATCCATTTCTTTCATATTCTCCAATTTGTTGACTAAAATTGTTCAAAGTAACCTCTTATGATCCTTTGTATTTGTGTGATATCAGTTGTACATCTCTTCTTTCATTTCTAATTTTATTTATTTGAGTCCTCTTTTTTCTTGGCAAGTTTAGCTAAAGATTTGTGTAGTTTAACTTTTAAAAAAACCCAGATTTTAGTTTCATTGATACTTTACATTGTCTTTTTTGTCTCTATTTCATTTATTTCCACTCTGATCTTTGTTAATTCTTCCTTTAACTAACTTTGGACTTAGTTCTTCCTTTTGTAGATTTTTGATGTATAAAGCTAGGTTATTTATTTAAGATATTTCTCTTTCTTAATATAGGCATTTATTACAATAAACTTCTCTCTTAGAATTACTTCTGCTGCATCCCATAATTTTTAGTATGTTGTGTTCTAATTTTCATTTGTCTCAAGATTTTTTTTCTCTTTTGAATATTTTCTTTGACCTTTTGTTGTTCAGCAGCATGTTGTTTAATATCCACATATTTTTGTATTTTCTAGTTTCTTCTTATAATTGATTTTTAGTTTCATACCATTGTGGTCAGAAAAGATGTTTGATATGATTTCAATCTTCTTAAATTTATTCAGATTTGTTTTGTGGTCTAACATATGATCTACCCTAGAGACTGTTCCATGTGTGTTTGAGAATAATGTGTACTCTGCTGGTTAGATGGATTATTTTATAAATATCTGTTTGGTCCATCTGATCTAACAAGTAGTTTAAGTCCAATGTTTCCTTATTGATTTTCTGTCTGGATCATCTATCCATTGTTGAAAGTGGGGGTATTAAAGTCCTCCAACACTATTGTATTTCTATTTCTCCCTTTGGGTCTGTTAATATTTGCTTTATATATATGCATATTCCTATGGTGGGTGCACAAGTATTTACTAATGTTACATCCTTTGATGAATTGACTTTCTATCATTGCATTCCTTGTCTCCTGCTACAGTCTTTGGATTAAAGTGTATTTTGTCTGATATAAGTACAGCTACCTCTGCTTACTGTTTCCATTTGCATGGAATGTCTTTTTCAATCCCTTCATTTTTAGTCTATGTGTATCTTTAAAGATGAAGTGAGTCTCTTGTAGGCAGAATATGTATGGGTCTTGTTTTCTTATCCATTCAGCCACCCTGTCTTTTGACTGAGGAATTTAGCCCATTTACATTTAAAATAATTACTGATAGGTATGGACTTAATATTGCCACTTTGTTAAAAGCTTTCTGGTTGTTCAGTATTTCTTGAATGAGTAAATGGATGAATAAATGAAATATTTTATTTTACTGAAAAACTTTTACCCTTTATTCCCAAATCATTAGCAAAAAGTTTTAATTGAATAGAATGCTTCCCCCTTTCCCAAGTAATTACAATACAAAGGCAGTCATCTTGGAAAAATCATGCCTGAGTTTGCAACAAGGCTTTAAACCTAAAATCAGACCAACATAAACTGCCAGTGGTAACTTTGGTAACTTAAGCTAGCTGTGTATGTGGCCTAAAACATGGGACACTCATGATTGTTGTGGTCATTCATTCAATCATTCAACAAATACTACTACTTACATATGCTGTGTATGTTGAAGCCTCCACTAGGAACTGGGGGGACACTGATTATCAAAACCCCCAAAATGCTCTCTAATTGGGTTACTATTTAGTTGTGTCCTTCAGAATTTTGGGCACAAGATATGATGAAATTTCTGGGCTTCTGTCAGTCAGAAAGTGAGGATCAGGTTCCTTTTGTCTTTTGCATTAAGAAAGTAAAATCCCACTTTTTCCTCTCCCCACCACCCCAATTTTAGCAGTTTTAGTAATAACACTGATCCACGGAACTACTCCAATCTCCAATAGCTACTCCTGATGTATGTCCAAGTTCATTAGAAGGAAGTCTCCCTCCCCTTTGTTCTCTCTTCCCCAGCCAAGGACACCGAAGGGGAGGTTCACACTTAAACTGTTGTGGAAGGACCCCAAACCCACATCAGACATCCTGACTCCCAGGCCTGTGCACATGCTGTGCACCATCTCTGGCTAAAATCTGAGCTGCTTTAGCCACCTCTCAGGATGCCCAGGGCTCAGTCAGAAACTTGAGCTAAGTGAGGACAGCCCACCTCCAAGTGCTCCTTGTCTTCTTTTCACATTTTTTTCCATGGCTTCTGACACATCTTGGCCACCCATCATTTTCCATTTAGTTGTGGGCAGCCTTCTTATCTTCAAAGTGTTTTCTTTTGCCTCACAGAGGGAAGCCTACCCCCAAATAAAGTTCTTGGTTTTCTGTGCGCACTGAGAACCTGTGCCAGGAGCCCAGCTGCTTTCGGACCATTGCCACCCAGCCTCAGCCTGCATTTCCGAGTTTCCACTACGGGAATAGATTCCTTGGAAGGAGACTTGCTTCTTTTGGGCCATGAGGCCCTGTTTCTGAGAGAGGAGACAGAGTGAGAAAGCCCAGGGGATAGCTGGCTCTGAGGTTCCATGAAAAAGGCTCTTCAGGGCTGGCTTGAACAGTGGTTTTGTGTGACAGAAGAATCCCTCAGTCTTTCTGGTTTTGGCCAAGGCTCCCCGCTTCTTTGTGGGATGTTGATGAATTTGTGCCTGGTTCCTCTCTTACGATTACCTCTGTGTTTACACTGTGCTGCCTCGGAGTCACTGCTGTATCTTGAATGCTCATTCAAGGAGAGTAACTCAAGGGCTGACAGCTGGTGAGGTCATTCCCCAGTCTAGCCAAGGCCCGTGTGCCATTACAATGAAGTAATAATGTATTTATAACACACCTAACCACTGATGGCTTCTATTGCTGTGGCTTTTCCCTCTGCATTTGCACAGATGTTTTTTGAGAACTCAAGAATTGGCCTCCAGAAACAACCTCCTAGCAAACAAACTCTGTCTGTTGACTCTGGCGGGTGCTTATAACGAGAGTTGTTAGCACACTGGATTTATGTTTCAAATATCATTTTAATTTCTCAGGCAGCATTTTTACCACAAGATGTTAATTCACTGGTGCACTTGAATCTCATAGCCTTTCTCTCTCTCTCTCACTCATGTGTGTTCTCTCTCTTTCTCTTCTTTTATAATGAAAATACAGACTTGGTTTCTAAAGAAATATTCTCAGTGCCTGATTCATCAAAACACAGTGTATGCATTTCCCATGGAATTTACTCTGAACTGTCATAATCTTTTTACTCGATAAATGACGTACCTTTGTGATTCATTAAGCCTCTCTCCTTAACCCCTCTAGTAGCACCCTTTGTCACACACAAGTCCTCTGCAATTAGTCCCAACAGGAGCAGTTGATCTTCCCAAGAGATAAAAGCTGCTTTTTAACATTTACCAGAAAATTATGGGAAAGCATTTAAAGATAATGGTGCACACACTAGGTTGACATCTAGCATGGATTCCTATGAGAAATATTAAGTCAGTCTTGTAAATCTTAATATTTCCTGATAGCAGTGGATTGAAGATAACACCTCTCCTAGACACCACAGCTAGAATTCCAGATATTAAAAACAAACAAACAAACAAACAAATTGGAGACTTTTGTTCTGACAATTTCATATTGTCCCTTCTCTTTCCTCTCCTACAATCACAATGCATTTTATTTCTGCTTCTCTGGAAAGCATTACTTTACGTAAAGTCGTTCCCTTGGCCCGCAAACCCCTCCCAACCCCCAATGCAAGCATAACAAGCATAAGTATTTCTGAATTCATACACATCCTTTCTGGGTTTTTTTCACTGGCTCTGAAACAGGTGACATCAACTCTGGGACTTGAGACAAGAGGGTAAAACCCTTCCTTCTCTCCTTTGCCTCCCGTACTCTCTGTAATCCAGTGTAGTTGGTTTTTGACACCCAGCCAGTCCATTGATGCTTCCTAACAGCTCCACAGCCTGCTTAATCCTGACCCCTGACTTCTTTGAAATTCTAGACTCTGTAGAGTACACCATCCTAGAGCTCCCCCCACATTGGTTTCTCTCCTTGCTGGGTCGCTTCCAACTTCTCTCTCAGTCTTTCTCTCTTCTTTTATTAACTGGTCAATCTTGGCTGCTTTCTGGCTCTGACTCTGGCTCTACACATTCTCAAAGGCAATCTTTTTCTTTTTCTGTATTTATTTTTGAGACAGAGAGAGGCAGAGCATGAGCAGGGGAGGGGCAGAGACAGAGGGAGACACAGAATCCCAAGCAGGCTCCAGGCTCTGAGCTGTCAGCACAGAGCCTGATGCGGGGCTCAAACTCATGGACTGTGAGATCATGATCTGAGCTGAAGTCGGACGCTCAACCGACTGAGCCACCCAGTCACCCAAAGGCAATCTTTTTCAACAGCCCCCAGTCCATGGTTTCAGTCATATTTTTGTTTCCAGCTCTGACCTCACTTCTCTCTAACTACTGAACATGCACAACTCTGGATGTCTGGGAAGATGGGAATTTCCCATTCTTGCCTGGACTTGGCCTTTCCCCTCCTGCATTGGAGGTCCTCACTCATGGAACATCCTCACCCTCCCCTCAGGAGACCCAGTTACGAATTTTAGCATCATTTCTGTCACCTCCTGCCCCCTGCCCCCCAGTCATTCTTGCACACGGGTCTACTCCTTCACTATATTGTGCTGATTCTTCCTCTTCACCATCATGAGAAACCTCGGGGCTTCTGAAACAAACTTGCCATGCTCCACCCTGGAGACTGTGATTCACTACATCTAGGGTGGGGCTGGGCATCTGTGTTTTGATGATGCTCTGAGGGATTTGGACACATAGCCATGTGGGGGAAGCAAGGCTGCAGAGACTGGCTTTTCTTCCTGTTTCCACAGCACTGCCCAAGGTCAGGTGGGTCCCTCATCATCCTCCACCTGGGCTTTCCCATGCCTCCCTAGCTTCCTTCTTCCAATCAGACACCCTGCTACAGCCAGAGGAGTTTTCTAGACACACATCCAGTCATGTCATTCCCTTGTTTAGAAATGCTGGCTGCTTATTTCCACCTTCAGGTTCCACACCCCTTATCATAATTTATCATTTACTTTTGTCCCCTCTGCCTAGGCCCCTTGCTGGTAACTTTCCCGCTGTCAGGAAGGTGCTCCACCCCTTTCTGTGCTCTGTAGATCACTCTTGCAGCACATATATTAGAGCTGGAATAGTTTTTCCAAGTCCAGTTCCAGACCCAGTTCTCTCACCCACTGGGGGCAACCCTTCTTGGCCAGAGATACTCCCTGCTCTGTGTCTCCATAGTGCTGTGAACCACTCCTGCCTCAGGCCTGGTGCCTACTTGGTTTAGTGTATGTGTGTGTGCTGTTCCTGTCCCCACCACACACAGGTGAGGAGTCCCTTCAAGGCAAGTGCTGCAGCCCATTGCCCCCAATGCTCCCCTTAGTACCTGACAGTTAGTGGGTGCATGCAGGACCAGTGGATGTTCAGTTTTCTTGGAGACTTACATAGTATTGTTTCAAGGTAAAGCACAGGGCAGGGGGTTCAGTACAAAAAACTTAGAGACAATAAACATTATTTTCCTTTGTTAGAATCTTTTCCCCCTTAATGGCATACTTAGTATGTGGTAACTATATGTTGATTCCCTACTGGAATCACACTGGTGTGGAAGAAGTATAAGAGCTCAGAGAAAAGAGGTTTCAAACCTGAGCCCAACCTTTTCCTTCCATGTGATCCTGGACTAGGCACTTGTAGCTCCTTCATCTGTAAATGAGGCTAATTATCCCAACTTTGCACAGTTGAAATAAGAATGGAATGGGATAGCCTAAAAGAAAGCACCTGGCTTATACAGGATACCTAACTAATGTTATTTTCCCTTTCCTCTCCAGGAACCAAGGGGAACTTTCGTCAGTCAAATAGGACACCAAAGGACAGTCCTCAACTCCCAGAGTCAATCTTTCTCTGGCTTTGCCTGCCTTACCCCTCCCTCCTGCCTGCAGAGTCCCGTGTGTGGTGGTAAAGCCATGAATGGAAGGCACGATTTGGACTGACCTCAGAGAAATTCCTTAATCTCTTTAGACCTCAGTCTTTCCTTCTGTGAAATGGGATGATCTCATAGTTTTGTCATGGGGATTTAATGATACAATACACATAGAGCATTTAGTGCTGTGCATGACACAAAAGGGGTTAGTATATAGTAGCTATTATTACATGAAAAAGGGAGGCAAGAGAGCTATAAAATCCTAACTGAGCTGTCAATATTTTGGGACCTACCAAAGAAAAGATATTCCTCTCTCACAGATCTTTCACGTTGCCTTCTAGTGAATTAGGGTTTCATTTCACCACCTGATGGGAGAATGACTTAAATGCCTCTACTCTTTTAGTAAATTTTCATTGTGCTATGCAATTTAATGCAATTAATTATAGGCTTTAATATAATTATAACTTATGTAATTAATAATCCAACTCAATTTAAATTGTCTTTTTTTTTTTTTTTTTTTTTTTGCATGGAGTGTACCTCCTTACCCAAGCCATTGCTTCAGGCTTCTAGGAGAGAACTTGGCTTTCTGCTTCTCTTGAATTCTGGAAAATAGGAGGCGAGAACCCTCAAGGTATTATTGGGTCAACTCCCTTCTTAGATAATTCAAAGTTGAGGCTGCAAAGTGGCCTGTGTTTCTGATTGTATTCTCTTCTGACTGCTTTTACCTATGGGGAAAAAAAACACAGAGCCAAGTTCTAGTAGTCATCCAGGTGAAGCCTGAATGACTGGGTTTTGTGGGAATTCCTACGTAAGCCACAGCAATCGCCTCCTTCCCATCTGGACAAAAGCCATGTTACTTGGGCCTTTCCCTATGGGATTTGAAATCCTAGAAAAAATTTTTTCAAGACAGCCTAATGATGAGGAATTAATAACTGTTAAAAATGAATGACATGGAAGAAAGGTGGGGCAAGACTCATAGAACCATATTATACCACATTACATGTTGAACAACCTCTCTGCACTCCCAAATCCCATCTGGTATCCTTTAAAACCAAGGGTTAGCTTGTAAGTTAGATTGGAATGAATTTGATTTTGGAATGTCTTTTCCTGATTCCTGTTTCTCTGAAGGAGTAACCAGGCTTTGATCTATGGCCGGTACCGCCCAAAGCTTGTGTAACACTGCTCCCTATGGAAAGAGAATCTTCTCTTCCAGAAGTTGCACAGACTGAGGAAGGCCCAGAAATACTAAGGATTATTCATGAGCTCTATCATGGTGAAAGCTATTTTAAATCAATCAATATTTACTAATATTTACAGTTTCTAGCACTATATTTAAATAGTCTTCAGTAAAAAGCACTAAGCAGTCAAAGTAACTATATCAGTCATAGATACGCAACAATTCGCATTTATTCTCACTCATGCATCTGTGTATGCGCTCACATTGATGTGATTCACGCTGGCTGTGGCTGGGTATGCTTCAAGCTCCTGATTGGATCTAGGTATGCTCCACATGTTTCTAATATACCTTGGTTCAGTGGTTGCCCAAAACACACAGTCCAACCGTGAAGCATACTTCATATCTGTGCTTAGAGTCAGATTAATATAATATTATAATTTTATAATATTTTATAATATAACTTTATGATATTATAATATTATAATATTAATATACTGCTGGCCAAGGAAGCACATTGCCAATCCCAAAGTTACATGGATATAACTCCACTCATCATAAGATCAAAGCAAGTCACAGGGTAGGGAATAGGGATAGAGAGGTGGGAGGGAGTGATTATTTACTGGATAATAATATATACTACCACAGTATCCTATTTATTCTATGTGTAGGGCAAGGAATTAAAACATATATACTTTTATTGTTATAGTTATATTGTATTTGAGCATAGAGGTAATTATATAAATAAATTATATATATTTATAAATTTATATATATTTCATATATATATATTTCATATATATATATTTTCATATATATATGAATATATAAATTTATAAATAAATTATATAAATTTATTAAATAATTACCTCTATGCTCATATACAATATATGAAATAATTTACATTGTAAATCTTTAGTTTAGTGAGAGTATAGAAGTTGAAGACAGAAGACCAAATTCTGCCTGTGATTTCCCAAGATGGTGATTTGTGGAAAAATAAGTTAGATACCCTGAGTCTTAGGATCCCATTCTAAAATGCAGACAATCCTGCCTGGCTCCCCATATTTCCATGAGGATAAGGTGAAGTAATGATGGTGGAAGTACTTTAAAGTATAAAGTGCCACTGAAATCATTGGTTTTTGATCTAATTAGCAGAATGTGAACCCCTTAATCAAACTAGCACTAATTTTTTTTTTTACAGAGGAAAAGGGAAGCTGATCTTGAGATAGAAAACTTGGGTTGGAACCTTGACTCCTTCCATTACGTGGTCTTTATGCACCTCAGTTTTCTTCTCTGTAAAATGTGGATCATCAGGGGCACCTGGGTGGCTCAGCTGGTTGAGCATTTGACTTTGGCTCTCGTCATGATCTCGTGGTTCGAGAGTTCCAGCCCTGCATCAGGCTCTGTGTTGACAGCTCGGAGCTTGAAGCCTGCTTCAGATTCTGTCTCCCTCTCTCTCTGCCCCTCCCCCACTCATGTTCGGTCTCTCTCTCTCTCTCTCTCTCAAAAAATAAATAAACGTTAAAAAAATAATAAAATAAAATAAAATGTGGATCATCAGTTCTGCCTACCTCTAGCATTTTGGAGACCTCAATGAAAGAATGGATGAAAAACGCTTCCCAAACTGTTAAATGCCATGCCATGTGCAATAGAAGCTCAGAGCTTCATCTTCCGTGACACTGATGTCTACTTGTCATCTCCTAAGAGAGTGTCACAAAGGATTACAGGTTCAAAGTGATTATTCTTTACATGCAAATGTAGGTTGGGAAGGAGAAGTGGTTTTTGAGCTAACAGTTTAAGAAAAACGGTGTCATAAATCTGAAGACAGAAAAATACATCCTCTGGTGGAGTGGGCAGCCTTTGGAGGAAGTTGAAAACTGAGATTTTCCTCTGGGAGAAGGTAAGCAGGGGGCTACACAAGTGCCACAGGGCCTGTTGTACGGGCATCTTATTGGAGGGGACTCGGGCTGTATTCCAACTAGCTCTCTAGATCTTCATCACCTCTGAGTTTCAACCAGCGGACTGAACTCAAGGGAGGAAGGTGAAGCTAGTGGTTAAGAGTGGGGAAAGATGGTTCTGGATTTATATCCCATTGTGCCAATTACAGTGGAGCAGTACGATTTGGGGAAGATTACTTAGTCTATCTGTACCAGGTTTTCTTGTCTGTGATATGGGGATAAGCATCAGTGCCTAACTACCAGGGAGTGTTAGCAACTGACTGATAGATAATATGACCACATATCCCCTGTAGCCTCAGGGCCATGCATGGCAGGTCTGAAGGAAGAGCAGAAATAGATTTTTTTCTCGGAAATCTTTCTTATGGTACTTTCTTGGACTAAAATAATTGACTGGCTGGGGCCCCAGTGTGGACCATCATACAGGATGAACCTCCATCTTCAGGAGCTTCCTCTAGGTTCCCAATTTAGCTCCCCTGGGAAGACTTTAAATATCAAGATTTCCACACTATATTCCAATTAAATAGTAATTGCTGGGGGGTTTGGTTCAGGCATCATCATCTTCTAACTCCCACTGCCACCTCTAGATGATTCCCGTGTTCAGACAGGCTCAGAGCCACTGTCCTGATACAACAGGCAGCTTCTTCCCATATGGTTAAGAGCACAAGGCTTTGGAATGAGACACATCTGGGTTTGAATCCTGGTTCTGCTGCCTAATAGCTGGTGACCTTGGACCTCAGTTTTTTAATCTGTAAATGGAGACCACAGTCCCTGTCTCATGAAGATGTGCAAATATGAAATAACAAATGTCACACAACTGGCATCTAATGAGTGTTCAAAAAAGTTAGCTATCGTTATTAAAAGAGGCCTTTTCTGAGCAATCACTGCACTTTGTCTCCCCTCTGACACCATTCTACCTTCTACCCTGTTACCTGGTTTTATTTCCAATGTAACATATAAGGCAATCTTAAGTCATTTTAATTTATCTCTTTGTTGTAATATGGGTATCATGTCAGGGATGTTGTCTTGATTGCCTCTGTGTTCTCAGAACCTACAACAGAGTCTGGCACACAGTAAGCCTTACAATAAACACTTGACTGATTCAGTGAATGAATGAATGTTACCTGCCTTTACCAAGTCTGATCCAAATAGTCTCCCCTCCTGTCCATTTAAGAATTTTTAACTATTGAGTTCCCCTTAAAAGAAATAATTGATTGCAACTGTAATAAAAAAAAAAATCTAGAAACTCATGGCTATTGGCATAGCATAGTTCTGGAGGGAGTTCTGGGAGAGGGCTGCTTCTAACAGCCCTTCCCCTTTTGCTGCCCTGGAGGCTGGGGAGAGCACACCTGCTTTTCTTTTTCTCCCTGATTGACTGCAGGCAGAGAGATTTGGGAAAGGCTCCCCTTCCCCCAAACTGAACTCCATCCCAGGTCACTTGGCTGGGGGCGGGGGCTGAAAAGCAGGCATTGTTTTCTCTCCCACCCTCCATGTCTTCCACCTGTCCCCTCAGGAGCCAGCCTAGATCTATCAAACATTCACTCACCTTTTGTTAACCCTTGAGCTCTTCAGAGCAAACAAGCTTCTTAAAAAGGAAGAAATGCTTCCAGGCAGTTTATGTGAATACTTGCAGGCAAAACTTACAAGTTTGTGCTCGTTGGTAAACTCAGGTGGATTACTTTTATAGCTGATTTAACCCCAAGAGGAGGGTCAAGGGAAGTTAAGGCTATTGAATAATCACACTTTGAAGGTGGCTTCCATCAGGCCTTAGATGAGCACTCCAGATTGTAGACTTTACACTTGGCCATGACTGAAACTCTAAACGGAGCTTTTTTCTCTTGGATCTAATTACAAATCGGGGAAGGACTCCAAAACATACTTTGTGAAGAACAACCTTCAGTTTTACAAATGTGGAAACTGAGGCTCATAGAGTTTAAACCACATGTGCAAACTCTCCGAACTGGTTACTGCAGACTCAATGCTGGAATCTCAGTCTTTCAACCCGTTTCCCTCAAGTGTCTATGACATCTGTCCTCATTATTTGCTGAAAAAACAACAAAAAAGAGCAGACAGAGATGAGAGACTTCAACATCTTCACTGAAACAGAGAATAAAGGGCCTGGACCTTCTAAAAAGCTGAAGTTGAAAAGTAGGAAGAAAGGACAAAGGTTTGAACAAAGCAAACCGCTCGGATGAGTGTCTGAACCTTGAAGTGACTCTGACCAACCCAGCGGCAGAGTATTCCCCCTCCCTAATGAACATTCTAGCCTGTGTGGGAAAACAGAGTTTATTGTTGTTATTTGTTTCCTTGTTGCCTAGAGCCATACTTGGGTATGGAGAATTTGTACTTGTCGGAAATTCAATAGAACCTTTAATATTTCATTTGAGTGAATCTCTAGGAAGGTTGGGACTGCGCAAGGGAGTGCTGAAGATAATGTGAGCTAAGCCAGGCAAGTGTTTGCTGTGTTTTGCTTTCTTTACCTCATACTACACACCTGGATTTGCTGCTTTGTTATGTCAATGACTTTTTTCTGGATAAGAAAATGTACTGTATTCTTTGCTACACATGCATTATTTAGGATGAGGTAGTTGTTTAGGTCAGTGCATTTACAAAGTGCTCTAGAATCATTTTTGTATTCTTTTTTTTTTTTTTTTTTTTTTAAACGTTTATTTATTTTTGAGACAGAGAGAGACAGAGCATGATCGGGGGAGGGTCAGAGAGAGGGAGACACAGAATCTGAAACAGGCTCCAGGCTCTGAGCTGTCAGCACAGAGCCCGATGCGGGGCTCGAACTCACGGACCGCGAGATCATGACCTGAGCCGAAGTCGGACGCTTAACCGACTGAGCCACCCAGGCGCCCCCATTTTTGTATTCTTTCCTGAGCCACCATGAAGAGCAGTGAAACACAGACCCAGAGACAGAAGACTTTAAACAGTTGCACAGCAATCTGTCATCCTAACCAACATAAAAGGCAAGCTGATTAAATCATTTTATGAGTTCCACTGATTCATGTTATTTTGGGGTCTATCAGAAAGGGGGATTTTACTGGTAAAATCTTATTCCTGGAAAGAGATTATCCTATGATTCCTCTTATTCTTTGAAAATACAAATAACCAAAATTGACTCATGAAGAGCAGTAACCAAAATAGAGCAACAAATGAGGAGTAAGTTCAAAATGCTGTTAAAGAATTACTTTTGAAAGAGGCTTGAGCCCAGATTATCATTCCAAGTGATATTTTTTAAAGTTTTAATGAAAATTCCCATTACATATAATATGTTGGAAAGCAAAAGAAGAAAACCATTGTAATTGATTTTTCAAAACCAACATATTTCTGATACAGAAATTTGACAAAAATGGCATTAAAAAAATCACAAATCACTCTCACTCATGCATACTGAGAATATTTCTAAATAAAACACAAATTGAATCAAGTAGTGTATTTTTTTTAATTTTTTTTTTTTTTTTTAGCGTTTATTTATTTTTGAGACAGAGAGAGACAAAGCATGAACGGGGGAGGGTCAGAGAGAGGGAGACACAGAATCTGAAACAGGCTTCAGGCTCTGAGCTGTCAGCACAGAGCCTGATGCGGGGCCCGAACTCACAGACCGCAAGATCATGACCTGGGCCGAAGTTGGCCGCTCAACCGACTGAGCCACCCAGGCGCCCCTCAAGTAGTGTATTAAAGAATGATTCACTATGAAAAAATAGAGCTTATTAAGCAAATTAAAAATGTTTTACTATAGGAAATCTAATAGGTCAAAAAAGAAAAAAAATGACAATTCCTACAGATTATGAAAAGCTAAGATTGAATATTTGTTAATGATTCTTCAGAACCCTCAATTCCAAAGAATAAAGGGAATTTTCCTTCATTTTGTGTAGAAAATCTAATTCAAACCAAGAGACAATGCAAATTGTGAAGGCAGGATAAGAAAGACATTCTTATTAAAGTTGGGAACAAGGAAAGAGGCTTTCTATCACCAATTGTATTTACTATTATTCTGAAATTTCTGACAAATGAAATTGATGATAAATAATGAATGCACTTATTGGAAAGAAGCATAAGAGGTATCATTATTTGCACGTTACAGAAATGTCTACCAAGAACAAATAAACAAGTTCAAAATATACATTAAGCAAAAATGCACTAATAATAGAAAAATACTTAGAAAATATAGAGCAAAAAAAGATTATATTCACAATAATACCAATTAAACTGTCTAGGAATAAATTTGCAGGATAATTTCTGATGTGTTTGGGAGAAAAAAAACCTACAAAACTTCACTGAGCGTTATAAAAGAAATGTGACTAAATGAAGTGGTATTAGTATATCCATATATTTGCTGATTCAATATTACAAACTTTCAATTTCCCTAAAGTAACATATGTTTAATGTAATTAACAAGAGTCAAGATTATAATTCTCATTTTGGAGGCAAGAGTTGACAAAATGAAACTAAAATTTATCTGGAATAGCAAATGGATAAAAATTCTCAAGAAATTTTGAAAAACAGAAAGCAATGGTATAAGAGAATTTTATTATTGTAAAATTAAAATATTCTAATACTGTGCAATATAATACCAGTACACAAATTGAGAAATGAATCTCTGGAAGGAAATTATATTTAAGAAAGATGACATTTCAAATTAGTAGAGAAAGAAAATACCCTTTTGCGAAGGTTTCTCTGAGAGTTGATTATTTGAAAAAGTATTACAAAATAAATGATAATCTGATTAAAAACTAAATGTAACTATGACGTTACATGACAGCTAGAGAAAGACAAATATCTGAATTTGGGATAGAAAAGAATTTTTGTCTATTAAATCACACTGGAAAAGATTGATGGTGTTGACTATGAAAATTTAACAGCTTCTGTATGTAAAGAACATTGTCAAAATTAACTTTTTTAGAACTTTACCTGAGTGGTCTTAAAAACCTGCTCAGAACCAGCTCTGTGTGAATAGCCTTTGCCTTGGGACATTTGTCAAAAGTTATCAGCAGCAATTGTTTAACACTACAACTTCCTGTGGCAGGAATAACTACTGAAGACAGCAATTTTAAAAACTTAAAGGTAAGGCTAAAAACTTAAAAGTAAAAACTGGAGGGCAGGACATCCATGTCCACAGAAGATTTGAAAAGCTTCAGCATATTCTGGGGAATCAGGATGGTGACATGCATAGGAAAGGTGTGTGCATGCTGAAAAAAGACCTCAAGAGATCCTAATCTTTCACTTCTGGCTGACCTTGAGGCCAGAAGTAAAGAGGAAGTAAAGGCCAAGGCAGAGTGTCAACTGCCTGAGTGTTGTAGGTGTGCCTCAGCATGCACAAAAAACCTCTTGACAATGGCTGGAGGACTTAACTATTTAAAGGCATTTGAGAAATGTTTGCCTGATCATTAACTGACCACTAAGATAATCAAGCTGAGACTTCAGTAGCTATACATAACAAAGAATACAGACTATTTTATTTTAATTTAATTTAATTTAATTTGAGAGAGAGAGAGCATGAGTGGGGGAAAAGGGCAGAGAAAGAGAGAGAGAGAGAGAGAGAGAGAGAGAGAGAGAGAGAATCTTAAGCAGACTCCATGCTCAGTGTGGAGCCCAATGTGGGGCTCAATCCCACAACCCCATGATCCCTGGGATCATGACCTGAGGTGAAATCAAGAGTCGGATGCTGAATCATTGAGACACCCAGGCACCCCAAGAATACAGACTTTACAGAATGTGTTCATAAAAGCCGCTAAAAACACAGCAACAACAAATAACCGTGACAATTAATTGAAGATGATGGAATCCAAGTTCCAGATTTCCTACATTATATAATCTAAATGTTCACCAACAAAAATTTATGAGTCTTAAATATAAGAGCTCAAATTATAAAACTCTTGGAAGAAAATACAGGCTTAAGTCTTTATGACCTTGGATTAAACAATGGTTTCTTGGCTTTAACACCAAAAACAGAAGCACCAAGAGAAAAACATAGATAAACTGGACTTCATCAAAATTAAAAACTGAATTTCAAAGGACACCATCCTAAGGAGTGGGAGAGTGACTGCTAATGTACACAGGTTTCTTTTTGGGGTGATGAAATGTTCTGAAATTAGACAGTGATGATGACTGTACATGTGATTAAACTAAAAACCACTGAACTGAATAAAGGATTGTAGGAGGAACTGTTGGAATAAATTTCATTTCATTATAGTTGTGTCTCCCATTTCACCTAATCACCCACTCAGTTTATCTTTTTAATCTGCTCACATCGTTACTGTCTAAAACATAAAGAATAAAATCATCAAAAATAAAATTTCCAGCAGTTAATACCATAGGTTAAACGGAAGTCAACTCCTGATTAGTGCACATGTACTGAAGTATCCTAATCCAAGTAGCAAGTTATCCCTAAAAGATTCATGTTCAATTTCAATGCAGAAATACAAGAGAAGGAGATGGCTAGAACATCTGAAATGATGAAGTTAGCATCTCTTTTTTTTTTTTAGAGGCCAAATGGGGAACAGTTGCTTTTAAATGGCTGGAAAGCTCTGTACAAGGATTTTATCAGTTCTAATTCTTAGAAGTGACTCACTTGTTATGAACCCACTTAGGCTGAAAAAGCCACTTGGAATGAAAAGAATTGGGCAAAGCAGAAGAGAGAAAGGAGAGCAACAGCCCAGGACCACTCATCCCTATGCTTTATTAATAGCCTGGTTAGGAGAGAAGTGGAGTTAATAATAGAACTAACCTAGTGCAAACCACAGTTATAATCGTATATTTGTAGTTGCAGCCTATTAGCTAATGATTTGTTAGTTTTATTGAGTTCATTCCACAGTGTACATTTGGCTCTTCTCAATTATTTACTTTATCTTTATGAAAATCCCACTCACCTGGCTTTTTGTCCACCACACTAAACTGGCCAGTATTTTTCAATTTCCTTTTTCTCTATTCCTGATCACTATATATTGTTCTCCTTTCTTATCTATGGGGTTTTTTTGATCAACTTCATTCAATTTAATTGCTTTGAATACAAGTCTGTATCTTGATGACTCTCAAATGCATATGTGTACCTTGGTCCTCCAACAATTGCCTCTTAGACAGTCACACTTGATATTCAATAGAATTTAACCCTTAATGTGTCTAAAACAGAGTTATTAATTCCTGTCCCACCAGATATGAATGCCCTCCCCCTCTGTATGTCAGTAAACGGCACTGCCAGTCACCCAGTTTCTCTTACCACAGACCTAAGAATAATCCTTTATTTCTCTTTTCTCACACCCACATCAGCAAATCCTATTGACCATGCCTGTGCTGTGACCCCGTTTTCCCCACCTGCACTGCTACAACTCTAACTTAACTGCCACCACCTCTTACTCTGATAGCTATAAAATATCAACTGGTACAACCTCTTTTGAAAATTGTTTATCAGCATCCACTAAAGCTGTGTATATATCATACCCTATGACCTAGCATTTCAACTCCTGTATATAAACATAGCAGAAATGCATACATACATTCACCAAATGACATGAACTAGAATGTCATTATTCATAATAGCCCCTAACTGGAAACTTTCCAAATGTCCATCTGTAATAGAATAGATAAATTAATTTATGGTGTAATCACAAAATTGTATACTACACTGCAATGAAAATAAATAATTCATGACTACATATAACAATATGGATAAATCCCATAAACATAAGGTCAAACTAAAGAAAATTGACAGTAACGAGAATATACAGTATGGCTACATTCATACATAGTGTAAAAACAGGTAAAACTAAGCTATCCTTTTAGAAGTCAGGATACCCCTGGAAACTGCATGTGTGTGAGGAGGTGACTAAGCGAGAAGCAACAATTCTGGGGTGCTGGTGATGCTTCTTGTTTTGGGTGCTAGTTATATGAGAATGTTCAGTTTGTGAAAATTGATCAACTTGAATACTCGTGTGCAGTTTCTGTATGTATACTGTATTTCAATGAAAATGTTTTAAAAATGCAAATAAAAACCACAATGAGATATCACCCTACACCTGTCAGAATGGCTAAAATCAAAAAGACAAGAAATAGTAAGTGTTGGCAAGGATGTGGAGGAAAAGGAGCCCTCCTGCTATGTTGGTGGGAATGTAAATTGATGCAACCACTCTGGAAAACAGTATGGAGGTTTCTCCAAAAACTAAAAAATAGATATACCATATGACTCAATAATTCCACTATTGAGTATTTACCCAAGGAAAATGAAAACACTAATTTGAAAAGACATATGCACCCCCAAGTTTACTGTGGCATTATTTATAATAGCCAAGATACGGAGGCAACCTAAGTGTCCATCGATAGATGAATGAATGTGGAAGATGTGGTGTACAAACACACACACACACACACACACACACACACACACACACACACACACAAATATTATGCGGCCATAAAAAAGATGAGGTCATGCCATTTGTAACAACATGGATGGATACAGAGGGTGTTATGCCCAGTGAAATAAGTAAGACCGACAAAGACAAATATCATATGATGTCACTTATATGTGGAATCTAAAAACCAAAACAAATGAATAAAACAAAATGCAGAATCAGACCAATAAATCAGAGAACAAACTGATGGCTGCCAGAGGTAAGGTGGTTATGGGGATGGGCAAAACAAGTGAGGGGGAGTGGGAGATACAGGTTTCTGGTTATGGAATGAATAAGTCACAGCAATAAAGGGCACATCATAGGGGATATAGTCAATGATACTGTAACAGTGTTGTAGGATGATAGATGGTAGTGTAGCTATCTCACCAGCAGAACATATAGAGAAGTTGAGTCACTATGTTGTACATCTGAAACTAATGTACCATTGTGTGCCAACTATAGTCAAATTTTTAAAAATTTCCTAAAAAATAATTCACAGGCATAAATGTAAGAGATAAAACTATAAGACTCTTAGAAGAAAATATAGGCATATATCTTCATGACCTTGGATTACATAACAGTTTTAAAAATATGACACAAATAAATTGGACTTCACAAAAACTTAAGCTTTTTATGCTTTAAAAGACATAATCATAAAGGAGAAGACAATCCACAGAATGGGAGAAAACATTTGCCAGAAACTTCTATCAAGAATAAATAAAAGATTTATACAAATCAACAGAAAAAACAACAATCCAATTAAAAAACGGCAAAGGGTTTGAACAGACCTTTCTCAAAGAATATATACAAATGGGCAATAAATGCATAAAAGACGCTCCACATGCTTTGTTAGGGAAATGTCAGTCAAACCCACAACGAGATCCACTTCAGACCCACTAGGATGGTTATAAAGTAAAAAATATAGTATTGTATAAAGATTAAAAATAACAAGTACTAGTGAGGATGTGGATAAATTTGGACACTGCTGTGAGAACGTAAAATGATGCACTTTGGAAAACAGTCTGGCATTTCCTCAAAAAGTTAAACATAGAGTTACCATATGACCCAGCAATTCCACTCCTGAGTATATACGCAAGATAACTAAAAACATGTGCCCACACAACATCTTGTGCAAAAATGTTCATAGTAGCATTATGCATAATAACCAAAGTGCAGAAACGCAGATCTCCATCCAATGAGGAATGAACAAAATATGGCACACCCATACAATGAAATATACTCAGCCATAAAAAGAAATGAAGTACTGATACAGGTAACAGTATGGATGAGTCTTGAAAACATGATGCTAAGTAAAAGAAGCCAGACACAGAAGAATAACTATTGTATAATTCCATTTATATGAACTATCCCCCAAAGGAAAATCTCTACAGTTAGCAAGTAGTTTTGTAACTATCAGGATAGAGAGAAAACGGTTTGGAGAGGGACCCTTAATGGGTCAGGATTCATTTTTAGGGGAGGAGGGATAATAAAAATGTTCTGAAATTAAACAGTGGTAATGGCTGCACAACTCTGAATATAGTAAAAACAACTTAATTGTACTTTAAAATGGTGACTTTTTCAGCATATGAATTTTATTTCAACAAAGGTGTTCCTCTAAAAATATCCTATGAAATATACTGCTTTGAGTGAATCAAATGAGCAATAATAATAATAAAAAGATAATAGCCAGTGTGGAGATATATAGTGAAAGATATAGTGAAGATATAGTGAAACAGTGATTCTTAAATCCTGCTTCTCAGGGGTTTTGCAAACTATCTTTCCATATGAATCGAGAACCATAAAAACTATACTTTCTCACCCAGTATTTATATATGATAGTCTATGTAAATGATCAAATGGTTAGACCCCCTTAACTCACATTTGTATAAGTGTGTCCACTGAAAAATTGTAAATAATCTTTTAAAAATGACTGTATCCTTTAAAGCAATTTCATGTAATAGCTCTATACTGCCAACTCCATGTGATCATTAAAATTATATCATCAGAGAATATTTAATGATGTAGTAAAATTCTCATGTTGTAATGTTAAATGGAAAAAAAACATATGGAAGTTTCTTATTCTTATTTGTGAGAGAGAGAGAAAGGATAGAGATGGGGGTGGGGAGAAAGAAAATAGAGGTGGGGGGAGAGAGAAGGAAAATGGAACTAATACAAAGTATTTAAAACAGACTCTTAGTCACCCCAGAACTGATCAATGCATCTCTTAAAATGTAAAACTAAAAAATGGGCAAAATAAAGCACTCCAGGCGTAGTCCAAATAACACAATAAAGAGGGACTGTTAGATGCTGTGCTTCATAGTTGGTATCCCACTAGTTGTGCCTATTATTGGATTTCTTTTTCCAACTTCAATTAAACAAGTATTTACAGAATACCCACTAAATGGAAGACTTTGCTCTAGGTGCCATGGCAAAAGAAAAGATGACTATGTAACTAAGACAGAAGCATTGAGCACTCAGTGCAAGCTGAGTAAGAAGACACATAAGAGGAGAAGGATGAGATAAGGGTAAAGATGAGATTGAAGGGCAGATACAGCTGTTGTGAGAAAGGAAGAGAGAAAAGATGTTGGTGCTTTGCAAGTTGCAACATTTCTGAGCATGAATGAGACAGTCATTATGGCCTATACATTTCCAACATAAGAGAAATGACTGATGTAGCAGAGGAGGTGAAGGCACTTCTAGAGCCTTGCACTTGGATGTTGAAGTCACGGGGATGAAAACAGGAGATGAACTAGAAAGGAAGGCTGCACACCTGCTGCTGAAGTCTATGTACCTGGCATGTGGTGGGTATTTAATAAATACCTGCTAAAGGAATGAACTGCAAGTATAAAAAATGATACGTAAAATTGAGGAAAATTAGAAATAGATCACATGGATCTTTGAGACCAAGTTTTGTTAAGGGACAGAGTCCAAAGGGTCTGGAAGTGGCAGGAGGGGGCTGAGTGTATTCTAACGCCTGTTCTCAGCCTGTGGGCCTGAAGAAGGAGGAGAAACAGCTTTTCACACTGGAAAGGTTTGTCCAGGAACTGGTGCAGTCAGGGCTCAGTTAAGGTGAGGAAGTGGAGAAGAAAAAACTGAACTTAGAGGAAAAACTGAAGATGGAGAGCTGTCATGTGGTTCCCAGGAAGGACCTTGTTCCAGTGCGATCTAGAGTGAAGATGGGTGGCAGGAACTCTGTAGAGGGACAGTGACAGGATGGGAAGAGAAGCAGGAAGGGACTGGGAAAACCAGCACGAAAGAAATAGAAAGCTGGGAGGTAAGACTGGAAGCAGGGAGAGGGTCAAATAAGAACCCAAATAAGTTCTCACTTCTCTTGAAGAACCTCCTGAGAGCTTGTTTGGTTGGACGAGGCCTCATAGCATCTTCTCCGGGAAGGGAATGGGGAGGACCAGTCATAATGCCTTTTTTTCTAAGAAGCTGGGTTTTGGAGCAATAACTATTATAAACTACTATAAAAGTAGAGCTTACCTCTTGATCCTCTTCACCCATTTCACCTATCACCCTTCTTCCTTCTGGCAGCCACCAATTTGTTCTCTGTATCTATGAGTTTTGTTTGCTCATTTGTTTTGCTTTTTGGATTTCACATATAAGTGCATCATATGGCCTTTCTCTTTCTCGGACTTATTTCACTTAGCATAATACCCTCAAGGTCCATCCATGTTGTCACACACAGCAAGATTTCATTCTTTTTTTATGGCTGAGTAGTATTCCATTGTATTTGCATACCATTATCTTCTATATCCATTCACCTGTTACTGGATACTTAGATTGTTTTCTTATGGTGATTATTGTCAATACTGTATTGGATGTTTGAAAGTTGCTAAGAGAGTAAATCTTAAAAGTTCTCATCACAAGAAAAATAACTTTGTAACTTTTCTAACTTTGTATGGTGATGGTCGGTAACTAGACTTACAGTGGCAAACATTTCACAGTATATACAAAAATCAAATTATTATGCTGTATACCTGAAATTTGTATACTATTAAATTATGTCAATTATACCTCACTTTTAAAAAAGTACAGCTTATACTTGCAAAGCATTTACTTAGTGCCAGGTACTCTTCTAATGTGTTACATATGTTAATATCATTTAATCTTTTCAATAATTCCACCGATTAACAGCTTCATTTTACAGATGTGATAACACAGATAGATTAAGCAACTTGCCCAGGTTTTCACAGGTGGCAAATGGAGGTGTTGAGAATCTAACTCAGGTGGTCTGGTGCTAGAATCTATGCTCTCATTTCTCTGCTAATATGCTGTTCCAAGTGGTATGCAGAAGTATTATTATCCTATGACAACCTATCATATATTAGCAAATCAATGGGCTGGCTCTCATTAACAATGTAGAATGATATTTAATAAACAGGTCATCTGGGACATGGTCTTTGGATTATCACAACCGTTGGAAACCTTACACTCTCTATATGCCCCTGTTAGGGATACACTGTGAAAGTGGCATACCATAGCCCTGAGAAATTCTGCAAAACTCCCTTTAACTGCACTTTCTCTGGAATTTCCTAAATTTATTTGTCCATAGGCCCCCTTTTTTATGTAGTCTGTATAAATGTGCCTCAGAATTGCTGTTTCATGAAAAATACTTGAGGGATTTGCACATATGGAACCCACCCAAGAACCAGGGATCAAGCAGGCTCAAAAGATATCACCAAGTACCAACAGTGAAATTCCTGAAGCCATTACGAGGTTTATTTATTTGTCATAGACAAAATTTGAATTGATTTACCTACAGTTTCTTTGCAACATTAGCATAGAATCAGAAAATTAGAGGGTAATGGATGAATGTTGGAGGTAAGCACCATGTCAACAGCAAGAAATGACAGTTAAAATGAAAAGAGAAGACACAAAAAATGAAGAAATGAAAATACAAAAATGAAGACTTCCTCAATAAATTATATGAAATACAAAGTGAGACCCTGATGATGGGGTGGAAGGAGACAAAAAACATAGCTCAGTGCTCTGTAAGAAGTGAAGAGGCATTTGCAAGTGTGTTGAGCAGCAAAAGAGGGCCATAAAAGATCTTGGGACAATGTGGACCAGGACGGGAAGGCATAAAGCATTCTTAAGAATGGAGACATCTGACATCCAGTTCCAGTGGGTATGCTTTCTGTAATGTAAAGCCCCTCTGTGGACTCAAACCTTCAGTGAAGTGTAAAATACACACTACAATCTATGTGATTACACCTTGAGGGGAATTAAAAGGGCTGAGGGTGGTCTGGATGACTTGGAGGACATTCAAGAGAAGGCAGACTCGAATGAGATCAAGAATTCAGTGTAAGCAGGAGACTGGCACCGAGAATGGGTGAACATGTGAATTTCCAGATCCTGTAATTTCACAGAACTCTTAGGGTGTGGTCCTCCACAGAACACAGGATGTGTGGCTGAAGTTAATTTTACAGAGATCTGAAAGGATGGGGAGACCTTGGCTCCAAATGATTTTTCCTCCTTCGTCTTTATTAGTTTTTGACTGTGAGAGTTGTCAGTGCTGGTGAGCTGAAGTGTAGAAAGTAATAGGAGAGGTATACGAGATTAGATAGGAGAAATAATCACTGGACACATTGTGTAAAATCTTGTTACTGACAAAAGGGTTTGAGCTTTTTTCCCCCTAAGTACAAGGGGAAGCTATTGGAGAGTTTTCAGCAAAAGGAGAGACATGACTTTTGTTATGTTTTAAGAGGCTCACTCAGGCTGACTTGCAAAAGTGTGCAGGAGTGGAATCAGGAAGACTAGTTAGGAGGCTGTTGTAGTCAACCAGGCGAGAGAAGACGGGATGTGGAATAAGGAAACAGCAGAGAAGGTGGACTGATTCAGGGTATATTTTGGATTTAGAGTCAATAGATCAACTGTGGTTAAGAGAGAGCAGTGGGTAGATAGAGGCTGCATTTACTACTAATGGAAAAACTAGCAGAAGAAAAGGCTTGTTTATGAGAATGAATTTCATCCATGTTGGGATGGCAGGCTACTCTTCAAATCTGGGTGTGAGAGCTACAGGTTTGGTAATGGAGTGGAGACCAAAAGGAGAGCCGAAGAATGGATTAGAAAGACCTCCTCAAAAAAAAAAAAAAAAGAAAAAAAAAAGAAAAAAAAAGTCACACATGGTGACTGTGTAGGTCAAACTATTTTGCCTGATGAAGGATAATAGCTTAAAGAGGTCAAAGGATGTATCTAAGGCTAGTCAGTCAGGGGCCGACTTGACATTGGAACTCAAGTGTCCAGACTCCTGATGTTAGGCAGCCAAGACTGATATCTACTGAAGAGGGCTCACTGGGACTGGGCAATGGGCTTCAGAAGATTATCTAATTCAATACTTGTTAACAACTTTAGGCCCTGAGAGTATTATCATTGTATTTTTGGATAAGGAAATTGAGTCTTAGAGAGTTAAGTAACTTTTTCCTTGTATAAACACATGCAGAATGTGAAATTTCTAGCTGAATAGTCAAATAATCTCAGGCCTTAGAGATGACCAACTCCCTCATAGTACAGATCAGGAATCCAGTGCCCAGAGAGGTAAAGTAACTTGCCTGGGATTCCTCAGTGGTAGAGCTAAGCTTTGAACTTAGGTCTCATAACTCTCGGCTCAATGTTTAAAATAACGGGATTTCTAAATAGAATTTTTTTCCAGATACTTGTTTAAAATGTCATGTTGGAGATAATCAAACATGTTAGCAAACCCAATATGGACTGCATTTCTTAATTTCCTTCAGTTTACTGTATTTTATACCTTCATAGGAGACTTTAATAGTCTTTATAACATCATAGTGCTTATTACCTAATACCCTGTTCTAGTCTATGTATTGAAAAATTGATTTTGTGATGATTCTTTCCTGTGTCTAATCAGTTCAATAAATTAAACTTATAGGTCTGTTATTCCAGGTCATTTTTCCCCCTACAAAGAGCTTTCGCCATTGCCCCTTTCCATATATTATTCTCAAGCTTTCATTTGCCTATTCTGAATGTAACATCTGAACCTCTTTGCTGCACACTGATGACTTCCTTTCCACACCCCTGGTTGATATTATTGCCTTTGTTGTTTCCAAAGACAATATGCCATGATAACTATTTCCTTTTATTTCGTGGAAAGAGATGCTGCTTTTGTTCTCTGACAAAATATAATGTTTGGGAACACCAAAATGTCCTATCAGATTCCTAATCCTGGGCCACATTCCCGGTTTGGGGAAGTATATTATATATGCCAGAAAATCACATTCTTGCAATGATTTCCAAATTTACTGCAGAGTTTCCTATAATAAAGATAAGGTTTCCAGACCACGCACCTTTAAGATGAAATATTATTATTTAGAAGATGTATTTGGTTCTTTAAAATAAATAAATTGGAGTAATTTGAATACAAATCCTACTACTGTAATTTCCTATTTAAAGTAAACAGATTAGCTCTCCCTCTTAAACATAACCAATTTTAGCCCTGCCCTGATCATAGGAGATGGGGAAAGAAGTATCTACCTTTCAAAAAAATGTGCCAATCATATCTTTGGCTGGTCAATATGTTGTTTCCAAATACTGTTACTTCAACTTTGAGCTGTTATCAGCACCAGTGATTAATTAATGGATTATTTACTAAACTTAGTTTCTTTTCTTCTCTCCTCCTGAAAAAGATGCAGGAGATAAGTGAAGAAAAGCCAGACATGTGTATTCCATTTGAAATCCATGATTAAAAAGCTTAAAAATTCAAACCAACATAAAAAACTGTTTTATTTTAATACTCTGGAAGGTTTCAGTGAACTCCATTATTTTCACTCACTATTTGCTTGAATAATTTAGGCAAGAAAGCTAAATTATACATAAAGTGTACAGTTAGAAGAAAAAGTTCATGCACAGCCCTAGGCTATAGCCTCCCCTAATGATGTCTGAAGTCAGTGAAAAGAACTCGTTAGACTGAGAGTAATTTCTCAGGGTTTAATTTTTTTTTTCTTAAAGCAATAATGTTCTTATAAAAATCTGACAAATAATACACTAAAAGAAAAGCCACAAAAGAGAATCTACAGTTAAGGCCTTAGCCCCTGTAAACTTTCATTTAATTTCATGTAGAAGTTGGCTTTCCACACACCACATAGATGGTGTTGGCAGCCTTGAGTGATATTCAACAAGGAAAATACACGTCTCGATTGAATAGCTTTGCTGTTTGGCCTCATTAGAATTCTGAAGTTACAGAGTTAAAAGGAGATCCTTCAGGCTTAGAGACAAACTAGAGATCTACTGTGGAAAGGGGATCAGAACCCACTCAGTGTCCCATCATGTGAGCAAGTGGTTGACACTTGCTAGGGTACTGCGCTTCAGGAGTGGCCCAGACAATTACACATTTATGGATTCACTAAAATGCACACATTCCCTTTAAGTTTAACAACAGAGAATGCAACTGCTGTAAGATGACAGGAATATCAAAATGGTACTGTAGTCACCTCTGATTTCTGAGCTGCCTTTGTTCTTTTCTTAAAGTCACACAATTGTAGAATTTGAAGAATGCAGTTCAGCCCCTTCATTTTATAGATGAGGAAATTGAGACCCAGAGAGAAGTGATGAGCTCAAGGCTATGCAGCTAATGTACTTGTTAATTCATTCCCAAATATCTGCACATTTAGAGACAGAAAGGAATTCCAAGTAGAAAGAACAGTCATATGTAAAAGCATGAAGGTGGGAACCAGCCTGACGCATTGGAGAATAAGAGGTGCCAATTGTTACCTGGTCAACTCCCATCACATCCCCCCATCTAAGGGAGTCTGCACATGGCAGTATAAGCTGGCAGGTAAGAGCACAGAGAGTCTGGCAATCTTAGGTCACTTATCTCTCTCTGATTTATTTTTTCCAACAGAAAAATGATGTTCAGCAGTAACAGAACCAACTTCTTACAGTTATATTGAATGGATATTAATGCATATAAATGCTTATAATGTGCAGCACTTGAATTATATAAATATTAGTTGTTATTGTTAATATTAATAGGCCTTCTGGCCATAGCTGATAAGATAAGGGGTGGTGGGCAGCTGGCCCAGGTGGAGCATCTCTCAACCAGCCAATGTCTTATGATATATGCATTTGAGGGGATGAATTGGTCCATCAAAGTAAGGCCATCAAGGAATTATGAAATTGGCAACCAAAGATCAGGGTTAGTTAACCAAGAGACTGAGAGGAAAAAGGATTGAGAAGAATCACAGGTAGGGCAGGCATTATGGTCTCAAGTGAAAAATGAAATTATGAAGTTTTGAGGAAGCCAAATGGTTAGAGAGGAAAATGGGATGCGCGTGCGTGCGCGCGCGCGCACACACACACACACACACACACACAGAACCTCAGTTCCTGAACATTTTATATGTCTAGTACAGTTCTATGGGTAAACAACTTATTAACTCCTCTTTTCTTAGAGGTAACTTCAGTGAGTCTCAGGTCTTTGCAATCAGAAGAAACTATCAAATGTTCTGCAAGATATATGCATGATACTGGGATAGAGAGAGAGAGGTGAATTGCAAAAGGCTGGGTGTGCCAAAGTGAGTCAAATTGTCTCTTGAAAGCCACCGTAAGTTACTAAAGGATTGAACCAGATGAGTCATGTCTGATCAAATCTGTCATCAGCTCTATAATATCACCCATGCAACAATGCAACAGAAGATAAATTTGAGGTACAAAAAAGGCTAGAGGAAGGCTAGTTAAGAGGCTTTGAGTACGGTCAAGGCTAGAACTCATCAGGAGTACCTGAACTAAGGTAATAGAGGCAGAAATAGAAAGGAAACATACAGATAAGGAAGGTAGAAAGAACCTGGTGACTTTGGGGGAGTGGGGCACACAGGAGCTGCTGGAGTCCAGCAAAATTTCTGATTTGGGTGTCTAGAAAGAAACTTGGAAACATAGATTTGGGACTAGAAATTGAGAGGCTCACTTTCGTGTAAGCTGAATTTGAGGTATCTGTGGGAAATTCAAGTGAAGATGTTCCATTGCATTTGGGTATGTAATTACGGAGCTCAGCAAAGAATCTGGGATGATAGATTAAGAGTCTGGAGGATAATAATGGTAGTGAGACTAGGGGTTTGGCTGGTGTCTTTCAAGGTGAGTGTAAATGATGAGAAGAGATGACCCATGCTGTGGTCTGGAGAACACCAATATGTAAGAGGTGAATGAGCAGAGGGGCTTCTGAAAGTGTCCAAGAAAGAATGGATGGAGGAATGGAAGAGATATAGAGAAAAGTAGGAGACTGAGTCTTAGGAATCAAGACGGGAGGAAATTCAAGGTAAAGAGAGTGATGAGTAATGTCAAGTATAGAAGAAAGTTCATAGACAGCTAAGGGCACAAAACCATTCATTGAATGTGGAGCATGAAGGTTACTTTAGATCTACACTAAATGGTAAGAAAAAAATGAAGACAACAGTAGATTGAAGCATGAAGAAGGAAAATACAGGAAGAAACCAAGTTTACTTCAGTTATAAAAGAAAAAGGGATGAAGAGAATGTGGGATCAGATAAGGACTATTTGTGTAGTACAAAATAGATTTGACATATTGATGAACTGAGTCAGAAAAGAGAAGTTAGTGAAACAAGAAAAAGGAGGTCTGGTGGAGCAAGATGCCTTCTGGGGAGGTAGGAAAATGCAAAATCCAGGGCACAGGTGGAGGTGTAAGTTTTGGACAGGATTAGGGACAATGCTTTCATGGAAACAGAAGAGAAGCAGAAAAGGATGGAGGCCAGTAAAGACAAGCTTTAGTTGAAGATTCATCAAGTTGAGGGAGCTTTGTGTTTGAAGGAGTTGTTTTTCTCAGGGAAGTAGGAAGCAAGGCATTTTCTGAGAACAAGGGAAAAGCTATGGTGCAAGGAGTTTGAAGAGAAAAGGGAATGTTAGAAAAAAAAACTGCCACAAGGACCAGGAGAAGGACTGAACAGGAACTCACGGAATTGTGGGACCATGTAAGAGCACAGCTGAGTTTGAAGACCATTGCTGTGTGGTGGCACCAATCCAAGTGGTGATTTGATTTCTCCAGCAGTAGTTCATGTCCCAGATGTAGGAGGTGAGTATTCAAAGGCTGTGGGTGCTGCACAAGTTCAATGGAAAAGCAAGAAGACCCGGAATTCCAGAGTGATGATAAGAGAAAGACGGGTTCAAGCTTCAAGAGAGGGATGTCAACATGGGAGGGAAGCTTTGCGTGGTGGTCAAAAAGTGGGAATCATGAGCAAAAGAGTGGTGACCAGCAGGGCAGGTATTTGCTGTCACTGTGGAGGATACCAGAGTTCAAGATCTCAGAAATAAACTAGTTAATTGTTGCCTAAACCAAGACCAAAGGCAGATCTTCTCATTTAGTCATAGATTTTCTTTTCTTGGAGTGCCTCTGGCTCCTTGGAAAAGGCCCAGAGCCAAAACTAGAAGGCCAAAATTGTTATAGACTGGCACAAACATTTGCCAGGATAATTTATCCTCTTTTGTCACTCAAGTTCCAAGTGAGGCTGGAAAAGATGGAGAAAGTTTAATCACACTGTTCTTCGGAGTCCATTGCAAGGCATTAATAACTTGCTGTGATATTAGCAGTTTTACATCTTACACTGGCATTATTGTGTCACATTAGTTTAATATTGCCATCATGTAGCTTAGTATGAATGTGATACAGAAGTAAAATTACACGTGCACTTTTCATATTGTTATATTGAAATCTAGTGTGTATCTGACACTAATACTATTCAAATTCCATAAAATATACAGTTCCTAACACAAAGACATTTTAATGTTATGTTAGAATAAGAATGCACATCATTACACTTTCAGAACCATGCAGCGGAGGAGGAAGAACTGGAGGGCTTACCATTTGTGAGCCCTGGGGAAAACAATTTGAGGATGGTTTCTATGCATGACAACCTTCAAACTTTGCCTTCCCTGGTAATCAGGGCAGTGTTCATGGCTTTCGAACAAGAGCCAGAAAACTTTCTCTGAGGGATCAGTTAGTATTTTGGGCCTCATGAACAATACGGTGGCAACTACTGAAGTCTGCATCGGTAGTGCAAAAGCAACTTGGGGTAAAATGTAAATGAAGGAGTGTGGCTGTGTTTTAATAAAACTTTATTTCTAGACACTGAAATTTGATTTTCATACACTTTTCACATGTCATGAAATCATATTCTTCTTTTGATTTTCTTTTCAGCCAGTTAAAAATGCAAAAAATACTCTTAGCTTGGGGGCCATACAAAAAAAAAAAAAACAAAAAACAAACAGGTAGAGAATCTGATTTGACCCCTGGGCCACAGTTTGCTGACTTCTGTGTTAGAAGATTATGAATCTGTAGGGGCATCAGTCCAGGATCCGGGATTATGAATCCATAAGTGCACCATGAGTGGATTCAAGCTATTTTGCAGAACTTATATATGCTAATCAATATATTCCCAAATGACTTTGAGGGGGGACTAGATATATTTTTTCCTTTCTGTACTTTCCACTACCTCTCCTCCCACCTACAGAGACCTGGCTTCTGGTTGAGGTGGCACTCTCACAGCCACTTGATCTTCAGCTACTTTAGGGAACATCTATTTGAAAGTGGCATTTGCTTGGGACAGGTAGCCAGTGTGAGGAGAGCCGTACTATCTAAAGAACAAAGTTGAGTATGGGGCACCTGGGTGGCTCAGTCGTTGTGCATCGGACTTCGGCTCAGGTCATGATCTCTGGGTTCATGAGTTTGAGCCCCACATTGGGCTTGCTGCTATCAGCACAGAGCCTGCTTTGGATCCTCTGGCTTCCTTCTCTCTGCCCCTCCCTTGCTTGTATTCTCTCAAAAATAAACAAACATGAAAAATTTTTTTTTTTTAAAAGAACAAAGTTGAGTAGAACATAAGGAAAGGGATAATCAACTCGGTTGGGGGACAGAAAAACTTCACAAAGAAAATATTTTGAGCAAAAGGGGAAGGGTGTTGTAGGCAGAGGGGGTGGTGAAAAAAGGGCTCAGATGTGAAGAATGGCACTGGAACCTTTGGGGAATTGAAAGACAATGAGAATGGCTGAAGTGCCTGGAGCCGGCTAGATGGATGAGCCCTAAGAAAAGAGACTGTAGGAGGAGCCAGGTTCTGGATCACTTAGGGCCCGTGGTATCTTGCTGGAGAGTTTCAGCTTTATTTTGCAGGTCACTGACACTCATACCTGGCCAGACTTCTGAAATCTTGGAATGAATTTTAGATGCATACTTATTCCAAGCCAAACACACACACATTTTTTTTTTTATGTAGCTAAGGAAATGTAAATATGGACTGAGTATTATGTCAAGGAATTATCATTATCTTTGCAATTTTGCAAAAAAAAAAGTCCTTAATTTTTCTTTTTTCTGAGATGTATAAGTATATAGGGATCGAATGATACAATATCTGGGATTTGCCTCAAAATAAGCAGAAAAAAAGGAGAGAGAGTTGGGATGAAAAAAGAAGGTGGGGTGGAGTTCTGGGAAATGTTGGTGGTTGCTGAAGTTGGGGGATGGATAGGTATAAGGGAATTGATTTCTTGTATTTGCCACCTTTGAGTGCCTAAAAATTTTCTTAACGATAAGTTAAAAAAAATAAAGTGTATATACCCTGGGTCTTATCTCATATCTACTGAATTAGGATTTCTGGGTAATAGGATCAGATGCAGAAACTGAAATGAGGGATGGTGGGGGATGGGCAACAGGCAGGGGGACCATCTGGAAAGCCAAAGCAATTGTGCAGGACAGAGACAATGAAGGGTTGGCTCTTGGCAGTGGAGGTGGGGAGAGGAGGTAGGCATGAGATGCATCTTGTTGTTTATTAGACAAGACCTATGTCTGATTCGATGAGAAGGTGAAGTTGAAGGTGACTCCTGGGAGAGTGACTGAATGAATAAAAGAATGGTGCCATTACTGCGATGGGAAATACAGATGGAGCAGATATGAACCATGGAAACTGGATTCACAGTTTCAGTTATTCTAAGTATTAAAAGTACTTGAGTCTCCTCTGTTCATGTCATTCCAATATTGTCACATTTCTTATTACTTAAAGTCACCACAAGACTTGAATTCTATACAAACAGTATCATGCAAATCTCTGGCCCCATCTTCCAGGAACATGTCTATATTCAGAGTTTCCAGCAGGTCTGCATTTGAATTAACTTGACCTGATTCACTATTTACAAAGGTACATACGCTCGACCTTCCAGCATCCCGGATTCTTTTGCGTTTTCCCTCTCTGCCTGTCTCCACTATCCTACCAGTCTTGCCATTAGAAAATAAGGAACAGGCCAAGGCTTTTTAGTCCACAAAGTACAATGTACCTGCTTCTCTTTAATCCTCCCAAAGCATGGAGGTGTGTATAAACACACCCAGAGGCCCTGAGACCCCAAGATCGGCTGCATGTATGCGCTCAGCATTTTTGTCTTTTTTCCAGTCATTTCCTTTTTTGATTTGTACGAACCTGAGCCTGAGACATGACATCTTTTAGGAAATCCAGTTAAACCCCAAGCTTTCCCACAATGCGGTTTAGATTTGCCCTAGGGACATAAAGAAGTGGCCTGAGCGTTCTGTGTTGGGAACCCCTCTGGAGATCCAGGTCTTTCCTGTAATCTCCATGGGCTCTTTGCAGAAAGCTATATTTCTTCCAAGTCTTTCTTTTCATCCCTGTCTGAACCTGCCTTCATCTTCCTAATGGCTAATTAAAAAATTACAACCAAGAGCATTAAATAGTAAACCCCTTCCCTGCTGTTCTCTGTTTAATTTCTGAAGCCCCAAGCAAAATGTCTTAAAAAGAATTAGAAAGAGCCACCTTTCTGCTTGCAAACTGCGTGGTGAACAGCATTCTGGTGGGGAGAGGCCTTTATTCTAATGGGTAACCCTTCAAAGCAGGGTAAGCTTGGGCATTATTTACATCTTATTCCAGAAAGAGAAAGTTTGGGGGAAGGTCACATTCTCTCCAACATTATGACTTCACTTGTACGGGTAAAAAAATTTTGGGGTGTGTGCGTGCATGCGTGTTTCCTCTTCCCTTGGTGCCTACTGATTTCATTCTACACTGAAGCAACTCTGAGTTTTAAAACTCACATTTCTTTTTCATTTAAGTTAGAGGTCTGAGCTTGATGAAAACTCATCCCAATTCATGATGTGCACACTTAAGCGGCTGCTTGATTTCATTTGCAAAGAGAGATCTTGGAAGGCAGTGTCTAAATAATAATCAACATAGTGCTCTACTTGCATTTGTTTATACATTATCTTAACACTTTATTACATATTTTAATAGGACAAGAGTTTAAAAGCTGGAATCAGACATAGCGGCCTCACTTTATTTTAGATTGTTCTTCATCAATTGTTTTTTCTTGTGATTATACAGTTTTACTTTATCATCCCTTTGATAACAATTTCTGCATGAAAATTGACTTTATATTTCATTTTTCCCGTCTGTTATCTTAGCGGCATTCATACGCAAACACCCTTTGTGCTGTGCTGGTAATATAACTGATCAGGCGAAGCTGTGCCATAAGAAATCAAAACCATAATAATGTCTTTGGGTTTTGCATTTTAAATACTGCGTTCATTGTTGCAGTGAGGTTTCTGATCCCTTTCCAGACATTACGGAGATTACCTTTGGTAATGCCTATTTCATTGTACTTTGATATAAAATAATGTGTGTCATAAATCATCTGAGTGACTGTCATTAACCAGAAAAGCACCTACTTAGGATATGTAACAATTTGCTTTTCTAATTTGAAGAAGATTGAGGCATTTTAATTATAGAAGGTCTTTATAAATGAGATTGGAATTCAATATAAAATTGTATTCTTTACGGAATTGTAGATGAGAAATAATAAAATCCGTATTCATTAATTTTACATTATTTTTTGGGCATTATTTTGTGCTAAAAAGAAAACATTCTTAGGAGGGTTTCCTAAATAAAGCCCTATACTTCAGTCACCATTAATCTCAGAAAAAGTCATGTTTACTTATTTGAGAGAAAGGCACAAGAGGATCAGTTGTTACTTGGGCGAATTCACAACTGTAAATTTAAAAACTTTTTAAATGTAAAGCTGGGGATGTCATTGTCTAAAAAGTTGAGAAAAGACAAAGAAGGGGCATAAAGAGACAAGGGATGGGAGGAGAGAGCTATTTAAAATTATTGATGTGCTTCATAGTTTCAAGATTGCTTCCATTTGGAAGAGGATGGAGGTTTGGAGCTTTCTCAGTGAAAAACAATTTAAAATTATTAGAGTTCTCCTCTTTAAAGGTGATCAGGGTTCTGCACACGGACATTGTAGCAAGATTTAACATTATGAGAGCTCTTCACATTGTTTAAAACATTGATTTTTTATAAAATGGATTTCCACGTTTTATTTCCTCAGCGACTAGGTAATTATAGTGGCCTAGAAACTGAGGTACTTCATTCTGAAACTAGTTTTTCTCTTTGGCTCCTTCTCTTTTCTTGCTTTTTGCTCCCCCCACTCCCCTTAATAAGTTTTCTAGTTTCCCGTGCTGCTGGGATAGACACATCATTCTTTGTTCTTGCTCATAAATCACTCTGTGACCGAGGAACCAGGAAGTTATTAGGGGTGAGGGGAAGGTCAGGTCGAAAATTCAGATTGATCTAACCTGTTCTTACAAAATAGCACTTTACCTACACCAAACCTAAAGCGAAGCACCAATGCAAGACTGTTCCAATATGACTTTCAGTCATGCTTCATGAGGGAAGAGGCTTCTGCAGCTTTTATAGCCAGTGTTACAAAGAGTCATAGGAACTGCCAAGTTGTCCTAGGTATTTAGTTCAAATCACATTTGCCCATACACGTCATTTCAAGTACACTTTCCCCCTTCTCCTTGTTTGTCCTTTCTCTCTTCTCTTCTCCCTTGGTCTCCCATTAATATGGACAGTTAAGACAGAGATTCCAAAGATTCGGCATGGAGGCTGATGATTTGTTGAGGGGTCCTTTAGTTAGGAATTCTAGATGTTTCTCTCCTTGTGTTAGAAATTGGTCTTGTGTGAACATACACACATATACACACACACAGTCTTGTATAGACTATAGGGATTTGATAAGAGAGAATTCATGGTCCTTAGCTGGGATAACAAATACGTGTTTTTCCCAGTCTTCTGCTCCATTCCAGAAAGAAAATCTTTCTCCTCCCCTGTCGTCTTCCCCGTTGGTTTTTTTTTTTTTTTTTTTTTTTTTTTTGGTAAAAGGTGGAAGCAGTGTTCCATGTGTTTTGTAAAAAGCTATATCAAAGTGAATTGAACATGGTATTAAGTTTTTGTCAGCTTGAACTCACACCTGCCACACACAAGGTTTTTTGGCCTTTCGTGCAAATCATAACCTGAGTCTAAATCTAAAGGAACAGGGAAAGCAATAGAGCAAAGCTATCCAGATGTTGCTCAGTCTGTGCGATTGTAAATTTCAAAGTACCAGCTTTCCATCCAGATTTTAGTGCACTGGGAACTATATGAAAATTCCAAGACATACTGGTTTATTGAAATGTCTGGCCATTTCTATATGAATTTTGCAACAGATGTACTGAGGTAAGCAATAAAACTGTGATAATAAGGAACATTTCCACATCAACTCATTAAACTACTAATCTATAATGAGGACCAAAACTCAGCAGTTAGAAGAGAGTGAATTTCATTATTATTATTATTTTTTGACTTAGTGTCAGTTATTCAGTTTTTCCCTTGATTTCACTTTATGGTCAAATTTCCAAGGGGTTTTAGGCTAGTATATACATATATAAAATATATGTTGATACATGATTTATGATGTATGTGTATCTTGCTTTATGCCAAATAAACTGAAAATTGAATTCCAGTCTTACCTTTTATAAGTCAATAAAAATAATATAGGAACATGTTATTAGCCTTTGAATTTATCTTTACAAAATTTTGTTATCACCTTATCATTATATGTAAGACCCAAGAAGACCAAATCTGATGCTTGGAGTCCCTTTAGAATTTTAAGTTTAGGTCTGATTGTCAGTCTCTGCTGGGACTAGAGTATCATACTCCAGAAGCTGGGGGCTTGGCTTGGCTGTGTCTCTAGTGATGACCATGGACTTTACAGCCCACACCTCTGCACAAAGAAGGTGTACCATCTTGATGGATGTTTCTTGCTGCTTTCTCATTCCTAGCCACTTCCCAGCTGACTCCTCTATTTGAGGATGAACAGACCATTCCAGGATGCAGTCTCAGGAATGGGACCCCTGGGATTGATACTAAACCATCTGTATCCCTTTCAGGGATTTGCAAAGCAGTACAATTCGAGTTTGGGGATGAATGGGTCTACCCCAAATTCACCATTCCTCCTAGCAAGACTGACTAGTGATCAAACAGGCCTTGGAATGGAAGGAAAAATTAAAACCAAAAATGAAATGTCACTTATTTGATAATATGTGGAGCTTTTTATTCTTTTGTAAACCCTTCCCTACTGACCTGTGGTAATTGGAAATAAGATTTTTTATTGACTAATTTTACCAGGAAGACTACAAGAGACTTTGGAAATATAGGAAGCAGTGTATGGGCAAAGGAAGGGAGTGGAGGCAGGTCCATAAGACAGGATATGGATACACCTGAAGGGCAGGAGTATAGGGCAGCTGACAAATAAGCATGTCATGGATCATGCGTAAAGCAGTTATGGAAGCCTCGTCCTCCTCAAGTTCTGTTTTTTGGTCAAATTTGGGAAATATTAGAGCTATTAAGATTCATTTGCTCTTCTCTGGAATTCTGAAAATTATTTTCCTGGCATTGCTCGGTTTTCCCAAAGTAGGTTTTGTTTATTTCTTTTCCTTTTTTTTTTTTTTCCCTATAACACGTCCTCACTGGTCACTTCATATGTTTTCCTGTTACTTATTTTGGAAGAGTCCAGCAGCCCTAGGAAAACGACGACAAAAATGACAAGCAGCAGGAGGAGGCGGCAGATATAAAAAGAAGAAAATGTTAGTGAACTCTATTTACAGAGAAAGTCAGCTCCATTTGCTTTGAGCAGGGCCTCAGAGGTTGAGTGAGGCCCAGGCCAGTTCCTTTTTTGTTGTTTTTTTTGTTTGTGTCTTTGTTTTTCTTTGGATACTCTGAGTATATTAAAAAGCAAGCATGGTCAAAACATGGATTAAAAACCATGGTATACTTCAATGTTTACATTTAACAATTTGTAGTTGTGAAACACAGAAACACAGTGACTATGTATTCAAGTTACTTTGAAGATCAAAAGTCAAAATTTGCAGCTCTCATGAACGTGAGCCATGGGGACATTCCCAGCCTCCTCCTCACTGCCCAGTGCTGAGCAGGACCGACGCCTGTCCCCAACTACATTACTTACACATTGTGGGCCGGGTGCCTCATTCATGTAGGGCCTGGCCAGCAGCACAGCTCAAAAACAGAGTAATTTCCTTCTCCTCCCTTCTGTCATTTTTTCATTTTCTTTAGACCTAAACATGGAAGATGCTATTGGGGTGGTGCTAGTCGATGATGAATAAGTTCCAATGAAATTCTTCCCGCCTTGCAAATGCTGGTCAATGTGAGGGGAAGCTGGAGTTGGGGAGGGAGAGAAGGCTCATCTGCATCTACAGTGGTGGGCTCCCTGCTCCTGAGGACAGAAAAAAGGCTGCAGTAGTTCTGAGATACCTGGAGACCTACAGGCTTTCTCCTGCTTTCTTCTGTTGCCTCGACAAGCTGTTTCTATCTGGGAATCTAAAGCAGCACTGATGCACTTGTGTCAGCTTTGGGTTTTTTTTTTGTTTTTTGTTTTTTAATTTTTACTATGGAAAATTTCAAACATGCACAAAAATAGAATAATCTAAGGAACCCCCCATTTACCCATCACTAATCTTGAGTGATGATGAGTGATGCCCTGTAAAATACACATCTGTGGAAATGGCTGCAGGAAGATGGAGGTGGGGGGTTTTGCTCCACAACAGTCCCTGTTTACACCTGTGCATTCATGGAACTAAACCTCATACACCTGCATCCACAGAAGGCTTCATAATTGCTTCTGAACCAGGAAGACTATAGCATTGCCATGGAAAGGGGGAGTCAAAGTGAGCAAGGTTAGAATGACTTACTCCTAAATGGATGCTTTCCTCATTCTTAATTTCAGGCTTGTAGGTCACTTAAAGATGTTTATTAACAATTAGGGGCAAATAGAAAAAAACTGTTGGCTATACACTAAAGCCTGTTTTCTGCTCAGCTTTTTGCTTTGAGAGAAGCCAGTGTTTGTGTGTGCATGTGTCTGTTGAAATGGGAAGAAGAAAAAAAAAAGAAATGAGAAAAACCAAGATGGAGAAATAGAAATACCTCGAGAAAAGTGAAATTTTAGCTGTGCAAATCCCTAGACTAGGAGGCTCTTGCAGAGCATAACTGGATTCTGGAAGGAGGCTTTCCTCACTGTCAGTGATAATGTCCGGTCCAGGGCACAGCAAAGGGTATTTAACAGGGCCATTGATGTATCCCATTGTGCAAAGGGAAGTAGAGCTCTGTATCCAGGTTTTCCTCTGATCGCATCATCATGCGATGATATGGTTTCTAGTAAAAAAAAAAAAAAAACTGTGCCAGAGATGAAGCAGAACTGACTCGGCACCAAGAGTGTTTATTTACACACTGGTAGTACTTGCCATGGTTTACTAAATAGGACAGGATTGCGGGCAGCTCTGGTGGCAACTGGGACTTGTGATTTCCACTACAGGCTCTACCATCTGTAGCTGAAGGATCTAGCATTGGCTTAATCTCTGTGTGTTTCAGCTTACCTACCTGTGAGAGCCTAAAGACAATGCTTACCTTCCTAGAGGGATGGGCACCAAGAATGTTGAAAGCGTGATGGGTGGTTGTGAACATAAAGTGCTATGGCATCCTTGAAAAAAAAAAAAAAAGATACTCTCCCTAGTCTACATGGCTCCAGAGGCTGGGCTGGCTGCAGTGGGTGTGCAACACAGGCAGGCACAAGGGACCCACACTTATCTAATGTGTTGTCACCAGCTTGAAATTTTTAAGCCTGTCCAGGGGCTCACACCAGGAAATACTCTGAGAGGAAGACTTGAGGTCAAGTGGACCTCAGAGAAGCTTGTTAAGAAATATCTACGCTGGGAAAATTAAAGTAGACCTCCTGTAGACTGTCATTTCTTGGTACTGCATTGACATCTCCAGGGCTCATTTTTTTTCTTTGTTATATCATTTCTGTATGTCAAGCATCATTCAGAAAGTTGAACAATTTTTATAGTCTTTGAAACACTCAATTCTGTAACATTGGTTACATTTTGTTGGTTAGAATCTGAACACATCTTGTTCTCAGTGAAAGCAAATTCTTTTTATTTTGTGATTTCTTCTAAAACTTGGGTTTTCACTTGATTTCGAATGATTTCGAATGAATTGTCTCTGTTCGTAACTGCCTGCTAGGAGCTTATGATAATAAAACATTTTAGATTACATGGAGGTTCAAGAACCCCTGTGTATTTAGCTACTTCTGAAAATGGCTAAGGAAGGAATACCACCTATCTTTAAGAAATTATTTATTTATTTATTTATTTATTTATTTATGATTTTATTTATTTTTTTAATATGAAACTTATTGTCAAATTGGTTTCCATACAACACCCAGTGCTCATCCCAACAGGTGCCCTCCTCAATGCCCATCACCCACTTTCCCCTCCCTCTCACCCCCCATCAACCCTCAGTTTATTCTCAGTTAAAAAAAATTTTTTTTTAATGTTTTTATTTATTTTTGAGACAAAGAGAGAGCATGAGCAGGGGAGGGGCAGAGAAACAGGGAGACACAGAATCTGAAGCAGGCTCCAGGCTCTGAGCTGTCAGCACAGAGCCTGATGTGGGGCTCAAACTCACAGACTGTGTGATCATGACCTGAGCTGAAGTTGGACGCTTAACTGACTGAGCCACCCAGGGGCCCCTATTCTCAGTTTTTAAGAGTCTCTTATGGTTTGGCTCCTCCCTCTCTTTTTTTTTCCTTCCCCTCCCCCCTGGTCTTCTGTTAAGTTTCTCAGGATCCACATAAGAGTGAAAACATATGGTATCTGTCTTTCTCTGTATGACTTATTTCAGTTAGCGTAACACTCTCCAGTTCCATCCATATTGCTACAAAAGGCCATATTTCATTCTTTCTCATTGCCAAGTAGTATTCCATTGTGTATATAAACCACAATTTCTTTATCCATTCATCAGATGATGGGCATTTAGGCTCTTTCCATTATTTGGTTATTGTTGAAATTGCTGCTATAAACATTGGGGCACAAGTGCCCCTATGCATCAGCACTCCTGTATCCCTTGGATAAATGCCTAGTAGTGCAATTGCTGGGTCATAGGGTAGATCTATTTTTAATTTTTTGAGGAATCTCCACAATGTTTTCCAGAGCGGCTACACCAGTTTGCATTCCCACCAACAGTGCAAGAGGGTTCCCGTTCTCCACATCCTCTCCAGAATCTATAGTCTCCTGATTTGTTCATTTTGGCCACTCTGACTGGCATGAGGTGTTAACTCAGTGTGGTTTTGATTTGTATTTCCCTGATGAGGAGTGACGTTGAGCATCTTTTCATGTGCCTGTTGGCCATCTGGATGTCTTTTTTTTAACGTTTATTTATTTTTGAGACAGAGAGACAGAGCACGAACAGGGGAGGGGCAGAGAAAGAGGGAGACACAGAATCTGAAACAGGCTCCAGGTTCTGAGCTGTCAGCACAGAGCCCGACGCGGAGCTCGAACTCACGGACCGTGAGATCCTGACCTGAGCCGAAGTCGGACGCTTAACCGACTGAGCCACCCAGGCGCCCCTTGGATGTCTTCTTTAGAGAAGTGTCTATTCATGTTTTCTGCTCATTTCTTCACTGGATTATTTGTTTTTTGGGTGTGGAGTTTGGTGAGCTCTTTATAGATTTTGGATACTAGCCCTTTGTCTGATATGTCATTTGGAAATATCTTTTCCCACTCTGTCGGTTGCCTTTTACTTTTGTTGATTGTTTCCTTTGCAGTGCAGAGGCTTTTTATCTTCATGAAGTCCCAATAGTTCATTTTTGTATTAAGAAATTTTTTTTAATTTTTTTTAACATTTATTTATTTTTGAAACAGAGAGAGACAGAGCATGAACAAGGGAGGGGCAGAAAGAGAGGGAGACACAGAATCTGGAACAGGCTCCAGGCTCTGAGCTGTCAGCACAGAGCCCGACGCGGGGCTCGAACTCACGGACCGTGAGATCATGACCTGAGCCGAAGTCGGACGCTTAACCGACCAAGCCACCCAGGCGCCCCAAGAAATTTTTTAACCAAAACTTTTCATCTCAGTATTCTGAGGAAAAGAGAGTAAGAGAGTACACCCTCAGGAAAACAGCTGATGAGAAGCCTGGGGCCTGGGTTAGCAAGATGGGGTGAGAACTCACCTGGTGGGCGATAGGAGGTGTGAGTGGTGAAGGGAGCACAACCAGAACCCAGGTCTCTTATGGAATCTGCATTTTTAGGAGGCTACCAAGGATGCTATTGTACCCATTTAGCACTTGAGCCTTATAGCTCTCTGCCACGTTTCCCCAGGCTACAAAATGGCTGGCTTTGTAAATTGCTAGAGAGTTACTTATTTCTTGTGTAGGAAGCGACACCTCAAATATCATGAAACCTCCCTTTAAGGGTTTCCTACCTGAGTGCAGGCACAGAGTGGGATTTCCCTCAATCCATAACATGCACACACTAGATATATGTTATAGTAAGAAAAGCCAAAAAAAAAAAAAAAAGATATTTCCTTTTTGTTCCTGCTCCAGTTTAGCACCAATGGAAAGAGAGATGTAGAAGTCAGACAGATGGAAACTAAAGTATCAGCTTTGAGGGGCGCCTGGGTGGCTCAGTCGGTTAAGGGTCTGACTCTTGATTGTAGCTCAGGTCATAAGATCGAGGCCTGCATTGGGCCCATGCTGAGCTTGGAGTCTGCTTAAGATTCTCTCTCTCTTTCTCTTTCTCTCTGCACCTCCCCAGCCCACTTGCTCTCTCGCTTAAAAAAAAAAAAAGAAAGTATCAGATTGGAGAATGATGCTTAAGTCTATGGACAACTGAGCTTACAAACACTTTAGCTCTGTATTAATCATACTCACTGGGTCATGGCCAGGGGAGCCTAGGCATGAGAAGTCCAAAGCAGGTACACTTGGCAAGTAGAGAACTCCTTAAGAGAGAAACAGCGAGTGCCAACCATTCCTTAGTTCCTTTTTTCCAACTTGCCATTCTGAGAAAGGAATAGAGGGATGATAAGAGAACAACTCTAATTGTGGAAATACTTCATATGAAAACATGAGGATTAAGAAGTAAGTGTTCCCTGGGGTGCTGTGCTGACAGCACAGAGCCTGCTTGGGATTGTCTCTCTCCCTCTCTCTCTGTCCCTCTCCTGCTTGCGTGCTCTCTCAAGTAAATATACATTAAGAAAGAAAGAAAGAAAGAAAGAAAGAAAGAAAGAAAGAAAGAAAGAAAGAAAGAATTCCCCAACAATAAATATAAGAAAACAGCTATTCCTATTGAGTTTAACATATGATATAAAGAAGTAAAATGTCATGAATTTACATGCCAATAATTGAGAAAAAAAATTTTTTTCTTTTAAAGAGAGAACACGCAAGAAAGGGAGAGGGGTGAGGGAGGGGGTAAGAGAGAGAGAGAGAGAGAGAGAGAGAGAGAATCTTAAACAGGCTCCATGCTAAGTTGCAGAGCCCAACATGGGGCTCGATCCCACTACCTTAGGATCGTGACTTGAGCCGAAATTAAGAGTGAGATGCTCAACTGACTGAGCCACCCAAGCACCCTGAGACATTTTTTTACATGTCAAAAATAAATCCCATAAAGAACACTGACTAGCTCAAAAACTCTTTCATCATTTAAGGAAGGAAAAAGCCTACTTTCAAAAACTTTTAAACTTACTTTAATAACATACAGAACAATGACTACATTAATTACATATTATTTCTTATTTATGAAAATTTCCACTGGAGTGTCTACATGGCTATGCTACAGTAGACTTGTTCAAGGTTCCGTACACTCTTGGAAGTAAAGGCAGACGTTTCTTTAAGAAAGTCTCTGACTCATGATTATGACAGCAATGAATTCAACAAAGACGCCCCATCTGCCTGAATTAGGAATGCTTTACCATATTAGCAAATCCAGGCTGGTGACACCAGGGGAGAAATGTGGCTACCCACAGATCTCTTGTGGTTTTTGTCACTGGGCTGCCTGTCCCCTAGAGATGTCAGTTTCTACTTCAACCCCTTCCTTAATGAAACTGGCTGAGGCACAAAGAGGTTCCAGGACGAAGGAGGGCCTACTCCCGGGAGTCTGAGGTGCTGGCCCTTTAAGACTGGCTTGCACAGAAGTGCATTCAAGCTAACCTGAAACCCAGCAGTGCCAGGAGTAGATTCAGTTCTGGTTTGAGTTAAGCTGGGTCTGAGAGAGTCCCTTCCTTTACACAGAACATTTGCAAACATTAAAAAGTGAACTGGGCTTATTTCAGCGTTAAAGCTTTATGGTGTTATGGGACAAAGAGGAAGATAATTCAGTTAGGGAGTAACACAACCACTTTTGATAAATTACACTTTTAGGTCATCTCAGATGCAAAAGGGGTATTTACTGGATGGGAGCAGGGTGGTCTCCTCGACTAATTTATTCCCAAAGTTTGCCAGTGTTGGGAAGGAAGGGTACCTGGCTGTCTGTCAGGTTCTCTGTTGGAACACACCCTGTTGGAGAGAATGTTTTGCCTATTCGCAAAGGGCAGCAGCATCTCTTTCAAGTGATTTGTTATAATGACGATGATTATTGTTGGATTATTACAGTCGCCCACTGGCAGGATTATAGTTAAAAATTTGGCAGTGTTTGCATTATAAATGACTATTTTTTACAGTTCAGCCATAAAAGTTTACTTAGGTCTGAAATTTGATATACAAGCTCTCCATCCAGGAGTGCTTTCCTTTCAAAGAGAATTTTAAAAAATGGTTAATAAAATTGGTCTGTCTAATTTTCCTGAGTTATATGAGTATTTTGGAAAAACAGAAATGTATCATTTGTATAGGCTCTCTACACTTCTTCTCAGTTGGCCTTGAGTTTAAACAAGATGCTATAAAATTTAAATTATTCAAACTGAGCTTGGATGTACTGAAAGAAATGATATTATGCACAGGGCTAGACTAGAGAAAAGGAGAGGAACAGACAGTCTTTGTGTTTAACTTTAAAAACTCTATCTGTGGCCCAGAAGTAGAAGCCCTTTTGGAACAATTATCACTTTGCATTTTCATTATGCATTTTATACCTCTAAGTACATAATCACCTGCTCGTGTCTATCTGATAAATAATGAGATTTTTATTTCACATTTGCATTGTTAATTACAGTATATTACAGAAGTAAGATACCAAGCATCTGTTATTAATAGAATGTAATTTTTTTTAATAACAAGGGCACTTTAAATAGACAAAGAAAAAGCACCCTTTATTGGAGGCCACCTGGATCTGTTGATAGCTTTGCTTTTCATTTGTACTAAAGGTAAATGAGGTAGGAATGGAGGAAAATACCACAGGAACTAAAGCTATCAAGATAAAATATAAATGTGAATTACAGTTTGGCAAGAGTTTATGTCCTTACCCTTGAGGAAGGAGTCAGTTTTGTAAATGCCAGTGCAATTAGAATACATTTAGTGTTGAAAAGATGAAAAGTCCAACCCATGAATTCCCTTTAAGAGTCTGATAAACTCTGGTCACAATATGAGGGTCCAGCTGGAAGAGCCAATTCTAGTGGTCTCAGGATCATTATCTTTACTACTAAAAGATGGTTCTTCTGAGCACAGTCACTTACTTCCCCACCTTCCATGCCTGGGGTCTTACTGAGAGGTGGCGTGGTGGTCTAACAGCCTTGGAACTCTCCATCTGCCTTTTACAATAACCACCTAAGTGGTGGTTACCTGTCTGAGTAAATGAGAAGCACTGGCATTGTACTGGTATTGTATTAAAGTGCAAATAAATACACTGAAAAGCAGACACATGCTAAAATGCAAGTAATCAAGTAATGACTGCCCTTTGGGAAAAGCTCTGCATGGGTCAGTGTTGGATGCATTCTTTTTTGGCAACAGATTTTACCACCTTATCAGCTGCCATAGTGGGATACAGAACTCTTCTAGCACCACAAACTCCCTTAAGCTGCTCCTTAATAATCCTACCCTCCACTCAACCCCAACCTGATATATTCTCCATCACTATGATTGTCATCTTGAGAACATTACATCAATGGAATCATACAGTATGTAACCCCTTGAGATTGGTTTTCTACTCAGCATAATGCCCTTGAGATTTATCTAAATTGTTCATGTATCAGTAGTTCATTCCTTTATATTGCCGAGTAACTTTCCATTGTGTGGGTGTACTGCTGTTTGTTTATCCATTCACTCATGGAAGGACTTTGGGGTTATTATAAGTAAAATTGCTGTAGACATTAATGTACAGGTTTTTGTCTAAACACAAGTTTTTATTTCCTTAGCAGAAACATGCAGAAATATGACTGCTGGGTCATATGGTAAGCGCATGTCTAACTGTGCAAGAAGCTGACAAGCCATTTTCCAATGTAACTTTGCCACTTTACATTCCTACCAGCAGAGAATAAAAGACTCAGTTGTTCTTCATCCACACCAGGAGTTGGTATTTATACTTCAGGCATTTTAATAGGCGTGTAGTAGTGTATGTCCTTGTAGCTGTAATTTGCATTTCTCTATTGGCTAGTGACACTGAACAACTTTTCATGTATTGTTTACCATCCATATATCCTGTCTGGTGAAGGGTCTGTTCAAGTCATCTGAAGTATCAAGTTCAAGTCAAGCTTTGAAGAAGTTTTGCTCTGTGTTATGATTGCACTCTCCCTAGTGTACTTCCACAAGAGGCTGTAGTAATAAATTAAATTTCTTTCCAACTATTGTGAATGCTGGCCATGCTGTGATGGGACACGGGAAACTCAAAAAAAAAAAAAAATCTTGTCATTTTCTTCTAATATATCTTTTCTTGGTTCCATATTCCATGTCTGTATGCTAGGAATACTCCTTTTTGTTTTTCGGCAGGGACAGAAAAATCTCACTAAATTCAGATGATGAACGGAAGGGGGTGGATGGAGTCAGGATGCCACAAACGAAACTGTAGGTGAAAAGATGTTTTTTACAGAAATGTAGGTAGAAGTCTGACTCCTATCGAGAAATCATATAAGTTATGTATAAATATTAAATATACCATAATAGTTGATTTAGTGGGTGACTAACCCCATTAAAAAAATAGAATGAGAATTCAGAATTGACTTTATAAAAGGAATCTTTCATCCAGCTTTAGTGTGCATTCAAAATATTAGTTGACTTGAAAACTTTACTTTTTTAGGTCTGAATCTTTTTCTTAAATTAAGGTACATCTGAAAATTCCTGGGAAAGTGCATTTTAAATACTGAAAAGTATATTTAAGTAATTTAAGTAAAATAAAATTTATGAACTTTAAAATTAAAAAAAAATTGAAAATCTAACCAAAACACAAATGTCCTTTAATAGAGAAGAAAAGGTGTGACTTAAGAAGTTGAAGAAATAATGAAAGACCTTTCATATGAGGGATTTATATCTTGAGTCTTTCATATCAGAATTCCTTTACTTAAAGCTACCTCCTTAGACCCGGGCACCCAGGCTCCCTGCCTTGTATCCTACCTGTTAGAGAGCCTGCTTTGGCCCAGTTTCAGTGCTTTCCTCCCTTCAAGGAGAGAACTGGGAGCAGTCAGTGGATGCCCACTTGGAGCATTTCCAAGATGTTCCCCCTGCAGGAACACCGCAGGTCCCAGGTACCTAGAATTCCCTGCCCAGAGGGACTGAACCTGCTTCCGGGGCCAGCACACTTCTTCCATAGCACCTCTTTCCTCTTCCTCCCCAGGGCTCACCAGGGAATGCTTTTTTGTGGGGTGTGATTGTGGACTGGCTTTGTATTGCATGCTGGGGTTCCCCATCCATGCATATGAGGCTTTCCCTGCCCAGGATGGCGCCAGGCATTGGGCTAGGGTACCAGGTAGGAGGTGGGAAGCATTTGTACTCTAACTCTGGGCCCCACAAACAGCGCCTGCTTGTGAGAATGACCTACAGGTTTTCAGAAGAAATATATTTCAAGCTTCATCTCAAAATTCATTTACGCCACAACTGAAATATTTCCACTTTTTAATTCATGTGGTGTGTTTCATATTCTAACAGATACTCTTTCTGAAAATTTGTATAATACTTAGTCTTTACTGTGCAATTTAGAAATTAATTCTATTCTGTCACTTACAATGAGCTGTTGTTTTGAGTTTTATTTTCTTTTTGTCTCCAACTAAACTGTAAGTCCCTAGAGATAGAAAATAAGACATATGCCTCCATGGTATACCTCCTATATCTAGCAGAATTTTGAATACAGAGTAGGTAATAGATATCTGTTGCTTGATTGATAAACCTGTAATGCCTTATAAATATGTTAAACAAGAGTTAGGCTAACAGTTTTAAAACCTGAGTTTGTGGAGAAAAAGAAGCAGTTTCTCTGGTACAAAAGGAAATGATAAATAGGGGAAGGGAGAGGGAAAAGCAAAGGAAGTCATTTGAGCATCTGGCTTAGCTCTGGGATTGAACATGAAAATGTAGCCTGTACAGGCTCCTCCCCTTCCCTATGTCCCACCAACACCTCAGAGTCTTTAAAATTGATAGGCAGACCTAGGTAGAATCCAGGAGACCAGGCCAATTTCAGTTGTAAAAACAGTGGTAAGCAAGGGATTTGAAGAGCTCTGTTGTTTCACAGCAAACAACTTATTTGTGCCCAGATCAAAAGTAAATAAACAGAATGGTTTTGAGTGTGATTAAGAGGATTACATGTTAGAGAATCTGCTTTTGCTATTATAGCACAATCAACTTTGTGCTTTTCTCTGCTTTTCTGCTCTGACACCACCAAGTTTTCCCACAAAAATATCAACTAAAGTCATCTTATTCTTCTCAAAATCAGTTTCTGTTATTTTTCTAAGGTTGGTAGCATTAATTCTTTGACAGTTAAAGGCTTTCACTTGTCTTACACTGTAGCATGGTTTGAGTTAGCTATTTTTAGACTAGACTAGACTCCTCGCCAACTGCCTGTGTATCTGGGTCTACTCTGAGAATGGGACCATGCTTCCCACAAAGCAGAGGATCTCCGAGTGTGGTCCAGGGACCACAGAGAGCCCCAAGACACTTAGGAGGTGTGCAGAATCTATGTTATGTTCATAATAATACTGATGCATTATTTGTCTTCTCACTCTCATTCTCTTATGAACATACAATGGAGTTTTCCAGAGGCCACATGACATGATGACACCTTTGCTCTGATGAATAATGGACTATGTCTTGTATTCTGGAGTCTTAAAGATTTCTCAGTCTTAATTTCTAATATAGAAAATACCCATAGCTATAACCCACATAAATAAAAATTCATCAGGGTTCCCAATTTCAAGAGTATAAAAAGGATCCTGGGGGTAAAAGTTTGAGAAGCACTGTCTTAAAGATGAAAAAGACTACCTAGATCTTCAGTCACTCTTTGAGTATACCAAAGTTCAGTGGAAAATCAGAGAGATGATTAAAAGTTAGAAAATCAGATTTATAAGAAGAGGTGGAAGGAATGGGGATCGATCAGCCCAGAGAAGAGAAGCTGGAGAGATGCCTTAATAATGATCTTCAGGTATGTGAAGAGTTGATGTACAGAACAAGGAGAGGCTGGCTGACTCAGAGTGCAGTGTGGGAGATTCAAGCTGGAGATAAAGAAGGATTCTCTGACAGGGGCTGTTAAACAGCAGAGTGGGTGACTGACGGGCTTGTGGAATCTCCTCCTCTGGAGGTCTTTAAAAAACAGCTAGATTTCCATCTGTCTGGGATGATTTAACTCTGGCCATGCCAGAAAGCTGAGGGTATGGAACAGATGAAGTCTTGGGCTCCCCTTCCACCCCCCCTTGATTCTGCAATTAACTTGATGAAAGGAGCTGTGGCTATTTGCAGTGTAGGGTTTAGACAGGCATGTGCTTGCTGATCTCGGGATAGGTCTTGTGTGGGAAAGCCAGAGGTTAGCTTTATGGCTGGTGGCGATCTGTATCATCCAGTAACATGATTGATGCCTGGAGACATTCATTTCAGGTCAGACTTAGAAGGATTGGGCCCTAGCCCCCTGCCTAACCTTTCTCATTGTCTAAGACCAGTGAGAACACGAATTTGATAGGTTAATTTTAGTCAGCTTAGGTGGGACCTGGAAAATTTCAAATATTAGATGTAGATGTAGGTTTTTGGGCATGAAATGCTCATGATTCTGAAAGAAAAAAAAATGCAGTTCTTAATTTTATAGAAGGACAGTATCAGAAAGTCTGAATGGAAAGTATGAGAATAATGCTCTTCATGGACACAGGCTTTCAATTTTACTGTGTAGTGGTACTTTATCTTTCCTTATGGAATTAGTATTATTTTATTGCTTCTAGTTTTCAAAGGTTTTACATTTTGGAAATTAGAGTTTGATGTTTTCCTGTACTGGGTCAGAGATCCAGAGCAGCAACCAAATTCCAAGGTAGTTCGTTTTCCCTTGCTTATCACTTGAATTTCCGTGAACTTTGTGCTTGGGCCAAAAAAAAAAAAAAAAAGAGGAAGGAAGGAATGCAAATTTGCTGGGTTTACTGTTGGATCCTGATAGTAGGGACAACACGGTAGAAATCAGTAAAACCATCTAGGATAATGAGCTGGATTAGAGAATATAAATGAGATTTTATCTAAATGTAGACCCAATCACCATAGTCTGTGTTGACACTTAAAAATATTTGGATCATGCATTAACTTGTCTTGGGTTGATTGATAGAAAGCAGAGGAAGAAGACAAGGCTGGGAAGACCCCCGTGGGTACTTTTTGCAGTGTGGTTTGATCAGATATCATTTAGGAAAACAACCGTGGCAGATAGCAGATAACCCCTTTGTGGGAAACGATTACCAGGCTCTACCTATCTCCAAAAGATTCCAAGAGGCTACTGACCTCTTTTTTGACAAAGCCTTGGTGTTGAATGATACAGGAAGACCAGGCCTGGGGCAACTTGGTAAATAATGCTTTGTGTCCCAGAGAAGAGAAAAATGGGATAACTTCATAGAAGCTGTAAGACAATAAACCTCTTTAATTATTAAGACTCATATCATACAAATACTCAATTAAAAGAAGATATTTCCCAAACTTATTCTGTGTCTCACATCCTCATCCTTAGATGTTAAAAGGGAGAGAAAAAGGGAAAGAGGAAGGAAAGGAATTTCTGTTTTTTGAAAGCATAGCATTAACCTAGGAAAAGCATTATTCTGAAAGGTATCTAGTAAAATATCACAGATGTAATTATATATATATGTTACACACACACACACACACATTTATTTATTTTTGGGAGAGCACAAGTGGGAGAGGAATAAAGAGAAGGAGACAGAGGGCCTGAAGTGGGCTCTGAGCTGATAGGCTGACAGCAGAGAGCCCGATGTGGGGCTCAAACTCACGAACTTGGAGGTCATGACCTGAGCGAAAGTCAGAAGCTCAACCAACTGAGCCCACACGGATGCCCCCACAGATGGAATTTTAAAATGAGCTTCATAATGTCCTTGTTTCCTAAAACCACTCTTGCGGCTAAACTAGCTAAAATAGCAAAGGTAAGAACAGGCTGCTGGGTAAAAGCTTATCTTCTTTGTGGATTAAGAAGGAAATGTTTTTTCTTTCTGGGCCCAGCAAACTTTTGACCATGAAGATCTGCTTAAGACTCTATGGCTAGGAAAGGGAAACATCATTGCTTTGCTTTTTTTTTTTTTTTTTTTTTTTAAGCCCCATTCTAAGCCAACGGCAACCCCAGCTAGAGGTTATGGGTGTGTGTTACAGAAAGTCACAGTTTGAAGCTTTGACTTTCCCTTCATTTACCCAAGTTATTCTTCAAGCCCCTACCTCTTTCTGCTGTGCTCTTAACTGTGCTTTCTCCAATTGTCTTCCAACCAAAATTTTACTCATTTTCCAAGACTCAGCTCTTATTCTACTGTGGCCTCCATACCTCCCAGAACCTCAGAGCACCACTCACCTGCTATGTAAAACTTACTACTATTTGCCTTGCATTAGAGTTATTTGTGTGTATGTCCATGTTTGTCACTTAATTGTGTGCTTCCATAGGGAGCCAAGTTATTTTTTTTCAGATCTGAGTCTTAAACCTAATAGGTGCTCAATTAATGTTTACTACTGAGTTGAACTTGATTTAGCACATCTTTTCCAGAAAAGGAATAAGATCCAGATGCTAACTAGTGGATTTTACTTCTGGATGTATATTTATTAGACCATTCAGGGGGCTCCTGAGTGGCTCAGTCAGTTGAGCACCCAACTCTTGATTTCGGCTCAGGTTATGATCCCAGGGTCGTGGGATTGAACCCCTCATCAGGATCTGCACTGAGTATGGAGCCTGCTTAAGATTCTCTCTCTCTCTCTCTCTCTCTCTCTCTCTCTCTCTCTGCCCTACTCCCCCACTCTCATGCTCTCTCTAAAATAAAAAGCCTATTCAGCAGGACAACATAACTTACACATTCAAAAATAGAAGTAATGCAAAAATCCATTGCTAAATGCATATTTATTCAATTCTTTATATTTAACAGGATAGTGACTGCAAGAATGCATGTACATGAATGCACATGTATATATATATATATATATATATACATATATATACATACATGTATATATATATATATATGAATTTAGACAATTCATGTCTACATTTTAGTTTTTCTGCTACAAACCAAACAAAATCAAGAAACACTAGAAAAAAGTAAAACATTTAAAACATCATATTAAAATCCTTGGTGAATTGGGGCACCTGGGTGGCTCAATTGGTTAAGCATCCGACTTCAGCTTGGGTCATGATCTCACAGTTCATGGGTTCGAGCCCTGCATCAGGCTCTGTGCTGACAGCTCAGAGCCTGGAGCCTACTTCGGATTCTGTGTCTCCCTCCATCTCTGCCCTTCCCCTGCTCACACTCTCTCTCAAATAAATCAACATTAACAAAAAAAAAATCTTAATCCTTGGTGAATAAATCATGATTTTTATATGAAAAACAAAATAAGGAAGAGTAGAATAAGTAAAATTATTACTTTGTATCTTCCTAAAAGATTTTTCTTAGTTTTATAAAAATACTGTGCTTTGAAAGGCTGGTATATTTTCTAAATTTTTATACTAATAGTCATGTACTGAAAAAATATGTAAAGATGACATCTAAAAAGTAATATAGTCAGTGGTTTTATTTTTCCTCTGTCCTTTACGTGGGGAAAATTACAAATTATTTTCAAGGGAGCAACGTGACATTTCCACAGATGGGTACTTTCTAGGACAAATGTAAACTGCAGAACAAATAACTTTTTTTTCCATGGGAAATGGTATCTGTAGTTGTTACAAAGCATACCTTAAAATGAGAACACTTTGAATAATTACTGTTGGAGATATAATTGTATTTAAGTTTCTGCATGACCTGTGTATTTATTCTGTTTCTGATTCCTCCACCAAATTAATTTTTCCAACCAGCTTTCAAATTTGAATTAATTTCTGCTTTGAGTGAATATAGATGTGTGAGAGGGTGTGCAAGTATATTTTACAACACATTTTTAAGGCTTCTTTTGAGAGATTTGTTTTTGTAAAGTTCATTATGCTTGATTGCATAGATTTTTTTTTTTTTTCCTGTTAGGGGCAGAAATCAAGATTCTAACTGTTTTGTTTTAATGTATGGAACCAGAAACACAGAGTGGGTCCCGCAGCCTGGCAGTGACAACACTTGGTTTGACTGCATTTGGGACTTATTTTCTATAATGCACTTAAAAAAATTCACACTGGTTTGCTTATTTTTCAGGAAAATCATGCCCGTGGTAGAAACTGTATTGATTGCAATATTCATGAAAAGTGCAGAATCTGTGATCTAAAGAACATAGGCTCTAAAAAGATTGACTTAAAAGCATTTCTCATTTTATCCTTCAGTTTTCCAGAAGGTCCTGGGGAGAAGCACTTTCAACCTTGATATGAGCAGGATTCTCAGTGTAGAATAGACTCCAAGTTTGGTTAGACCACAATGAAGTGTGTTGAAAGCCATTAGCAATTAAGAGCATGGCTCTGTGCTGATTTGCTTTATGGTATATTTCATGCTGCTCATGCACAGTAGGTAAGACACATGGATTCAGCATAAATTTAATTTTGCACATTAAGTAAAGTGCAATAGATAAATTATGCCTGAAGAGGAGCCACCAGCTGCTGTAGCCACTTCAACTAATGTACCCCGGAGGTGCCTGAGCACATCAGTTGTGTCGAACCACTAATGCATCCTGGATATCTGCATGGATATATTTGCTGTGTGGAGCCAGGAGTAGCCTCCTGGCTCTCAGGGAGGGGCCAGGGAAGGGAAATGGTCCAGCTTCCTGGGGCTGAGCTGCCCTCCCCCGCCCCACACCCCTGGCTCTTGAGTGTGCTTTGCCATGGCTGGCCTCATTCAAGAGCTTGGTGGAAGGGTCCTAGACAGGATTTTCCCACGACCTGGGGAAGTGAGAAGGAGCAGAAGAGACCCCAAACATCCCTCCCCTGGCTTAGTTGAAGAATCCAGAGTCCATATGAAAGGGGCATTCCACTGAGGATTCAGAGATCGGAAAGGATGCATTACTGCAAAGATGGCTGAATTAGAGCTGCTGGGGGAACACTTACTGTTGAATTTCTTGGCAACCTTGGACCTCATTTCTCAACCTTAATGTTCACTTTATGGTCATTTTTTTTTTGGTATTTAATATATCTACATCCCATACAGGGAATTGAAGCAGAACACTCTGTGGGCTTTAAGGAAGAAAACAGATCTCCATTCTGTGGCAGGATTCATTCCTGTGGCCAAGAATGGTGATGACGTGCTTTAAGTTATTTGAGATGAGTAAGCAGTTACAAGTTCCACTGGAAATGTGGCTCCGATCTTTTTCAGCCAAACCCTGATAATGGAAGTTTCATCCTCTTGGCCATCCCCTCCTGGGGCCCTGTGACTGCACCTGTTTTAGGCTTGTGCTCTTTCCCACGAGGTGTGGCAGAATGCCTCGTCGGCGCCTGTCATCATGTCCTTTTGCCCATTGGAAGCACCCTGCCAGGGCTGGCTTTCTCCTAATAGTCCATTTGCCATTACCTTTTCTAGGGTAAGTGGACTCTATTAGCTGCTGCTGTATCTTAAAAAAGGAAACCCAAACACACTGAGGCACATGACAAAGTCAGAATGGATAATCAAAAAGTAGTAACAGGAACCACGTACCACAAGTCAGCCCTCATGCTAAGTCCTTCAGGTGCATCATGTATCTAAGTTCTCATGGAAACTCCATCATCACTTTCCTTTTGCAGAGAAGCAACCTGAGGTTTCAAAATTCAAATCACTTGTCCAAGGGCTGATGAGGCTGGTAAAAAGCAGAGCCAGTGTTCAAATCCAGATAGCTGGATGTGCACGTGTGTTCGACACCATCACGTTACTCTGTTTTGCGCCGCACTTCAGTACACTTTGCATTTGAGCTGTGATTTCCCCCCCTGCAGGACAGCATAGGCTTTCTTCAACACTTTTTTTTTTTTTTTTTTGGAAAATTTTAGAGACAAAGCAGATCACTCTGCCTTTAAATGGAAAATTTCTCTTGAAAGGAAACTTAAGATGTTCTTCATGTAGGAAATCTATTCATGACAAATTGTTTCTGTTCCCTCAGATGTTCCAGAGGAAAATTCTGAGATGAGAGCAAAGAGAGACTCCTGTAATCCATTGGTTAGTTGACTGATTTACAGAGATCAACCTCACTTTGGGGATTTCCAATGCTCCTTTCTAGAAGAACACAAGCCACAAGAATAATAATGGATTCTGGGTCTGCCAAGGCCCTTCCTTGGGTTCAGTTAGAGGAGAAGGATTGAGGAGGGACCCTTCCAAGGATGCACTGGAGCTTGTTTGCACCAGCCTCAAAAGCCCTTTGTGCATATATCTTCCGAATTCCACAGGCAGTGACATCATATTGATAGCTTGAAACTGGCCATGGTAGGAGTCTTTATACCACAGGAATTTGTAAGCACCACAAATCAGGGCTGGTCTCTCTCTCTCTCTCTCTCTCTCTCTCTTTTCTTTTTAAGAGAGTCAGTTGTGAAACATTTACCAGGACTACATATAGCTCCATGGCCTCATGGGCCTTTATGACTGTTCTGGATACCTGGTAGTTTTGTTTGTTTGTTTGTTTGTTTTCTTGAGAGAGACAGAGACAGGGAGAGAGGGAGAGAAAGAGGATGTAAGTAAGCAAGGGGCAGAGACAAAGGGAGAGAGAGAGAGAAGCAGGGCTCACCTGGGGCTCATCCAAAGTGGGGCTCCTGCTCACCCCATGCGGGGCTCAAGCTCACCAGAAGCGGGGCTCATGCTAACCCTTTGTGGGAATCGAACTCAGGAACTGTGAGATCATGACCTGAGCCAAAGTCAGATGCTTAATGACTGAGCCAGCCAGGTGCCCTATACTTGGTAGTTCTTGTTCCACTAGTTAGCTCTTTACAACTCTTAAAGAGAGAAATAACTCTCATCATCAGCACAAAACTCTGTATAACACATGAAGCATTGTGTTGGGTTTTAGCAATGCTGAAAGTAGTCATTATTTATTGGGGCAAACAGAAGGTGTTGCAATATTAATAACCATGTTTACATGCAACCCTGAAAGTGAGTATACAGTAGTACAGTGCTCCAAGTAAGACCTTTCCTTACATACATCCACGTCCTACACAACAGAAGATTCTAAGAATGTTAAATGAAAGAAGATACGTATTCTTGGGCAGAGATTATTGCTCTCCACTGAAATGCTCTTCACCAATGACTATTTCTACTTTGGATCCTGTTTGCACGGACTAGGATCACAATGGCTTGTAAATTAGGCATTAGATTCTCAGGATTCCACACATAACTTTGCTTAATATTACCCACAGGCCCTAGCCATATCATTTAATCCATCTGCATATGAATTGCCTCTATTTCATTTAGGGTTCTGCACTTGCAGGCAACAGACCCTAATTTAAGCAGCAAAGAAATTTACTGGATAATTTTGGGGTGGCTCAAAGAACTGACGGGAAGTGGAAGAACCAGACTTCCTGAGAAGAACTGGCACCAGGGGACGAGCATAAACCAGTCACTTTCTTGGTAGCACACAACCACTGGGGAAGAATCAGCCACAGCCATTCCCCCTCCTGGTACTGCAGTCATTTTAAAATATGTGGGAGGGACAGGGACAGAGCACCTTCACATAAACAGGCGAAAGGCAAGTCCCCCAAAGGGAAGCAGGATGCATTACCAAAACATTAAAAAATTGATGCAGTATGGTCACTACAACATTCAAGGCAGAAGACTAGAAACTAGTGTTCGGTTCACAAATAATTTATAAAATATTTTAAACTTCTGTGATAAAGTTCTGAAAACGTTACTCAAGAGTCTCATAACCTTGAGCAGGTTTTTGTTTACACACTGATATTTAAAAGTCTAAGAGTCAAATTTGTGCTTCATTATTCAAGCCCATGAGCTTATATCAGATCCAGTCCTGGTTCCATTCACATCCTTACCCTTGTGTTTTCTTTTGTGCTCTATGCCTACTTCTAATTTATATTACTTAGCTAGCTATAGTTCTTAAGCTCCCTAGAATCTTATTTTGTAACAAGGTAGCCTATAAATAGATACATGCAATCATTTCTTAGGACTCTTTTCTAATTTTAATATCCTATTGTTCTCATTCAGAAAAATCGGGTATTCAAATGAACAGAAAATGTTCTCTTAAATTCAAATATAACATCAGAGTCACCCTGTCTTGACTGATACTTACTCAAAACAGAGTTGCATTTTAAATCTCTTTACTTAAATTCACATGCAGAGGAAAGCAATACCATAGAAGTAAGAGGAATGGTAATTATTTCCCTGGAGAACAATAATTTTGCAATAAATTTCAAAAACAGCACGATTTAGCAAATTAAGCTTAGAGCCAAGGATATTAAATAGAGTTAACTTTGTAGAAATAAATTCTGATACCACAGGCTTCAAACATTACTTTAAATGTATTCATTTTGGAGGAAAAAAAAATCCAGTGAAGGGGCCCTTAAGGGTTTGGTTTGGGATGTTGGGTTTTGTTTTTAAAGACTGAAGGAGTGAAACCTTTCTCACACCAGGCAGGATATAATGAATATATGTCTATATGTGCACTTCATTTTGATATTACTAGACTGCTGAATAAGCAATATTGATAGCAACATCCCCTTCAAAGGAAACTTGTACTTTGTAACCATGCTTCTGTGCTTTGGCAACTCCACATGGAAACAGTATTTCTTTGATCCTATATTTAGTACTGATATTGTTTATGTTCAAATGTTAAAAATAACTCTGTAAAGCCACATGCCCTAAGGTTAATAAAGGCACATTCTCACCTTTTAGAAGGGTTTATAAGAAATCTAGGGCCACCTTCTGTAGCCATACTCAACTACAAGTCTGATAGGGCTTGAACTGAATGATAATTTGTTAATGAAAATCTTCTTTCTGACTCTCTCCTCAATGCATGTGCTTAGGCCCACTGAATTGCTACATGGGCTTTTCTTGGCCCAGTCTTTGCTGAAGAGAATCAAAGCATCCATCTGAAAGAAAAAAAGAGAGAAATAAAGAGAGAGAGAAGGAAAAAAGAAGACGGAGAAAGATACACCATGGATAACACACACGTGCGTGCACACACACACACCCTACCTGTCAATCTAGCGATCTATCAATCTAGCTGTAATAGGTCAACTTATAAGATATCAGAAAGCTTATGGTATATAAGTTTGGCTTAAACTCACCTTTCATGAATAATTGAGATAAAAGCTTATATAGTTCCCTATTAGGGTTATTAGAAATTACTAACCGCCCTATCTCGCTTCTGTAACCTCACCTGCTTGATAAATAGATAACTTAGGTTGCAAAAAGCTCCCCCACCCCTTCTACCAAGATCCAGCCTAGGCAAGACCAACATGTAAAAAGTCTCGAACTCACTGCCCCACGGTATCTTAGGTGTCTAACTATGATTGGTCATTTTAAACCCTCTTAGGACAAAGAACTTTAAATTGATAGGTTCCCGCCAAAACTAATGTCTGTGTGTCACAATATAATTGGCTGCTATGAAATGCTATAAATTGTAATTGGTTAACTAAATAATGACGTACTCTGACTTGCTAAAATCCATATAAGCTCACTGCTACCTTTGTTCGGGGCCATTCTCTGCACTTTTCTCCTTAAGATCAGGAGATCAGGTTTGGCCCGGCCGTGAACAAAATCTTGCCTTGCTTCTATTCGGCGTCTGGTGGTTTTTTTCGACAGCACCCTGTTTCACTAGCGATCTATCGATCTCCATCTAATAGATACTGTCTTTTTCTCTGCTTTACTCGGGGAGAACCGTTCACAAATGGAAAGACACAAGTTGGCTCTCTCTTACTTGCTAGAAGCATCCCTCCCAAAGCGCTGATGCTGGTCTATTGTCAGACTACACGGCACTCTCTCATTAATATTAACCATTTCCTCTAAAGTGTCTTACTCTTTGACTCACTCTGTTTTAAGGAGCCATTATTCTTATAGTGGTTGCTAAGTCACCATCAAAGAATTCTCAGATCTTTGAAGCACGAACATACAGGAAACCGACATTATCAGTTCCTTGATTTTTGCAGGTAGTGTGAAGTAATTTTTGAAAGACATGGAGAAACTGTGGTTGCGTCCATCTAAGTCGAAATACATTCTACTCTAGGAACGCAGAAATACATTCTACTCTAGGAACGCATGTTGCTGAAGAATTAACCACAGTGTTGCCAGTGTTGCTCTGCTACAGGTCATTACTACCGAAGCCTACCTAAACAACTGTGTGTTTGTGCGTGTGTGTGGAGTGTGTGTGTTTTGCCAAAGGTAACATCTGTTCTATTTATAGCTAGGATATTTTTGTAGAAGAAAACTGAGACTATACTTGGCCATTTCAATCTAATCAAGTTGAGAATTTAAGTTTCTTAATCTATTTACCGGTTGATAGGCTAGTTGGCTGCTAAGTAGGCATGGAGAAGTTTCTGTTTAGCTCTACTTTCATTTTTTTTTTGTGAAGTGAAAAAGGTGACTCTGTGGCTTAGTAATCAGAGATGAACTATTCATAAAAGTGTCTGGTCGAATGCTTTCTTTGATTGCTGCTGATGAATCAAATGTTGTTAGTCAAACCTTGGCCTCCAAACACAAACTCACTCCAAACTTGCTTCTCCAATACCACGTGTGGCAAATCTGTGATCCTGCCAAACCACCTGAAAAGAATTACTTTCCTTGCACACAAAAAATAATTGTCAGTTCTTTAAAATTCAGACTGTCGAGGTTTTAATCAATTAAAACCTTTTCCACACCTCGGTAGCATTCCCAAAGGTTAAATATGTTTCTGTTCTTGCATCTACAGGATAATTATGGGAAAGTGAGCGAGTTTCTTTTCTGAAAAGATATGGAAACCAAGTAGTTATTTGTGCCCTGCAAATCCTTTTGGGTCTAAAGAACCAGCAAGATAATAAATTGTTTTGCTAAAAACAGGAAGTTTGGCAAAGACGCAAAAGTACAGCTAAACTTTGGCCAGGAAACCCAAAACACTGTGTTCTTCTTTGAAAGTATTTCCAGCAAGAAAAAAGTGGAGTGCCTTGAATACATAGTTTAAGAAACAGTGAAGGCATCTGGCAACATGAACCGCTTGCCAAGCTTGTGGTTGTGCTGTGCTTGCTGATGGAAAGATGTGCCAGTTTTCAATGACTTATGTCATGCACAGCTGGAAACTCACGCATAAATAAGATCTCGAATGTTGTGAAGTCCAAAAAGATTCGAGAAAATACCCACCCCCCCCCTTTTCTCTCCCTTCATCCAAACTGTAAAATATATTAAATAAAAGGCATTACTTGGAGTTTAGATGGGGAAAAGCCAACTTCAGATTTCTCAGGGAAACCTGTTTCAAGGCAGGAGCGTTCAATCAGTTGAGACATTCTGGAAGTTGTTAGGTTTTTTTCTCCCTCCCCCCTCCGTCACATTCTTCATACTCACTCTTGCCAGCTTTATTAATATGATTGTGATTATGTGGCATCTGTTTTGGACAGAGCTGATAGGACTGTAATTTCCACTTTAGTCCATCAGTCTGGAAAGACTTCAAAATGTGGGCCAGAAAAAATAAAGAAATTAACCCAAGACGTCTGGAAAGGAGGGTATTGTGCTTCTGTCTGTTCAAGCTGCAGGGAACCCTGGGACATCTTGATTGGAGGAGGATGTGTTAGAGAAATGGTGCTCTTTGGGCATGCAGGGCCTCTTCCAGCTGGCAATGGTGATGGGACTCCTTTTATTCTCCCTCTACACTGAGTGATTTGGCTTGCAGTTTTGAACTTAGGATTCAAGGAAAGGAACTTCCAATTTTAGTGCTTACTGCTTATGTGGGGCTGGAAGCAATTGTCCAACTCCCTTAGTTTCTTATTTGAGGAGTGGGAGAAGCAAAGCAACCCATAAGTATCAGCAAATGGAGTCAGCACCTCCACCCAGGGACTTTAGGAACACCTGTACTGGGGATCCAGGAGCCAAGCAGAGAGATGGGCATTCTCTAGTCACTATTCTCTGTCTACTCTTTGTTGTTTGGTTTTACCTTTGATGTACCTCTTGATCTTAATTGCCAACTCTTTTCTCTTGGGGGGGAATATTTAGCAGCTTGGTGTAGTCATGGAGTTGGGATATGGACCTTTGGCCCTGGCCCTGTACCTGGTGACCAAGACAATTCTGTCTCTCTAAACCATGAGCTCTTCATCTGGTGATGACTCATTGTAATGGTACTTCAAAGACATGTGGTGAATATAAGCAAGGCACAGACTACAACTCTGGGTTGCAAGGCACTGATTCATATGTGATCAACAAATGTTGGCTGCTATTGGGATGGAGAGAGCCCACAAAGCAACTTCCTCTACCCAGGAGCCAGCCAGAAAAGCTTTTGGTTTTCTCAGCATGAATTTGTTCTTTTTAGGGACAAATGCTACCGGCTTTGAGACTGTCATATTAAAAAAAAATTAAAATATATGACCTTTATTTGCCAATTAGAAAATGACTGGCTCTTTTAGAGATTTTCAAGGGAGAGTAGAAACAGATAGGAATATCCTTTAATTTACAACCCAGAAATAACGGTTATTCACATGTTGACACAGTTCTTTTCAGTCTTTTTTCTATGATTTTGTTTTGAAATATTAAAGTGGCACATTATTATATACCCTAAGCATTTTATAATACATTTTGTAAACATTTTCGCATGTCATTAAATATTATTTTTGCAATGCCTAAAAATGTTATTTTAACATTTTATCCCATTGTATGGATATACTTATTGGAATTAAGGATTAAGGTTCCTTTCTTTTTTAAAACATCATGATGAATGTCTTTGCATTTGTATTTCATTAGGATAGAATTATTGGAATAGGGGCGCCTGGGTGGCTCAATCGGTTAAGCATCCGACTTCAGCTGAGGTCATTACCTCATAGTTCATGAGTTCAAGCCCCGCATCCGGTGAGCTGGAGCCTGCTTTGGGCTCCACACTGAGAGTGCAGAGTCTGCATGGGATCCTCTCTCTCTCTCTCTCTCTCTCTCTCTCCCTCCCTCTCCCTCTTCCCCTCTCCCTGTCCCTCACTCACTTGCACTCTCTCTCTCTCTAAAAAAAAACAATTATTGGATTAAAAAAAGTGTTTTTAAGAACTCTTGAGAAGTGATGGTTATGCTTTGAAATTATGAGGGATTTATTTTCTTTAAAAAGGATGGAGCGAGACAGCTCTTACCACAACATGAAGAATGCTGGCTGAAGCCAACTGGGGTTGAAATGGCTTCTTGCACAACTGGTGGGCCAAAGCCCCCTGACTCTTATGTGTATATGTGCACGTGTGCACACAAGTGTGGATGTATACATAGGTACATACACTACATATACACACATGTATCTCTACATGATTTATCTATAAATATATGTATATCCTAAATGCATATATAGATATATGTAGTGTATATGTAGTGTATATATCTGCGTGCGTGTGTGTACTGAAAAGGAGAGAGGGGAGGAAAACTCTGCTCTCTTCTACTCCCACCCCACTTACCCTGGATTGGTTTTGAGCTCCAGCAGGGAGAGAGTGAGGCTAGAAGATGGAAGAGTTGCCCTTAGGGCAGACTTAGCAATTCTATGGGCACAAGAAACACTGCCTGGAGGCCGAGGCAACAGAGCGGAGGAGAGCGTCATTTTCTCCACCTCCGCACGGAACCTCCTACAGAACCACTTGCCCCTTAAGGACAGACAGCTTAGGCTGCCTTGGCAGGCAGCATCCCTGCCTAGACACGACTATTTTCACAGTTAGTACTGGCAGTAGTGAAAACTGCAAAGCTTCCTCAGGTGGCTTCCTTAGTCCCTGAAAAGAAGGGAGCCTTCACAGGAGAAAGTGCACAGAACAGATGCCCGCTGTGATGCTCCCAGCAGCGGGGTCTCTGAGTTTGTAAGATGCTTCTGGGGGAGTGGGGGTCCCAGAAACAAAATCTGTTAGGGCGTCTGCAGGGGCTGGACTTCCTGTTTGAGCATACAGGGGCTTCTGCCACTGAGCAGTGGGTTTAACTGCTCCTATGACCTTATTTGTGCCTACAGCATGGCCAAGCTGCGGGGTACTGGCTTTCATATAGGCAGTGCCTTAGTCAATGAGGTGAAGAAAATGGAGCAGGAGCTGAGAAAAGAGGGGAAACTGTGATTAAAGGGGAAAAAATGAAGCCATGCAAATCTAAAGTTTTAAGAAGCTGGAACCTGGAGCCGGGAAGGGTTACTTGGAGTTACAGAATGTGCAGGCTGGAAACAACAGTAGAGGTCTTCTATTTCCACCCCCTCATTTTACAGAGGAGGCATTTGTGAGTCCCAGGGAGTTGTCACCTTCTCCAGGTCACGCAGGGAGTCCGTCTGAGCCACAGCGGAGGTCTGGCCCCCTGGCGCTTCACTCAGAGCTCCTTCCACCACCCCTGCTGCCTCCCTTGTCAGTGCCTTGATGCATATGGGCCTGAGGGTGTGATTCCTGAGGGGGACAGTGCATACCAGTTGTTCCCCACCTTGGTCCGTTTGTGCTGCTATAGCAGGATGCCCACAGACAGCAGGACTAAAATGACAGTTTACTGCTCACAGTGCCAGAGGCTGACAATCCGAGGTCAGAGTGTGTGTGGCTGAGTTCCGGTGAGAGCCCTCTTTCAGGCTGCAGATGGCGGGCTCTTCTCTTTGTATCCTCACATGGCTGAATGACACAGAGAGGAAACAAGCTCTATGGACTCTTCTTACAGGGTCACTAATCCCATTCTCGAGGGCTCCTTCCTTATGACTTCATATAGCCCTAATCACTTCCCAAAACCACACCTCCAAATACTATCACCTTAGGGGGCAGGGTTTTAACCTATGGAATTGGCAGGGAGGACACAAACATCCAGGTGGCCACGTCTCTCACAGAAAGTACACAGGAATGGGCGTCAGAGTCGGGTCAGTGTTCTCCTGCCTGACTTTATCACCCTCCAGAGCTTTCTACGGTCCTGATGCCAAGGCTGCATGCCAGACCAGTTAGATCAGGGTGTGTGAGGGTGAGACCCCAGCAGGGCATGGCGGGCAGAATTGAGGCCCCCTGTCGACAAGAGGGGCACGTCGCTGTGTCAGCAGCAGGTCCGGTGTCCCAGTTCGCACACAGCATCAGCAGCTGTGCAGTCTGCCACCGGCCTGTTTGCTGCACAGTGATTACCGTACCTGAAGTCATGGGGCTGGACGGCTGATTTCTCAAGTCCTTCTCAGTTCTAGAACCTGAGAGTCTGCACAAAAAGGAATACACACAGTGCCTGCGTAACTTCAACTACTCACACTTTTTCTTTACCTTCTAATTCTCTTCTCTTCACTCCCTACCACCGAGATTCCCATGACCTCTTTCCCATTTCTCAAACACAAGGAAAATGTGAACGTGTTGGGTTGCCCTGAAATCACTGAAAAGCCACACAGCTCTTTGGTGTTTTGGTGATAAGGGAGGCATGGGCCTTCCTCGTGCTGTGCTGTGTGCTCCTTGCTCTGCTCCCCCTCCCGGAGCCCCCTCACACTCCCCACAACCTCACAAGACCTGGTCTTGGAAACACCAGCGTAATGCTTATGAAGTCACGCCCCATGAGGTTTCGTCTTGGAGAAGTGTTACGGCTGAAAGAACACAGCCCATGCAATCAGAAGCAATTTCAAAATAAATCAAGTCCTCTACTTGCACTTCTCAAATGCCCTGTGTGAACGGAAAACGGGCCCCAACACTTCTCACATTCTCCCTTCTTCTTCCCCCCATCTATTGCTCCCACAAGCTACAACTGCTCTATGAAGCACTCAGGCCCTTCCCTGACACCTCCTTTAAATTTCTGCGGTCCTTTTCTCCTGCTCAGTTTTACCCAAATCTCTATCTGGAAGCCCAAGTGTCCCCCACCTCAGAGGGCAGGACTGACTTCAGAGGGCTGAAGGAGGGAAACACTGTAAAGCCAGGGTGCTCAGAACCAATTTGAGGAAGCAAAGGGAAGAAAAAGGCAAGGAACACTGAGGGTCTAACTATTGTGATCCCTTTACACAGAAGCTGCTGGTGCTGCTCCTGGAGCTCTGAGCAGGTCACTGCGAGGGGTCATGGGTACCCTGGTGCTGAAGGGTACAAGGGGGGAGAGAAGTCACGTGGGCCTTGGCTGCTTGGAAGCAGATAGCTGGCCTGGGTGACCTCTTGCAGCTCTTCTTTACTGAGGACGACTCATCCTCTCGCTTGTCACATACGGAAAGTCTATTTGGCAGTGTCTCACCTTGGGTTCTCTGAGTATCACTGTCTGCAACACAGCTGGCTGTAAAACCTGAGTTCCATTAGGCACACTGACTACAGTTCTTTGGTGAAGATGTTAGAAACAGAGGCTGAGCGAACTCAGTTTAATGTCTCCTCAGAGTTTTCCTGAATGAGAGGAAGAGAGCTCTCTCTTTCTCTTGGTTTATTTATTGCCCAAATTTTCCTTTTTTCTTACTAAAGCACTTGGGGTCAAGGCTGAGGGGCTCCAGAGAAAGCTCTATTTCCATGATTTAATTTTATGGACAGAAAGTTCCACTCCCCTCCTCTGTGAATGTTGAGGATATCCTGTAGCATGACATGGGGCTGGGCTCTGAAGATGGCTTGGAGCCCTCTTTGGAGTAACACAGGATGGAAGGAGTTGTGTGGTGAGTCATCAAATACATTTTATGTAAAGGGGAGCAAGCTGTTAAAAGGGTCTTGGAAATCTACTGAATTGAGAGGAGAGTTAATGTTAAAACATATTCTAAGAGTGTTAATTATTCTGATGCGGAAAAGGAGGAACTGAACCATTGGTCCTATTTCATCCACAGTATGTATGTCTGGACCAGTTTCATGTTGCCCAAGATTTATTTTCTCCCCGTCCCAATGACAGCAGCCTTGGCATCAGGGTAGGAATGCCAGAGCTTGGAAAGCCACTCAAGGAGGCCCAAAGCCAGTGGCCACAGGGACTTAGAGGAGCAGGGAAATTTTATCCTACAAAGACCTGCTCTCTATTAGGCAAATTTCTCAGTGAAATGGGGCTGGGGTGGGGGAGATGGGTTTTGGAGCCAGAATGACTTGGGCTCACATGATGCATTAACTTGTGACTCACATGAGTTTGGGTCTCTAAGTTTTTGCATCTGTACAAAATGCATATTAATAATTTCCACTACTTTATCCAGCCACTTAAGTATTAAATGAAAGAACATTTGTAATGTGTCTGGCATGGTGCCTGGCTCATAGTAGATGCACAATAAACACCATGTTTCTCTCCTTAGATACACATATATACACACCTGGAATAATACTTCAAGGGGGGTTTCTCAAACAGTTGCTTACTTTTGTTCTGAAGCACCAGTTCCTGGCAGGCAGAAATAATGAGTGTACAGAGCTGCATTCTTTCCAAAATGTGGGTGAATGCATAATTTCTAAGTAAATAAATTGATGTTGGGTGTCTTCATTGTAGAGAGCTAAAGAAGTAGAAAGCTCATGCCCTCACTGAGTATACAATAAAGCTGGGGAGACAAGATACCTATACTGTCAACATTCAGAGATGAGGAATAAAGACATCTGAGTCCTATCCCTGTCTAGTTTAGTTATTAAAGCTCCCAAATATGCCATCAGCCACCCTAAGGCAGCTAGTTCCCACTCCCCTCTTGTGTGGGGACACGTGTAGCCTCTTTTTCCCCAGGTGACTCAGCTGCTGCTGGGAACACCACCGGTATACCTCTTCCCCCAGACCCTCCACCCCACTGCTGCCTCAGGCCCTGCTCTGGCTCCCCATCTGCTCTCTGTTTTGCCACAGCCAACCCCTGTGGAGGCCGTGGATTCCTCCCTGCCTAGGCTCCAGCTGCTCCACTAAGAGCTGTCATTTCTCCCTTGCTCAGAGTAGAAGATTCTACATGTAGTACCTGTTTCAACCATCTTAAGAAAGTAATGTTAGTGATTACCAGCTTAGACTTTGGAGCCAGAGCGAATGGGTTCAAATCCTACTTCCACCAACTCCCAACTATCATGTTGTGCAAATTAATAATTAAGTCTCGATTCCCATGCCTGGAAACTTGGGGCTAATAAATGTGAGGACTAAATGAGATAACATGCACTTAGCACAGCATATAGTAGGCTACCAGGAAATGTTTGCTCTTATTAGCTAATGGTTGCAGTTTTGGAGCGTTAGGTATGCGCCTGATTTACATTTTCTTTGTTGCCTGCCCCTAGAGGCTCAGTGGCCAGGAGTCCTCTCTCACCTGGTCTTCCTTCCCAACTCTGTATTGCAGAGCAATAAAATCTGTAATAATAAATAAATAAAATAAAATAAATAAATAAATAAAATAAAATAAAATAAATAAAATTTATGCAGGGCATAAAATCTTCAATTCAGCTCAGCACTGGGAAAACTGCTTTCTTTCCAGGATCACTTCCTTTCTTCCCAGGCTTCCCACAGTTTCTAAATCCCTGTGCTAGTTTGAGGTTCATAATCCTGACATCTAGGAAAGTACTCAAAGTACTCAGCATAATTTCTTCTAAACACAACCCCAGTTTTCTGATATAAAGGCCTATTTACTTAGGCTGAAGCTTCAGCCTGAGAGAGAGGGTGCAGGCTTCCCATATAACTAGAGGCTAAGGAGGTGCTCCCAAGGTAAGCAAGGTAAGGAAGAAAACACCATCCTTGCACACCCCCTTGGCCTTGGTACAGCTCAATGAGACTTCCCAGGAAGAAGTTTATGCACTCATCTGGAGCCCTCATTTTTGCAACAGTTGCCTGTGGGTTACCTCCAGATCTCCTGGTCTGGAGGCCAGCAGGGATTGCAACTGCAGCCCCAATGAACTGTAAACATTTGCATAATTCTAAAAGCTGCTGAGGGTTTGGCTTCCAATCACCTTGAAAGTAGGTGCTAATGAGATTTTCCCTTTGTATCACTGACAGATCTTGGCAGACTCTCAACAACAGGGCCATATCAATAATAAATCAGACAGTCTAGACAATCACAAAGGTTTGAGAAATAATCAAGAGCTAGAATCATCATCTACACAAGGCCATTCTTCCAAGACAGAGAGAAGTATAGCTGGTTCATCTACTACATAGAAACCAACACAGAGAGTCAAGCAAAATGAAGAAACAGAGAAATATGTTCCAAACAAAAGAACAAGACAAACCTCAGAAAAAAGACCTTAATGATATGGAAATAAGTTATCTATCTGATAAAGAATTCAAAGTAATGGTAACAAAGATGCTCACTGAACTTGGGAGAATAGATGAGAACTTCAACAAATAGACAGAAAACATAAATACCAAACAGAAGTCACAGAGCTGAAGAATACAATAACTAAACTGAAAAATACACTAGAGGAGTTCAACAGCAGGCCAGATAAAGCAGAATAGATGAGAAAGCTGGAAAATAAAGCAATGCCATTCCCCCAGAGCAGCAAAAAGAAAAAAAAAATAATGAGAATAACTTAAGCGACCCCTGGGGCAACATCAAGTAGAGTAACATTCACATTATAGGGGTGTCAGAAGGAAAAGAGAGAGAAAAAGCAGAAATTTAAAAGAAATAATGGATGAAAATTTCCCTAACCTTGGGAAGGAAACAGACATCCAGATCTGAAAAAGTCCCAAATAAGATGAATCCAAAGGGAATCTCACCAAGAAACATAGTCATTAAAATGTCAAAATTAAAGATAAAGAAACAATCTGAAAAGCAGTAGGAGAAAAACAAATTGTTACATATAAGGGAAACCCCATAAGGCTATGAGCAGATTTCTCATTAGAAAATTTGCAAGCCAGAAGGGAGTGACATGATATATGCAAAACACTGAAAAGAAAAAAAAAAAAAAACCAAAAACCTCTAAAAAGGATACTTTACCGAGCAAGATCATCATTCAGATTTTAAGAAAAAATAGAGTTTTTCAGACAAGCAAAAGCTGAAAAAGTTCAGTATTAAAGAAGCCTTACAATAAATATTAAAGGATCTTCTTTAATCTGAAAAGAAATGGCACTAATTAATAAGAAAAAATGCGAAAGTAAAAATGTCACTGGAAAAAGTAAACACATGGTAAAAGTAGTGGTTTAGTCACTTATAAGAAAGTTAAAAGACAAAAGTAACAAAATTATCTAAAACAACAATAATTAGTTAAGGGATACATAAAATAAAAAGCTGTAAAAAGTAACATCAAAAACATAAAATGTACGCTGGGGTTGGGGTGGGGGGAGTAAAAATGTAGAGTTGGGAATGCATTAGGTTAATTATCAACTTAAAATAGACTGGTATATACAAAGGATGAAATATGTGAACCTCATAGTAACCACAAAGTAAAAACTTACTGAAATACACAAAAGAAAATGAGAAAGGAATCTAAACATAACACTAAATGACTAGAGAAAGTCATGAAATCACAATTAACGATTTAAAAAATGGCAATAAGTACATATCTATTGATAATTACTTTAAATGTAAATGGACTAAATTCTCCAATCAAAAGACACAGAGTGGCTGAATGGATAAAAAAACAAGACACATCTATATGCTGCCAATAAGATACTTATTTTAGAAGTATGGACTTGCACAGACTGTAAGTGAAGTAATGAAAAAAAGACTTCATGCAAGTGGAAATGAAAAGAAAGCTGGTGTAGCTATACTCATACAAGATGAAATAGACTTTAAAACAAAGACTATTAAGAGACAAAGAGGGTACTACATAATGATAAAGGGGTTAATCCAGCAAGAGGATAATATTTCTAAATATATATGCATGCAATATAGGGGCATCAAAGTACATAAAGCAAATATTAACAGACCTAAAGAGAGAAATTGACAGCAATACAATAAGAGTAAGGGATTTTAACACTCTACTTACATTCAATGAATAGATCATCTAGACAGAAAATCAATGAGGAAACATTGGTCTTAAATGACACATTAATAGATATATATATATATATATATAGAACATTCTATCCAAAAGCAAAATACACATCCTTCCCAAGTGTGCATGGAACATTCTCCAAGATAAATCACATATTGGCCACAGAACAAGTCTCAAATTTAAAAACATGAAATCATTTAAAGCATCTTTTCTGACCACAATGATATAAAACTAGAAATCAAATGTAGGAAGAAGAAAACTGGAAAAACTACAAATATATGCAGATTAAACAACTTGTTACTGAATAATTTCTGGGTCATAGAAGAAATCTTAGAAGAAATAAATAATACTTAGAGACAAATGAAAACAGAAATAATACATACCAAAATCTATAGTATGCAACAAAAGTAGTTCTAAAAGAGAACTTCATGAAATGCAAGTGTAGCTCAAGAAACAAGAGAAATCTCAAATAAGCACTTTACATCTAAAGGACCTAGAAAAAAAAGAGCAAGCAAAGCCTAAAGTTAGTAGAAGGAAGGAAATAATAAAGATCAGAGCAGAAATCAGTGAAATAGAGACTAAAAAGACAATAGAAAAGGTCAATGAAACTAAGATCTGTTCTTTGAAAAGATAAGCAAAACTGACAAACCTTAAGCGAGACTCACCAAGAAAAAAAGAGAGAGGGCTCAAATAACTAAAATCAGAAATGAAAGAAGTTACAACTGATACCACAGAAATACAAAGAATCATAAAAGACTACTATGAACAATTAATTATATACCAACAAATTGAACAACCTAGAAAAAATGGATAAATTCCTAGAAATTCACAATCTTCTAATACTTAATATGAAGAAACAGAAAATCTAAATAGACTGATTACTAATAAGGGGATTGAATCAGTAACCCAAAACTTTCCAACAAAGAAAAGCCCAGGACCAGATGGCTTCACTGGTGAATTCTATCAAACATTCAAAGATTTAAAACCTATCCTTTCCAAACTTTTTCAAAAAACTGAAGAGTAGGAAAAGCTTCCAAACTCATTTTACGAGGCCAGCATTACTCTGATATCGAAAACCAGGCAAGGACACCAAAAGTTACAGGCCAATATCCCCAATGAATATAGATGTAAAAATCCTCAACAAAATATTAGCAAACTGAATTTAACAATACAATAAAAGGATCATACACCATGATCAAGTGAGATTTATTCCAGGGATGCAAGAGTGGTTCAACATCTGCAAATCAATCAATGTGATATACTACATTAACAAAATGAAAGGCAAAAAATCATATATTCATCTCAATAGGAGCAGAAAAAGCATTTGACAAAATTCAAAATCCATTTATGATAAAAACTGTCAACATAGTGGTTATGGAGGAATGCACCTCAACATAATAAAGACCGTAAATGACAAACCCCCAGCTGATTCATATACAACAGTGAAAAGCTGAAAGCTTTTGCTCAAGATCAGGAATGAGACAAGAATGACCACTTTCACCACTTTTTAAAAATATAGTACTGAAATCCTAGCCACAGCAATTAGACAGGAAAAGAAATAAAAAGCATCAAATCAGAAAGAAAAAATTAAAACTGTCACTGTTTGTAGAAGACATGTTACTAGATATAGAAAATCCTGACGACTCCACAAAAAAACTGTTAGAACTAATAAACAGATTCAGTAAGTTGCAGGATACAAAACTAATATGCAAAAATCTGATGCATTTCTATATACTAATAACGAACTATCAGGAAGAGAAATCAAGAAAATAAAATCCCATTTACAATTGCATGAAAAAGAATAAAATACCTAGAAACAATTTTATTCAAGGAGGTAAAAAACTAGTACACTGAAAACTGTAAGACACTGATGAAAGAAGCTATAAAATAGAAAGATATTTCATGCTCATAGCATGAATGGAAAGATATTCATAAATGGAAAGATATTTCATGCTCATAGCTTGGAAAGATTAGTATTGTTAAAATGCCCATACTACCCATATCTACAGATTTGATGCAATCCCTATTAAAATTCCAACGGCATTTTACATAGAACTAGAACAAATAATTTTAACTTGATATAAAACCACAAAAGACTGTGAATGGCCAAAACAATCTTGAAGAAGAACAAAGCTGGAAGCATACTTCCTGATTTCAAACAGTATCATAAAGCTATAGTAATCAAAACAGAATGATATAGGCATAAAAAACAGATACACAGATCAACAGAAAAGATTAGAGAGTCCATAAATAAACCCACACAAATATAGTCAACTAATTTATACCAAAGGAGGCAAGAATATACAATGGGGAAAGGACAGTCTCACGAACAAATGGTGTTGGGAGAACTGGATAGCTACATGCAAAAGAATGAAACTGGACACTATCTCACACCATATACAATAATTAACTCAAAATGGATTAAAGAGTTGAACATAAGACCTGAAACCATAAAACTCCTAGAAGAAAACATAGCCAAAAAAAGCTCCTTGACGTGAGTCTTAGCAATCTTTTTTGAGTATGACTCCAAAATAGGGAAACAAAGCAAAAATAAACAAATGGGACTACATCAAACTAAAAAGCTTCTGTACAGTGAAGGAAACTGTCAACAAAATGAAAAGGCAACCTATGAAATGGAAGATATTTGCAAGATATTTGCAAATCCTATATCTGATAAGGGACTAATCTCCAAAATATATAAAGAGACAGAATAATAAAACAATCTAATTAAAAAATGGGCAGAGTATCTTAATAGACATTTTTCCAAAGAAGACCTACAGATAGGCAACAGGCACATGAAAAGATGTTCAACATCACTAATCATCAGGGAAATGCAAATCAAAATCACAATGAAGCACCACCTTATATCTGTCAGAATAGCTATTATCAAAAAGACAAGAAATATTAAGTGTTGGCAAGGATGTGGAGAAAAGGGAACTCTTGGACACTGTTGGTGGGAACACAAACTGGTAAGGTCACTATGAAAAACAGTATAAAGGTTCCCACCAAAATTAAAAATAAAGCTACTATATGATGCAGCAACTCCACTGCTCGGTATCCACATGAAGAAAACAAAAATACTAATTTGAAAAGATATGTGCACCCTTATGTTTACTGTGGCATTATTTACAAAATCCAAGATATGGAAACAACCTAACTGTCCATCAATGGATGAATGGATAAAGATGTGGTATATATACACAATGGGATATCATTCAGCCATAAAAAAGAATGAAATCTTGCCATTTGCAACACCATGGATGGGCCTTGAGGGTATCATGGTGAATGAAATAAGTTAGAGAGACAAATACCACATGATTTCACTTATCTGTAGAGTCTAAAAACCAAAACAAACAGAACAAGAGAAAACCCAGACTTATAGATACAGGGGAAAGATTGGTCATTATCAGAGGGGAGGGGAGTAAGGGGAGGGTGAAAAGGGTGAAGGGGCTTTAGAAGTACAAACTTCCAGTAAAGTAGGTCATAGGGATGTAATGCACAGCATGGAGAATATAGTCAATAATATTGTATTAACTTTGCACAGTGACAGATGGTAACTAGACTTATTGTGGTGACTGTTTTGCAATGCATGCAAATAGTGAATCATGCTGCACACCTGAAATTAATATATGATATGTCAATTACACCTCAATAATAAAAAAAGAATAATGCAAATGATAAATGCTCTTAGAGTTCAGAAAAAGAGCTTTGACTCTATGTAAAGTAGATGCCAATTTATAACAATTTAGGGTTTGAGCTTCATCAGCCATGGCCTGAGAGGACTGTAAGTTAGGGTTGAGATTTTCCAAACACAAAACGGAGGTACCTGGGAAGGGTCATTCTGACTAGAGAAATCTTCAAACACTGGCTGTAAGACAGCTTTTGACACTGAACTCCAGATGGGGAGGAATAAGGGACAGGGGTAAGAAGGGTTTGGTAATTCCATGGTGAGCTAGAAATGTCAAAGAAAAGGCAAGAGTGCCCTGGACAAAGTGAACAAAAGTAGAGTAGATGACATGGAAAGCAGAGGGGTGAGAGACAGAAGGAAAGAGGAAAGAAACCTAAAAAACCAAAGCAGCTATTTAATACAAGGAAGAAAGTTGAATATAAGACTGAAAAAGAAAACTTGCTCAAGTCTCTTAGATTAAGCAATTTCAATCAGTTGCAAAGCACAATGAGCATCTTGAAATCATCTTGTTTCAAGTGTGTGATGCTTAGAAGTAGATTTTAACATTAAACAAGAGCACATAGGTGAGACATTGTGGGACCTGGAAACGATGTCACAGGCGTCCAACCTAGATCCTTGCTCTGGATACTCAGACTTTAATTTGATCAAAATGAAAGTTTGCTTGATTCTCCACAATGATCTCATTCTTGACTCACAATGGTGCTTTTTGGAATGACTTCTATAGGTTTCCTTCTGCCATGTTATAAGATAGGACTTATTTGCTTAAGGAAAGTGATTTAAAAATATATCATTGATCTTGAGAAATCTTTTAAAGTCTATGACATTTCTTGGCTCAGCAAGGTCAATTTTTGTTCCAAAGTTTCTAAAGAAAAACTCTTATCTCTAAAGGGCTGATTGATTTATTTTTAAATAGTAACATTATTCTTTCTTGAACCCTGTAAGCCATCTTTGTTTTAAATTTAGTTCTCTAAGGTCGCCAAACTCACTGGACCCATATGAAAAAGCATCAATCTCTCTTCTATAACTCCTTTTGATGACCTTAAATCCACCAGGTGCTCCAGTGGTTCTGATACTGAGGAATGTACAACTGCCCCAGGTGTAATCAGGAACTTGCTTGGGGCCCTGTATAGTAAACTGTACCTTTTGTATTTTCCCAGGCAAGAAGAAGTTAAGTGACTACCTTAAGACTCAGCCTAGTATCTGGCCTGTGGTATAATTTTAAACCTAATGTATAAATATTGAATATAATCAACTAAGAAATCATTAAACTACTTGCTAAAGTGACAGAAGATTAGGAATCCAAGGACAATGATGTTAAGAAATGAATTTAATATTCAGAGTTTGACTTCCTTCAGTGTTCCTGGGCCTTCGCCTGTACAGGCCTTCCATAGCTCTTCTGCATGCCCCCCTCGTTCTTCCCTATCCACTGGCAGGCTGTCTCAAAAGGAGGGGACTCTTCCCAGAGTCTTGTACTACACTGGTTGAATGAGAGACCAAAGTTCATGATTTTGAGTTACTGAGTTCACATCCATAGTTCTCCCTGCCTAGAAGAGATAAACTAGCAGTAGTTACTGTTCATAAGATTTTGGATGTGTCATTGAACCCCTCTGGGGACTACGTTGTTTTTTTCTGTGAAATGGGTGGCTGGGAGAATTTGATGGCATCATGTATGAAAGTCTTTAAATGTTATATATCAAGGGGTCAGTGTCAGGCCTGCCCCTAAATTGTGTGCAGTCTGAGGCAAGAGTATGAATAGAGACTCACATACCACATGTCTACATCTTGAAAAGTTATGAAAACTGTTAAGTAAAAAGTTCAATCTTGCTGCCTTTGTAAAGACCCAAAAAGCCTGTTTAAATTTAGAAATTCTGGACTCCTTGGAGCTTTATGCTGGAGGGTGATCCCATCTCACACCTCTCCCCTTTTCTTTCCATCCTACCTCTGTCCTACCATAAACAACCTTAAGTGGACATCTTCACTGGTTCAAGTTCTCTCAACACCCTCTCCAAACAGGTGCTTCTTGGCTAACCTCATGGCCCAGAAGCGTGCCGGGAAGCAGAAGTGGGAACTGAGTCCTTCTGTTTATGATGCTCATGGGAAACCACGGGGCCTTTTCTCTTTTCATCTCATCTCTTCTTTTCTCTACTCTACTCTTCTTTGACAGTGAGCTCAATTTTTAATGGCCAAAGTACAAGAGCCATTGGTCTGAGTTCTAAGAAGTCAACTTGCTGAGACCATTACACTTATAGCATTTTTTCTACCATAGCATATACCAAAAATGTTTAATGGTTGAAGAATGAATTTTGTATTTGTGATTTTGTCTTTTTATACTTGCGGAATTCCAAAACCAAGTTCACGTTCTCTGGCCTTTCCTTCTTTTTCAAGTTTTTGTTTTTCTTTTAAACAAGCTGCCGTTGAGTAATACAATTGAGACCTGTTCTAGTCTCAATGCAAAATACTATCCACTGATGTGTGCATAATAGTACTATTGTTATCAGTTATTATATTTAGTTAATAAAGTGCCCTGAGAATACATACAAAGTTTTTGGGATGCAATTTTAAATTTATCTGGAGACTTTTTTTCTTTATTAAATATGTAATTGGCTTCTTCTTCTTAATGTGATGGTTTAAGATCCAAAAGATACAAGAAGACATTAATGTAGGAAAGTAATGATCTGACTCAATTGAACCTTTGACTATTACACAGAGAAATATCACCACATTTAGCAAGAGTTGGAAGACTGGTTTTAACTGCAGGTCACAACTTAGAAAATAAAAGATTATTTGGAATTGCTGCCTTCAGATAGTTTCCCTTAGTAATATCAGTCCCTTGCCTGCTTATGTGGTATTTGGATGCTTACTACAAAAATAAGACATAACTTGAAATAGCACAAGCCATAATTTGAGCTGATCTCCTTTAGACCCTATGGGATCAGAGACCCAGCTAACATCTGTTTTACACTTGTTAATAACGAAAAGGGTGAAAATTTAATAGATTTCTAGGACACGAGAAAACAGAGTTCAGGGGGCTCTGAGTTTGAGGTCCAAGGGAACAAAAGGATCCCCCAAATCATCTGCACTCCAAAGGCTGCAAGAAAAGGAAATGATTGTCCCATCTGTGCAAGAATTCTGGTCCAGGTCTGGTGAAATTCAGTGATTGATGTACACCGAGAGCAGAGATATTTGTCCTTTACCAAAGTCCATGGCTGTTGGTTGCATCAGGGCCTGGAAAAGCTCCAGAGGCAGGATGGTCTCTGGCACCGATCCACCACCTCACTCCCTCCTCCCCCACAACCTAGGGCTTTTGGATTGAATGTCCAAGGAACCGTTGTCGTATTGGCCTGAAGTTTCCAGTTCCACAAATCTGATCTCTCCCCAAGGCTTACCTTGATGCTGATTCCAAGTCTAACGTACAGGGCTGACGATGATGTAAGAGACAAACGCATGAAAAGTGAACTTGGATCCTTTTGGGGTTGTGGCAGAGCTGAGGGCAAGGCTTTGCTTTAGAGGTCTGAGGGGCTGAGTGGATGGTGAGGGGAGAAGTCAAACTAAGTATATGCCAGATTCTCTAAGGTGTGTTCCTGCAAACTTGAATGCACGTGCTGCTGCAAGGAGCAGTATAGGTATCCTGTTCAAATCAGTGTCTAATGCAAAACGTGGTTTCCCCAAATGCAAACTATGGGATAATATCCTTAGGTACTCTTGTGAACCTTTGAGGGACAGTGGTAAAAAAGAAACCAGCTTGCAAACCCTTACTATACATGAAATATTGCAATACTGAATTTCAAAGAATTATAACTTAACTCGTGTAAATGAGGGGAATAAAAGTCATGGTAGTGCACTTAAAATACAACTAGTTTTTACACTACCCTTTTAAATTGCATGATTATTATGGAAATAATTAATAAAGAAGACTTTTTTATGCACTTTATCATGTTCATTGAATCTTTGCCTTGATGCTACTCTAGCCCAGTGATGCCCAGACTTTGACTTTCACAGACTGGTAGTATTAAATATGAGTAACAACAACAACAACAACAATAAGTATGACAGTTATAATAGTAAAAGGGAACTGACATAAAATATGGAACTTTAAAACTCTTCGTTTATTTTTTTAATTGCATGAGCCATAGCTGAACATGTTTTCCTAATTACAAAATGTCAAACAATATTGATAAAGCAAAAGTCTCTGGTGATCTCCATCTAATCTCAGTGTCTTACAAAGAGGAAACCACTGTTATCAGTTTGCTATACCTCCTTCCAGAATTTTCTTTCCATATTCACATACATACGTAAGTCCATATAGAAGAATATACTTTGCATGGTTTATTTATATAGATGGCATCAAATAGTACATTTATTCTACATTTATTCAGGTTCTTTCTTTTCTTAACCTTGGGTGATTTTTCCCTATCACTACAGCTCTATTCACTCTTTTTAAACTGGTGTACCTAATTTCATAATGTGACTCTACTCCATTTGATTATCTGTGCTTTTTTTACCCATTTATGTGCAGGGTAAGAAGTACCTCCACATAGGTACAGAGATAGGTATACAGTTGCCCTTTTTTCCAAGTAAGGGTTTTAATAAAAGGCAAATTTCTATTTGCTCTCCCTATTATTTTCTAAAATATAAAAGGGCAATCACATATTTTAAGAGACAAAATTACAGGAAGAATAAAGAGGATCTTCTCTAAGAAAGAATAAATGGAAACTTCACCATGTTTTTTCACTGCAGGTCACTGAAAGTGTCATCAGAGATGAGCCCTGTGTCAGAATCTTATTTGGAGGACCACTGCTCAAGTCTCAAGTCAAAAACAAATGGGCTCTTCTCCCACCAAGTAACTCTTCCAAACAAAACAACAAAGATGATAGCTGTGAAGGCCAGGTCATGATGGCTGATGTCCCTTGTCCACTGAGCTTCTCACTGCCCTCACCCCCTAGCTCCCTTAGTAGGCACCAAAGGGGACTGAAGTAGCCATGGGCCAATCGTTCCTATGCCCAGGAGCACTGGCTCACACCAGTGAGCTTTTGGCCCTTTCTTACTCTCAACAACTGCTGTTCTCTAGTGTGGTGCTACTTCCTAAATCATGGTTGGTGTCCCCAGGAATATATGGCAGATGAACTGATGAGGTGACAAACAGACAAACCTTCTTCATTGTATATGATACATATTCAACATAATATGTAACATACAATATTCAATATATAAGAATGTCTTTAATACATAGTAACTAAACATTAGTTTAATATTCATTACCAGGAGCCTCTGGGTGGCTCAGTCGGTTAAGTGTCCGACTTCGGCTCAGGTCATGATCTCGTGGGTCATGGGTTTGAGCCCCGCATTGGTCTCTGTGCTGACAGCTCAGAGCCTGGAACCTGCTTTGGCTTCCGTGTCTCCCTCTCTCTCTGCCCTTTTCCCGCTCATACCCTATCTCTCTTTCTCAAAAATAAACAAACATTAAAAAAAATATTCATTACCAAAAAACCCCGAAGATACTTAATAGCTAATGCAAGAGACGTGAGCTGATTGAAAGAAAAATATTTGAAAGTGAATCTGCATGTACTCACAGAAAAATCACCAGGGTTAAAGCAAAGCAAGTACTCTCTATTTTACTCTAATTTACTCAGCTTTTTGGATTCCCAGTCTTCTCATCTTTCAAATGGGCTCAGTAATACCTCCTCACTACACTGTAACAAAGGTTATACAACATAAACCTGAGAAAGTGCCTGGCACACACAGGGTGTGAGTACAGTGTAGGTTTGTCTCCTGCTTTTCCAATTTCTTCTCTTCATCCCCCAGGATTCCCTTTTCCAGATCCTAATCCAGAGTCCCATTCTGACAAAGTTTGGAAATTTTGTTAATCAGAGTCAAACTAAAGGTGTTACTGTCAATAATTGTATCTGTACTCAAATGTGTAAGTTCTGAAAACTAACAAATCCTCCACACACAAATAAATGAATCTCTCAGTGATGCAATTTCGGGCCCAGACATGAAATTCTTGAGGAAGGAGTGATTCCTAGAGATAGAAAAAGAACACCATGCAGATTGTTTGTTAGGCCTGAATGCAGTGCAGAATTCCTGTCTGCTATACTCCAATGTAGAGCTGTCACTTCCTCTGGGCCAAGGCATTTACCTTCTGGTATACAAGGCCAAGATAAAAATCTAGTAAGATCTGAAAAGAAATGCTGTTTGTTGGGAAAAAATAAAACTGGCTATAGCTACTCATCTAGGAATAATCTAGGGGAACTGAAAGTTCCTGGTTCAGTTTTGAGACTGGGTTTTATTTTCCAGTGGACTAGAATGTAAAAAAAGCCCAGTTTGCAGGAATCTCCCATAGGCCTCCCCGAGATCCTTTGTGAAAATGTAAGTTATACTTATTTTCACCCAGAGTGAGAGTGTCGTGTATTGTCTGGAAACAATTAGAGGTATTTTTCCATCTTGATCTGACAACCTCAGACATACAGGCAATTGTGGGGCGGGGGGCGTTCGAAGTCTAAGTTCTACTGTTAACTATTTAAACAGTTAAAGTATGAAAAAGAATTAAATCGAATATGCTTGGAGCTCCAAAGGGTGGATACTGATGGAACAGGGAGACTCAGGGAAGTTTAAAAGTCACCGAGGAGAAAAATCTTAGAGCTTGGAAAATATTTTGTGCCTGCTAATGACTTTCCAAGACCCTTCAGGAAAATAGTGTGACAATGAAAGACCCTTCAGGGGAATGCCAAACTGCCATTGGAGATGGCCTGGAGACCTGGGTGACTGCCGTGAGCCTGGCATCACCCTGGTTTAAGGTATGGCACTAGCACTGTGGCCCCTGACGGGCCAGACATGGGGATTCCAGGGAGATGGGCTGCAGAATGAAAGGTCCTTTTGTCAAGATGTACCAGTCTCCTGGAAACTGTTTTGGATTATTAAAAAGAGAAATTCTGCTGGCTTATCTATTAGTTTGTTTTGAAAGAAGGCTGGCATGGAAAGAGAGGTCAGAGAAGGGTCAGGGCAGCCTGAGAAGGCACTTGGGGTAAGTGAGCCAGTGAGAACCAGAGATATGCAAAACCTGAGACAAATTCATGTGGCAAGTTTCGTGAAAAACCTTTTAAACTTTGTTTTAAAACTGAAGTTAGAGGCAAATGTAACACCTCTCTCCTGTTTGTCAGCGAAGTCCAAATTGCCAAGTGCCATAAAGGACAATTGTGTCAACAGCACCAGCCTTTGCATTTGCCAAATGGTGGTCAGCAAAAAGGCCTCACATTTGTGCAGGGACCTAACACTTGGCAGTGTGTTTTCACAGCTATGGTTTAGTGGATCCTTATGGTAAACTTGCACGGAAAGCAGGAAGGCAATGCCATTTCGAAGATGGGAAAACAGGGCCTTGGAGAAGAGGAAGATCTCATACAGTATCACAGAGCTGGTACGTGGTGGGGTGAGGATTCACACCTGGTCCACCCACCACACTCAGTCCCTGTCCGCACACCATGTGTGGCTGCTGGGCTGCCTCCAAAAAAGAGTGTGGGCTACTCAGTGAGCTAATGGGGTGGGAAGGTGACACTGTGACTAACATCCTGCCATCAGGACACAGCTGTCCATTTCTTTTCCTGCCTTCCTTCCCCTGCAGCCTCCAAATGGAAATGAGCAAGAGGGACATGCCTTCAGCCCAGAAGCAGAGGAAGAATCAAAAAGCTATGGTGTGAGATACTTGGGGTCCTAGGGCTCACACTAGGTGAGGCAGTTTCAACAGAGCTTCGGAATAAACTTTCTAAAATATAAAATTAAACAGAAAATCTCTGCCTGAAGATCCATCAGTAGATTGGGTCAAGAGTGAGAAGGCATCCCACTTTTCTCCACAGAGCGTCACTTCGGACTATAAGAGTTCTTAAGCATATAGCCTCTTCTTTAAAAAATACCATTTTTTCCCCAAGGATAGAATGTTTTTCCTTTCTCAATAAGAAGCAAAGTAGCATTAAAGACTAGAAATATTAGTAACATTGATTCTGTGCTGAAGAAACCTGGTCAGTCTTTTCTGAGAAGTTGAACTTATGTTTAGTCACAGAGTCTCAATTTTGATCAGAGATGAAGCCTAGATTCAATAATATTTGTGCACAGGATTCTTGGATCAGGTTGACAATACCAACAGTGCCTGTGCAGAACCCCATGGACAGGCAGGCAATCGGAAGCACAGAAGGCTTCCAGCAAGAGAAAAGCAGGATGCCCAAGACCAGGTACCAAAGCTCATGTGACTAGCTGGACCTTCAGGTCCCTGATCCTGCATTTCTTTATCCTCATTTTCCATAAAACTTAAATTAATGTCCAAGTTGAATTAATGTCTAAGACATTTCCTCATTTCGACACATTTGGAGGAGATAAGAAACTGGCCCACAGCGAAAAAAGTAAGAGCTGAAAGTCTGACAACAAAAGTGGCATAGAACACACAAGACACAGATGTAAGAACCACAGATATTCATCATTTCTGGGGCCATCTGTCTAGGGGCAAAGAATACCTCGAAAGGCTTTAAAGTCAACACTATCCTACTGCCTGTACAATATTTGAATTTTCAAAGCTGGAGTCAAATTAGGTTCGGTGCACACCACTTGAGAAAACAGGAAATGTATTGTGTTATTAAAAACTTATTTTTATACAAATGATAATAAATCTGTCAGGCTCTATTGTTTTTTTTAATTGAGGTGAAAAACACATAACATAAAATTTACCAGCTTAACCATTTCTAAGTGTAAAGTTTAGTAGTGTTCAATATATTCACATTGGCTGAAACAGATCTCCAGAACTTTTTCATCTTGCAAAACTGAAACTCTATATTCATTAAACCACTCCCCTCCCTTGCTCTCCCAACCCCTGGCAGTCCCCATTCTACTTTCTGCCTCTATGAATTTGAGTACTCTAGATACTTCATAGAATGGAATCCTACAGTATCTTTTTATGACTAGCAATTGCACTTAGCAGAATGTCCTCAAAATTCATCTATGTTGTAGTACATGACAGTATTTCCTTCCTTTCTAAGGTTGAATAATACTCCGTGGTACCTATAGACCACATTGGGTTTATTCATTCATCTGTTGATGGACACTTGGCTTGCTTCCACCTCTTGGCTATTGGGAACAGAGCTGCTATGAACTTGGGTATGCAAATATCTCTTTGAGACCCTGCCTTTGAGACCCTACTTTTAATTGTTTTTTTAAAGAGGTAATTCCTCTGCTATTCAGAAAACAAGTCCTCAAAAGTAACTTGAAAATGAGTCCTTTTAAAACTATTTACAGAGAGCTGAGGTTTCTTCACAATAAAAACTTTTGCGCAATACCCCAATAGTTGGGTTAGTGATATAACAGGACTGGCGAATATTCATCTCTGTCCCTGAACTACGATCTTATTCTCAGCCATGGCTGACCCATTTTCTCTCCATCCAAAAGCTTCCGGTGTGAGTGCTTCATTCTTTCCTTTCCATGTGCCTCTACTTCCACCCTATGACCTTTTTTTCCCTAAACAGATAAAAGTCTTGACCTATCCGGGGCCCACCTCCATCTTTACCTGGAGGGGACCACCACCTGCCTCACCTCATTGGTTATCATTATTATGTCATCCAGATCAATCACTGGGCACTCGCACTGTTGTAACTGTCGCTTTGATCATTCGTTACACTTTGTTAGTCCTCATCAGATCCAGGCCCCACTAATCGGAAACAGCGGCCTTCCAAAAGCAAGGCAACCTGGTGACCAGGGGCAATTACCACATTGTTTGGTTTTTAAATTAGTCCCTTCTTGGTGCTCTGATCACCATCAGGAGGCTGGTGATTCAGAAACCCAGGGGGTGCCTGCTGCTCATGCCTCCCGCAGCCAGCCTGGATTCACATACACCCTGACAGGAGTCCCCAGCTGAGAGTAACCCCGTGAGCCTGAAAAACACAGTCTGTGATTTGAGGCTTAGCCTCCTCATAAAAGTCCTTGCTGGGAATTTCCATCCATGGGCATATACACATAAGACAATTCCCACTGTAGCATACTTTCTCTGTGAGAAACTTTGGGATCTTATCATGAGGACCATGCCATACCATGGCAGAGTCCCATGGCTCAAGAGACACCTGTTTTCTTCTGCCCTACACCTGGGAGGGTGCTGGGATTGGGAGTGAATGGAAGTGGACATCTCACAGATTTCCACATGAGTAGGAGCTGCAGCTTCTCGCTCAAATGCCAGGAAGCCAGCCTTGGAGGAAGGTTTGAGGAGATCATTTGGCAAGAGAGTAAAGGTAAATTATGTCATCTTCCAGAACATCATTTTCCTCAGACTTCAGGAATTTATATAGTACTTCCATGATTTTTTCAAGATTGCCATGCACAACCTTATCTTTTATTTTAAAGGAATTATTTACAAGAACACTATACCATACTTTGAGTGGAAAGCAAGTATTTCTTGTCTTTCTTTCAGCAATGTCTAAAAATGTCACTTATTCCCACCCCAACCAGCACCCTGCCCCTAGAGGCTAGCTTACAGGTGAATTCCCCTCATCCCATTGTAGTTTCTGTCATGACTTGGAATGGCACAGCTTGGTGGCCCCTGAACAGCATGAACTGGATTTAGCAGACTACTATTGCTAATGAACCATGGTAGCTTATTCCTATTAAGGATTTTTATGACATAGGCATAGTAGGGCCTCGTCTTGGAGGAATGACTTTGATGGTTCAATGGCAGGCTGTGTAGAATAGGATGGAAGCTTTTTGAGCAGAGCACTTTCTTAGCTGCCTTTGGAGCTAAGATATCGGGTGGATTCTCATCTTCTTGTGTTTGATGGGTGCCCACTAGAGAGATGTCCATTCTTTTCATCCACTCTCTATATACTCTACCTACTTTCTTCTGGGATATGCATCAACTCTAATGGGGTTTTGTGGCCAGAAGAGTGGCATTCTTCTGAAACAAAGCTTTTTCTCCCAAAATGTCTACTTGGGGACCTTCAAACTCTGTCCAAGCACATCCCAAGTTTTCTGTCTTAGATTTCACATGGTGCAAATGTGGCCAGGATAAGAGAGTCTTAAGCTACTTTTGATGACCTCCTGGATGGAGGGATTTAAATTCCTAAGAGCAAATTTCATAGGAAGTACATAAGAATAAAGGCATATACCTCCTGCTTTTCCTCTTCCATCTCAGAAGCTGCAGTTAGCAGGAGAGATATAGCTCAAGCATGCCTTTTGATTTAAGGTAAAAGGAGATATTTTGTTTTTCAGTAAGGCAGAATATATCTTAATGTAGTAATTGAATTTAGTTCTATTTAGTCTAGTTTGATGGGGGTAGATCTAGAGTTGGGAGGGAAGAATTGACATTGTTTAATACTTAACAGATGGACAGAAAACAAAAAGTTTAGGAGATAAGAATGTCAGAAGGTTACCAGCTGCTGTGGGTATATGGTAAAATGAATTTATTTGAAAGGCTAGCTTACGTCTCTTAATACATGACTCTCTTTCCATTATATTTTAGATTTACGTATTATTCAAAGTGAGAGCTTTATTTTTAGGTAAATCTTGAATAGACTTCTGTGTTCCAAAAAGTTATCTCTGTGTTTCATGTGAACTGTACCTTATTCTGCCAGATGATGCTTCTGGTCTTGAGTGGTGGAGAATTTGGAGTAGTGATTTGTTAGCATGTTAACTCTATGAAGCAACAATCATTGCTTTCTATTCTCAAATTTGTATGTCTGGAGATCACTAAACAATTATAGGAAGGTAAGTAAACTTCTGGACATGTGCCCTAATTTTCATGTCATGATACATGAAATTCTACTTCTAAGAGAGCTCATTAGGAAAGGGCCACCTCTATACTCTGGTAAGGATAAATTTGCCATTGAAAATGGAGGGAATTATTCCACTGAGAGCTTGCTAATAGAAGCCTCTTGGCACCAACTCCTCCTGTACTGTGTCTTGTATCTAATATGGAATCAGTCAAAATGGCTACAGGCATTGAGGGATGATGTGAGCCTGACAGGAGGAGCTTAGCATTTGGAACCTTCACAGAGTCTGAGGCAGTGACTTCCTCAGGGATGTTGGTCAATGCTTAACCCATGGATTCAGTCTCCCCAGTTTCCTGGTGGAGATTCAGTTGCTTAACTATTTAGCAGGGGTTCTTTAAAAAGCAGTGAATTACTCATTGCCTGGAAAGTGGTTTGAAGACACACTAAGTACCACTGTGGTTAAATTGAGGAAGGCTACTTTTATGCACACCTTCTGTAAAAACCATTAGATAATTCTTTGGGTCAAAAGGACAATGCATTAGGATAAATAAGTATGAAATAAGAGAAGTCGTCGAATAGAAAGTGGAACACTTGACAGGAACTCCACGTGTGGTAGGATGGATTGGTTCTAGGGTTACATGGGATTGCCAAAGGAAAATAGATTTGTGAGGCGGGCAGTGGGAGGGAGAAGAATGGGCAGGCTATTGATGAAAACCTGGCTAAACAATTGAAGCTCCAGGAACTTAAATATAAAACCAAACATGATATTTCCTTAAAGCATCAGCTTTTTATACCTTGGAAGCAAGTCATATCCAATCAACACTTATTTGTTGGGTGTCTGCTATGCATTTATTACTGTGTTAGGATTTGTGAGAAAAACTAAAAGGTGAGAAATAAGGAGTCTCAGACTTCAAGGAATTTATAAACTCATCGAGGAGCCAAGGGTTACATATAGTAAGAAACTCTTAAAAGAGCATACAATCAAGCAGTGTAACCAAGGACAAATACTAAGTTTTATGGAGAAGGATGCATCAGTGAAGGCTACAGTTTTTATTAACAGAAACTTTCAGGTAATTGCCAAAGACTTTATAGAAAGGTGATATTTGACCTAGGTCTTGAAGGATTTTATTGCTCACCAATTTTAGATGGAAAATTCTTCCACTTTAAGCTATTTCTGATTCAGATGAAGATTGTTATTTCTCACTCTTTGCAAATTCTTCTACTCCTTCCCTCTTAAATGTTGGTATTCTTCAAGTTTTGTATTTGACCATATTCCTTTTCTACTCACAAAACCAAACACTATCAATATGATGGGTTGAAAACTCAAATGAGAACAGAAAATGGAAAGATAACAAAATAGGAGTTCCAGAGATGGGATATAATAAGAAGTTATGGGGCTTGTGGTAAATGAAGAGTTTTTGTCTGCCTGAAGGCATTCAAATTTAAGTTTAAGTTTATATATACACATGTATAAAGTTATGTTCAACAAATCACCTCTACCAGCTGGGATTTGGGGTGCCAGTGGGTGATTTATGATCTAACTACTGACTTTTCCAAAACATTGTTTTCTAAATGTAAACTCTTCTCCCAAGTTTCAGATTTTTTTTTTTTTTTGAATATCTAATAGCCATCTGTACAGAAGTCCCCCAGATATCTTAAACCAGGTGTTGGTAAACTATAGCCTGTGGGCCAAATCCAACCCACACTCCTACCCCATTCTACTGGAACACAGCCACATACCTTTGCATATTGTCTATGGCTGCCTTTACCCTTCAGAGGCAGAGTTGAGCAGTTGTGACAGAGACTACATGACCAACAAAGCCCAAAGTATTTACAATCTGGTAGTTTATATAAAACGTTTGCCAAACTCTGTCTTAAAACATGTTCCCAAATGAACTCATCCTCTTCTCCCCCAAACCAACCCTCCATTTACTTTGGAGACCTTCTGGTTCCTTTTTCTACCTCACTTCCCTCATCTTAAGATCTGTCCAGAGACCTGACATTGCTACTATCTCTCTCCATTTCTCACTCATCTTAGGATCTGTTATCCCTATGTGAACACCAGATTTACACTTTTATGAAAACAAATCTGATCATGTCACTTGCCTACCTAGAATCCTTCAGTGATGCCGCTTCCTCCCAGATAAGCACTTCATTCCAATGATATAATCCCTTTTCTCCTTTATACCCCTACCAATATGTTTAGCCTTATCTCCTTCTGTTCTCCCACTTGCTCTCTAAAGTCTACCTTACTAACGTAGTTATCATTGCCTTGAATGAATCATTCTTTCCTTCATGCCTCTGAGAAATGCACATACTGTTCTCTTATCTCTTGATTTTATACCTAAGGAACTTAAGTGTCAAAATTCAACTTCAGCATCATTTCCATTGTAACACTGTCCCACCCCTGATCTCTCTCCTCTCTCTGCCCTGTGCCCTGGACTCCAGAGTTAGGGCCCCCTTCTTCTGATTCTGTAGCGTAAACTGTGTAACTCTGTTAGAGTGTGTATCAAAATACATTCACTTCTCTCTCTCTCTGCTTTAGGTGTGAACTCCCTGAGAGATCCTGTCTTTTATATATATATATATATGTATATATATATATATATATACATATATATATTTATATTTATACATAAATTTTATATTTATTTTTATATAAAAATTTATAAATTTATAAATTTAAATTTAAAAATTTATAAATTTATAAATTTAAATTTATAAATTTATAAATAAATTTATAAATTTATAAATAAATTTATATTTATATTTATATAAATATTTTTATATTTATATTTATATTATATATATATTTATATTTATATTTATATCCCTAGTAGCTATCATAATGTTTGCCAAAGATTAGGCTCAATAAATGTTCAGTGAATTTTTGAAGCCGATCATAAGTCAATACATCTTTAACAAACAAGTATTAACCCCTAACTGATACATAGAACATTTGCTGAAGGACCACCAATCCTGGGCATAAGTTGTAAACACTAATCTATGACTGATTAAATGATACATTAATTCAGTAGCAGAGAGACCTTTTTGAAGTGCAAATTACAGCACATTAGTCCCACTCTTAAAACTTTCCATAAGTTTCCTTTTCACTTAGAATTAAAACTTAAAAGCTTTGAGGTAACCAACATCAAGCTTGATTCATCAGTCCAGCCTCTTACCACCCCTCTCCTAACTCACCACGTTCTAGAACACTGCCTTTCTCCATTTCTCAAAAGCGCCACTCTTTTCTGCCTTGGGGTCTTTGTACCTGCTTTCCACCTTCCAGGAAGACTCCTACTCTTCCTCTGGTCAAATCCTATTCATCCTGGCAGTCGCAGTCCAAAGGTCATGTCCTCTGACAGGCTTCTCTGACCTAGAATTCTCTGCTCACAGTGCCTGGTCTTGTCCATTAAAGTGCTCACTACTGTTTACAATTACTATGTTTGTTGGTTGGTTGGTGTATTTAAAATCTGTCACTTTCCCATGTTATAGGAAGCTCATAGGGCAGAAGTTTTGTTCACTACTGGCATTGCCGGGCACACACCAGATGCTTCATAAGGATTTTCTCAATAGACAAATAAATGAAAAAGGGAACATCCTGGATATTTTGGAATAGAGAGAAAGGTAGTTGGATCTGTCTGCAATCTGCAGGACAGACCAGAGTCAGAGAAGAGTAGCAGAAGAAGGGAGAAGCATTAGGAAGCCATGCCTCTAGGTGAAGCAGAAGTATTTCAGAACAGCTGTGATGAAGTGGGGATGGGAAGAAAGAGGCAAAATTATCACTCTTTTCAGATTCTTTTCTTTCTTACCAGGAAAACTCAAGAGAAAAACCTCTACAGATGAATAAAAAAGTTAAACAAGTTGCTCATTTCTAAAAGTCTGTGTACTAAAACCACAGCTTTCCTACATAATAACACCTAGTTTAAAAAAGGTACCATGAAAAAGTATTCCATTTAAAATGGAAAACAACAAATTTAAAATTATGAACAAACAATAAATATATGACAGGTCTTAAATCATAGCAACACTATAAAGAAGACTTCAATCAATCTTCAAATTATCATACTATTTAATGAGAAGCCTCAATCTTACTAAAAGCAAATTATACCTATATTAATCTATAAATGTAAGATGATTTTTTTCAATGGATTTTCACAAAATTTGATAAAAATGATTTTGAGTTTCATTTGAGTAAATGAATGTTTAGGAATAACAAAAACACTATTAAAAAAGGGAAGCAAAGAGGAGGACACTGTCTTTCTATATACTAACAACTGTAGGCAATAATGGTTAACATAATGTGGCAATCAAAGCAAAAATAGCCAAAAGGAGCACTGAATCAAATGGGAAATCCAGGAATGAATCTAAGTATTTATAAAAGTTTTTAATATGATAAACAAGAAATTTTAAATTGCTGAGGCAGGATCAATTATTCAATAAGTAACTTCAATACACTGTAAAAATAGTGGGAAAGTTGAAATTATATCTCTACACTAAAAATCATTTTTAAAAAGTTTTTATATATATTAAAATATAGCACATATACTATATATTATGGTGTTACATAATATATTTAAATGAAACCAGTTAGATATTATGAAAAATATTCATATGGTGTTTGGATAGGAAAGTACTTTCCAAAACAGCATGAAAGACAAAATATTAAAGAAAAAGACTACTTTATACAACTACATAAATATTTAAAATTTCATTGTTAGAAAACAACAATAAGGTTAAAAGTAAAATGTTAATCTAGAAAAGTTATTTTCAACATTTATAATAAAGTTTAACATCCCTAAAAGACAAATAATTCCTAAAATTCACATTTTGAAGTGGCTAACTTTCTCAAAAATTGATAATAAGAATAAGCAATTAACATATACACACATACATGAAAAGAAATCCAGATGTTTCACCGCATAAGTTTAATTTTACTAGTAATCAAAAAAATGCAAATGACACCAGTAGCAAGGTATAATTTTTACCCACCTACCTGACAAAACCAACATTTAGGGACAAATTAACATCCATTAATAACCATACTGCTGGGGATGATGTAAATTGCCAAAACTTCCCTAGAGGGTAGTACATGTCAAAAGCCTCAAAAAGATATAAAAAGTATAAGCCTTTTAAATCACAAATCCTCCTCCAGAAAACGTACCTCCCCAAAGTAAAACTATATAAATGAAATCATTTATAACCTTCACTTATGCATTAGACTGAGCACCCACCAGGTTCTGAGTATTGTAAGTAAGGGTTGAGATACAGGAATAAACAGGAAAGGTGTTATAACCCCTGCCCTCAGAGAGCTTGTGTTCTCAAAGGAAACACAAGCAGTAAATAAGGACTCGAATAAATATATATATAATAATTAGGGATTGTTATGCTATGAAGAAAACGAGCTTGGAAGCTGTGATAGTCAGAGAAGGCTTTTCATAAGAGATGTCACTCAAGCTAAGAGCTGAAGGCTACAAAGGAAATATTTACACAAAGAGTCAGGCAGAGAAAACAGCAATATAAAAGCTTCTGGCAGGGAAGAGCCTTGCAAATTTAAGAACTGACAGAAGTCCACGAAGCTGGAGAAGAGTAACCCTAGGATGGGTGGGAGCAAAGCGGGGGTGGGAATAGGAGTGGTGTGACAAAGGCAGTGAGGGGCAAGGTGGGCACTGGCTGCTCAAACAGGACTCTGTGGGGCATGGTAAGCACTTTGGATTGTGTTCTATCTACAATGGGAAGGTTTTTATGGTTTTTATGGAGGGAAGGAATGGGGTCTAATCTGTGCTTTAAAAAATTTCCTTGGTTGCTATGTGGAGAATGGATGTAAGCGGGGCAAGTGAGAAAGCAGGAAGACCGTTTGGGAGGTGATGACAAAGAGACAGAGGTGATGTTGCAGACATGAGGATGTGACAGAGACGGTTTACAAGGCTACAACACTTGGAAAACACCACATTCTGTGAGAGAGGTGGTACTAAATAAAATTAAGAGCTCCTTATTAAAGCTGAGTCAGAAACATGAACATAGCAGGCACCTTTTGAATCTTAGGTGAATAAACTGATAAAAAAACAAACTGAAAATCAAGAGAAAATAATTGCGGGTACCAAGTCTTGGAGAAGATATAAGGGGTATAATCAAAGGCAGAGGTGGGACAGTACTCCTTGGCAAAGAAAGTTGCTTCTTCCCACAGGGTGATCCCAGGTTCCGCTTGCCCAGGACAGTTCTAGTGCATACACAGTTCTAGTGTATCATGTCCTTGGGTAAGTGTCACTGTGTCCCTTTTCACTCTCAGAAGTGTTCTGGGTTTGAATGAGAAATTATATGGTCACTCCACAGTGTGTCACCAGTAACAGGAATAAAGGGAAAAGGGAAGTGCTATTAAACCGTGGAGAGATTGATGTTCAGTGAGGACAGTTAGAGAGCTCAGAGAAGTGACCTCAGCCACCACAATGAAGAAGGAGGTCAGGGCACCAGAACGTCTGAGGTAGGGTGGGCTGGGGTCTTGAGCGGAGTAGAAAAGACTGGTACCACCCATGAGGTGGAACTCATATGGAGCCTAGAGATGAGCACAAAGATGCACAGATGTTTCCAAGGCTGGACAGGTGTCATCTATGTCACCTACACCCCCGGTCCTGATCTCTGAGTATTAATGTTTGCAATTTAGACTCAACAAAGAAGGATTTTGTTATCTTTGGTATGTATGTGGTAAACTTACTTTATTTTATTCTTTGAAAGTGAGAAAACCATGTATCTGAAATTCCTTTAGTCAGAATACTCAGAAAATCAGACAGAACCTATTAGTCCTTTTAAAGAAAACCAATTCCTTGTATCAATGATCATGAATTTCACTTTTTATCTTTTTGTTTCTTCAACAAACACTTGTTATCAACTATGATATAATTAGGATAGTATCCCTGTGAGACAACATGAAATTTGTCCCACCAAGTGCTATCAGTCTGTCTATATTCCTTCCCACCTTCCTCCTATGACATAGTAGGAATGATAAAGGCTATAAATATAGACACACTTTCCAAAAGCCATTTTCTTACACATGCTGATGTGCAAATTCTCTCTTCTCCCTCTCCCAGTCTCAGCCTCTCTCCAGCAAGTATACATTAGATTTTTCTTTCAATATTTCTGTGCTTTCCTACATCCCCATAGGCTAATGAATTAAATGTTTTTTTTAAAAGCCATGCAAACCAAGATTTGAATGCAAGTGTTTACAGAAGCTTTATTCATGATTTTCCCAAACTGGAGACAACCCAAATGTCCATCAATGAATCAATGCACGATGGCATGTCCATACAATGGAATTGTACCTGTCAGTACAAAGGAACTGATATGTGGAACAACAAAGATGAGTCTCAAAAGCATAATGCCGAGTGAAAGAAGTCAGATCCAAAGGGTTGTATACTTTATGATTCCATCTATATGTATTGTAGAAAAAGCAAAATTATGGAACTGCAAAATAGATTACTTGGGGCTGGGGTTGAAGAGAGGGCATTGACTACAAAGAGGCATGAGGAAATTTTGAGGGTGATTTAAATACTCTACATCTTGATTGTTACATGACTGTGTATGGTTTTCAAAATGTGATGAGGTGTATATGCAGAAAGGATAAATTTTATTGTATGTAAATCTTACATCAATAAATCTGACAGCCGAAAACTTCTGGCAGATTAGTTTTGTTTTTTGTTTTTTGTTTTTTTTTTTTTTGGAGCGCACATACACACACAGAAAACAAGAGAAGAAAGAGACTGATATGATGGAAAAGGAGTGAGATTTTTGTTAAGATTCTTTGTAAAGCAATGTAATTACTAGTTGACTATAACAGAAGTATGGTAATTAACTAAAATTGTCAGCTACGTGTCAAGGACCTGTTAGAAGAATAGAAAGATCTACCATAAAATTTGGGAAGGTCCCCACAACAGGAATAAATAAAGTGCATGTAAAATAAAAGTTATGTCATTAAAGAATAAAACAAAAAATTGATGCCTCTCTTCACTTACGACAGAGCTCTGTTACAAACTCCCTCCAGGCCAGAAGACTCATGCTTATCTGCACAGCTGTCTTAGAATTAAACAGGTATATTCAGGCCAACTGTGTCTACCACCACCACACATACCATAACCTAAAAGCCAAGGACATAGTGGTGGCTAACTCTGTTCCAGCAGCATCGTCTTCAGAGACATTCATACAAAGGCGTTATCCAGTTCAGGTGATGGTCAGCAAAAAACAGGGGTGACTTATGTTTTTGCCATTTTGAGGGTGTAAGTAAAATTAATACACAGGAGTATTAATACACATATGGCATTAGATTCATTCTTCAATCAGAAAGTGGGGCCACACTTGGAAACACTTGGGCCAGTCAGAATGCATGACTCCAAAGACAGCACAGAAAATATTAGCATTGAGGTAAATAATGGCAATTTAGCCCACAGGAGGAGGTTGTCTAACTTGTGAGATGATTTTGCTTCTGGAAGGCCAAGCCTTTACTATGTAAAATCCATCCTCACTCAGTCCCATTTTCCAACCCCACCCCCAACCTTTCTTTTGAACACTCACATTAGTGTTCTGGCTTCTTGCCTGAGAAGTTGAAAATGAAGGGATAAAAAGTGAGCTTAATGTTCTTTGCTAGGCATAAGTCCCCTTTCTTCTTCAACACGGGCCCAGAAGTTCCACTGGGGATTAAAGAGTAAGAATCCAGTATTTTTAATAGAATGATTTGAGCACAGCATCATAAGGATTTAGTGAGAGCCATAAGAATAGGGGCCCCTTTTGGTCTCCGGGGTCATTCCCCAGACTTTGGCCATGCTGTTTTCACATATGGGAAAATGCAGGTAGAATTTTCTTTCCAATCGTAACATCCTCTGGTTAAATCATATGCTTGCCTTTCTCAGCCACTTCTGTCCAAGTATGTTTTCCTAATGAGGCATTATATTCCTATGAAATCAAGCAGTTTTTCCTCAAAAAAGAGTATTTTGGTTTTTTTAAAACCCAAACTCTATTAGTTTGTGGATAATAAACTATGTTACTTTAAAAACAGTGTATAATGATACTCCCAAATGCTGGCAGCCACCAATTTTAATTTATTTGTGTTTCAAAAACACATTTTTAGAACACAGTTCCCCATTGAATTCACAAGATATGATAGGTTTCCAGTCTAGCCCATACAATTGTGTCTAATTAAGTGGGGGGAAAGTCTATAACAATACTATTGTGATGGTCAAAGAAAAACAAAACTGAAAGCTTTGAAATTATTGAGATATAAAATAATATGCAAGAGGAGAAACAAAGCCCAGAAAGATAAGAGGGAAAAAATCAGAAATTAAACACATCAAAACAAATAAAAATCCAAAGGATTTTTTTATCTTAAATATGGGTAGTTAAGAAAAAGTGAGTAAAGGAAGAGGTTTTAGAGAGACTTATATGAAGATTGGGGGGTGGGTCCAAGTACTTTTAGGGGTTGAGAAATTAATGGCATTACCTTTATTACAAATCAAAACCACAATGAGATACCACCTCACACCTGTCAGAATGGCTAAAATTAACAACTCAGGCAACAACAGATGTTGGTGAGGGTGGGGAACCCTCTTACACTGCTGGTGGGAATGCAAGCTGGTGCAGCCACTCTGGAAAACAGTATGGAGGTTCCTCAAAAAATTAAAAACAGAGCCATCCTATGACCCAGCAATTACACTACCAGGGACTTATCCAAAGGATACAAAAATGCTGATTCAAAGGGACACATGTACCTGAATGTTTATAGCAGTGTTCTCAACAACAGCCAAATTATGGAAAGAGCCCAAATGTCCATTGACTGATGAATGGATAAAGAAGACGTGGTATATATCTATAATGGAATACTATTCAGCAATGAAAAAGAATAAAATCTTGCCATTTGCAACAATTTGGATGGAACTGGAGAGTATTATGCTAAGCAAGATAAGTCAGTTTAGAGAAAGACAGATATATGATTTCACTCATGTGGAATTTTAAGGAAAAATAAGATAAAAACAGAGAGGAAGGCAAACCATAAGAGACTCTCAAATACAGAGAACAAACTGTGGGTTGCTGGAAGGGGAAGTGGGTGAGGGGGTGGGTTAATGTGTGATGGGCACTTTTCGGGATGAGCACTGGGTGTCATATGTAAGAAATGGATCACTAGGTTATACTCCTGAAGCCAAGACTACACTGTATGTTAACTAATGAATATAATAAATAAATAAATAATCCTAACAAAATGAACAGACTTCCTTTTTGTTGGTGCTGCAGATAGCTAATATCAGACTTCATTCAGTGGCCCACCAATGGGGAAATGGATAGGAAGAGAAAAACTGAAGAGCAGTGGTTCTCCAGAGCAAGAGAAGGTAGCAGACTTCTTGCAATCTTTTCTCATTACATGAAAACAAAGTCTCTTCTCTTCTCGTCCTCTCTACAAATCTTCCCCAGGTGGCCTCTTTCTTGCCCATGGATTTACTTACTGATTCTAAACTGATGACTTGCAAGTTTGTTCCTCAAACTCACACCATCTTTCTGAACTTCAGAACTACCTCATGCTTTCCATCAAGTTGTCCCACAGATGAATCAAGTGCCATTTGCCTAGCAAGTACATTCATTCCCCCAGGAGTTCCTTTCCAACCCCCCTACCCTCAGAAGACAAGAGGGAAAAAGCCCTTCTCTTCTTCCTGTGTTAATTGGTAGCAACCCTCCCCACCCCCAGTCACCTGGGCCAAAGTACCAGGATCACTAGGACTTTTCTCTCTGGCCTCCTATCCTCTTAAATTACCCCATCTGGTATCTCCCAGCTCCACTCCCTCAGTCCCACCCCAGCCCTACGACACTAATTCAGTTATTGAAATAACTGATCTCCCTGCCCACCATCTTGCCCCTGGCAGTCCATTCTCAAGACTGCCAACAAAGTGATCACTTCTCTGTTCAACATCCTTCAGGGGCTCCCCATTACTCACAAAAGAGCTGCACAAGGGGAGACTGTTTGCCTCAAGTCAGTTCAGGGGTGAGGGGAGGCGGTGCAACAATATGCTGGTTAAAATGAAGATTCCTGGGCCTTGCCCTGGGATAATGGAATCTGAATCTTTAGGGAAAGGGGAGTTGGTAAGACCTAGGAATTTACAGTTTTCAGCAAGTTGGGGTGATTTTTAAATGCATGTATATTTGAAAATACATATTTAAGAGATGACATCTTCTCCCTTGCACATGACAGAAAGTCTTCCACACTCTTCAGCCTGTCCACTCTCAAGCCTCATCCCCCTCCATTCTGACACTTCTCTCCCTTCCACCCACACAGTGCTGTCTACTAGATTCTTTTGCATGCATGTCTGACCTGCCTGGAATGCCCTTCTGGCTCCCATTTCCCTGGTGAACATGATTCACCTTTCAAATCCCAGCAGAACATGGCAAATTGAAGTAGAAGAAAAGTAATTATTTGTCCCAAGGTTTATGAGGGTGTTTGTGGCAATTCTTTGGGTGCATTTTAATAACTATTTTCTACATCTTCTTTGGTTACCATTAAAGAAATCACCAGAAATCCTCTGTTCCCCAATCTTATTTAAGAATACACCTAGTTATCCCATTAAAAAATAGGACATAAAAATAAGTTCACACCTGCCCCCCTTGACATTTAAGCTAGGGCCACAACTGAGCCACGTGGAAACAGGCTTTTTCAAAAAATGGCTTTGTAAAAGGAAGACTCTCAAAAGCAAGAATAATCATCATTATTTGTTCTGAAATCCAAATGTATATTTTTCCATCCTTTTTATTTACAATATAAAGTGCTTTTCTCAGTAAATCAACAAATATGAGTATTCATGTCACCAAGCGCTGATGATTAAAAATAATTACTTTAATGGTAGCTGGCCTGATGCCAAACATGATCAGGTTTTGCATTTCAAGCATGATCGTGGATAATTTACATCTCCTTTCACACCAATACCCTACCACTCTTAATGGATTCTATTTTAGTTTTTATGAATTAATAGAAATTTAGTGCCTAATTCCCTATGTTATAGTCCACCATTTGCTTTTAGAATCCACAGAATTATCTTTTTTTTTTTTTTAAGTGGGATGGCTCGACATCACATAATTCACATTTCTTATTTAAAATGTTTAGCTATCTGCTTTCCTCAAGTCCAGACAGGAGGCACACGAATGGGACAAAATGGAAAAGAAAATCAGGACCATGTCTCAGGCCTCCCAGGGGACCTCTTATTTACCACAAGGGGACCATTGTAACCAAAGGGCATGCTGTCTCTTTCACAAATGAAGTGCAGGACCCCTAAAAAGTTCTAGCTACAGCCTAAGGTGCCTGGGGTCTTAACTACATTGGGGCCTCTCCGTGTGAGAGAAGATGGGGCCACCTCTTTTTCTGTTTCTCATTCCTTTGACGTCTCATATATAATGAAGATACCTCAAAACAGGGTTACGAAGAATTGTAGAGGGGTTTTAAATGTTTATATTTAACAAGTTAACACTTTAAAGAAAAAATGCAGTATAATTGTGTTATTCAGAAGTTAATTACAGGTTTATTAACAAGATATGTATTAATACATGGTACCCTAATAGCAGTGTGGTCTAGTAATAAGAATATAGTTTCAATCTGTATAACTTTTTTCAATCCTATGTATTTCTGTGACACTAAATGGACAAATAACAGGATATAGCCATTTGAAGATAATACCAAAAGTAAAATTTTGTTGTCTCAAGTGAATGCAAGGACTGGACCCTTGGTGTCCCTACTAGACAGATTTGTAAATATACGTCAAGTACACGAACCTTAAAATGTATTAACTGTTGAAAAGGTCAGGGGAGAAAGGGAGGAATTCCTAAGGATTTGGCTTAAAAGCTGTGGCTGTAGTGAGCAAAGAAGACCCAGAAATGTCACCAGGTAAAGAGGAGGCCCTACTGGTGCTGGGGAGAGGGAGCAGGGTTAAATGAGCAAAGGTGCTCCAAGCATATACAAACCCAGGGTAACCTATTGTAAATATTCCTTGCATTGCTTGAATTCTGCTAGCCAATGATAGGAATGGAGAAGACATGGCTTTATTTGCTTATTCTGATTCATTTTTTACTTCCATTGATCCCTCTGACAGTGGGGAAATATAACTGTAACTTGTATAGTGCATTCATTTGTAATATCTTCTTTGACCAACCTTATGAAAGCTGGAGATAACTTTAGAGAAAATAAGAATGGCACCATTTTGCAGGAAGACCTGATGCATTCAAGACGTGGGGACTAGGCACACATTTTATAGTAGAAAAAAAAATAACAAGTTCCATTTGCTTTGGGAAGGAAACCAGTGTATGTCAGGTTATTAGCTTGGCCACTAAGGAATGAAGCCCTCTTATGTAATTACAAAAAGTTACTCTATCCCCAAGGATCAGTGGGCTCTTCCACTTTGCCTGGCTGAGAATATATCCTGTGGTTTGAAAATGGCCTTGGACAGTGACCTCCCTTATTATCCAGCCTAGCTAAATTGCAGAGTCTGGTGACCTCACTGCAGTTGGACAGTATGTTGGAAGGAGATCTTAGGCATTGGTAGTAGTTAAGGTGAAATAAATGTGGAGTGCCAAATCCAGCCACCTGTATCCTCTATCAAGTCATCTGTATCTTATACAGAAACCTTGCAATTTCTGGAAAAGTGACCACACACACACACATACCCACACACAAACATAAGAAAAAATATAGGAAGGAAGAGAAAGAATTTGGGGGGTGGGAAGTGGAAAGAAAGATACACACACATACACACAGATGCACATAGGCTATAATTATAGTACTTTGTGGTTGACTTTCCTGGGGATTCTCGGACTACTCCTGACCAAGGTACCAGGATGCACACAAGCCAGCTGGAAGGTTATCCTAAAAAACGCATCTTATGCAATAAGAGCACTTGCTTTTCCTTTATTTACATTTTCACTCAACAAACATTTACTTATCATCTACAATGTTATGGGTGTCATGCTACGCCCACCATACAACTCATCCATAAGATGCAGTCGTTAGCATTAAAGAGATAACAATTTAGTGGGAAAACAGACATGAGAACAGACCATTACAGTATGATGTGAAAAGTGTTCTATGCTCAGTTATGTGTAGGGCAGAGAAGGAAGGGATGTGGGATTGGGGGCAGGGCTGTGCAGGGAGGGCATGGTCCAGTAGAGGCAAAACCTGTGAACTTTATCTAGAAAGACCTTGCAATCCTAGTGGGGGAAGGACCTAATGAATTGATGAGCAAAGGAGCATTAGATAAGTACGTCTGTGCTCATAAAGTGGAACTATAATTGTAACGGTTCAGGCAATCAGAAGAGTAGGCTTTGTGCAATCCAAGGAACACACTAGGGGATGTGCAGTGAGGGTTAACACAGTTAGGAACCACTGTTGCTCTCTCAGCAGAGAGCCCTGGACTTTTCCTTCATAATAATGACAATAGTTAAAATGAATGGAGTTGTTATTGGCCTAGCATTTAAAATTATCCCACTTAACCCTTACAACAGTAGGCACAAAGATCATCCCCATTTTAGGAAAGGCCTAGGTAAAGTCTGATTTTTCTTAGAGCTGGAAGTGATGGAGCCTGGATGTGAACACGGCAGTCCAGCACACACTAGAATCCATGGGCCCCATTCCTTGAAGCCATTCTGCTCCCTCTGATGACTTAGCCCACACTCCTGGTAGGTTTCCTGCTGTTCCCTGAAGCTGTAAAATAGCATCAGACTCAATGGCGGGTGAAGACCTAGACAGTGACCACCCTTCCTGTGCTTTTCACAGGTGGATCAACTAAGGTTCCTGAGCTCATTACTGCTGCAGGTCCGGTGGAGGGGAAGAAGTGACTCTTGTTGACCCACTGGTATGAACATTAACTCTGTTCTCCAATTTCCTCTTCTATCATCATGAACAAAGGTGATTTGACAGCTTAAGCAGTGCATGCGTGCGGGTGTGCAGAGCCAAATCTACTGCTGGCTACCTCTCCCTCCCTATTCAGCCCACTGGGTTGGGAGAGCCAGACCTTATGTGGTCCTTCAGTTCTCCTGTGAAAGAGCACCTTTCCCTGACTTCTCATGAGTCAAGTGTGAATTCCCCAGAGACTTGTTTCCTTCTCTCTGCTGCCATTATAACGGCCTGGTTGCTTCAAACTTGGTGGCCCACTGCTGATCCAAAAGGCAGCTTTCAGGCCACGTGGGTAATGAAAAGAAAAAGAGAAAGGAAACCACAAACTCACTTTGTAAGCAAGACCATTCTTAATATACAGTGGAAGATTAGAGCTGGGTTGAGAGAGCCCTGGAAACGATTATTCAGGTCCATGACTTATGTAGGTCAGTGTAAATAACCCCGGGCATAAAACAGTTAACTTTTATGATGGGCGAGGCATCTAATTTAAGTAGATGGTTCAACATGCTTTATTGTGGTTAAAGCCAATTTTTATTGAGAACAAGGCAAAAAGATTGGGGAAGCAACTGTACCTTATTCCTTTGTGTAAAGAAAGTCAGTGGGATCACTCAGACTTCCTAGGAGTGTCAATTTTACCAACTTTGACAGAATTTCAACATCCATTTGCAACTTAGGAGAAGCTGCTTTGGTGCTTTGCTTTTGGATGTGTGGTCTCAACAGTCAAGAATAGCAACTGTATGGTTAATTGGAAGAGAACTGATCATGTTTCATTTTTAATAGTTTAATAGTTAGTCTTACTAATCTATTAGTAACTGCTATTACTAATCTCTTTTCAAACGTATGCAATTAAAACACAATTCAAAGATACAGTAAGTTCTACTGATTAGTTAGCTCTTTCCTAATTGTTTACTCATTTACTCTTAACTGTTGCCCAATACAAATTTTTTTAAAAATTTTTTTTAAAGTTTATTTTTGACAGAGAGAAAGAGAGAGACAGACAGAGCATGAGTGGGGGAGGGGCAGAGAGAGGGAGACACAGAATCTGAAGCAGGCTCCAGGCTCTGAGCTGTTAGCACAGAGCCCAATGCGGAGCTCGAACTCATGAACTGTGAGATCATGACCTGAGCCAAAGTCGGACGCTCAATGGACTGAGCCACCCAGGCACCCCCCCAGTACAAATGGTTTTAACCAGTCTAGAAAACTTCTTTCAGCCCATCATTCATATATAAACAGGATCAAAAGCTTTTCCAGAGGGATTTCTCTTAAATTCCAATTGATAGCAATAACTTCTTATGGGTTCAGAGACTAGTTCCTGATCCTGGCAGTATAAAAGGAATCCAAAGTACCTATACTATCTTGCTTAAAATCATACTGCATCTAGGGTTGGCTGTTAGCTGGCTTCTGTGATTTTTCTTGGACTATACATATTGTCCACCCCTCACACCAGACCCCAGGTATCTCTTGTTTCTCTGACAGTTCCTGACCAGGGTCGTCTGCTGACCTTTGGCTCTAGTTGTTGATCTGGTGCATGCATTTCCAACCTATCCTGCTGAAAAGGTAACTGATTATCTGAGGGCCATTTGCCATGATCATCTGGATGCCTACATCTGTGACTGATTGTACTTTTTTACAATTTCTGTATGGATTTCTAGGCATTCCAATTTTCCTGATATCCACACTTGGGTGTGACAGAGATGGAAAATATATCAAGGATTGTGGTGTCACTGATCTGCTTGAACTTGTGATGTCTGTTTGTGGATTAGAACGGAGTAATTCTCTACCTGCCCACCTCTCAACATTAGCTCTTTGCCCTTGGAAACTTTTAATATAATTATGTTGATGAGTTTACATTAAATGTTCCTGTAGTAATCATTATTTTTACAGCCTTCCTTGGAAAGCCCCTTTACCCTGCTTTAATTTTCTTGATAACATTTACAAATATTGTGTACTTAATTTTTAATTTATTAATTGTCAGTTTCTACTACTAGATGTAAACTCCATGAGAGCAGGCATTGTATCTTTGGTACTTAGAACAGTGCCTGGCACATTGTTAGCAGTCAACACATATTTGTTGAATAAATGTTGAGTGGATGAATCGGCCATAGGCCATAAAGGCTTTGCAATATCCAGGAGAGGATATTAACTGATTATCAGCATAATATGCCAATATCTCCTCTACAGTAATCTTTAGGACTAAGATATCTAGGATTTTTGCTAGTGTCTTGCCTGACACTCAGAGGTAGATTATGTATGGTAGCATAGTGGTTAAGGACATGGGTAATGGATTCAGCCCACCTAGGTTTCAATCTGGTTTTAACTTTTACAATCTTTTTAAAATTTCTTGCAATTTGCTTAATTTATTTGTGACTCAATGTTGTCTCTTTAGAATGGGGATGATAACAGCCCATTAAGGGTACTCAAAGGGTTGTTGTGAAGATGAAATAAAGTAATATATCTAAAGCTTTGCAATAGTGATTTTTTTCATGGTGCATACAATAAGTGCTATATATCACTAGTTAGGATGTGTTTACAAATAACACAAAACTCAACTCAAGTTGACTTAGTTGACCTAAATGATAAAGGGAATTTATTTGTTCATGTAACTGAAAAGTTCAGAGGTAAGATGTGATTCCAACATGTATTGATAAGGGTTCTGTTTTTCTATAATTCACTACATTCTATCCTCCTCCCATTGGAGATGTCACTGCTCATGGTAGTAAGGTGTTGCAATAATTTTTGACCTTACAGATACATTATACACTAACAAAAGGAAAAGAGAGCCTCTAGACAGCTTCTATGGAAGGCTGGGCAAGTTCTTCCCTAGGAGCAATACCTCTGACAGTCTCCTGACATCTTCCTGGAAAAAAGGTATCACCTGCCCATCTTGATCCAATCACTGTGGCCTCTGTGATTAGATATACTGATCATGTATAATTTCTTGGACTGAAGATGGGGTCAGCTTGCACTGAAGCACTTGGACTTCACAGTGTAGGGGTAAAAATGGAGACCAAATTCAGGGCACTATTAACAAGAGGAAGGGAAATAGATGCATACTTTTGCTATTTTCGGGTAAACTATAGAGAACGTCTTTAACCCCACCAATGTTGTAGAATGAGCAGCAGAGGAACTTTCATCAACATCACCATCACCTTCACAAAACATTTATTTTGGTGAAATCGTTTACCTGATGCGCTGCAATGGACAGAGTGTTCCTCCAAGCTCGTGGCTTGCTAAAAAGTTTTTTTCCAGTCGCTCCTTCCTCAACAGTCCTTCCATCAACAAATACATTCTATTTTCTGAAATCTTCTGGATGTCCTAGTGTACAATATAAATTAGAAGCTTTAATCCCTTATAATCTTGGATTATATTCTTCATTTTATAAAATAAAACTGTCTTCTGTAGCCAATTCTCTCATATAAAACAAAAAACAGTAATAATGAGTGAATTTAAAGCTGGAAGATAGTAAATTTTATGTGCTTTTTTTCCTTATAAATTTTATGTGACTGTGTCAATTTGCATAAGATACTGAAACATAACCATAATTTTATCACAGTGACTAAGGTTCATGAGACAGTGTCAAGTATCCAGTTTTGGAAAATGTTCAGGCCATTTCTTATTCTTGCTTTTTTTTTGTTTGTTTTAATGATATGCACAAAAGACACCGCTTTCATTGTAACCTTCTGTATAAAACACTATTATTGACATCTGAGGATTAAGTTTTAATTGAAGTAAGATTTCAAATGGTCTATTATCTCTGATCCCTATATAATGATCACAAAGACATCCTAGAGCAGGCAATGAAACAGATAAATATGTTGAAAAGACAGCTAACAGCTCCATTTAGCTCACCCACGCTTGCCAAACTTGACACACACAATTTATCCCAGACGATGGAAAGGGAGCATAAAATATAGCCAGATTGTGATAATGTATGTTTCTCACATGGTGTTTCCTTGGGCTGAAAATCAGGTATCTCATATACCCAGATAATCCATATGTAGTATTAGATAGCTGTGGATGGGCCTTTTTGCCCAAACTCATCATAATTTTTATGCTTTAGTTTGGAACTTCCTTGACAGCAAGTTTAATGGTGAGTTTCTTATCTATATAATATCTTGGATGAAATGAATGCTCACGTCTCTCTATCATAAAGACAGAGGGGAGAGATTCATGACTAAACCCAAACTAACTCCCAGGGGAGAATTAAGAAATGAATCCAACAAATATTTTTAACAAACAATAATAATTTGTGACAGTGGCTGTAAATAATAGGAAGTAAAAGATTTGTTGTAAAGGTGGTTCTAATGATGTTTCTAGTTTCTAGATTTTTTTTAAGGTTTATTTGAGAGAGACAGAGACAGCACAAGTAGGGGAGGGGCATAGAGAGAGGGAGAAAGAAACCCAAGCAGGCTCCACGCTGTCAGCTTAGATCCTGATGCAAGGCTTGAACCCACGAAACCATAAGACCATGACCTCAGCTGAGACCAAGAGTTGGATGCTCAACCGACTGAGCCATCCAGGCACCTCAAGTCTCTAGATTTTTTAGATCCTTCCTCAACAGTTATGCCAGGGAAACACACCAAAGGGAATTCTGCTCTGGACTGATCTGAATTTGAGTCTATTTTCAAAAGTGATTCAATATCCTGGATTCCAACAGCTTATACATGCAATCTGGACAAGCCTCAGGCTGCAGTTTCATGTAGGATGAGGGACTAGACCGCATCTGCAGTGTTGTCCGTTTTCATTAGAGACAACACCCCTCTTCTATATGTGTTCCCCTTCCTGACCCCCATTTAGTCTGCCACTTCTCACCTCCCAGCTCAGAACTTGCTTAGTCTGTGCTAAAATGAATCCAAAATATACAGACAGGCCCTGTCAGCAAGAAGTCAGTGAAGAAAATCTCCTGTGGACATGGATTAAAATGGAAATACCCTGTCACTTCCCAACACCCCTGTCCTTTTTTATTTAGGATACTGAAGACACACAGAAGTTGGGAGAGTATAGGTAAGGATGTCAGGGGAATGTGGTGCCTCATGGCTCTGGTGTGGGTTTTGGTGGTATCACTATGATAGCCAAGGATGTTCTTGCTGCCATCATTCATCCCCTTGTTTCTACAACTCCTCTGGTCCAAAGATCTCATTTTTGAGGCACCTGGGTGGCTCAGTTGGTTAAGCGTCCGACTTCAGCTCAGGTCATGATCTCACGGTTTCTGAGTTCAAGCCCTGCATCAGGCTCTGTGCTGACAGCTCGGAGCCTGAAGCCTGCTCCAGATCTGTGTCTCCCTCTCTCTCTGCCCCTCCCCCACTCACGCTCTGTCTCTCTCTCAAAAATAAATACATGTTAAAAAATTTTTTTTTAAAGATCTCATTTTTCACCCTCACCTAGATGAGTCAGGCTGGGAACAAAATGTGGGATATAAAAAGCAGCATTTTCCTAAAAGAGCCTCCTCAGGTAAGTAAAACCAGTGAAAGGTCTTTGCTTTTGCTTTCCAAAGGAAGGTGTGATGAAATGAGTAGTAGAAATGGAGATGAATAGGCAATATATTGGAGTAAATAGTGTGAACTGTTTATTATTAATAGTATTATCATACTAAAATGGTATGAACCACAGGTGACAAGGAAAAGTTACCAAATGGCATCATTTTCAGAGAGATCTGAATATTTGACAGGAAGACTGGCAGCAGGACCAGGATAAGCCACTTTGCTCATGAAGGTGGAGTTGGGCGTGCAGACATCAGAGAAAGAAAAATGTTTTGTTTTCTTTTTTTCCACCAGCTTTCTTGAAGGAAGCTTACCCACCTTCTAATGCAATCATCCTCACTACTTTCTTGGAAAAATACTGCTGCCTCTCCTCCTCCCTTGGCGACACCACCCTCCCTGTGAATGTGGTTCTGCTCTCTAAGCTCTGAAGTGCCCCACGATGCCCCCAGGAGAGCGACAGCCAAGAGCTAGGGCAGAGCAGAAAGAATAGGTTTCAACTAAAAGGAAGGGAGTAAGACCAATTTAAGGAAGACAACATCAGGACTGCTAACCAGAGAGGGCTCTTCCTTCAGTTTGAAACCGCTTTCTCCCTTCTCCACCTGGAAGATCCCCCTCAGTTGCCAAAACCCAGCTCAAAAATCTTCATCCTCCCTTGGGAGTCCTCTGCAGACATTCCCAGAGCTGGTGGCACCATCCCTCATCACAGCAACTGTCTCTTCTCCTCTTCTCTTTACCTACACACTTTCTCTAGCTACAGTGAAACTTTAGAGCAAAGCAGTCCTGTCCTATTTGTTTTTATGTTCCCTTGACCTGTAGTAAGAATAGTATTGATGATGATGATGATGATGATGATGATGATGATGATGATGATGGTGGTGGTAGTGGTGGTGGTGGTGATGATGGGGAGAAAGAAGGAGAGGAAGGAAGGGAGGAAGGAAGAGAGGGAGAAGGAGGAGGGGGGGAGAAAGAAGAAGGAGGAAGAAGGAGGGGGAGAGGGGGAGGAAGGGGGAAGGGAGAAGGGAGAAGAAAGAGTAGGAGTAGGAGAAGGAGAAGCAGAAGCAGAAGCAGCAGCAGCAGCAGCAGCAGCAGGAGGAGGAGGAGGAAGAGGAAGAAAACTAACACTTAAATAGTGTTTACTATTGGCATTTACTATGTGCCAGCCATCGTTCTGAGTGGTTCACATATTCTCACTCCTTAATCTTCCCAACAATCCTGTGAGGTAACTTCTACTATTCTACTTATTTTATAAATGACAAACCAAAGACCTAGAATGGCTAAGCAGCCCTTTAAAAATTAAGTACCATGGCTGCACAACTTCTAGGTGTCAGGATTACTGGAAAATTCCACATTTTGGCTCTGTCCTCTCTACACCAGAGCACATTGCAGGAAGTCAACAAATAATTTTTTTGTGAATGAATAAATGGATGGGGGAAGGAGCCTGAAATAATGGCATCTAAGAATGAGTTTGATAATTTTTTTTTTTTTGTCCATGAGGTATATAAAGACTATATCTTGTTCCTAAACCTTGGTCTAGCAAAAGATTGATTTCTTGATTAATGAATTTCTTCATATGAACAATCTTAGAGAAATTTAAACATAGATACTCTTTAGTTACATACAACATATTGGCACATATATGTATGTGTGTATATATATGTACATATATTTAAAATTTAGAACATAAAGTTGCAATGAGTATTGAATCAAATAATCTCAAATGTAAAAGTCATCTACACTAACCACCAATCTTGTATTGATTTGTATCCCTTCCACAAAGTATTCATTTATAATGATTATCCAGCTTTGGATTGAACTCTTCCAGGGATGAGAAACTCACTACCTTTCAGAACGACTGATTCCCTCTTAAAAGGGTTCTACTGTTAGACCTTCTTCTTTAAACCAAGCTGCAGTGGAACTTTAACTTTAAAGTTACTCTGCTAACTTCCAGGAGCATCTGCTCATTGAGTCTAGCAGCAGATGAAGTGCTAGGCCAAAAGCATCTTTGGCTCTCTTTTCTATATACATTGCCATAAAGGACCCTTTGTCATAAAGGAGCCAATTACTTAGATTTTAATCATTGTATTCATATCTTACTGCTTGACACTGTTCCATTTTCTTGTGTTTTAGGGAACTAGGAAAGAGGGGGATGAGACTTCTAAACAAAAAACAAATATGACAATAAGATCTGTAAGTCACTTAAAATGATGCTTCTCAAAATCTAAATCTAAATGTGCACATGCATGTCCTGGGGACCTGGTTACACGTAGATTCTGAATCAGTAGTTGTGGTATAGGGCCCAAGACTCCACATTTCTAATAGGTCCCCAGTTGATGCTGATACAGCCAGTCCAAGGACCACACTTTGAGTAGCAAACTTATGACAGTGTGAGACTCCATATGCAATAATTCTTCTGTTCTTGTCATTTTTCTTTAAGTTCTCAAATTTGTCCATTTATTTGACAAGAGATTTCTCAAACTTTAACAAATATAGAGAATCATGTGGCAGAATTCTTTAAAAATTCAGATTCTTGGTCCTTTCCAGATATACTAATTTGGTAGATCTAGAATGGAGCCAAGGAATCTGAAGTTTTTAACAAGTGTGTCCCCCACATATGATTTTGATGCAGACGGCCTTTGGCTCAGGCTTCAGGAAACACTGCCTGGAATGAATAAGTTAAGTGGAAACACCAGTTTTCTACATAGCTCATCATTCTTAATCATCAGAGTGAAGGATGTCAACTAAATGGTGACCATATTTTGTAGGGGTTGGTAATGAAGGCCGAGAGTCACACTGGTCAAACTGCTCTCTCATAGCCACAAGGACATGCCCCAAGAATGCTTCCCTGACTGGAGAATCCAGTCCATATGCTTTTGTTACAGGAAAACTTTAATAAATAATAACACTCAGAGAGCAAACCATGTAGTGGACATATGGATACCATTTATTGTTGAATTAGTTGGGCCAAGGTGCCATTTATCTGGGTTCTGCCTCTTAACAAATGGCATCTTCACAAAATGAAATGGTGCTACAAGGCCTCTGCTGAATTAGTAGCACTCTTGTTTTAATCTGGATGGTTAGAAAATCATCCAGCTCCCATAGGGCCTAGAAGAAAATTAGCTACATTTGAAACTACCCAAGACTATGAACTCACAGCTCTGTTTTTCTAATTTGTTTTCTTCCCAGGGGATGTCCCGGAAACAGGTAAGTAAGGTCAGCATTCTTCAGTAAGCTTTGGAAATAAACTGTTCAGGGGTTACCAGTGGAAGCGGGGAGCATTGGAAAGGAAGAATTGGTGAGTCACGTGCTCTATGCATAGTGGAGCTGAGACCAAGGAAGCTCTCAGGTTGATTTCTTGAGATGCTGAGAGGTGGGTAGAATATCTGCTGTAAATATTTCTTAGGAAACCAAGAATCCAATTTGCTTCCTGCTCAAATAGCAAAAATGTCACTGAACTCTAAGCATATATTAGGTAAAGGGAGTAGGTGGAATGTGAATTTTCTTATTCTTATACCATGTGTATATCACCAGAGCTCTTGGCTCATTCACACATGCTCATAATAATTATTCCTAAATGACCCTGTTGTGTTGAAAGCTTGCTAGGGTTGTGGTAAGATGATGAAATGAAATCTGTGCTGCCTAGGGGGAAAGCACTAAGAAAACACAAATTTTAAATGTGGACTCTGTGTGTGTGTGTGTGTGTGTGTGTACGCACTGTTGTGCTATGTGTTAAAACAATGAGACTTTTGCTATCGGGATAACTGGCAACGTGCCAGTAATATTTGAAAATAAAATTGCCAGGAAAATTATTGTAAAACACAGACCTGGGTGTGGGAATCTTGGTTAAATAATAAGCACATCTACACATCAACAGAGTTTGTACTCTTTCCACTCCTAAGTTCTCCCCTACAAGGCAGGCCGATTGGATATGGTGATAGAGGATCAAAGAGGTTTTCGGGACGGCCATCCTGTGACCTCTCCAAAGCAGACAAACACTCAGGGTTGCACAGAGACATAACAACATACAGTGACGTGGAGACTTTTGTAACAAGGCACAGATGTAAACAACAAAAAATGTGCCCAACTCTGCCCCCTTAATTAGTGGTGGCTTCACCCTTTTCAAAAAAATTTTTAACCGGTATTCCTCGGTTTTATGAGAATCAGTAGGTTTCTTAAGAAAAGATTTCTAAATCACTGATAGCTTGGCACCATACAGTCCAACCCCTACAATTAAGATTGCTAAAAGCTGAGGTTAAGTGGCCTGTTCAACAATCACATACAGTTAGTTGATGGCAAAACCAGAAGGCTGAGAATAAGCCTCTAGACAGACACCTTCTACATTGGCTCTTGCCCTGCCCATCATCTAAGTACAGGAATATGCACGATTTGTGTCATCCTAGTTATTTGACCTTGATACATTTATTTGGATGATGGTATTTCTAACTAGTACCTTCTACATCCTCAGGCCTCAGCCTGGGAGAAAGTAAACAGTCAGAAAATATTTCTTACAATATTTGCTGACTGAAAGAATAAGTCTTCTATGTTAATTGTCTTTTCAGATTTGCAATATATTTTTACATCAGTGTATACTTTTGAATCTAAAGTGTAATTTAAAAAAAATATATGCTGTCATTTAAATTTCCATTTTTATGCACATTGCAATCATCATCAAAGGGCACCATCATGATGCCTCATCCTTAATGCCAACAGAGTCTATATTCCAAACCATTCACATTCAGTTCTATATTCCAAGGGTCAGTTTCTCAGGAGGGCCTATTATAAACGGCAAATGCCTCATGGTGCAATATTTATATAGAGACCTTAGAATCCATTTTCTCCAAAGGTAGTCTTTCTTTCTTTTCTTTTATGTTTATTTTTGAGAGGGAGACAGAGTGTGAGCAGGGGAGGGACAGAGAGAGGGGGAGACACAGAATCTGAGGCAGTCTCCAGGCTTTGAGCTGTCAGCACAGAGCCCAACGTGGGGCTCAAGCCCACAAACCGGGAGATCATGACCTGAGCAGAAGTCAGACACTCAACCGAATGAGCCACCCGGCCACCCCTCCAAAGGTAGTCTTTCGATTAGATTATTGCTTGTGGCTGTGGCTAAAATCAACCACCACAGATTGTGTAAAAATCTCTTTCTCACTCTGTACATGTACATGCACATACATGAACACACATGGCATAGAATATACCTGTGTGTTTTCTAATCCTTATACTGTTTTTCTTTTCTCCTTAAACTTGAGGCATTATTTTAACAATACATGATAGTTTCCTGCTGCTTCCTCAATTGCCTTTCCAGCGCTCCTGATTGTTACCTGCCAGTGCTAGCCACCCCAGACTCCAGGGCCTGCCTTAATTTTCCTCAATAGTGAACAAGCAAAAGCAGTTTTACGACAGAAAGCCAATGAATGCAGTTTTTCTTTTTTTGAGCTCAGAGAAGCATGGTCAGGATTATGGAGCTAGTGCAAAAGATGTCTCCACTCTTCCACACTCTTTTCCAGGTTAATCTACCTTATTCCAAATTGGACCAGAAAGTTTTAGCTTCCCCAGTGAACTCTCTTTTGGCTTCCTATTGGCCCAGGTCATGGTGTTACCTCCAACTGAGCAAAATAAACCTGCAGAGAGAAAACTACGTGGAGAGTGGACTCCATAAAGAGGAAGGTTTCTGGTTTCCCACTCCTCCCATTAGCTCATGTGTTTCTATGTTTGTAGCATGTATGTGTGTTTGTGGGGGGTGGGGGACTGAAGCAAAAGGAAGATAGACTTAAGCTTATTCTTTCAATGACATTTGATAGTACTGTTTGGGTCAGATTTGCATGACTGTTGGAAAACAATTTTGTAGCCTGAAAGCCTCCTTTACCAAAATGATGTCTTCTAAGCAATTGGAGGCAGATACACTATTGAAGACACTCTTGTGATCCTCTAGGATTCTTATTAGAAAACCCAACGGAAAAACAAAACAAAACAAAACAAAACCCACAATCCCTAAGGAGACCAAGGAAAATAACCTAAGAGCTAGGCTTGAATGCTAAAAATATTTTAAATTAACCGACTCAGTATATGTAACTATACATAATATAGGTTTCTCCTGCTCTTTGAGAGTTCTCTTTTTGCCACTTCACTTTCATGAAGGACTTACCTTGGTACCTGTTTTCACTAACTGAAAAAAATCCGAAGAGGATTTTCACTTTAAAGAAACGGTAACTGCTTCTTTGCTTTACACCATTTCAGCTTAGGAAAGGTTTCATAGGGACACTCTACTTTAGGATAGTGGGAGAAACCTGTGTATTGCATGCATACAAGTGTGTCTGCAACTCTGAAAATATATGCTCATCTCTATGGTGACATCACATCAGTTTTTACTTATCTGTCGACAACCGACTGTTCTCAATATCCCAGTGCAGGTTCTGATATAGAAAGCAGAGTGCAGAAAGGGGGAAATATCTGGTGAGGGGCCCAGCAGGTCTGATGTGGTATAGCTCGGTATGCAGGGGAGCCGTGGCTTAATGAAATCTGAGAGCTGTTTCTGCTCAGCTTCCTTGAAGTGCCTCCACCAAATCATCTCATGGGATCCTCGGACCAAAAAGACATGGCCTGGACTCCCACCTACATCTGCTTTGAAAATGTAAACTTAAGGGGTCTCTGAGAGCCCAGTTTGGGGAGCCTGCTTTTTGGTTTTCTTTCTTTTGATGCATGATCAAAGAAATAGTAAAAAACAAAATAAAACAAAACAATTTTGGGTTCTTTGTTAGGTGAGCATATTCAGGTTGAGACAAGCAGTGTGTGAAATGCTCCACCTGGCCCGCTGGAGCCCCATCTCCACCCTTAGCAGAGGCCTCGGGACTCTTTCAGGTGCACGACCTTATTGCATTTCTGGTTCTCGACTCCTTCTTTGCCTGGAGAGTATATGTGAGGCAATCACTGCTACTTGTCATGATGAGCCAGTGCCCTAGAGAACATTTCCTAACTCAGCTCCACCCTCCCTGAGAATGAGTTTAACCCTAGAAATTTCACTGAGGAGGCCCCAAAGGAGCCATGAAAAACCACCACAGAGACCAGAGATTCTACATTGCTGATAGAAGGCCACATGGAAGGAATGTGATATGGTAGAGACACTCCCTCCTCTATGTTGATGGATGACTTAAATACATATAACACCCTTTTCCAATAAACACATTTTCAATGCTCCCTTTTCTATCCCCTGTCCCATGTGCACACATTTTTTTCCTGTCTATACAAACACACACATCTGCCACTGTGACCACCACCACCAGTGCCATGCGGCATAATCAAATAGATCCAAACTTAAATCCTGTTGTGCCATTTGAGAGTTGCATGGCTTTGGCCATGTTATTTAACTCCACATCCATCAATTTCCTCAGGTGATAAGAAGAAATACTAACAGCTCCCCCAGATGGGAGGTTGTGGGAGTTAGAACAGGAGATGAAGTTAAGTTTCTCACCTAGAATCTTGCCCATGTCTGCTCCTACACCTTTCCCCCACCCCTCATCTTTGTTTCTCCCTAAGTGAATCCTACATGCTGTCCTCATAACCTCTCATTTTCAGGGGTCTTCATGTTCATGAACGCTCCTTCTTTCCTCACTTCTGGAGGGATTTTGCCAGCCTGTACTGTCATTGTCCTCCTTCATCCCCTCAACAGCCTGTTTTTATACCTGACAGCTAGACTCTTAGGCAGTTTCCTTCCTTTCTCCCCTCAGTCTCTCCTGCCTCACTTAAAAACTACCTAGATGAAAATGGCACATAGCTGGAAGCGCTTTCCTCAGCACAACAGCTTTCCCTCTGGATCTCACAGTGTCATCTAAATGTAGTCTTCACAGATTAAAATTGAGTGCCTCAGAGGGGCTCTCCCAGCAACGGCTCAGCTGCTTTCCTCTTTGGGGTTCAGGGTCTGTGCTCCCTGAACGAAGATCCCTTTGACTTCAACAAATTGGGATAACACCTATTTCAAATATATTATTTGATGAAGGCAGATGTCAGCAGATACTGCCTATGTAATTGATATTTGATTTATTCAAGATTTATGCATGCTGTGCCTTAGATTTATTAATGATAATCCCCGGCTCTTGTGTTTAATATAGTGGAACCAAAACATAATTTGCTGGGATCAGTCAGAAATGCATCAAAGTGATTAACTCTACATGCAAACCATTATCCAGTGACATCCCTACTGTGCACAGTGCAAAAGGAGGCAATAATACAGTAATTGGCTTCACTTATGCAAGTTAGATATTTGCCGTGATTGCTAGTAAAATTTTGTCCCTTTTATCTCTGATTCTGCATCTCCATATCCCTTGTCATCCTTTGATGCTCCTTCTTCAGGCAGGATTTTCCTGAAATGAGCAGGCACACACACATGCATACACATGATCCCACCCCAGTAATTATGTGTTAAGGAAGGTGCAGTGTCTTACTAAACAGACAGGAGGGCAACTGTCCTTCTCAGGAGAACCCCTGGTAAGGCACCACCTCTGGAGGGGCCACCTCTTTCTCTCAGGGCAATGCTAGCAGATAGAAATTATATCCCAGCACTGCTACCCACATCTATCACCAATGTCAACATCCAGACAGGCCGCAAACTCACTGCCACCTTAGAGCAGATATTTGGAGCTATGCAAACAATTATCAAGATAACTGTGTTAGGGAAAATAGCTATTCATTTATGTTTGTTCATTTTCTATTTTGTTTCAGCTAATTAAAACCTAATTGGATGGGCAATCCTTTATTATAAGACTACAATCCCTTCCTGCTTTTTTGTTTGAAAATATCTTTCTATTATGAATTGCTGATAAGTAGATACAGCAGTTCTTATAAAAATTTTGACAGTAAAAATAATATACACATGTGGCAAAATGTTGGAAATCTATGAAAATATGTGAAATGAAAAATAGAAGCCTCCCTTCTCTGTTCTGTCCTCTACCTCTAGTTCTTCTTCCCAAAGGTACTATTGGTGGGAATTTCGTGTGTAGCCTTCAAGAAAATGTAAACAGTATACCTACATACATTTACACCACATGTTTTTCATTTAATACTGTATCTCAGAGATATTTCTCTATTTGCACTTGGGAGAGCTACCTGATATTTTTCCACTGCTATCTATGATCATTTTTTTAATGTTTATTTATGTTTGAGAGAAAGAGAGAGGCAGAGTATGAGCAGGGGAGGGGCAGAGAGAGAGGGAGACACAGAATCTGAAGCAGGCTCCAGGCTCTGAGATGTCAGCACAGAGCCTGACACAGGGCTTGAACTCATGACCTGAGCCGAAGCCAGACGCTGAACCAACTGAGCCACCCAGGTGTCCGTATCTATGATCATTTTTAATTGTTTAAAGTGCTGCCTGGCCTGGCAATGCTGTACAGGAAGCTCAATACTGGGAAATCATTTAAAATTTCCATCCTGGGAGTTGGGGCCACCATTTAGAATAAAGTAGCATCTTGTGAGAATTTATGGCAAGATGAAAACATGTACTGCATCCCATGTTTTACAGCAAAACTTGTAAATGGTCCTTGATTTTCCTGTTACCTGGAATGTGACATCCATCTTCAGGATATATGGTGGAACATGTCAGCACAGCAGCATGGCATCTTGATGGGTGAGGGCACTTCTGACTACTGCGCCTAACACCAGGTTTATATCGGGGTTCTAGCATATTCAGTAACACACTAGTGGACACTGCTCACACCATCTACTTTATAGATCGAACATGATTCACAACTAATTTAAAATGAAGTCACAGGGTGCTTTTTGGTTTTTTTCATGGAACAACACAAGTTTTTCTATATAGTTTTCTCTTTTGCTCCCCCAAGAGTATTAGAGGTATCTTAAGAATATACAGGGAGGGCCAGCTCACAATGGGCATTCTTTTGTATTTTTAATATCATTAGGGAATTACCCCAAGAATCAAAGAGGTATCCTTGGATGTGTTCTAGCTCATCTTCTTCAATCATTATGAACAATGCCCCATGTTCTGGATGGCATTCTGCATGGGCCAGGTCTGTCGATAAACATCCCAGGCCTTGGTCACTAGAGCACTCTCTACTCCACAAACCCGCTGTGCTCCTGAACTGTGGACACAGCAGTTCACTTTCCAGACTCGTTTCTCTTAACTGCTACAGAAGCTATCCCTGCTTCAGCAATCCAAGTGATCTATTTTTCCTGTCCTAAAAGTTAATTGATTCCTGCTTCTGAGTGCCGTGGACTATGAAGAGCTATGCTTTTGCTGGGCATCAGTCTAGCAGACGAGGTCCAGCTGGACTCACTTGGAAAGGCTGCCATAGCTCAGCACAGCTGGAGGACCCTGGGCCTGAAGTCTGAAAGAAATTAGGACAAGGCTAAGAGAAGCCTGGAGGAGTGATTTCAAAATGTGAACTATGGCTGCCAGTCTTCACAGTGTAAATCTTCAGACTCCCAGGAGATAAGGGACCATCACTGGTACAGAGGGGAGGGACCAGTGGGGCCATTTGCAAACTGATAACCATTATGGTGAGCTGATTCTTGAACAAATCCCAACTATACATGCTTCTTCTAGCTGAGAGGCCTCAGGAATTAGAGTTAACCATGCTGGCCTTCAGTTTCTTCTGGGGACCGGAGAGGAGGTTGGAAAGTTTACCTTGGGTGTTATGGAGAAAGCAGAAAAATGTGTATGAGAAAATGCCTCTTAGGAAAATGATACATAATACTGGCGGAATGCTTGGCACCAATACTTGATGGACAATGATATCAATAACATTTATTACTATTCAACAAGGTCCCAACGTTCAGTCCACTAAGCAATTTTCTCAGGGAAAGGCTATGAGGAGTTAAGATACCTAAACAATGCTCTGGAGGACATCCGAAGTCTACCAGGCCACTGCCTGCTAACTATCTACCGCTGTGGTCTTTAGCCTCCCTGACCCCCAAAAGTTTCTTATGCCTCCTGTGAGCTGGTGATACTGACAATTCCAAAGGGATTGGTTTGGTGGTGTTTACTGAACACAGATCCAGCACCTAAACCCAAGGAGTATAATAAGGAGGAAATGCATGAAAACCCTGAATCAGCAAATGCTTAATTAGCTTTTAAGTACCAGGGGAAAGGCCGGTGGAGGCTAAATTTTGAAAACCATCAGCTCCATTCCTGGAAGCGAGTCATTTCCTTCCAGAGAACATTGTTCACATTCAAGTTGTTGAAATGGTACACGATGTTGTGTTGGGTGCTTTAGGCTTATGAAGCCACTTTACTACTGAGCTACTCTTAAACCAGGGGCAAGTTGATAATTTGGGGATTCATTTGGGGATTAATTAAGTCTGCACAATATCAGGGTATCATGATACAAAGATGTTTAAGGTTCTTCTGGGCCACCAATTTACAGACGTTTGTAGAAGAACAGAGTCTGAAGGGCTCTTAGAAATCCTCTCAGTGTCATGGCTTTCAAACTCATTTGCAATGGGTACAGAACAGGCTTTATCAAATACATTCCTGTGCAGGTTATCATAAGCAATTGATAAAAGTGCAGTTACTCTCATTGAAGTGGGAGAAGAGAATTCCCCTTGGGCGACTCTGGAATCTGAAACACCTTTGAAAACCACATTTGTCTAATTTTCACAAAAAAGGAGAGGACTATAAGATAGTGCTATCTTGAAGCATGGTCTCCAGAGCATGATATCAGCCTCACTTGGGAACACAGTGCTTGGGAGGTGGAGTCCAGGAATTTGTGCTTTAACAACCCTTCTAGGTGATTCTGATGCACACCCGCTCAAGTTTTTTTTTGTTTTTTTTTTAAGCTTATTTATTTTGAGAGAGTGAGAGAGCAAGAGCAGAGGAGGGTCAGAGAGAGAGAATGTTAAGCAGGCTCCGCACTATCAGTGCAGAGCCTGATATGGGTCTCAAATTCTCGAACTGCAAGATCATGACCTGAGCCGAAATCAAGAGCTGGACGCTTAACTGACTAAGCTACCCAGGTGCCCCCACACCCACTCAACTTTAAAAACCAGTCCTCTAAGAGCCTTTCAGTGAGTACTGTAGGCTCATTTGATAAAGACTCATATTTGGTAGATCTCATTGAGACTCTAGGGTACTCACTCTGTTTGGGGTGTAGTTCTCTTCTATTCACTTTAGCATTGTAGAGAACTCTATCATTCTTTGGAAACAACTCAAACAGTGGTTATTTTAGACAAGTAGCTTATAATCAAGAGATCTTGATCCCAACAATAGATTTTTTTAAATGGATTTGGCCAGTAGCCCACACTATTGCAATGGGATCATACCCAAATATATGCTATTCCACAAAAATTCTAATTTGTCAGTTATAAAAAACAGAGCACACCCTGAATTTAGAGAGTAATTTTTACTTTTCAAAACAGGTTTCCCATGCTCTATCTCATTTGATAAAGCCCTATTCTGGCACCCTACAACTCTCTCCTTCCCATTTGTTACAGGTGAAAAAAGGAAGAACAGAAAAGTTAGGTAGGCTTTTCTAGGTCTCACACCTAGATAATGCTATTAGATAATTTCTTAAGATGTGAATTTATAAACAGATTAGTTTCCTCCATGAAGGTTCATTCTTTTCTCTCTCTTCTGTTGTTCATAATTGATAATAATAAACTTCACATAGGGCCTAAAATTGTTGAATCCCCACTTCAGTGATTAGTTAGGGAACTCCCTGCCCCATCCTGCTGACAGATGAGATGTGAGCTGTCATAACTAAGGCAACTATTCCCTTCTGATCCTATTGGTGGGCATCTGTTTCCAGTTGTAACTGGCCAAACACTCCCTTTGCAGGAAAACTAATAACATCTTAACATATGGTCTTGAATCTGGGCCGCCTAATGACCTTGCATGGAGATTAATTGAAGGTGTTAATGGCATAGTTCCCAGCCAGGAATGTCAAAATACTGGCTTGGCTTCCTATGTACATGTTTTAAGAGGATTTGCTATTGATACTGAACTGGATTAACTTTAAATATAAAGAAAAATACTCTAACTTCAGCAACCACCTGTGAAGCAAGTTTCTGTAGCTAAGGAGTCTGGATTAGTGCTCCAAGCAGGGTGCAGGATAATGAATTTGACATCCCATTGGACTCCCTGGGAAAAATTCCCTGGATACAATCTTCTTAAGTGGCAGTATTATAGGGAGCAAAATTCTGTTGAGGGTGAAAAATTCATTCTATGACCTCTAAGTCTGCATGGAAAATGCCATTAGAGATTAGAGCTGATTTATGGGGGTTCTATACTATTACTGCCCCCTCCCCCATCTCACCCAGGCAGGAAAATTGAGCAAAAGACCACTGAAAAGAACTATACTTTGAACTACATTTCCTCAAGTATTTACACAGAAGTGTATTCAATTTACAGGAAACTTCAAGCTTAGTTATCATAATTATCTCATGCTTTGATCCTGGTATAGTCTCCCCTTTTCTCTATCAGTTATGTTTTCTCCTTTTATTTCTATTTTAACTACCTCAGTGCTTGTGTGCTTGTGTATGTGTATGTTTATTATAATTCACCTTAAAGGCTTCTTGTGGAATATAAATTATAAAGACATAAAAGTAAACATGGAATAATCTCCTTTCATGCATATATTTACAAACCTATAAACTCTAAGGAAGAGTGAACTGGATTTTAAAAACACTGAGAATTACTCTTACCGGGATTTTCTTCACCCAGTTTATTCAGCTATTTTGGCCAAAGGAACAATATAAAATATGTCAAAACCATTTAACTGCTGGCTGCACAACTGACTAGAAAGTAAAAATTATTGACTCAGAGCACCACCAATCCAATCATGCCTTAGGGAATAGACCCTTGAAATTATAATTTCACAAACTCTTTTTTTGAGGAATTACTCAGTGCCTACTTCTTGGGAGTATTCCTTCTCTGCGCTCTTTCAGTGCTCTGGATATACAAGTCTCTATACACCATTGTGTAGTATCTGTGTGTATTTTTTCTCTTCCCATTTGTTCTGACAAACTGTGACCTTCCTGAAGGTGGACCTGTGTTCTATTTATCTTTTTAATACCCAATGTTTCTAGCAATGACTGATATACAATAGGCCTCAGTATATATTTTTGTGGATGAGGTACACAAATAAGGTCTTAGATACCATCCTGCTTGCAAGGAGGTTGTAGTATTTTTAGTGGTATTAGTACTTACTTACTGAAACAGAGTGAATCCATAGTGTGATTGACCATATTACACACCTGGTTACACAAACTCATGGCAACCAGCTAGGTAGTTTTACTTAGGCCACTCAATAACACAAGTTTGTGCTTACTGAGAAACATTTTGTAGCATATGAGGGGGAGAGAGCACTCTCTCTAAATGCTTAATTAATCATTCTTACAAACTTAGCACATTTTGTGCCCGTGTACTTGTGCCAACAAGATTCCTCCCATGCATTTTGATTTTCCCCTAAATAAAATTTTTCCTAATTCTTAAACAAAAAAAAAAAAAAAAAAAAAAAGCTTACCCCTCTAAGGTCAGATAAAAGTAGAGAATGGAGTGAACCAGCTTTATCTAATTTTCCCAATTAAATAAAATGAGAACTAAATAAATGGATGACAAAAAGCAAAGTATATCTGATTTCCCACTTGGCTTTCCTGTTGGTCAAACCACTCAGGTAATTCAGTTGGGCAGGCTGAAATGCCTTACACATTTGCCTTTCAAGATCAGGAGGGTTGGCATGCCATCCACTGGGCAGCCCATGGCAAAGAGAGTCACACGAACAATAAAACGAAAGAACGCTGAGTTGAACTATCATCACCATGCCAGGCTTAGGTATCTGTGGGCTGTGAAACACAAGCAGAGTAATAAAGAAATTATGTGGCCCTGGATATTGCAAATGCACTATAGACTGTTCCCCTCACTAAAATCAGGCAATGAAGAGATACCTCAGTGGAAAAAGCAATTAGTGTAGGGAATGAAGTTCTTTACCTTTCTTTCCCCATTCTCTCCCTCCCAATCCTTTCAAGTCTCCCTTGAGTCCAATTTGGGAATTCTTGCAAAGGCTAAAGTCCAGCAGTTTAACAGCTATTAAACACGGTCATAAAGTGAAGATGCAGCCTGCAAGTTGGGCTCTTGGCAGCATCGGAGGAATATGGCAAATGGCACAACTCTTTTGCTGAAAGGAAATCATGGAAGAGATAAAGGGAGAGGGTGTGGATAAACCAGATCGAGACTTGGAGATGAGGACCCATGGAGCATACTAACCCACTCTGGTATTGCTATTTAGTACCTGTGAAGTCTACCATTATGCATTATTAAATTCATGTATTATTGAATCATGAATACTTGTTCCTTGATAAGAAATGGAGATGATTTCTTAGTTTAAATTAAAGCCCTGCCTCCTTATTTAAATAAAACCGCATTACTGGCTGCCTAGCATGCTAATCACAAAACTGCATTAAGCAGGTAGGACTATATGAATTAAAAAATAATGAAACAAGACTTTTCAGCCAGACATTGTTCCCCTGCCTGCTTTTCATGACAGCGGATTTCCTACTTGGAGTTGATAAGACAACGGCAAATGAAGATAACAACATGAGAGGAAAATCATTCACTCTAATGGGCTCCACCTGTGCAGACTTCAGCTCATTTACATGGCTGCAGAAAAATTAGAAATCATGCGGCAATTAGTCTGTTCTAGATTATGCAGTGTGTCAACTGATACCACTCAGGAGAGCACTAGTGCTAAAATGGTTTCAGAAGATAAATCTACTCTCCTATACAAACAGTTTTAATTACCTGGAAAACGGCATTGCCTATTGAGCAATCTCCATTGTGAACCTGGGCTGCTCTCCTGCTATTGGAATCAGATGTCGGGAAATTCCAATGTTTATGTAATTGACTCATATAATATTTGATGACTTGTTGAAACTGAAATTGGGCCTTTTGGTTGGGTCCCCAATTGTTCATCAAAGGCCCGTTTAATGTCTCCTTCAGAGTTGGAGGGATATAAGGTTTTTTTTTTTAATGCTTCTGTTTACTTGTACCCTTTGCTTCTTGAACCTTAGCTCTAACAGCTCATAGTAAATCTGATAATTACAAAATCATTTCAAATATGAAGCTTGGGACAACAGATCAAGTAACTATGAACAACTCCTTATGAATAACAATTTTAAGGCCATTAAGGTTTTTGGATTCTTAAGATAGTGGGATAAAATTTTTGTATTCATTTTTGCCTTAAAGTATATTTGTAAGTTTCTTGAAACCATGGAAGTATAATGTAGAGAAATAATATTAATGAAAATCCAGCTTTTGCATTTATAAGGGATAATTTAAAGGTTTTGCTTTAATTTGCTTATAGAAATGTGTATTTACACCCACTTTATTTATTTAGTCATCATTATTTTTGCTTTTGTAATAGCTTTATTGGACTTGGGGGTAATGCAAGAAAGTTGGGGTTAATGGAGGCATCCTTAAGAGAAAGTTTGGGACCCTGGGTAGGGGTAAGCTCTTGGGACAGTGGTAGAATGTTTGTCTTCCGCCTGTACTTTTAAAAAAGAGAGGGTAAAAACTCTTGGAATTTAACAGGCAAGCACTTAGCATTGTCCACTAGAGTTTGCTCCCAAAGCAAACATAAAGAACGGTTTCTGGTGGATGGGAGTAGGCGTGCAGCATGCCTTAAAAGGCAGACAATGTGCATCTTCAGTGACAAAAGCAGGGCTGATCTTACAGCTGGAAAAGGCAATCCCCTAATACAGGGAGATTTTAGCCAGGATAACCTCTACTGGCCAAGAGAATTTTCCAAACTTGCTCTCAAGTTTGAGTTCAAGATTCTAATCCTGACGAGAAATACAGAGCCTCCAGGGATATATCCCATGGAACTTTAGTGCACTGGTTTTCACCTTTTGTCCCCAAAACACTGAAGGTTCCCTCAACAAAAGACTTCCAAATATGTATAAATTTAGCAAATGTCGCTATAACCTCTTTCTGAATAACAAAATAAATATAGTTTGCTAGGGGGCCCTCAGATATCCTCCAGTAAAGAAACTTACTGAACTCTACATTAATGAAGCAAAATACTCCTCCCCAGCCTTTCTGTAATGGAGCATTCACATCCAGTGTCCAAGAAAATAACTTTGGGTCATCCTCCTGTGGTGGGAGAGTTAATTGCCAAAGCAGGCTTTGCCTATGGACAGGACACAAGGAAGTTAGGACCACAACTTATGGTGCTGAAGAGCACAGAGGCTGGCATCACTGTCTGGATGGATTTGATGAATTCTTTGGATTATTTTAAAGGCAGTTTCCTCCCGTCTCAAGACCTACACACGCACACACATATCCATATGTGCACCCACACACAAAGATACACACAACCCCAGACACACCAAGTGCATCAAAGTCTAACACAATTTTGCAACTGAGGTTCCTTATGTGAGCCACTGAATGCAGAAAATGTTTTGAGTGACTATTTTCTCACTCTCTCAAGGCTTATACTTAATCAGTATCATTTTGGATGCCTAGGAGAGAAGTTAATTCATTACATATAATGAATACCTTAAGGCATTAAATAATTTCTCCTGGAACCAGAGCACAATGACACCCTAGCAGTATTTTTAGGATAATCCATTTTTTTTCTGGCAACACCTTTTCTTGCTTTACCTGCCCTGAAAAATAACGTAAAGTGCCATATGATACTGAATCAAAGAATGATGGACCTTTTAATCTGGGAGGGCTTTCACAGTGCAGTCCCTGCTTTATAGTTTAGGACGGTAAGACCCAGATGTATGGCCCAGGTTGCTGATGACACGGTGAATCAGGGAAGAACAGGATTGTAGTTCAGGTCTTTGGATTTAAGACTGGAGTTTGTTCTGCTACTTCCCTGTGCTGTGGGGGACTAGAACCATGACCCAGGGCTCTTCAGGTCAGAGAGGGCGAGCCCCATTCAAGAGTCCTAGCCACAGACACGTGAGTTCATCACCTCAGAAAAGTAGGTCACTCAAGACCCTGAAACTCAGAGAGATGCTGACAGCACTGAGAATAACAAGTAGCCAGAAAGTCCTCAGGTGAATTTTGAGTGTCTTGGGAGAGAACAGGAAACTGGGTGAGAGGCGGCGAGTGAGTATGTTGAAGCCACAGTCCCTTCAGAGCATGTGAATGTGCAATCTTGTCCCTGAGGTGAGAAGCTCCCTTCCAAAGGCTAACATGTCAGCAGTCATTCTAAAGGACGTCACTAAAAAGAGGTCCAGCTGGAGAGTGTGACACTACATGGCATAGGACAGTCTGAGTTCAGGATGTGGCCTCCATAGCAGCAGACCTTCACCTATGCAGGAACTTCTTTCAACATTGACAAGCAACAACGAAACCGTAACTAAACTTTCTGCTTCCTGGTGTATCTATTTGATGGAATATGAAGTATTATGCAATCACTAAAAATAATAATGGTTCTCTTTTTTTAATAAAAACAGCTTTTGTCTTATTTTATTCAATACATTCGAAATAAGCATTCACAAATTTAATCTATCCTTAAAAATGGGCACTACTTATTTTAGTATAATTACATTTATGTACAAAACAAACCCTTTACATATTCACACTTAGGTAAGTGCACAGAAAAGAAGCAAAAAAGGATATATATCATTAAATGCAAACACTGGTAACCTTTGGGAGAAAAATGTGAGGAGAAATCATAACATTATGTGTATTTCAGTAGGTCTGAATTTTTCATAACAAACATGTATTTATAGATTATTTTAAAAACTGGAAGTAAAGTGGACTTAGAAATATTTTAAAGCATGGGGCGCCTGGGTGGCGCAGTCGGTTAAGCGTCCGACTTCAGCCAGGTCACGATCTCGCGGTCCGTGAGTTCGAGCCCCGCGTCAGGCTCTGGGCTGATGGCTAGGAGCCTGGAGCCTGTTTCCGATTCTGTGTCTCCCTCTCTCTCTGCCCCTCCCCCGTTCATGCTCTGTCTCTCTCTGTCCCAAAAATAAATTAAAAAAAAAAAAAAAAAAGAAATATTTTAAAGCCTAAGAACAATGAAAAAAAATTTTTTAATCTATGGATTTGATTAATAAAATGTAAAATATTTGTATGTTAGAAAACGTAACAAAATCAAAGGCAAACTGGTAACATAATTTGTCATCAATATAATAAGCACATGTTTTAACACCCTACTTGGTGTGGGAGAAGAGGTACTCTGTGATTTTAGAATAGGTAGCACAAGCTAAATCGGCTATACGTAATCCTTACGGTAACTCTTTCTTGGCCATCACTGCTCTTTGCTCTTTATGTGTCTGGAGGTCACAAATGTGTCCTCCCAGAGTTTCTTTGAGCCACTGTTGATTACAGTTATTGGACAATCCCCACAAGCTGCAATATTTATAGCACATTTCTAAATATCAAAGGGTTTTTACTTTTGCTTGCTAACTTTTATCTCCTTTCCTCAATCACTTCAATGGAGGCACCTGTAGTGACCACAAAATTTGCCTCTAACACCCAGAATGACACCCTTCCTTTGTTTCCTTGTTGCAGGCCCCAGTGCCAATAGTTGCATCCCTTTTTTTTAAGTCAATATAAATCAAAGGGTCTACAAAATACGATAAGTAGCAAAGGAAATACAACAGATAAAGCCACACCTTTGCAAATACTCTTGATTTAGTGAAGACTCTAGAGCAGGAGTTGGCTTGAAGGGGTTCCTGACACGGTCCCCAGAGCATACTGCACAGTGCACTGTACCAGCTTCTGTGGACTAAAAGCACAGGATACCTCTCAGAATAGGGGGAAATTAACACATGAACTGTGAGCTGTAAAGCCCAAGAGGCTCAGTCCTTTATCTTCTTCCCTATCTCTGCTTATTCCCTTGGTGATCTCATCCTGAATTATGGCTCCAAACACCAGAAAGTGCTGACTCCTTGGAAATGTATATCTCCAGCCTAGTTTTCTCCCCTGAACTCCAGACTCATATATCCAAATGCCTACCTGACATCTCCACTTGGAAATCTAATAAACATCACATATTTTCACGTCCCAAATGGAACTCCTCATCTTCTCATATATGCACACCTTCCCCATCTCAAAAAATGACAGTTCCATTCTTCCAGTTGCTCAGTCTTCTTTTTTTCTTATCCCCACCTCTGAGCAGGAAATCCTGCTGGCTCTTATCTTCAAAATACATCTACAATCTGACTGCTTCTCACCACTTACACTGCAATTCCCCTGGTCCCAATCCCCATCATTAATCACTTCCATGATTGCAGTGGTCTCTAACTGACCTCCCTGAATTCGCCTTTGACATCTACAGAACATGGTCATCACAGAAGCCACAGTCTGCCATGTCATACCTTTAACAAAGGGTTTCCTGGTCTCTCAGAGCAAACGCTCACATCCTCACAATGGCCAGAAAACCTTACTGGTCTGCCACTCACACCTTACTTTTTACCTATGATCTGTTTTATTCTGCTCAAGCTACACTGGGTTCCTTGAATGTGTTTTTGAACATGCCAGGCATGCTTCTACCTTGGGGTTTTTGTTTGTTTGTTTTTTTCTCCTGCTTGGATCATTCTCCTTTCAGACACCTGTATGGCTAACTCTCTCATCTCCTTTAAGTCTTTGCTTAAATGATAACTTCTCAGTGAGCTCTTCACGGGCAACACTATTTAAAATTATAACCCTCATCCTGATATCCCTTATTTCACTACTTTATTTTTGTCCATAGCACTTACTGTGAGATTATAACTTTATTTAATTATTTGCTGTCAGCTTCTTTGCACTAAGATATAGGCACAATGAAAGAGATTTTTGTCTCAATTTTTCACTGCTGTAACCTCAGTGCCTGGAACACAGAAAACACTAAAAAAATGTGTTGAGTGAATGAATAAGGGAAGGAGAAAAACATTTACATACATTTTTCTCCTATAAGATTAAATATCAGGAATAGAAAGACACTTAGCCGTGCAAGGCAGTTTGTAAGTAATGCTAACTTCTGTGACAAATATCTCCAAATCTCAATGCCTTCAGATAAAAGTTCATTTCTCATTTGTACAAAGTCCATTGTGGATGTTCCTGGTTGGGCAGGTCTCCCGAATAGCTCTCCTATAAGTAGTAACTCAGAGGTCTAGGCTATTTCCATCTGCCATTATCTATCCTCAAAATCCTTGATTTATACCAATCAGAATGTAAAGACAGGCAGACAGCTATTACATCAAAGTTTGCATGGGATACTGCATGGGATAGGCCTGCAAGTGGCACACACATTTTTTTTGCTCACTTTCCTTTGACCAAAACTCAGGCACATGGTCTTACCTAGATGCAAGGACAGTAGTGAGGAGACTGGAAAATGTAGCTTAGCTGGATGCCCACAAAAGAGTAGAAGCAGATATATTGGTAAATATTAGCAGTCTTTACAACATATTATTAGATCATATAACTTGATAAATACTAAGTCCCTAATAGACACTGCATAGGTAACTTATAGAAAAGAAAATCTATAAAGCTAATGAACACATAAAAGAATGTATAAGCTCAGTTTTACATAGAAATGTGCAATAAATACTAATAATTTGAATGAAATGATATTTTAGAAAGTTCTTTTCTAATTTGCTGAGAGTTTTTATTATGAGTGGTTGCTAAATTCTGTCAAAAATTTTTCCTGCATTTATTATGTTATTTTCCTCTTTTAGTTTGTTATTATTACTAATTACATTGACATATATATATATGTCAATGTAATTATATATATATATATATATATATATATATATATATATATATGTCAATGTAATTGTGTATATATACACATACACTCAAGTTAGTTAACATACAGTGTAGTCTTGGCTTCAAGAATAGAACCCAGTGATTTATCTCTTACATATGACACCCAGTGCTCATCCTGAAAAGTGCCCTCCTTAATGTCTGGCACCCATTTAACCCGCCTCCCTCCCCTTCCAGCAACCCTCAATTTTTTCTCTGTATTTAAGAGTCTCTTATGGTTTGCCTCCCTCTCTGTTTTTATCTTACTTTTCCTTCCCTTCTCCTTTGCTCACATTGACTGACTTTTGAATGTTAAAATAATCTTGCATTCCTACAATAAAGTACACTTGATGTATTATCCTTTTTTCTTGTATGTATGTATGTGTATGTACGTATGTATGTGTGTGTGTGTGTGTGTGTGTGTGTATATATATATATATATATATATATATATATAATCTTTTAAACTATGATTTTTTTTCAGTTATTTGACACACAATGTTAGTTTCAGGTGTACACCATAATGGTTTGACAAGTTTATACATTATGCTATGTTCACCATAAGTAAAGCTACCATCTGCCCTCATTATAGCATCATGGACTATATTCCTTATGCTGTGCCTTTTATTCCCATTTATTATTCATTCCATAATTGGAAACCTGTATCTCTTACTCTCCTTCACCCATTCTGTCCAATCCTCAACCCCTCCCCCTGGCAACTATCAGCTGTTCTCTGTATTTGTAGGTCTGATTCTGCTTTTTGTTTTTTATTCATTTGTATTTTTCTTCTTTAGATTCCACATATGAGCGAAACCCTATAGTATTTGTCTTTATCATTCTGACTTCACTTAGCACAATACTCTTTAGGTTCATCCATGTGGTCAGAAATAGCATGATCTTATCCTTTTTAGGGCTGCATAATATTCTATTGTGGGCATATGTACACCCCCCCCCCCCCACATCTTCCTTATCCATTCCTCTGTCAGTGGACACAGGTTGCTTGTGTCTTGGCTATTGTAACTAATGATGCAATAAACATGGAGTGCATATCTTTTCAAATGAGTGTTTTCATTTTCTTTGGGTAAATACCCACCCAGTAGAATTACTGGATCATGTGGCATTTCTAATTTTTTGAGGAGCCTCCATACTACTTTCCATAGTGACTGTACCAATTTACATTCCCACCAACAGTGCACAACAGTTTCTTTTTCTCCGTATCCTTGTCAACACTTGTTACTTCCTATCTTTTTAATTTTAGCCATTCTGCCAGTTGGGAGGTTATATCTCAATGTATGTTGATTTACATTTTCCTGATGATTAGTGATGTTGAGAATCTTTTCATGTATCTGTTAGCCATCCGTGTATCTTCTTTGGAAAAATGTTCGCTCAAGTCCTCTGACCCTTTCTTAATTCGATTATTTTCTTGGAGTTGCATCAAAGAAGTTTTTTATATATTTTGGATATTAACTTCATGTCAGATATATTATGTATAAATATCTTCCCCGATTCATTAGGTTGCCTATTGGTTTTGTTGGTTTCTCTTGCTGTGCAAAAGCTTTTTATTTTTATGTAGTCCAACAGTTTATTTTTGCTTTTGTTTCCCTTATCTTAGGAGACATACCTAGAAAAATGTTGCTACAGCTGATGTCAGAAAAATTATCATGTATGTTCTTTTCTAGGATTTTTATGGTTTCAAGTATAACATTTGTATTTAATTCGAGTTTATTTTGGTGTATGGTGTAATGAAGTGGTCCAGTTTCATTTTTATCCACGTAGCTGTCCTGTTTTTCTAGCACCATTTGTTGAAGAGACTGTCTTTTTCCAACTTTATATTTTTGCCTCCTTTGTCATAGATTAATTGACCATATAATCATGGGTGTATTTCTGGGCTCTCTGTCCTGCTGCATTGATCTATGTGTAAGTTTTTATGCCATACTGTTTTGATTACTATACTTTCATAGTGTACCTTAAAATCTATAATTGTGATACTGCCAGCTTTATTTTTCAAGATTACTTTTGCTACTTGGGGTCTTTTGTGGTTTCATATAAATTTTAGTATTATTTGCTCTAAGTTTTGTGAAAAATGCTGTTAGTACTTTGATAGAGATTGCACTGAATCTGTAGATTGTTTGGAGTAATATGGACATTTTAACAATAATAATTCTTCCAATCCATTAGCATGGAATATCTTCCCATTTGTTTGTATTATATTCAATTTCTTTCCTCAATGTTTAATAGTTTTCAGAGTGCAGGTCTTTCACCACTTTGGCTAAGTTTATTTCTAGATCTTTTATTCTATTTGGTGCAATTGTAAACAGAATTGTTTTCTTAATTTCTCTTTCTGGTATTTTGTTATTTAAAAAAATTATTTTTAATGTTCATTTATTTTTTGAGAGACAGAGACAGAGTATGAGCTGGGAAGGGGACAGAGAGAGAGGGGGAGTCACAGATTCTGAAACAGGCTCCAGGCTCTGAGCTGTCAGCACAGAGCCTGACACAGGGCTCAAACCCATGAACATGAGATCATGACCTGAGCCCAAGTCAGCCACCTAACCGACTGAGCCACCCAGGTGCCCCTCTGGTAGTTTGTTATTAGTGTATGGAAACACTACTGATTTCTGAGTATTTTGTATTCTGCAATTTTATTGAATTCACTTATTATTTCTAGCAGTTTTTTAGTGGAATCTTTCTATGTATAGTATCATGTTATCTGCAAATGAAGTTTTATTTCTTCTTTACTAATATGGATACCTTTAATTTCTTTTTGTCTGATTGCTGTGGCTAGAACTTCTACTATGTTGAATAAAAGTGTCTTGTTCCTGATCCTACAGGAAAAGCTCTTTTTCACCAGTAAGATGTTAGCTATATAAGATGTTTTTCTTTTTTTTTTTTAATTTTTTTTAACCTTTATTTATTTTTGAGACAGAGAGAGACAGAGCATGAATGGGGGAGGGGCAGAGAGAGAGGGAGACACAGAATCGGAAGCAGGCTCCAGGCTCCGAGCCATCAGCCCAGAGCCCGACGCGGGGCTCGAACCCACGGACCGCGAGATCATGACCTGAGCTGAAGTCGGACGCTTAACCGACTGAGCCACCCAGGCGCCCCATAAGATGTTTTTCATATATGGCCTTTATCATGTTGAGATATGTTCCTTATAAATCCACTTTGTTAAAAGCTTTTATCATGAATAGATGCTGATTTTGTCAAATGCTTTACTGCATATTTTGAGATGATCATATGATTTTTCCAGATGTTGAACCTTCCTTGCACCCCCAAATCAATCCCACTTTATTGTGGTGAATGACTCTTTTAATGTACTGTTGAATGCAGTTTGCTAATATTTGGTGGAAAAGAATGCAGTTTGCTAATATTTTGTAGAAGAGAATATTATTCATCCAAAAGGACACGTATATTTTTAAGATCTAGTTTTAGTTGCTTTACAAATGATATCATATTTGTTTTCTATTTCATTATTACTAATACTATAGGTATTTTTATAAAAGTTGAAATTATATCTATCAACATCTTACTGATTCCACTATTTTGTTTCTTTTGAGCTTTCTATGTTGATAATTATATCCTCCACATATAGTAACAGTGTCGTTGCTTCCTTCATACACTTGTTCTTTTTTTTCCTCTTCTCTTGAGATCTTTGATTCTCTAGTAACATGATAAACAGCAGTGAGGATTCAGGTATTCTTACCTCATTCTTAAAAAGAATGTGTGTAAAGTTTCTCCCAATATATGACATGGACAGTTAGTGGGTTAGTTTTTATCAAATTAAGACAGTTTCCTTCTTTTAAAAAAATATTCTGCTTTATTAAGGTTATATGCATATGCATGAAACAAAGTTCCCTAATTTTATGTGTATACTTATAAAAATAATGGCTTTATTGGGATATAGTTCACATATAAAAAATGCACCTATTGAGAGAGTACAACTCAGTATTTTTAAGTATATTCACAGAATTGTATAAACATTGCACAAATTTAGAACATTTTCATCACTCCTCTCCAATAAAACCCATAACCAACAGCAGTCGCTCCCCTTAGATATGACCATTTCCCCCGCAAACCTCTAAAGCCCTGGCAACCACAGTGCCTATTCTGGACACTTCAATGAATGAAATCATATGGTATGTGGTCTTCTGTGACTGGTTTCTTTAATATAATGTTTTCAAAGTTTATTCATAGTATAGTATGTATCAGTACTTTATTCCTTTATATTCCTTATATAGTTGTATGAATATACCACATTTTATTTATCCATTCATCAACTAATGAATATTTGGGTTTTTTACACTTTGAGCTATTATGAATAATGCCGCTATGGACATTTGTGTACATGTTCTTGTGTAAACATATTTTCAATTCTCTTGTTTTCAATTTCACCCAAGAGTAGAACTCCTAGTCACAGAGTAGCTCTATGTTTAACCCTTTGAGAAACCTCCAGACTGTTTTCCTGAAGCAGTTTACATTCTCACCAGCAGTCTATGAGGGTTTCAATTTCAGTATATGAAAGTAACAATTTTTGTTATTATCTTTTAGATTATAGTTATCCTAGAGGGTGTCAAGTAGCAGCTCATTGTGGTTTTGATTTGTATTTCACTAATGACTATGGTGTTGAGCATCTTTTCATGTGCTTATTAAGCATTTGTATATATCCTTTGGAGAAATATTTATTCAAATTCTGTTTCCCTTTAAAAATTAGATTATTTTGTTTATATTGTTGAATTGTATGAATTCTTAAGATAATCTAGGTACTAGAGTTCGTAAGATATATAATTTACAAGTATTTTTTCCCACTTTGTGGATTGTCTTTTCACTTCTTTGATATGTCTTTTGAAGTACAAAGTTTTTAATTTTGTTAAAATCTCATTTATCTTTTCTATTGTTTCAGTGCTTTCCTTGTACATGCATAGAAACACGGAAAGCACAGAAATCATTGCCTAATCCAAGATCATGAAGATTTATAACTATGTTTTCTTTTAAAAGTTACAGTCTTAGGTCTTACACTTAGGTCTTTGATCATATGAATTTTTGTGTATGATGTGAGGTCAGGGGTCTATGTGTATAATTTGGTGAGGTTTTCAAATACATGAGGTAGGGTTAATACTACCACGGTTGTGATATAGAAGATTTATTTTCACCACTCAAAATCTTTATGTCCATTTGAAGTCAATCCCTTCCTCCAACTTTGGTTCTTGGAAATCACTGCACTCCTTGAGATTTATCCAAAGGAGCCAAAAATTCTGTCCACACAAAAATCTGCTCACAGATGTTTATAGAGGCTTTATTCATAACTGCCAAACTGTGAAGCAATCAAAATACCCTTGAGTAGGTGAATAAATAGTGGTACATTTAGGGGCGCCTGGGTGGCTCAGTCGGTTAGGCACCTGACTTCGGCTCAGGTCATGATCTCATGGTCTGTGGATTCGAGCCCCATGTTGGGCTCTGTGCTGTCAGTTTGGAGCCTGGAGTCTGCTTCAGATTCTGTGTCTCCCTCTCTCTCTGCCCCTCCCCCACTCACTCTCTGTCTCTCTCTACCAAAAAATGAATAAACGTTAAAAGTTTTTTTTAAAAATAGTGGTACATGTAGAAAATGAAATATTATACATGCACTAAAAAGATATGAACTATAAGCCATGGAAAGATATGGAAGAAGTTTAAATGCATATTATTAGGTGAAAAAAAATGCATATTATTAGGTGAAAAAAAAAGTAAAGGCTGAATACTATATGATTCCAACTACACGAAAAACTGGAAAAGGCAAGACTATGAAGAAAAAAAAATCAGTGGTTACCAGTGGTTGAGGGGAGAGAGGGATGAATAGGTAGAGCACAGAGGATTTTTAGATCAGTGAAACTATTCTATGATATCATAATGATCAATATAATCATTATACATTTTATTAAACCCACAGAATAGACAATACCAAGAGTGAACCCTAATATAAACTATGGACCTTGTGTGATAATCATATATCACGTTGGTTCATCAGTTGTTATAAATGTACCATTATGGTGGGAGATGTTGATAATGGGAGAAGCTATGACGTGTGGGATCAGGGAGCATATAAGACACCTCTGTATCTTCCTCTCAATTTTTCTTTGAATCTTAAACTTCTTGAAAAAAACATTAAATTTTGATAAAAGAAAACAATGTTCAATACAAAACAAACACCTCATAAATACAAACCATGAAAAAGGATAACACACACACACACACACACACACACACACACACACACACACACAATTTCCCTTTCAAGTAAGTACTTTCCAGATACAGTCCAATAATTCTATGTCAAAAATGAATCAGATTCTTCCGTGGAGAGAGAAGTGTGTGTTTTTTTGCTGTCTTAAAGTCATGATTTAAAACAGCACAGAAAGGGGTGCCTGGGTGGCTCAGTCAGTTAAGCATCTGACTCTTGGTTTTGGCTCAGGCCACGTCTCACATTTTTTGAGTTCGAGCCCCACAATGAGCCCTATGTTGGGCTATGTGCTGAGCCTGCTTGGGATTGTTTCCCTCCCTTCCCTCCTTTCCTCCCTCCCTCCCTTCCCCCACTTGTTATCTCTCTCTCAAAAATAAATTAAAAATAAACTTAAAAAAAATAACACAGAGAGCATATATAGCTCTAACTTACCCCAACTTGAAATAAACTAAGTATCTGCCATTTCATGGGGAAAAAAATCTAATTCTTCTGTAGTTCTTTCCCTTGTCACTTATGTATACAAAAATTATACTGTTAAGCTGTTGAATTTACAATTCAAGCCCCGTATCGGGCTCTGTGCTAAAAGCTCAGAGCCTGGAGCCTAAGATGCTGTGTCTCCCTCTCTCTCTCTGCCCCTCCCCCACTCACGCTCTGTCTCTGTCTCTCAAAAATAAATAAAAAAGCATAAAAAAATTTTATAAAGAGCTATTTTGTCCTGATATTGTAACCGATACCTCCTATCCTAAAGAATTTCAAGATTAATGCAAATGTTTATCTTCACAATAAATGTATCAAAATTTTAAAGAATCATACAAGTGTATGTTATGCTTTTCAAATTGCTATTAATTTCTTTGTTGTCAAATTTCTTTAGTAGCATTTCAGAGTCTTTCATAATTCTCAGTGATACTAGTTCCTTAAGATTTCTCTCGTTTCACATATTTTTCCTTGACTCAAACTTTTGCTTTCTGGTAAGAAAATAAATTCAAAAATTATTATATTTTACAAATGTACATAAAGAATACCACTAAAAGTTGCTTACAATGCCCTCTCTCTTAATTTTGGGGTCTTCTGAATTATTAGGAAAGTCATTGCCATCCCAGTGGGACTAAGAGTAGTTACATGTTGATAAAATATTTGATGAAATACAAACAGAGAGAAGTTAGATTTGTAAAAAGCCATTTTTTCTTCATCAAAATTTTTAAAAATTACTACTTTGTAACTGAACGAACTTAACTCTTCCAGTCTTTACAGTTCACCAAGAAATTCCAATCCACATCCGTGAACAAACAGATATTGGTCTGTTCCATTTTTTCTTACCCTGGTTACCATGATTCAACTATAGCACTAATCTTACTGAGATATTCATAACACAAAAATCTGAAACTTTCTTATTAACCCCCACAAATAAATGTGTTTTACTCTCCCAGCTTTAATGAAAAGATGGCATATGTAACAATAATCTCTGTGTGTAAGAATAAATTAGAAAAAAAAATCTCCTCTAATATTTCCAGTAGAACTGGTACTTTGGGAAAATGTGCTGTGTTTAGCATAATGTCATGTAGACACCCAGCATGTGTATGTCTATGGGCATATAGTTTGAAAATCATGGAAAGCACAGGGTGAAATACACAGTCCTCAAGTTGCCAATAAAAACACATCATGATGTGACTGCCACCTACCAACCCAGCTTTGCCTCTACTGCTTCTCTACCTGTATCCTATAATATAGACATATTGAACTGCTTGCTATTCATTACATCATCTGTCCCATTTCATACCTCTGTGCCTTTACATATACCATTCCTTCTGCTTTAAATGCCCTTATTCATTGTCTATCAGGGAAAATCTTATTCACCTTTCAAGTCTCAGCTCAAAGTATTCTTTACAATGAAAATGTCCCTCATTTATTATTCCAAGCAAAAATAAGAATTTATTTTCTACTCCCATTTTTCTTTATATGAAGTTCACATTATGCCAATTATCTCACTGCTTTAATAGCCATTGTTTTTAATAAAATATATTTTTTTACCATTATCCCCCATCACTTATCATCTAGCATGGTACATATTTATTAATGTATAAATATTTTCTGAGTGAGGTATTTTGGGTTCAGTCATTTAAAAGACACAAGAAAATACCTTCTAAACACTATCTTTTCTCTTTCTTTTTTTCTTTCTTTTTTGATGCAAAAAGGTAGTTTTATTAAAGCATGGGGACAGGATCTGTGGGCAGAAACAACTACACTAAACATTACACTTCTGAGGTTATATTTGTTTTTCCTTAGAGAGATAAGAATTGAGCTTATAGAACTTTATACAAAATGGATATGAAAATTCTCATCCACATCCTGAAAGACCCCCTGAAGTCCCACAGCCTCTGTGACTGTTCCTCCTCACTGACCTCTCTCTTCTCTGAACTGTGAATACAGGAACCTCTAAAAGAGTCTTCAAAAGCTCAATTTCCCATTGAGAAAAACCTGGCAGTCATTGGGTGACAGGATACATCCCTCAAAAGCTGCATCTTTACTTATTATTAAAATAAAACTCTCTTTCATAGGTTGGGGGAAAATGGGGATGAAGAGCTATTTCAAATGTTACATAAATTCAGTAATAATAGTTTTCCTCATCTGTCACATGGTCTGTCTTTTGTACTCTGTTGAAAGACATCAGAAGATGAAGTGGACCCTTGTAAGGACAGTCTGCAGAAGGCAGATATTTAAATGTGGGGAAAGGCAACCAGATACTATATATATATATATACATATATATATATATGTATATATACATAACCAGATACTATATATATATATACATATATATATATGTATATATACATATATATATATACACACATATATATGCGCATATATATATATGTATGTAAAAGTGTGTGTATGTCTGTATGTATGTAGGTATAATTTTTTCCCCAGTTTTCATATCCTTTGGTGGCATTATTTTTGGAACAAAACAGAAGTAATTTTGAAGGGTGACTCCACCATATATTTGCCTCTTAAGAATAAATAAGGTAAGGTTGATTTCTTTAAAACTCATTTTTCTCAACTCTAAAAATACTTTCCTTTCTCATCTCTAAGATACGTACATTCATGTTCGTATACACACACACACACACACACACACACACACACACACACACACACGATTTCTTCCTTGTGAACATACACAGTAGTCTAGATGCTCATTGTCTTAGAAATGCATACAGTAAGCTAAGAGAAATAATTTCACACTCCTGAAAAAAATTTAGCACGTGACTGATTTACTTACTACGGACTGTAATGGGGAATGAGGCTAGAACCAATCATTTGTTCTTTCCATTTTCCCACCCCACGAGGCCTCTGAAGTGTGTGAGCAGAGTACCAAAAGCACACTGGAAAACACTGAACTAGTCCAATGCCCTGTATTTCAATGGAGAAAACAGCCTCACACAAGTGGCATGCATTGCCCAAAGTCACAGACAGCCAAAACTAGACCATGAAACTTCTGATTTCTATCATAATGCCCATTCCACTAAAGACCAAAGGATATTAAATCTGACTGCATGAGACTCTCCTGATGGGCTGAGCAACTCCCATTTGTCCCCCAGATCCACTCTACACTCCTACACCCTGTGTCTTCCTGGGTAGAGGAGAGCTGATCTTTATGGACCACTCCCTCAGCTTTTGGCTTCTAGCTGGGTTCAGGCGATGAAGAGCACCAGCAGTAGGGGGAGCGGGGGGCAGAGGAGAATGTGGTTGAAGTTCCTTCTGTGGCTGACTCCTGTGGGATTATCAAGAGTTAGCTGCATCCCTTGCCTGAAGGTCACTGCTCCTGTCAGGTGACCTTCTCTACTGGGCTCCTCTCTCTCTAGGTTCTGATGACTGCTTCTACCCTTTCCTCCTTGAGACTAAGGTGATAGCAGCACTCCACTGCTCCTAGGCCCAGGGTACTGTACTATCACCTTTGGTTTCCCTCCACCCTGCTGGCACCTTTGTAAAGAGTAACTTTATTAAACTTTCTTCAGGTTACCCAATTTGAATGTGCCATTGATTTCCTGTTGGGACCATAAATGATACAGTGGAGACCTTTTAAGAACTACAGATGCCTAGGAGGCTTCCAAAGTATCCCCAGATGATTAGCTTATAGCTAGAACTGAAAACTTCTGCATTAAACCATCATGATAATTTTTGTTGTTGTTTAATCACTGGTGTACACATGTGCGTGCGCATGCACGCGCGCACACACACACACACACACACACACACACACTCGCATTCATGGTAAGAATGGGAAAGCCTTCACCAAAAGTGAGGAAATATGAGATTCTGATGATCTATGGTTTTTGAAAACTATCAGTAAGGCTGATGAATGGATTGATAAATGTGCAAACACTTAGAATCCAGCAGCCTTGTAAATACATTCAAAATAATTTACTTTCATGCTGCTTCTTTCTTCTTCTTCTAACACCCAAACGTCAATTTTAATGGAAGCCACATCTCCACATATTGACTGGTTCATCTTGACTTTATTAAGGTTCAGTTTGGCTGCCCAGGAAGCTTTCCTAGTGTTTGAAACATTTATAAAAATGCATATTTGGGAGGGGCAGGTAGGGAGACAAAGTAGGTGGGGGCAAAGAAAAAAAAATCACATTCTGCCTAAAGTAAAACACAGTTTGTTGCCAAGATTTCATTAATTCAATAAATAAAAATACAAGTAAGCTCCAACTTCAACAAGCTCAAGTTTCCCTCCTAGCTGTGAAACCACAGCACCCCGATGGCTTCTAAATGTGTCAACACATGACCTTCCCATCCCAAACTCACCAGTGGAGAGAACATGATTTATGAGGGTGTCTGACCATCCCTGAAAGAGGTTTTAAATATTTTACTCTTATAATAAGTGTGGTTCCTTCATTCAGTGGTAAGCGATTGTGGGTTCTTAGAGAAAAAGGTTTCTGAGGGAAAAAAAAAAGACCCAAACTTGGATGAGATCTGCAAACAGCTCCAAGGCACCTTAAGGTGTGTGAGCTAACTTTTACTTGCCCTAAGTTGCCTAGTAAACGGTCTTTGTTTGGGAAGGTTAAGTTTCACCTCTGTTCCAAAAACTCAGAGCCAGACAGGGAAGGGAAAAAATGATGGTGTCTGTGGTGAGGCTGGCAATGCTGCCCGCTGGCTGGTTATTTGGAAAGGTTTTAGAAGATGTGTTATGAGGCATGGTAATGTGTGTCATTTTTCATGACTGAAGTCAAAGGATTTAGCAGGTTGAGTCTGAGGACTTGGATTTGGCAGTGGAAAATACCAAATACTGTGTGAGCTTTGCATCCCACTGCTGCCTGAGCTCTTCTACCCTCTGAGACGAAGGAAGAGGACACTATTATTTGGACTGCCAAATGTAACAGAGTTAGAAGATGAGAAATTTGGCTCACTCAACTCTAAAGTCATTTTTATGTAAAAGAAAAGTGAGTTTTGGTTGGTAAAGGAGTCCCTCAGTTTAGAAGCTATTAATGGAGAGCAAGGAATGTTTTGAAAAGATTAAAATAGGTCAAAATGGTGGCATCTCCTCTTCTGAGGAAGAGGAAGTGACCCCAAAAGAAATACAACACGCAGTACTTTCCCTTGAAGTCTTCTTTTTGTTCTGGTTTCTTGGAAATTTGCATTAAAGGGGAACTAAGAATATACATAGCCAAGGATCCTTCTTTCCAAGTAATGGAAATTCACTGGAAATAGTGTAAGCCAAAAAAGCAACATTTCTCATAGGGACATAGGAGTATCTCATGGAAATCAACAGGCCAAAAGGAGGTCAGTCTTAGGAGAGACAAGAACCAGAAACTAGAAAACTAGAAGAATCAAGACACCTAGCTGTCTGCCTCTCTGGTCTCCCGCTTTACATTTTCACTCCATTCTGCTTCTTTCATCTTGTCCTGAAAACTGGCTTTTCTCCTTGGTCCAAGGCAGAAGATGACCATTCCAAGATTACAAATGAGCTATCCCTTAGAGAGCTATCCCTTATGTTTCAGACTTAAGTAATCTGCATGTTGTATTAACTCATTTAATCCTCCTAACATTTAAGGTTTGTCCCCACTTTACAGATAATAAAATTGAGGCAGAGAAATTAAGTGACTTGTCCAAATTCACATAGCAAGTGAGTAGTAGATATGGATTTCAAATCCAGAAAATCTAGCTCCAGGGTCCATGTTTTTAACCACAGCTATTTTGCTCCCTGAGTCCCAATGCCATTCCCCAGAAGACAGAATGTGGCTGGTACTTCTTAGATTGGGTTATGAATCCCTCCAATCAGCCCTAACCAGGGTGGTTGGCGGTGGATGGAGCTCAGCAGGACCACATGGTACAACATGAATTATAGGGCCATTTCATAGCGCTGGTGAGGAATCAGTTTTCACAGACTGGGGGCTGGGGATTATAGAGATACCCCCAAAGTCTTCTATATTATTCCATAAAATTGGTTATGCTGTCTAAGCTAAGTCTTGGGATAGTGTGGTAATACAGGATTGAAGGCCATTAAAATTTGTGAAGTAGAGAGGATGTTACTAGACATGATTATTTGCAATGGGCAACCCTATATGTGGCTGGTTATTCTACTTTTTTCTAGAATTCTCTAAAGATGAAGATTTTTAAATTCCCCACATGGCAATTCAGCCAGACTCCTGGAGTCTAGGAGTTCTTCTCCCAGCTAACCTAAATGCCTCTAATTGCAGCTGAAACTGATTTGTCTTGCTTTCAGGGTAAAATGCACAAAAAGGAACATATGAGGATATTGTGAAGTAATTCTGGTTTTTTGGCTGAGTGTCACACTGACTTAATTAGAAACTTTTATCAAAAGACTAATAACAAACGCATTAAAAAGTTCCTAGAATTATGTGTCTGGAAAGTTTCATTAATTTATGTTATATATGTGTATATATATAAATAAGTACATAAGTGAGGAAAGCATTCCAAATCTGAGAGAACACTAGCTCCGTAACAGAAAGGATGAGGAAGATAAAACTGTGAACTAAGAAATAGGCATTTTTTTGGTACATATTTCTGACCCTCACCCCATAAATGCCCTACTGCATGAGGTACTGGCCCATGTGGAAATTCTGATTCACTCAACACTTTTCTAATACAAAATTCCATTGAATGTATATAATATTCTACCACAGCAAATGAACTAAGTGAAAAGAAAAATCAAACAAGATATGCTCATTTTATTCTAAATTATCCAAAAATGTTTTCAGCTTATTCTCTCCTTCCCAAACTTGCTCAGTTTTGCTACTAATAATCTTTTAACTCTTCACATATCCCACACCTTTGAGCAATTCTCATCTGTGTTCTATTGAACTTAAATGTTTAACTGATGATGCCCCCACTCCCACCTTCCAACACATACACACACACCAATTCTTGTGTCTACTCCTTGCCACTTCCCCTATAATTTTGGTTTGGGTCTATACAACTCCAAGCTCAAGCTATAAAATAAGCAGCATCTCAATCACTCTAGGCCTTGTTTTCACTCTCAGAAAACAAAAAAGGCAGTCAGCTTCCATAGGTAGCATGTCCACCATGCTGGTTTTCTCTCTCCCTTTTTTTAAATCATGGCCTCTCATTACGTTACAGAGTCAAAGGAAGCTGCAACGCAGGGGCCCTCTGTGACCTCTAGAAAATTGCATATCATGGGGCACCTGGGTGGCTCAGTTGGTTGAGCGTCTGACTTCAGCCCAGGTCATGATCTCACGGTTCGTGAGCTTGAGCCCCATGTCAGGCTCTGTGCTGACAGCTGCGAGACTGGAGCCTGCTTCAGATTCTGTCTCCCTCTTTCTCTGGCCCTCCCTGCACATACTCTGTCTCTCTATCAAAAATAAAAATAAACATAAAAAGTATCAGAAAAGAAAAGAAAATTGCATGTCATTTCATACCTCCACCTATGATGTCACTACAACTTTACTGAGCAACCTGCTCTCCCTTTCAATTCCTCTTCAGAATCCCACCTGACTTCTAAGTGATGTGGACCAGGGAAGGTTCAAATGGATGAGTTATAATACCCTGTTCTACCTGAGGTAAGGGGGAAAAAAGTCTTCATCTATAGATAATCCCACAAAGTGCAGACAAGAAAAAATAAAGTAACACTTTTCTCTATGTGTTCAATAATACATTCAAGTTGTCGATACTTTTACATACAATCTCTTGTTTCAGAGTCAAATCGCACCTTTCTGAGATAGGCAGATATGTATTATTTTTGTCACTATTTGACAGAGGAATCTGGGATGTTCTGATTCCAGGTGCACTCCACTCCATATCTCCTAGGATTACAACCTATTTCATAGACATCAAAGCCTTGGTAAAGTGCTCCAGAGACCAGGCCACAGGGTTCACCCTAGAGATAGGTGCACAGGTACACACAACAAATATTTGATTCATTTATTCAACAAATGCTTACTGAGTTCATGTACCAGTCACTGAGCTAGTACTTGGGATGGAGATACACACACACACACTTTCTTCTAGCTTTCTGGAGGTATTTGATGAAAACTTTGGCAGAATTGAGGGGCTGAGAATTTTAAGAGTATTGAGTGAGAAGCCAGAGCCAACCCCTGACAGGGCAGGTTTTGTGCCCCTGGCCATGCAATCCTTCCCAAAGATGCCCCTAGATGTATATGATAACACTGGTTTCTTTTGGATATATCCTTTATTGACACTTTCATTTTTAGCTTTTCTATTAGCCAATGTCTCTCTTCTAATACTTCCTTCATCTGCTTTCCTGCCTCTCACTAATGCTCAGGGTCTCCATGCCCTCATTTCCTTCCACTCATGAAGAAAGCTCATTGAACCAGCCAGTCTAGAAGCTCTCCTCTTCCAGGAATGTTTTCATAATGCACAATGCTCAAAGGGGTCAATATTTAGCTCACATGAGTGAGCTACTATCTAAATTTCAGATAATTTTTCCCTGGTTGGGATGGGAAGGTTTAGCTATAAGGCCATTTTTGGCTGAAGGAAGCCTTCCTGAGGTGGCTCAAGATGGCTTAAAGAGTCCACACCATTCTTTCCACTCCCAAGGCCATTCCTGAAGGGAAGTTTCAGTATGCTCTGAACCAAGAAGGGTCTGGGACTCAAACAACCTCAATCATCTGCAATACTGACTCCTGGGGTTTGTTTTAAACTTTAACCTGTTTCCAGCCCTGAATTGTCTTCCCTCAGGAGACAAGCAGTTTTCTTTGAGACTTAGCAGGCTTACTGTGAACACACTGGTCTTGACTTTCATTTCATCAGACACAGTAGTATAGTGTAAGAGGGGTTGGGCTGCACAGCTGGTGCCATCCTGTGTGTGTGGATGGCGACTTTGAAAAAGACACACATCCTGGGAATATGAGGAAGGGCCAAAGGAGACATCGTTCAGGCCAGCTGTGTGGGATAGTGGGGGCAACATGCTAGGATGAGGAATCAGAAGACTTGACTTTCTGTCTCTGCTCTATTCCTTCTAGGGCTGACTTGTCCATGGTTTCTCCCCTCTCTGTCTCATACTACTCATCTGCAGGTGAAGTATCCCTAACTCTTACGTCTTTCTGCAAACTCTTAGATTCTGGGACTCCTCAGACTTTGCTCTTAATCCTGTCTTTATGACTCTGGTTTCACCAAAAACTTTTTGTGAGGAACAAGGCCCAGCTGTGGGAGGCATAAGTGAGAGACATCAAGTCAAATCGAGGGTGAAGCGAGAAGGAATGAACTAGAACTCACAATTCTCATTTTTTTAGAGGTCAGGTAATAGGTAAAATGCGATGTGCCTGGTCTATGGCAATAGGACATTGTGAAGCTTGCTATAAACTGGAGAAGGTGTGTCCCACCCAAAGGCATTTAAATCCGTATCTTTTAGGCAGAGCACCTGTGAAACAAATCTGTGGGTTGGCATTTACCCAAGGGCAGCAAGTTTGACATGACACACCATCTCCAGAATTATAGAAAATACTTCTTTCTGAGGGCAGCCAATTTATCTGTCACCAGCCAAGAAATTTTTCTTTTCAGAGCTTCAGGTCAGTGGATTTCATTTCCATCAGATGCTTCCCATAGAGAGACAAACAGGATGAATCAGGCAAGGAAGGAGCTTAAAAACTTATAGTCCATTTGAATCACACTAGCCCCCAAGCATCAACCCCAAAGTTGGGTCTGCTACTGAACTGAAAACCTTGTCTGCAATCAAAATTATCCCCAACTGCCTTCTGAACTGTGTAGTCCCTGGGAGCTAGGGAGAGTCACATAAGAGTGTGGCTTTTCAGATGAGAGAACAGCAGGCAAGAAATGGAGACTTCTGCTAAGCCTCATTAACGTTTTAATAGGGCTTAAAGCAACGGTTCTCTTTGAAAATGCTTTATTCATAATTGACCAATTGTCATTAGATATAGTTACACTCTGTGGCATCTTATTAGAAGGAGCTTGTTTGAACTACTCTCCCTCCAAGTATTCATAGTAAATTCCTAACAGATGATGTCATAACAGGCTGTTACGATCCATAACATGTAGATACCATTAAAGCAATGTGTGTGCCTTTTTGATACTGAAACATCTAACTTTATTATGAAGTTTGCTATAAAACCTATGATGTATTTAATAATGTTAAAGTGTTTATTCTTTAATATTGAAGTCACACTGCCCCTGTGATGCCTGTTACTCCTGCCACAAATGAGAACTGCCAAATCTATCAGCTCGACTTTGAAACACTTCCTTAAGAGATTTCTTTTTTCTTTCCTCTTCTTCATTACTTTTTTTTTTTTTTTTTTGCTATGAAAAAGCAGATGTTCTAAAGCTCCAAGTAACTGAAAACCAGCAATATATGCTTAGAGGCTGAAACCTAATATTTACAATAAGCTGATCCAAAGAGAAATGTCTCCCCAGTGACCCTGGTCATGAAGTGGAAACCTGTGTGGTCATTGGTCCTGGTTGAGGCAGTTGTCATTCATCAGAACCCCATGCACTGTGATTCTCAATTAGGGACTTTCCTGACATCAGCAACTCTCCACCTACTTGATACAAAAGGCAAAATAAATATGAAATCCATCCTTACTGCATCACACTCCATTGGCTTTACAATCACCATATAAGGCAGTTATTATGGATTCCATAATTTATGTGAGAAGATTTGGGTTTTTGAGTGGTGATGGCTCAACTTTTTGTCTCTATTATAATAAACATTAAATTTCCTAATAAATTCTTCAGGTAGGAATTGCTGTCATAAATATGTATTTCTAATTCCTGAGAGCTATAGATATTTATATGCAAACCAATGGCAAAAATAAGAGAACAAATGGCATTCCTTAGAAGAAGCCATAAAATTCAGACTGTGGTAGGGATCTGATTAAGTGGAGTACTAAACTCCTAACCTTGGACTTCTGGGGAATATATGCATGTTGGGGAGGAATTAGAGCCTCTCCCAAGAGTTTTTGGTCCAAATATGTTCTGTATATTCTATCAGTTACAGATGAATTTGGTATAACAAAGTCCTCTTTTAAAATGCAAACATTCCTCAGAAGGGTTAAGCCTGTGGATTATTATTTTTTGCTATACATTTCCTTACTTTAGTAATCTTTAGAAGATTCTCTTTAATTCAATCTATCCAACATTTTAGTGAGTACCTACTAAATATAAAAAAGAGCACTATGTCCATTATGGGGGGTTATAAAAACAAATATTGTCCAAATCCTGTTAACGGCTCCTCAGAGACTGTAAGTTCTCAACAAGAAGTTTCTTCAAGTTCCTCCTGCTGCTCCATGCCCTCAGAACTCACTGGATCTTTCTTATTATTTCTGTGGCCTATACCCATTGAGACACTGGATGTCCTATTTATGTCCCAAGTCTGCCTTTCCATCTGAAATTTCTTAATCTCATGGCTACACATGCCTACCCTCCCTCTTCTAGAACCCTACTTGGATCAGAGACCTGGGCTTCCATTTCCCAAGAGGAAATGCTCCATCTGTTCAGATGGAAAAGAATGTATTTCTGTGGGTCCATCACTACTCAGCCTGCAGGTTATTGTTGGAGGGAGACTTATTCCATACTCTAGTAAATCCACGGATGGGATTGCAGATAGACCAGCCCCTGTGATTTTTTTCCCATGCACCTCATCTATGAACCCATTCCCAAAGGAATGTGTGAACCCATTCCCAAAGGAGTGCTATATTAACTATGAGTTGAGAAGAAAAAATGGGCATACATGGTTCAGGCCATTCTTCTCTTTTCCGGACTCACCTGTCTGCAGAAGGATGCATCTATTTATTTGGGGCCAAAAGTAAGGGGTTTCACCTGGGGGCAAGACCTGTGATTTAGAGGGGAGAGGTGAGATTCAATTTAGCGAGTGTTTATAGCCCATGTGGTTCCACATTTAAGCCTCCTTCTTTACTCCACATTTAATCATTAAAAAGATGACAGTTTGGATCTCTCCTTGTCCAACTTCTGTGCCTGCCTCTCACCCGTTGTGAATTTGTATAAGGAAGAGGGCTGTTATTCTTTGGGTTCCCTACAGCCCAGTACCTTGATACTTCTCACGCTATAAGTGATTCCCTATGTCTCCAGGTCTGCCTCCTATAGCATTTACTTGGAGACACTTTCTTTTAAAATAGATGCAGAATTATTCAATGGCCTGCCCTAGAAATTCTACCTGGTACACTGCCACCCAATCCCACTCCTCATGGGAGAAATGCCTCTTCTTGGACACAAGTAGCACAGTAATCTGATTAATTTTTTACTAATGAAATATTAGGAAAGTAATACTATCTTCCACTTTCTCAGACACATCTGCAATGGTTTTAATGGAGAATCACCTGAGGAATCAGCTCACGCAAAGTGATGAGTAGTAATGGTGGAATTTCAGGCCTACCTGAGCCAGGGATTTAGGGACAAATCTAATCACCCTGCACCAAGGATGTAAAGCTTAAATGCTCATAGAGAATAGGCAAGTAACATAAATGATTGAAGCTTCTAAGTATAAGAAAACTACCAGTTCAAATTCAGTGAGAGCTGACAACTGGTATTTGGCTTTGGCATTAAGCAGTAATATAGAGTAGAGGCACCTGGGTGGTTCAGTCGGTTGAGCATCTGACTTGGGCTCAGGTCATGATCTCATGGTTCATGATTCAGACCCCATGTTGGGCTTTGCTCTGACAGCCCAGAGCCTGGAGCCTGCTTTGGATTCTGTGTCTCCCTCTCTCTCTCTGCTTCTCCCCTGCTTGTGCTCTGTCTCTCTCTCTCAGAAGTAAACATTTAAAAAAATTAAAAAAAAAAAAAAAAAAGAAGTAATACACAGAAGGGGCTCAGGCAAGCCAGACACTATGGACACCAAATAGCTTCAGTCACTATGTAGCAAAAGGATTTATTTAAGTCTTTTTTAAAAAAGAGGCAGCATTTACGCAATGCCAAAATATTGTCTCCATGCAGAACATGGTTAACAGATCTTTTGCATTTTCAAGCAAAACAAGTCATAAATGTGGGTTTTATGTAACAGTGCATCTCTCTTCAGTGCTAGCAATGAATTCATTAAGAAAACAAGATGAAACAACACTCACAATAAACCCACCACCACCTTATGTTGGCTATGATTGTGTAGGAAGTGTGAGATTGTTCTCAGGCCCAAGCTAGCCCAGGGGTGTTCTTTGTCCCCTCTGGCCACCACGGAGTCTGGCCTTCCCTCTTCCCTCCCTTCTTTCCTGTATACTAGTTAAAGCTGGCATTTTAAATCACCATGAAATCTTTCAATGAGGTGAGCATAGACTCATTTTCAATAGAATGAATTCTGGGTAGCCTAAAAAAAGGCACGTCTTTCAGCCATGAACAGCTGCTAATACCACCTTTAATGTGCGATATAACTGGTGCCTTCTGATGTTACTTTTTTAAAAAGTTGAATTACACCAGAGGAAAAATATGATGGAATTATTATAAAATTCAGACTCTTTCAAAGCACACAATTTTCCACCATGGACTCTAATATCTTTAAAGCCTAAAACACCTGAACAAATCTGGGCATAAGAATGTACCTTTCTAATTATAACCTTTATCAGCATTCCAGGTGTCTCTCTCCTCAGCCTCCCTCAGGTTTTCACCTTGAAACTTAGCAACTTTATCCTACTTAAAACAACTTACTCCTCCAAGATGAACTGTACTCAGTAATCTGGCCCAAATGAACCTTCAAACCTAAAAAAAGATGAATTCCCCCATTCCACTGGGTAGTTGATGACAAAGTCCTCTAGGTTTTATTTAGAAAACAACAAGGAGATTCAGTCTGAGTGCTAAAAAGAGTCCATGTGTATAACTGGAAGTTGACAATTCTCTTTTGGGATCTCAGTAGGGGCCTGGTGCTGTTCACATAAGAGGCTGGTCGGCCCCATGGCTTTTGAGGGGTCCCTGCTACCCAGAGTGACAGGGTTTGGTGAAAACACAGGGACAGTGATGACTTAACTCTGGGCCACTTTCTTCTCAGAATATCCACCAGAGAGAACTTTGTAGAGACTGGGTCCTTAAATACGTTAAGTCCATGGAGACAAAACAAGCAGTTTTGGGGGGTAAGAATCAGATAATCAAATGACTGGGCCAAGGAAGGGGGTTATTGACTGATGTGAGCTAGGTTCCTCATTTGGCACTCAAATGAGTTGTATGGCTCAGTGAGCCTGCCTATTGGTCTTTTGAGTATGTATTTCTGCCCTCAGAACCACTTGTTAGTTGACATAGTTCAGCTCTTGTGAAGAACTGTGCTGTTTTGAGACTCTCAATTCTTCAGATGTATTTGTTTCAGAAATGGATTTCTGGATACAGAAGCCATCACACCCCTCTCTTTGCAGCCTTCTTCATGGGCAAAAAGCAAGTTTTGGTCTGTAACCCAGTTGCATCTGAGCAGATAAACATCTGGCTACTCAAAAATCCAGAACAAAACATGGTGGGAGGGGGCAGGGAGGAAGTCAAATACTTTTCAGTTCAACAGAGAATTATTCAGAAATTCCGGTTTTAAAAGAGTACATAGCTTAGAAAACAGTGCATCAGCATATACTGAATTTGGTGGTTAACACACAACCTGGCTAGTCTGGAACAACCCAACCTAACCCTTTTGACTCAGTGTACTTGTTAAAGAGGTGCACCTGCTTGGACCAAAAATGATATGGTCACCAGATATAAGGAGAAAAGAAGAGGGATTCCCAATTTTTTTCTTGGGCTCTGTCTTCCCAACCAAGGTGTGATGGCAATATTGTTTGATGGCTCCTAGAAGGTTCTTCAAAGTGCTCTGGAAATGGTTCCGGTGTTTGTGCCATCGCTGGTCCCTGAAGGAACAGAGTAGCTTTGTGCCACAAGTGTAAATGACCTCCCCATTTTCCTGGCAAATGTCAGAGTAGGGATGTCAGATTTAATAAACAAAAATAGATGGCACCCAGGTAAAATCTGAATTTCAGAGAAACTGTCCATAATGTTTTAGCAGAAGAGATTCAATTCACATACCAGAGTCAACCAGTATGTTAGTGGCTGTGCTCGTGAATACCCTGTCCTGCCTGTGGACTCCCTGCTCATAGGCACCCCTTCTACAAAGCTGCTGACAGGGCCTGGACATCAGAAGGAGCCCTAAGGAGCCCCTGCCTTCTTGACCTTCCTCCTTCCAAAGTCAAACAATTTTCCTTTCCTACGTGGAAGATAAAGGGTTGCACAGGGAAGCCTGTTCCTAGAGGATGGTGAAGTGAAACAATGATTTTTCTGGGAAGAAGGAAAAATATAGCCCTTTGGAGGAATGAATAGCTTCTTGGATGGTTCAGGGATCTGTCTAGAACTTTCTCCTTTGTCCTTGTAATTCTTCCTTCTCGTACCAAAGCAGGGGGATGTGCAGGCCCTGGAGGGGAAGACAGCCAGACCCGCCTTCCCAGTGGGTTTGGGGAGAAGCTTCCAGTCTTCATCCTAACATGTCCTCAGGCACTGTGGTCTGAGTGGTCTGCTCATGGGGCTGTGCCTTAAAGCCTGCCAATGCCAGTTTCAAATTTTGCCGACTTCTACTAGAGGGGAAATTTCAGGACACAGGGGCTGTACCACACATACACTCATAAAGCATATTTCACACCTTGGGTAAAATTTGAAAAAACATACATGAAAGGAAGCGACAAAGAGGTGAAAGGAAGAAAGAAGGAAGAAATACGAGAGGGGGAAGAAGGAAGGGAGAGGGAGAAAAGGAAGAAAGAGAATGGTGGGAGGAGAGGAAGGCAGGGTGGGTGAGGTCCTCCGTAGCTTCAGTTGAGCTGTTTCTCCATTCGAGCCTCCTGTGATTTATTACTGTTTTTGATATACTTAAGCTGTGTTCTTTCTGAAACTAAATTCTGAGTGGGAAACCTAGATGCACTTTATTTTGATGAGATGAATATTCAAAGTTTATAAAGGTGAAACTAGGAAGGTTGAGACCATTACTTCTCTAGGGCTCCCAACCCCAGATGGACTTGCTGAAATTCTTTATCTTCTCAAGTATGGAGGGGCTGGATGTGTGAGTGTACTGGCTCTAAGGTTAGGTCACTGTTTTCAAACTGCAGGAATCCACCTATTAGTGGGTTATGACATAAATGTGGTGATTATAATCACCCTTAAATCAATGAAACAAAGTATAATAAAAATGAATGCAATGAACATACAGCAATGATAAATATTGTTTTATAAGGCATCCCCCCTCTCAAAATGTATTATATGTATGTACTAAATGATGTAAAATGCATTTATGTATTTCTCACTCTGGGTCATGATAAAAAAATTTGAAAACTCCTAGAGCAGGCACCTTTTTTAATAGGGGCATGAATGAATGCATGTTGAGTGTGGGATGAGGGAGGTACTTTGCAGCTGGCAAAGAGCAAGAGTATATGAGAAAAAATGTGTTTATAAGTGTGTGTGTGTGTGTGAGAGAGAGAGAGAGAGACAGAGAGAGACAGAGACATACTTTGTTTCAGATTTCTTGAGGAATGACAGGTGTACTAAGGAGCTCAACAGACAAAGTACACAATGGAAATACATAAATAATGTAAAAATAGTAATACATATATCCTTTTGTAGAACTCAATGAACCAAAGATTATATGACAGCAACTTCAAGGGAAGACCTTAAAAAGCTGTAGTTCATGGGCCAAATCCATCCCACTATCTGTTTTTGGAATTGTGAGTAAAGTTTTATTGGAACACAATCACGCCTGTTTATTTATGTATTGGCTATGGCTGCTTTTGCCCTACAAGAGCGGACTTGACTATGGCCTACAAAACCGAAAATATTTATTTTCTGGCCCTTAACAGAGCTAATGCCTCCTCTAAGGCAATGATCTATGAATCAGAATTATGGAGGTATTTACACCAAGTAACACCCACTAGCAGTCTTCAGTCCTGCTGAGGTTCTGTGTGACACATCCAGGAACTCTGTCATAGGAAGGTCCAGACAGCCTCCTGATTCAAGATGTCTGCCTGAACGTACCAGGTTCCCTTGAGGTCTGCCTCACAGTTCTAACCAGGTCTCTGTTCTAAACAGACATCACTGTGTATTTTCTCACATAGTGACACTGCAGAGAGAAGAGGCAAAGCAGAACTTTCTGGGGCTTAGAAACAGACCCATTAATCGGGCTAATTAAAGCTGGGGTGTGGATGCAAGTACTTCTGAGACAGCAGTGAGGTGAAAACCGAAGAGGCTCTGTTGAATTTGGAACCAACCAATGCCAGAGAGCACCATTTCTCACCCTTCTCCAAGGGAGAGCAATGGCAGAGATGGGGGGTGTGAAGAGAGTGAGAGCTAGTGCACCATGAAGTGAGCTGCCTTTAAGCCTGGCTGCGAACAGACTCTGCCCCCATGTACCCAGACATATCTGTTGTGCTTCAAAGTACCATGAAATGTCCTACAGTTTGTAGTTCGTCCTCATTTCACACATTTTTATTCTTTTCACCAAAGTGATGTGGTATCACTTGGCACGATAAGGTTATTCTTGCTTTGCAAGTCTTTTTGGATAAAAAAATTCCACAAACCAGAGAAAATCCACTCGGACGATGTGTTGAAATTTCTGGTTCAAAAAGTTTCAGCACCAGATCTAGAAACTAGAAAAAGTACCTGCCTCTGGCAAAATTACTAAGTGAATGAAGTTCACTTTCCAAGTCATCAGTCCAGCCTGTCTTTCCCCTTTCTCTTTTCCAATGGCACAGCTTTCCTTACCATTCTGACCACACGGCTTCCAGCATTATCACAGGCTCTTGGGCACACGTGTTTGATGTCAGTAACAGGATTTCCTCTTGATGTTGAACTTAGGGGTGAGGAATATAGACCTCATTCTACCAATAGGGGGATGTTTTGCTCCATGGAGAAAGTGGTGGGAGAAACTACGGAGCAGGGAGATCCATATCATTAAGAGTATCATGGCCTATAGTCAGTATTCACTCCATTGGTGGCTGGGAAGGAACAGCCTGAGAACCCAGGCTGAAGGCAAAGTAATTTGAAAGTCGAACTTTCAACTAGTAATGAAGGGAAAAGTTCCTTGATTCTTGAATTTAGTCTCAGAGTGGTCTGGGGAATTCTAACTCCCCTTCCCCCATTCCCTCCCCTCTCTTCCTCCTCCTTTTTGTTATTACTAATTTTTAAATGTTTATTTACTTTTGAGAGCAAGAGCCAGAGACAGATATACAGAGTGTGAGCAGGCGAGGGGCAGAGAGGCGGGGACACAGAATCCGAAGCAGGCTCCAGGCTCTGAGCTGACAGCACAGAGCCTGACGTGGAGCTCAAACTCATGAACTCTGAGATCATGACCTGAGCTGAAGTCAGAAGGATGCTTCACCGACTGAGCCACCCAAGCACCCCTATTATTACTATTTTTAATGCAGACCTGATCACCACTGAGAACTGAGGAAGTCAGTTCTCAGTTTGCAATTCCAAAGCAGCACCTGTAACAACTAACATGGTAAATATGATTTGGGCTCAGAATAGCAAGTTTCTCTCTAGCACCTATGTCTTCTGCTAACATACAACTCCAGACAAAACTGGTTTAAGAGAAAGCATAATAAAATAGGAATAAAACTGTCCCACAGAATGGCTGTATCCATCAGAAAGGACTTGAGCTGCAAACACAGCTGGCCCAGCTTCTACTCTTGGGCTTCTTCCACGGGGCCCTGTGCTGGCCAGAGATTTTGGCTAGAGTTCATGGTTGCAGAAAGCCAGCTTGCTATACATCAACCTTACAACTCCTAGAGCCCATGGGTCCTCTTTCCCCATAACCAGACACTTTAATACTTCTAGCCACTTTCAAGGTCTAGCCCCTCCCAATCCAACACTCCAGGCTGGCTCTCCTATAATTCACACTGCAAGCCTAGAATTTTCTCCTTTTGGCACTGCTAAGGTGAGAGGTGTTGAAAGGAAGCCTGAGCAGATGGGAATGAGATTCCATTACTTTGTAAATATCTGAATGGCATCTCTTTTTAATGCGATATGAGAGTTTTAGTACATTTAAAAATTTCCCTACCCTAATTATAAAACCCATTTTTATTAAAGGAGCACACACCTTGCTTGTAGCTGGCAAAGTGCTGGCTCTGAGGTTGGTTGCTGTGTGAGAATTCCATCCGTGGTGCTGTTTTAGGTCTGTTAGTAACTGGCTTACCACTTGCCAGTTTCCCTCCCTGGGTAATGACAAGAGATGCTAACACAATAGCAAAGCTGTTAATCCCAAACATGTTACTAATAAGGCAAGCTGCCTCGCTCTGGGTTGCAGGGAGGAAGGAGAGATGAATGTGGAAATGCTAATATGCCAGCTCGCTTTCTCTCTCATACCCACAGATTTGCGGATAATGAGGAATGTCCTGCTTTTCTCAAAATACCACTGCACTTAATCAACTCAGAGCTTCCTCACTAATCGCATGCCATTAACTGATGTTTGGTATTTGGGAGGCTGCAAAGGTGAATAGCAGATGTGAATGAGTTCACTCCATGGATGGCACCTGAAAGAATCTTGTGAGACTCAACTTTCATCATCATTTTTGACATGCTTCTCTATCTGGTTTATTGACTCCTTAGACACATGGTAGACTCTGTAGTTATTTAGCTGTGCAAGGAAAATCAATAAATGTGTGAATGAAGCAAACCCCTCTCAATCTGGGCTATAGTTTCAAAATCAAGGAAGCTGAATATTGTACAATTTGTGTCGAATGTACTCTTGAAAGCGTAACATGGCCAAATTCAAGAATTCTGAGGAGGTGGATGGAAGAAAGGAGAGAAGTCATGGAAACTGATTCTTTTCCTCTCCCCATAGAACAGGTGCAAGCAGCTGTGGAGGAACCACACAAACTCCAACTTTGATTTGGAAATAAAAATTGCACTCTGGACAACTGATTTAATCTTTACATAGCCTCAGTGCTAGCTCAGAATCTCCTTGTTAGGAGCTCCGGACATATTTGAAATTTGGTAGAATTCATCCTATGATAGATTTGCCGGTGGCAGAGGGGTATCCACTGACCAAACTGATACATCTTGTTTGATATGTGGGGTAGTTCTGGAAAGCCATAAGAAATTCCTCAAATTAGCCATAAATCAGAATAACTTCAGGAGCTTTAAAATAATATCACGGCCTGAGTTAACCTTGGGAGATTCAGTTTCAATCAGTTTAGTGTGGGCTCCTGAGAACCATATTTTCCAAAGCTTTACAGATAATTCTGGTGCTCAATCATGTTTGAGAAGAATAAGAATTTCTATGTTTTCCAGACTTTCACAGATGATTTATACTTAAAAACAACAACAAAAAAGGGAGATTTTCTTTTCTTTTTCAATTATTTATTTAAATTGAAGTTAGTTAGCATACATGTAGTATTGGTTTCAGGAGTAGAACCCAGTGATTCAACACATACATAAAACACCCAGGGCTCATCACAACAAGTGCACTCCTAAATTCCCATCACCCATTTAGACCTTCCCCCACCACCTCCCCTCCCTCAACCCTGTTTGCTCCCTGTATTTAAAAGTCTCTTATCATTTGCCTCCTTCTGTTTTTATCTTACTTTTCGTTCCCTTCCCCTATGTTCGTGTGTTGTGTTTCTTAAATTCCACACATGAGTGAAATCATATGGTATTTGTCTTTCTCTGACAGATTTATTTGGCTTAGCATAATACACTCTAGTTCTATCCATGTTGTTGCAAATGGCAAGATTTCATTCTTTTGGATCACCGAGTAATACTCCATTGTATGTATGTGTGTATATGTGTGTGTGTGTGTGTGTGCGCGCGAATATATATATATAATATGTATATATATAGTCTATATTATATGTATATATTATATATAGTATATATTATACATATATATTGTATAAATTATACATATGAGTATCTCTCTCTCTCTCTCCACACACACACACACACACACACACACACACACACACACACACCACATCTTCTTGATCCGTTCATCAGTTGATGGATATCTGGGCTCTTTCCATAATTTGGCTATTGTTGATAGTGCTGCTATAAACATGGGGGTGTATGTGCCCCTTCAAATCAGCATTTCTGTATCCTTTGGATAAATATCTAGTACTGCAACTGCTGGGTCATAGGGTAGTTCTATTTTTAATTTTTTGAGGAACCTCTACACTTTTCCAGAGTGGCTGCACCAGTTTGCATTCCTGCCAACAATGCAAACGAGTTCGCCTTTCTCCACATTCTTGCCAACACTTGTTGTTTCCTGAACTGTTTATTTTAGCCATTCTGACAGATGAGGCAAGAAAAAATGGGAGCAGCAAACCAAGATACAGACTCTTAATTACAGAGAACAGATGATTACTGGTGGGAAGGAGCGTGGGGTGATGAGTTAAAGAGGTGATGGGAATTAGGACACTTGGGTGGCTCAGCTGGTTGAGCATCTGACATCACCTGAGGTCATGATCCCACAGTTTGCGAGTTCAAGCCCCGAATCGGGCTCTCTGCTGTTAGCATGGAGTCTGTTACCCCTGCCCCCTGCTCATACTCTCTCTCTCTCTCTCTCTCTCTCTCTCAAATAAACAAACAAACAAAAAAGGTGATGGGGGTTAAAGAGTACACTTGTGAGAGTACCAGGTGTTGGATGGAAGTGTGGAATCACTATATTGTGAAGTTGAAACTAATATTACACTGTATGTTAACTAACTAGAATTTAAATCTTAAAAAATATTTAAAAAATGGAGATTGACTTAGGGTTGTCAACATTTTACTTTGCCAACTAAGCAAAAACGAACTATTATCACCGTTATTTCATAAAAGAAAGGACAGATTAACACCAAGGACAGATCTTTACACACAGCTTTACAGAAACTCACAATGGTGCCACACCCATGTTTATAGCAGCCTTACTTACAAAGGTGCCAAAAGGTGAAAAGTAACCCGACTGTCAGTTGACTGATGAATGAAAAAATAAAATGTGATATATACATATAATGGAGTATTATTCAGTGTTAAAAAGGAAAGAAATTGTGACACCTGCTACAACATAGATGAATCTTGAGAACATTATGCTGAATGAAAAAAGTCAGTCACAAAAGGACAAGAAATGTATCATTCCACTTACATGAGATCCCTAGAGTACCCAAATTCATGCAGACAGAAAGTAGAATGATGGGACTGGGGGTAGGGAAGAATGAAGATGTGTCATTTTAAAGAGTGGGTATGGACTGGGGGGATGGGCTAAATGGGTGATGGGCATTTAGGAGGGCACTTGTTGCGGTGAGCAGTGGGTGTTTTATGTATGTGATGAATCACTGGGTTCTACTCTTGAAACCAATACTACTTGTATGTTAACTAACTTCAATTTAAATAAATAAATTTTAAAAAAAAGAGTGGGTATGGAATTTCAGCTGGTGCAGATGAAAAAGTTTTCAAGATGGATGGTGGTGATAGATGCACAACAATGAATATACTTAATGCCACTTAACTGTATACTTAAAAAAAATAAAATGATCAATTTCATTTTATACACATTTTACTCCAATTCACAAAAGTTTATCAATTTGCCTTTATTTTTCTCATTTTGTTGTACAAGTTGGCTTTTGAAAGCCACTACCCAGGATGAAGAAAGAGAAAGGAAGCTGTGCCGGTGAGTGCAGCCCAAGCGACTTGAGTGCAGTGCCCCAGGAGCCACTCATAGTCAGAAAGCCTCCAAGCTACCTCCAGATGTTGCAACAACCGGACCCAGGCTGGATGATGGAGACGCACTTACAGATTATAAAACTCATTAGCCATGCCCCATGAGAAATGAATCTCTTCAAACATGGAGCGCCCTAAGCCAGAGGACAACTTGTCCATAAAAATACTTAATATGTTTTATGGGCAGAGATGTCTAGAGGAGGATGCACCCAAAAAAGTTTTCAAGAAACCAGAGATTTTTGGTCCTAAGGTCTGTCTGAGTAGGCAATGACATTGGGAGACATCACAGTTTTTTCTTCACAAAGGAATAGAGCAAAGTAGAAAAAAACTGTACAGAGGTTAAAAGCAAAGCAATTCCATACCCACAGGAAGCCATTTACAGACAAGATGTTCTCCAGGACAGAGTTAATTGTTGGTGAAATTACAGGATTACATGAAGAACAATACTGACCTTCTACTATAGCAGTAGATTCTTATTTACTTATGTATGTAATATACATATATGTACATATGCCTGCACACACATATTAAATGAAAGTTTATGATGACTGGTTAGTAAGTTTTAAGAATTCAGACTAGTCTGTTCTTAGCAATACAGATCCCGATAGCCTACAAGGCAGGCTATATAGCTGGAATGTATAATCATGGAATTTTCGTACTGCATTAAGAATCTCTGTGGGTGATAATAGAGCACTAAAATAGCTAGCATTGCATTGATGTTTCTCACTCTCTACATTTGTTTAATTCCTTTGCCAGAGACACATACTTAACTTGTCTTGGTAGATTTTTGTAATGTGTCTTTCAAATGGAAAAACTGTATTCAAGCATTCCAATTTTATCAAGTGGCAAAAACACCCAGGCTGTTGGCCAGGATTTGAATGTTTGTTACTGCATTCCATACCCAGATATCTCAGGGCTGAAGAATAATAACAATTTTCTAAAATGTTATTGGATCCATAATTCTGGCAGCAGGTTAATTCACTTAGCCATTTCCATTAAAGCAATAATTACTGGCACATAACCTTAGAAATCATTACACATAGTGGTAATCAATTCCAGTTGAAATCGCCTTCTTAGTTCAATAAATGTTTAAGTACCTACTGTGTGTGTAATGCTCTATAATTTCTTACCTTTGTCTAACACTTCAGAAATATGAAAATCATGTTCATTATCTCATCTGATTCTGACAGACCCAGTGAGGAGGATAGCGAGTTAGCATACAAGGAAACTGAGGCACAGAGAAATTAAATGTTTTGCTCATGATCTTGAAGCTAGTAAATGATACAGTCACAAATAAAATCCTGGTTTTCTCAAGCCTATTCCAATTTTCTCTGTGCTGCCCCACATATCCCTCCTCACTGTCAATACACATTGTCAGTGTTTATACCGAACTGTTCTTTATTATTTCTGAGTAATTTTTTGTGCCAGTATGTTTTTTTTTTTCCAGGAATGCTTTGGAATATCACTAAGCAGAATGTCATGGGATTCAGGTAGTCTTATCTTTGTAAGTTTGACTAACTTGGCTATCAGTAGATACCATCCAATCCTTCTGTTTTCCCTATCAGTAACGATAGCTTTGTATGCCTCTTTTTTCCAGGAGGAAAAACGAGAGGGGAAGCTCTGCTTTTGTCCCAATGTAGGCAGTGTGACATGGTGTCCAGAAGCGTCTGACAGTCAAGAGACCTGTGGTGTAGCCTTGGTTCTGCCACCAATACATGACACCACCACAGGCCTTAGTATCCTACCCAATAAGAATTGCGATGCCTTTTCTGACCTTCTGAGGTTGAACTTAATAACAAATAGGTGAAGAAGTTGAAAATATTTAAAATTTACATTAATGTGAATATTTCCAAGTCTTTTTATGATTCCTACTAACATTAAATGTGGAAAAATAAACTTCCTAATGACTGATGTGAGTCAAAACAGATTCTGATTACATCTCTTTGTCTCTGTAGGGAAGAAAGGATAGATGGGAATGAAGGAGGACATAGGATATCACCTTTTCATTTCAGGGGTCTAATGCCCTTGTAATATTATGAGGTAATAGAAAAAGTTACATATATGTCTCTGCCCCTTGTTCTTCTCACAGAGCTCCTAAACCCTTATAATTTCCTAACTGATAAGAGGACTAGGGAGCATCTTTTGTTCTAATGAGACGACTCTGAGTGAGCTGCCAGATGGCTCCTAAGTGGGGGCTGGTCGCCAAAAAGACAAAACCATGAGTAGAAGCTTGGAATTTTCAGCTCTAGCCCTCATTCTCCAGGGAGAGAAGGGCTAAAAAGGGAATTAATAATTGATCATGGCTACATGAGAAAGCCTCCTTAAAATCCCAAAGTACAGAGTTTGGAGGGTTTCCAGGCTGGCAAACACATCCACCCCAGGAAGGTGAAACAAGACAACTCAACAGGGACAGAAGCTTCTGTACTGTAACCCTCCCAGACTTCACCTTATGTATCTCTTCATTTGGCTGTTCGTATGTATCCTTTATCATAGCCTTTAACAAACAGGTAAGTAGAAGTGTCTCCCTGAGTTCTGTGAGCTGCTCTAGCAAATCAGTCAAACCCAAGGAGGGGTCACTGGAACCTCTAATCTTAATTTTGTTTGGTCAGAAACACAGGTGATAAGCTGGGCCTGTGAATGAAGTCTAAAGGGGTGCAGTCTTGTGGGACTGAGCCCTTAACCTGTGGGAACTGACGCTATCCCTGGTAGATAGTATCAGAGCAGAGTTAAACAGTAGGACACTCAACTGGTGTTGCAGAGGATTGCTTGGTATGGAGAAATACCTCCACACATTCAGTGACCAGAAGTGTCAGAAGTGAAGTGTTTTGCCTGACTACTAAAGGGGACTTAACAGGAACGAAAGTCCTAGTAGGAAAGAGCTGGGTTTTTCTCTACACAGAAGGTGACTGAACTGGGTTTTGCCTTTATAAATCTATACCTGGATTCAATTCCCTAAGAACTCTTAGTTACCCCATTGTGTATATTCTGGGCACCAGAATGCAGGGTTTCTGTGTTTCTGGTATGTGTAGAAAAACCTGGATTGATCATTTACAGAGGCCCTGGCGATAAAAATAAAACTGCTTGAGAAAATTAAATAATCGTGGTAAAGACAATACATAAACATTTATACAGAATGAAGTAAAAAGGATCCTGATCCCAATCTCCACTTCCTACTCATTAAAGAACTAGTGATAACCTTTCATGAAATGTGACTAGTGGAATCTTCTTTTAGGCTTTTCTTCATGTCCTAGATCTTATTGTTGTTTCAAACCTTCAGTGTTGATATAGCTGGGGTTTTTGTCTTTTTCTTTTTCTTTTACTACAACTTTCTTACTAATTACATTAAAAAATAGTGATCTGTCTGCATTTGCGACTTTTTAAGAACTAAAACTTTACCAATTTACACCCACGAACAATTCTACTTCCCTCCAAGATGATCTGCAAATAATTAGAGACTGCTTGAGTACTTGTTAATAAAAATGGTGGCACGACACTTCAGCTCTGTTTCTCAAACCCTAACTTTTAAAAAATTTGCCTTCTTTTTTTATCCCGTTCAGCATCTTCTCTGTTATGCAGTATTGGGAGATACATTTTAAGTCTCCTTTCATGGAAAGAGTTATTTGCAGCTTAAAGTACCAGCTCAAAAAGATCACTCACTGCATTGTACCATATCACCTCCTGTGTTACACATTCCACTCACCCCTGGCACCCGTTGCTCAGAAGTAGTGCAGGGACATAACGATATAATTACCTTATGTGCAATATTATGAACTTCTCTCTCTCTTGAATTTCTCCCAAGACAGATCTGTACCACAGGAGAAAACCCTTTGATGGCCTGGGGTTTCTTTGGGTTGAGAATCATGTAAAATATTGGCCAAGATTTTACCTCTCTAATCTCCTCCCTGTTTTTTCACAGCTTAGTTTAGAAAGCAGAGGAATACCCTCTGCCCCAGGGCTCCGGGTTGATGAGATTTATCTCCAGTATTTGGATTATGAACAGGCTAATTACCTGCAACTTACTGCACCTGTCTTTTGAATGTCCATAGGTAATAAGAGGACTGCTTTTTCTCTGCCCATTGGACCATGACAGAAGAGTTGTTCAATAACTCATCCTCTCTGGTGACTTCCAAACAAAGAATTCTCTCAGGAAGAAAAATTTCCAAACAATGTCTCCCTGAAAATAACCACAAACTTAAGACTATATTGTTTGAGCTTTGGATCGGATACCAAGATTGTGTAACTCTAGGAAAGGCAGTCATAAACAGACTGTTTGCCACAAATTTGTCTCTATAAGAACAAAATGACCTGCAGTGTGATGAAGAAGCCCACACTCAACTGGCTGTATCACTCCTCAAGGTGGCTTACAGTTACTCTCTTAGAGAGTAAGTCTCAAAATACACAAAAGTCTGACACTTTTCTCTGATGTCTTACCTTTGGGATCCTTGCACCCTTAGAGACAGATAGATGCCAGATAGAGGCTGAGGAAAACACAAAACAACCTAAACTGGGCAAAAATAGGACGGTGAATAGGTTAAAGATGATCTGGGCCCTGGATAAGCTGCTATGCAGCCGTGCAGAAAGCTGACTGCAATGACTTGTCATCACTGCCATGGAGCTGGGGGTCTCTAGGATTGTGAGACCATGAGTAGGGTTGTGAAAGAGGGACTTAAAGACGGATCTGATATTTAGATATCAGGTAATTTCCTGGGAGTTGTAGAACTTTCCAATGCAATTAAAATGATCTGATAGATGAAAGAATCCTGTGTCAGACTGGGTTTATGAGCACAGAACATGAATTAACTCTTTTCAGAGAAGTGTTCATGGAAAGTTCCCCTGAGAGAAAAAAGAGGTCAGTGCTCCAGTTATACTATAGATAGGTGCTCCAGATACACAATAGAACTACCAGATATGTTGCTTTTCCACGAATGTTTGAGGTTTACGCTTGTTGCCCTGACTCAGTAATGATTGATTTTTCATGTTGATAGTGTCTTAGTTTGGTAAATGAATTATAGAGTCACCCTACCTATATGATATATGGATATTATTCCTCAAAAGTAATGGGTTTATTGACTTGGCACATGGGTGCTCAGGCAAATCATGTATTCATGTTGCAAGAAGGTAATCCCTCTGTTAGGCAGCACTGGATACAAAATTTAAAAGACAGAATTCCAGCTAACTGAACCTCAATATATGAAGCCCCAAGGGAATGTAAGCCAAATGTCTCTGACACAAAATTTTCTCAACTTACTTTTTCCCTTCTCTTTACAACATGAACATAGAGCTAAAGACTTCTGATTAAAAAAAAGAGTAGCCGAAGAGTCACTCATTACCTATTATCTATAGACCAGTAACAATACGCAACTCTGAAAGTAGATGGAAGGATTGGAAACACTGCAGATGCATAGAACAAGTTCCATCGAGTTCCATCACTTGAATACCCAAATCCATAATTATTGCACTCTATGCTATTTCTAGTAAAGTTAATGAAAGAAATGCCATTTGGTGCCATGTGCAATCCCCTATCCCCCCACTCCCAGAACTCCCACTGATCAGATACATAAAAGTCTTTTAACAGACTTACTCATCCAGTTGTGTTCATGCCTGAAAATGACTGACATCAGCTGAGAGTTTCTTATTTCAAAATATACTTTCAGTCGATACATCATAAATTTTCATCATTAGATACAGTGCTCCATTTTATTGGTTATTACACTGATTTAAAGTAAATAACAGGTTAGCATTACTAACATAAAAAGAATCTAACTCTGATTTCAAAATAAAATTTGATTTTTTTTATAAAACTGACTCTGAAGAAAATTTAAGGAGGGGAGGGGTGAATGTCCTACAGCAAGAAATTAAAAGTGGATACAATGATGTTAAAAAAAAAAAAAGGTTTTATTAACTTTAGATTAAACAGACATGAGGTATTCAATTAAAATGATTTCTGAGGTTTTAAAACCATCATGTTCTGTGATTAATACAGTAAATGTATGTTTGATTGAAATATTAAGCAGAAGGAAATAAATAACAGAGTTTTAAAAATATATATTCTCATTAGTAATGCAGGGCTGAAGTAAAAAGTCCAGTAAAAATATGGCTTGCTTCTAGGAGATGAATAATATTATTTACGGAACTCTTTTGAACAAGTCAGGATGTTCTCATTTGCATACGTAGCCTGATTGGTGAATTATGATCCAGGATTCCAAACCATTGTTCTCTAAACTTGAGCCCAGAAATATAAGTTATCTTGTGGGCCAATCTCCTTTCTTCTGCCTGTTTTTCTCACTCTGCCACATAGTCTGGACTTGGAGGTGGGACATTTGGATGAAGTAAAGGTTACCTCTCTATCATGTTAAAACAACTGGATGAAAAGCAAAAGAATCTGTCAACTGAATATTTGGTGTCATATAAGGTTAAAACATTTTTTTAAGTCTTGTCTGATTGGATTTAATCCATCCATCCATTTGAGGTTTTTCTTTGACTATTTAAGTGAAAACCACAACTAATATGCATAAGCACTAGGAAGAGAAAAATCAATGGTCCAGTTCAAGAAGACAGCAGAAGGCAGAAGCAGTAATCAAATTTTAGTTTTAAACTTGCCTATGAATAAGCCACAAAATCTCCAAATAATATGCAAATAACACCCTTAACTTTAAATTTCCTTTTCTGACACTATGCAGCTGTTTGACTCTGGGCAGGTCCATGTGGTTTCTTCAGTCTTTGGTGTCCTGATCCACAAAATAAGGACATTTATGAACTTTTCATTCAACTAATATTTTCTGAACACTCAGCATGGGTCAGAAACTGTGAGACACCCTAGGAATTCAATGATAGACAAAAATTAGGCACAACCTTTTCCTCATGGAGTGATCTCTCTAAAGAGAGACACAGTAGACTAAGAAATAATCACAAAAACAAATGCAAAAATTGCAAGTGATACATACGCTTCTGCACAAAAGAACATGTCCTGTGAGAATCTTTAATAGGAGAGTAACCTTGTCAGGGAGGTCAGGAAAAGGTGTTGAGGTGAAATCTAAAGACTTTACTAGGTGAAGGAAAAGTCGAGGGAACAACTGCAAAATAGGAAATAGCATTGTATAAAGGTCAGCGGAAGCAAGATAAATACGAGGGACTGAAAACAGACCAGTGTAGCTGCAGCCCAGAGAGCAAAGCTGAGTAGAATGAAGGTGAGGCTAAAAAGATCAGGTGAGAGTCAGACCATGTGCAGTTTTGAGGATTTGGCTTTTTCTTTTTTCTTTTTTTTTTTTTTTTTTTTTTTTTTTCAACGTTTTTTTTATTTATTTGTGGGACAGAGAGAGACAGAGCATGAACGGGGGAGGGGCAGAGAGAGAGGGAGACACAGAATCGGAAACAGGCTCCAGGCTCCGAGCCATCAGCCCAGAGCCTGACGCGGGGCTCGAACTCACGGACCGTGAGATCGTGACCTGGCTGAAGTCGGACGCTTAACCGACTGCGCCACCCAGGCGCCCCGAGGATTTGGCTTTTTCTAAGAGCCACTGGGAAGGTCATTGAGAAGTCTGGAACAAAAGGATGATATGATCAGAACTGAAAAGTTCACTGTGCCACACAAATTTCCCTTCCTGATGAACAATCTATTGCCCCAGCTGCTGAGATTCCTGCCACAAGACAGTCCACAGCTGTCATATTCCTTCAGGAAGTGCCTGAATGGCAGAGCCATAATACTCATGGTGGCACCCCTTCCTAGGGCTCATATCCTGACCAGTACTGGGGTATAAAAGCCCAATCTACTTCTCCCACCTTGGGAAAGCTCATCACATCTTCAGAAATCCTCACAGTGTTGGCTGAGGTTTTGGTTGAGACATCATTGCAGCTCAACTTCTCTCTCTGCCCAAGCTTATTTCTCTTCCCTTCCCTTCCACCAGAAATACTGCTCAGTCAACTACTCACATTCCTATCTCCATCTCAAGTTGGTTCAACCTGTGACAGTCTGGAAGTAACATGGAGAAAATGATCTGGAGAGGGATTGGTAGTCAAAGTGGTAGCCCAAGTATATAACCAAAGACAGTGGTAGATGGGTCTAGAATGATGAAGAGAGACACAGGGACAGTGGGTAGACTTAGAAGACATTCATGAAGTAAAAACTAATGGGATTTGGTGATGAAATGGATATGAGGGAGAGTGATGATATAGAGGGAGAAATCAACAATGACTCCTCAGTCTCTGGTACACATAGAGGGAACGCTGAAAAAAATTAGGTGTGAGGAAAAGATCAGAAGTTTTCTCTTAGTACTTGTTGGGTTGAGACACTCAGGTGAAATTTTGAAGAAGGCATGGGCTATAGAATCTAGAACACTGGAATACATGTCTAGATCATAAAGGAAGCTGTGGATATGGATGGAATCATTTAGGGAAAGAGAACAGACTTTGAAGAGAAAGGGGTCTAGGTCTGTACCTTGGCGGATTAATATCAACGTTCTTCCCAGTTCTGATATTCTATATTTTCACACCATCATGAGCTCAAAAGCAGAGTTCATAACCTTTTAGAAGTAACCACCTCTTTGAGAATGAGAGGGAAATTAGGGCCTGCTCCCAGTGGGGAAAATAAATTTTTGTTCACATACACAAAGTCTGTACAGAATTTCAAGGAGTCCCCCACCTCTAAGCTTAGCCCTAGACTCCTTAGTGACCCACAGTCTCCAGGTCATAAACTCACACTCTAAAAACACTTTACTTTTGTAATCCTATCATTTCTGTGTCATTCTGTACAAACTGTTTTAATGTTTTCAGGCCTTAGTTGATAGGATCTTGGTTGATGGTCCAACATGGGTTTTTAAGAAACACCAAGTACCTGAGCTTGGTACTTGAGCTCCATACCTGAGCTTCCATGTCACTCACTAGGCAGAGGTAGGGCTTACACTTATCAACCATCATATTCATCATATTCAGTGTCATCCTGACTCAGAGAAAGAATAGGTTTATACCATAAAACAGGGATTGGCAAACTTTTTCTGCAAAGAGCCAGATAGTAATTATTTTAGACTTTGTAGGACACATGTAATATCTGCCTTATATAATTCTTTCTTTAGAATACTCCTTTCAGGGGCACCTGGGTGGCTCAGTTGGTTAAGTGTCTGACTCTTGATTTCAGCTCAGGTCATGATCTCATATTCCTGAGTCTGAGCCCACATCAGGCTCAGCGCTAGCAATGTGGAGCCTGCTTGGGATTCTCTCTCTCTCCCTCTTTCTCTGCCCCTCCCCTGCTCTCTCCCTCTCTCTCAAATAAATAAACTTTTAAAATACTCCTTTCAAAATGCAAAAACCACTCTCAGCTCACAGGGCATAAATAGATAGACTGCTGGCCAACACTGTAGATTGCTGACTCCTGCCACAAAAGACAATCAGCTTTGCAATCAGATCAATAAAGACTGCAGTTCTCTTGCCCCTGAGCATCCTAGCATTTGACCTTGGGGATATATATTCTTTAACTTTTTGAGGCCTCTGTTTTCACATCTGTAAAACAGAAAAACATGTCTCCATGCTATACCTAAAGACATGTTTTTCTGTAACAGACTAGGCATCTCCTCATCTTGTTTGTTAATGATAGGAAAATTCAGCTCCTTCCAGATCCTATCCAATGTTGACTCAAGAGTAGAGGGAAGACCCTGAAAAATGTCTCACTTGCTGTCATGCTCTTGTGCCCTTGCCTGGTTTTTTCAGCCATTTCTAACTGACCTGGTCCATCATGTTGCTGCTCTTGCCAAAAAAAAAAAAAAAAAAAAAAAAGGTCCCTCCCTGGCTCTAGTATGTGTTGCCACCAAGGCAGAACTCTCCTCTCCAGTCTATATCACATAAAGTCAGTTATTTGCATAGTTATTTGCAGAATGAATGGAGCTGCCCCATCTCATACCACATGGACTCTTCCTAGCTTCCGTTTAAGGTTTCAGGAGCCACAAATCTCTTCCCTCTTTCCTGTCCCAAAGGGGATGGATGGTCTTAACAAACCATACGGTCTTGATTCACCCTCTGGGGAAGCTTCTGGTCCCTTCTTCCCTTCCCCATCATTAAATTCTACTATATGTCCTTTCACTTCACTGGGCTACAAATATTAGATATTAGCTGCTCTGCCTGTTCCTTCACAGCTCAATAATACTGGGTAAAATCCACAACTGCATACTCTTTGGAAAAGCAAATCCTCCCAAATATTTCTATAAATTCCTAGTAGAGAAAGCAAATTTTTATTCTTAGGGTCACTTCAGCCTTCTTCATGCACCTCACCGATGAAAATGTGAAACTGTCTGTTTATGTTACATACACACACACACACACACACACACACACACACACACACACTCCCAAGAAGTATTTGTGTGTCTGATGGATGCAAACGAAGCTGTGGAGGAATTTTAAAGGGAGTCTGCAACAAGGAACATGATTTTAAACTACGTATTCCATACTCTCATTCCTCAAATCTGCTTTGCCCCACTCCCAGGGAGGAGTCGCACACGTTATCTCATGAAGAACTCAAGCTCTTGCCACATCCTCTTCCCTCCACTGCACTTCTCTACATCTATTCTCTTCTTTACCTTTCTCTCCCAGGAATAAAACACTTCTCTCATGCAGAGCACTTTATGGAGCTTTTTAAAATTTTGCACTCCCTTTGTAACTGTTGCCTTCAGGTCTCATCTTCTACCCCAAATGCCTCAGTTATTTTTCTCAAGCAATGAAAGTTCCCTGAGAGATTGATTATGCTAGTAGTTAAAATAATAAAAAAAAATTTCACTCTCTTAAACATCTATTACTTGGTTGAATTGCTACTTTGATATTCATTTATGGCCATTAATACTTTAGCTTAAATCAGTTAATCAGATGAATTGAAAGGAACAAGAACCAAGAAAACAGAACTGAGAAAAAAATCTGTTTTGTTTGAGGGGAGAGGGCCTGGGAGAAGGCACAGAGGCAAAGTTTTCAGATAATACAAAATTTAACAAGATGCTGCTGGGGGATGGTAAGGGAAAGAGAAGCAGTACTACATATAAGAGGATGGGAGAGCACACAAAAGGAAATTTATCTATTTTGCCTGGGGCAGGACCTCGTTTTAGGTGTTGCATAAGTATAGTTAAGTCCTCTGGTAGAGCCATTCATGAAGCCAGGGGAGATCCTCCTTTGATGTGGAAATAACTACTGAGAAAACCCACTACTCCCCCTGCTTGAATCTCCTGATGTCACAGCTGCTCTGAGAGCCTGCTTTGGCTCTGCCCTGTGTGGGTGTGGGGACCCAGATGATGAAGGCTGGAATGTAACTGATTACTAAGGCTGTAAATGTACAATGTTAATGATGGAACATTGGGGTGAAGGGGGCTGGGGGGACAGGGTGGAGGTCATTTTTTGTTATTTTCTGGAGCCTGCTTTGGAATTTTCCCACATTTCTCTCTACATAAACAATAGACATTAGCATTTTCATATGTCTTGAAAGTTAAAGCAAGATGTAGAAAATTCAGCTGTTGAAGAACAGAGTTCTCTAATTGAACTCTTCAGAGATTTCCAGTACTTTTGGAAAATGTGCATTGACAAAGAGTTTAATTCAATTATTGCTGGTGTTTCATTTCTAGGGATGGCCTGATTTCCAGTCTATTCTCTCACCCCAATGTATCTGCTTGGATAGGGAAGCTCCCACTGGCTTCAAAAAGTACCGAGAGTGGAGCAAAGATGCTGAAGGATAAAGTCAGAGTAATGATTTTTTATCATCTTCCCTGGTTTAGTGTCATCACTAGAGAAAGAGAATTGCTTCTGGGAAACTGATTTATTAAAAACTGTTCAGAAGAGCTAGGAACTGGATCCAGAATTTTTACTAGAAGTGGGTGTTTCATAGCTAAAATGGTGTCTGGTCAGCTCTCATCTATTCTTAGACAGTATTGACTTCAGTTAACATGTGTGCAGTTACAGCTGTGAAAGTCCCTCCCCAACACTAAACCATACACACTCGTTAGCAGCTTGGCTCAGAACAATAATGTAATTCACCCTTAATGGTAAGCCTTATATAAAAACTCTGATCTTCTCTATGATTATAAAGCAAGGTTTGGGAAAACCCTTATTTTCCAAGCATTAAATGCCTTTGATTGAACTCTGAAGATTTCTGCAGACAGCAATGACTTTCATTGTAGCCCAACACACCATGCTCCCTCCAGGTCTTGCTGACTCATAGATCTCACACCCAAGCATAGCAGATGAAATGTAGGAAAATGCCTACAGGGGCAGCCAGGCCCTTGCTAATGAAACCATAGCAATGACTGCATGACCAGAAAACCAAAAATTCACTTATTTTCATGAAGCTTTTCTGAGACATTTAGCAAAGAATATGGGGTGAAGGTAAGGAATGAATTGAATAGGGAACATGATGGCTAGCCAAGATCCCTAGCTGGGGTCCAGCAGAGCTCATGGGCCTGATGCATTCAAATTGACCACGAAGATGTCAGGAGGGCTTCAACTTTGTGGAGCAACTGGCGTGGTGCTAGATGGAAATCAATACCTGCAATCTAAAATTTTGTTTTTTGTGTGTTGTCATTTGAAGTTTGATCTCTGTTTCTCTTTCTTGGAGTGATTTTCCTTCTGCAATCAGCATGATGAAAAAGAAAATATTGCTTTATAGTACATAGTACTGGCTGAGCTGGAGAAGGCTGGCAGTTGCTAAAATTCTGTTTCCGCTTTACATTAAGTGGCATTAATTACACTTCTACATAACTAAGTATAACCAGACGGTCATGGATCAGGATTCTACTCTTATTTCAGGGGCACTGGGATACAAGTGGGTAGCTATCAGGTCAGGAGGTCAGGCCCTCTTGGTCATCTTCCAGCAAGGACTATATCATTTAGCCCCAGGACCTCATGCTAGGCCAGAGATTGTCAAGTGCCTCCCCTTAGCCAAGAAGTGAATTAAGCCCAGAAGAGCCCAGAGGCACTTGGTCTATCAGGTGAGCCAAAAGCCATTTCCCCTCTAGCCCAAAGAAGGAGGTGTGTGAAACGTGTCTGAGCCAGAAACGTTTCTCTATAGGTCTTAGGGCTTGCTTTGAAAATGAGGGTACTACCAATTTCAGATTTTCAGATTTTCCCATTAAATCTAGTAGTGTTACAAACCAATGCAACATCGAACAAGAATGGCCAGTTTATGATTCTACTTGTGAATGAAGAGACACAGACTCTAGTAATTCCTAGGTAATGGGAATTTCTCAGCACATCCCTGCTAACCAAGATGTCTTAAGGGAGAGAGAACAACACTTTATCCTCCTCACTACCTTTAGTCCGCTATGAGGCCTTGAACAAAGTAAATTAGTAAGTCTCTGACCATCTCATGAGTCACTCGTAATGTGGAGATAGCTTAGCTGAAAAGTAAGGGCCTAACCTAGTAGAATTCCAAGTTCTTCTCAGCTTAAATCTGAGTCTCAAGGTATATTTCTCTGCGTGTTTCTGAGGACAGAGACCTAGATTTTATTTCAGTATCCTCAGTAGTTGGTACATGGCAGGAATTTATCCATGTTGGACTGAATAATTAAATAAGTATAATTACAATGTTCAAGAGAAATGTACCCTTACAAATAACCCACAGTGCAGCTATCCAATTAACTTCTTTGTTGTTGTTGCAAGGAATGAGATTCAGCCAGACAGTCCTGCATACCAAGAGGCCCAGCCAAGGGCAAAGTTTTCAGAAGCAATGAGAAAAATGAGGACAGGTGGGGGATACTCCTACCTTTCAAAGATCTTGGGAGCCTGAGAACACTGGCAAGTACGCAATCACTCCCAGAAAAGCCAGGCTGTCTTGTTTGTGTAGATTAGTGAAGACTTAAGGCTATCTGAAATGATTATTTTGTAGGTATGAACTGGCTCCTCCCTCCTCACACCTCTTAAGCCCATGGCCCTACAATATCAGAAGATATATTTATTCACTCCTTGATCAGAGAATTTTGTGTGATTTGGGTACAAAATTGGCAGGGACAGATAGAGCCTAACTCCTTGATGTTTAGATGCAGTGTAGATCCTTGAAGCTCTGATCTAATCTGTGATAAAAATAGGGGATGTGATCCCAGGCAGACCATAGGAAGCTTGACTATTACCTGCTATACAGGGTCTAGAGAAGTCCAAGGCAGTAGGGTCCTATCTGGGGAAATAAGCTTCAGCAGATGGAGACAAGACATTAAGGTGTGTTTCACTCTGTTAGTGTTAGAAGCTCAGCTATTTGTGGGATTCCTTGGGGACTCATTTTATCAACTCCCTACTACAACTATATTTGGGGTTATGTGCTTTCTATGCTAATAGCCAAATATGGCAAGTCAAGATTGGTGTAGATAGAGCTGTTGCATACACCTGACAGCTTACCTTGACACCAAGGCATCTAACCTAGGACGTGAGTGGGGATTAAAATCCAGCTTGGTCTCCACTCACTGAGTTATGGACCCTGTGCTGGGTATGATGTTCCCCAGGGGGTACCTTGGCTAAGCTATTCATCCTTGGAGCTACATTTCCCAGAGGAATTTTCTTTGAATTTGTCAGGTCAGGGAGTTATGTTCCAATTATCCTCCATTTCCTCCTCCTCAGATCTATTTGTTGTTTTTCTCTGCCCTGCTTTGTGCCCCAGATGGTAGTCTCTACACAATGGATCTAAGACTTTAGTATCTTCTGGCATGGCCAACTGAAATCACTAGTAGAATACAGGAAAGGAGAGAGAAAAGAGAAGCCAGGTTACTTATTTTCCCCAACAGCACCGCTCCTGCCCCGCCCCACCCCCACCCCCCACACACACCACACTCCTTCTCTGCCCCACCATGGCTCTCATAGTAGCTGTGGTCCTGCCGGGCAGCCCTTCCTCCTCACTCTAGCTTTCACTGGTTTCCAGTCATACTGCTCCCTTCCTTGTTTCTTCAGGCCTAGGGGTAATAACGGTTTTTGCTGCTGGTCCCTGGGTACCTCATCAACCTCAGTGGGTATGCTTTTTTCTTGGTCACACATCTGAAAATAGTTCTTTAACTCAATTCTATTCAGTTAAACCCTTTATCATCTCTTTCTGGCTAGGACACTGACTGATACAGGGAACTTTTTTTCTAATCTGCAAAGATGGACCATACAGGTTAGCAGAGAACACAGGTGCACATGGCACTTTCAAATTCAAAACAGGGGCGCCTGGGTGGCTTAGTCAGTAAAGTGTCCAACTCTTGATTTGGGCTCAGGTCATGATGTCAGGGTTGTGAGATTAGGTCCCACATCAGTGATCTGCCATATCACTTAGAGATCTCTGATATTTTTCAGGACTGGCCTACTAATAAAATTATGAGTGTTTGCTAAATCATGCATTGCTAAAAAAATAAAAATGAAAAATAAAATAAATTATGCATTGCTGTTAGTGCTTTCAGAGGTTTCCACATTTTGGCCACCACAGGGCTTTCACTACTCTCCCTGCTCTAGGCTGAGTGCTCCTCACTCTCCCACCTACTTTGTGTGTGTTGTACCTCCATCTGAAACCCCTTTCTTCTCTTTGGAAATGGTACATGGTAAAGAATAAAATGTTATGCTTTTAAATTAGATAGATATGGATTAGATACTGGCTCTGACAGTTATTACTTGTGGAATTGAATTACTGGTCCCAATTCTTCACTCTCTTGCAATAGAAAGACACATCCAGGGGCGCCTCGGTGGCTCAGTTGGTTAAGTGTCTGACTTCGGCTCAGGTCATGATCTCACAGACCGTGAGTTCGAGCCCCACGTCGGGCTCTGTGCTGACAGCTCAGAGCCTGGAGCCTGCTTCCAATTCTGTGTCTCCCTCTCTCTGCCCCTCCCCCGTTCATGCTCTGTCTCTGTCTCAAAAATAAATAAACGTTAAAAAAAATTAAAAAAAAAAAAAAAGATACATCCATACCCTTCCATGACCTTATGCTGGGTAACATGGACTTCTTTGCTACAGTTTAAGTTTGCAGTTGGCCAAAACCTTGTTTTGGCCAATGAGACACTGGCACATGAGACTTAAATGTACTTGCAGTTTTGCCTGGTCCTTTGTGCTCCCCTGATACATCATGAGAAGAACATGTCCTAGTTAATTGTGGTTCCTTCAGCCTCAGCCCTAGAATGTGTCATACAAAGCAGACCACATGCTCCATGTAGCCATGGTCTAAGGAATACATGGCAGGTGTAGCAGCTAGAGGTCAGGGCCTAGAGCCCAGAACCTGAAGACCAGCCTAGTTCAGCTGAGTGATAGCCAACCTATAGATCCATAAGCATGAGAGTAATGACTACCATTTCAAGATACTGAGTTTTGGTGTGCTTTATTATACAGCACTATTGTAACAATAACTAATACATAAATAACACTTATATAAACTTGAAAAATAATGCAATTGCTCAAAATTTTAGTTTCCTCCTCATAAAATGATAGTAACTGTAATAATACTCATGTTACTGGGTTATTGCAAAGTTTAAATGAGACACATAGGGGGGTTTGCATAGTGTCTGGCACAAAATAAATGCTCCATAAGTGGTGGCTATTTTTCTTAATTTGTAAGCATTGGAAATTCCACGCAGCCTTCAGCGTTCATTCAGCTTTCCCTTCATGAATGAAGTATTTGTTGAGCACTACAGCTCTCACAATGACCGTCTTTCTCTGAACTTCCATCCTATTAATTGCCTGTATAATTAAGTTGGCTTCATATCTTTCTACCCACTATTTTTAATATCTACTATGTGCAAAGTACCTAATTCAAGATACTGTACTGAGAGAATAAAGAGAATAACACTTATTGAATATACATGGTGTGTCAAACACTGTTAGGCACTTTTCATGTCATTTACGTTTCATAGCAATTCTATTAAGTAAATATTGTTTTTTCAATATACTACCCCAGTCCCTTGGCCAATAAGTAGTACGGTTCAGACACGTGTCTTTTTGCTGCAAAGGACCACTAACTCTTCAGTCTATTAGAAGAAATAACACACAGCTAAATAATTAAAATTCCAGGTAGTTATATGCACCCTATCATTAGGAAGATTGTGTGGACAGAGAAGATAGACATAATTCCTTGCCAGGTGTCTATCCAATACCATTAAGATAGGCGCTAAGTCCTTGGATATGAGAAGGAACACAATCAATCCTTATTTGGGGGGAACCAGATTCTAATAACTGATCCATTCCCATGGAAAGATAACTTTAACATAATCTGGAAAATAGTGAAGCAATAAACATTAGGTTTGGAGAAAGCTTCCTGGAAGGAAGAAAACTTGAGCTACATCTTAAAAGATGATTCAAGTTAGTTGGCTGAAGAAACAAATGCAAGGCCTTTCAGGCAAAGAGAAGAGCACAAGCAAAAGCTCTCCCTACATAGTTATGCATGATCGATCATTGTCAGAGACCTGAGGACAAGAGCCATGTCTCATTTCTAACCCTTGCTCTACGTGCCATTCAACACAAGGCTGAGGACATAAAAGGAGCTCAGCAAAACCTTTCGTTTGATTGAATGAATGCCTCCTAGTCTCCCCTGGGAAAAACAGAAGGACTAAGTTGTACACCAGTCCCCCTCCCTGATTTTAAGCCCAGTGCCAGGTTGCTGCCCAGACAGCAGAGTTAAAACATACAGCTAAAGACAGGTAATATTTTTAAGTAGCAGGGCTCACCAGTGGTATGACTGGAAATGGAGTCCAGGTTGGCTGTGCTTTATTGATGTTAGCACACGATTTTCTCAAGATCCAGTGGCCCTGGTGTCTGAAGTTTCCCCAAAGCTAACTTCAACACATTTCAGGAGACAATTTCAACAGAACATATGAAGAACATGAAAGCACTCCCCTAATTTCAGCAGGAGCAAACCAGAAACACGTGGAAAAACATATTGTTCAGATGACTTATTTATAAATCTTCCCTTTCCTCTCATGAATATATCCAGTCGTCATAGCCTTTGTTCACGTAGAGTATTAAATAACCTCAGTTGTCCACATAGGAGAAAATATCCTTAAATTGTGCTTGTGAATTTCTTTGACTTTAAAGGGACTTTCATTTTATAATTGTGCATTGTTCTTGTTTATGATGCCTTAACAGATGAAAACTGTCCATAGAAGATAATTCAGCAGGTAAGTTATCCCATCGCCAAGCAAAACTACAGTCCTTGTCAGCTGTGAGAAAATAACTCAATTTGCCTTTAAATGACATTTTAAGAATGGCTTATACATAGATCAAAACTATTTTAAAATCTGAACACTGGGAACTCTTATAAATGATGTGCAACTGATCAGCAGTTCTGAAAAATGAAGTTATTTTCTAATATTGTTTATTTTTTAACTAAAGTACTAAGTGTCTCATTCAAGTGGCAATAGGTGGTTAATCCTGTATAAAAGTTCTTGGATCTATTCCTTGTAAATGCTAATTATTAAGAAGAAAACATTATAGGGTTTCTTAGGAAATCAATACTTTATTATGCAATAATTGCATCTGCAAATTTAATGTTCTCCATAAGCCCCGGCAGAATGAAAGAGGTCACTGGGTGAGATGGTGCAAATGGTCCTTGCCTGACCTGGAAAATCTTCTAGAATTTGAGGCCTAGTAAAGTGCTGAGATGTCATTAAAATATTTTCACAAGTACAACATTTATTATGGAAACCAAATTGTAAGAACATCTGTCTGGATGACACTTTGGCCCAAAGTTGGATCAAAACCTGGTAACAGTTATAATTGAAACTGTGGCTTCATTTTTCTCCCAAGATCTTTGATTTTTCTTTTGCTTCATAGAGCAATTTATTTTTCAATGCTACGGCAGTTAACTTTTGTTTTCCTAAACCTTCCTGGGCAAAACTCCCAGCTCTTCCAGCTTTCTACCAAGAAGTCACGGAAGGTGGGAAGGAAGGAAAGGAACCCTCAAGGATATAGAAGAGAGGTCAAAAATCACTCTTCCAAGAATTTCTGGGTCACTGTCTAATTGATATGCCTACTGGCAGGCCTCACAATTAAGCCTCTTCTGACTTAACAGGCAGTTCTTATTCTGCATGCAGCCATGTGTAAAGACTTGGGGCACTGAACATGGAACCCAAAAAAACCTAGCCAACTCCACATAAAGCACTCAGGCTGGGGAACTGTACCATAGCAAAATACCCCAAACAGTTGTTTTTCCATTATGATCCTCAGCCTGGCATTTATTATCATTTTTTATTGCACACTTTTAAAGGCAATGGTCCATTTTACTTAGATCATTAATTTGCAAAAATCATGAGATATGAGCAGAGATGGTGTTTTTTATGGACCATGCTACACCTCTATAGGACCCCAAAGGAAATGAGGTGTGGGTCTTAGTGCATTATAGGAAGAGGCCCTGGGACCACAAGCTCCATATTCTTCCAGAAATAGAAAAGACCTGAGTAGTTTCATGGGAATAATACAGTTGGATGAATGGAGAGATGCATGACTGACATTCTAAGTAAATGAATGGACAAATATAACAGTGAAAGTCTGACCAGCACTGGAGTGTAGCCTTAAGACACCTGGATATGGAGTCTGGAGATCTTGGGTCCACTTATGCCCAGTCCCTTACCAGCCATGTAACTGCTGACAGCAAACCTCTCAAAATGTACCACACTTTTGTATCTGTACAACAATAATAATAATAATACCTTCTTAATTAGGTTGGCAGGCAGCAGGGCTCCTAGGAGACAGGTCATGGCCTGCAGAGCCAGACTGCCTTGGTTTAAATCTGAGCTTCTCTCCCTTGCTTTCTCTGTGTCCTTAGTTACCTTATCCTCTCTACATTTGTGTTTCCCCATCTGTAAAATAGGGATAATGTACTAAAAACTCCTAGGAATAGAGGTGAGAATTAGATAAGTTAATAAATGCAAACAAAGTGTCCAGAAGAATATCAGATATACAATAGGCTAGATATATAATAACATTACTTTTACATATCTATATATATATAGTGTACTGTATACACTATGTATATGTATATGTATCCTAGATACATTTTATATTAGTTTTTATTAAGATTACATAAATTGTGATTTTCAGTTGCGATCAAGAAAGACAAGTTTATGAACATTGGGGCACATGTGCCCCCTTTGAATCAGCATTTTTGTATCCTCCGAATAAACACCTAGTAGTGTAATTCCTGGGTCATAAGGCAGTTCTATTTTTAATTTTTTGAGGAACCTCCATACTGTTTTCCAGAGTGGCTGCACCAATTTGCATTCTCACCAACAGAGCAAAAGGGTTTCCCTTTCTCCTCATCCCTGCCAACATCTGTTGTTGCCTGAGTTGGTAATTTTAGCCATTCTGACACGTGTGAGGTGGTATCTCATTGTGGTTTTGATTTGTATTTCCCTGATGATAAGTGATGCTGAGCATCTTTTCATATGTCTGTTAGCCATCTATATGTCTTCTTTGAAAAAGTGTCTATTTGTGTCTTCTGCCCATTTCTTAACTGGGTTGTTTTGGGTATGGAGTTTGAGAAGTTCTTTATAGATTTTGGATACTATTTATCAGAGATGTCATTTTCAAATATCTACTCCCATTCTATAGGCTGCCTTTTAGTTTTGTTGATTGTTTCCTTTGCTGTACAGAAACTTTTTATCTTGATGAAGTCCCAATATTTCATGTTTATCTTTGTTTCCTTTGCCTTTGAGGACATGTTTAGTAAGAAGTTGCTCTGGCCGAGGTCAAAGACGTTGTTGCCTGTGTTCTCCTCTAGGATTTTGATGGTTTCCTGTCTCACGTTCAGGTCTCTCATTCACTTCAATTTTATTTTTGTGTATGGTGTAAGAAAGTGGTCCCTCTTCCTTCTTTTGCATGTCGCCCTCCAGTTTTCCCAGCACCAGTTGTTGAAGAGACTATCTTTTTTCCAGTGGATATTCTTTCCTGCTTTGTTGAAGATGAGTTGACCATATAGTTGTGGGTCCATTTCTAGGTTTTCCATTCTGTTCCATTGATCTGTGTGTCTGTTTTCGTGCTAGTACTATACTGCCTTGATCACTACAGCTTTGTAATATACCTTGAAGTATGAAATCATGATGCCTCCAGCTCTGCTTTTTTTTTTTTAGGATTGCTTTGGCTATTCAGGGTCTTCTGTGGTCCCATATAAATTTTAGGATTAATCGTTCTTGCTCTGCAAAAAAATGCTGGTGGTATTTTGATAGGGATTACATTAAATATGTAGATTGCTTTAGTTAGTATAGACATTTTAACAAATGTGCAATAACCACATTTTGAATCAACAAGATGGCAATTAACTACCATTTTTAGATATTGTCTGAATATGGATGAATATGGATGAATATAGAGAGGTGAGAAATATGGCTTCTAGTTCTCTTCTGCTGCTGCATATTCTCCAAGTTATTCCAGCTCTCTGGGCCTCAGTTTCCTCATTTAAACCCTGATCTCTTTAAATTTTTAAAAGTTTTACTTTCTATGTCTCGATATAAATATTTACATATTTAAATATTTCTTATCAACAGAAATAATTATTCTTTTTCAGTTTAACAATCTTAAGTCCTGTCTCAAAGACTCTAAAAACAAAGAGCTACAAAGTCATGTTCTTTCTAAGGTTTATGAAAACATACCAATTATTATCAATGAAAGAAGATAGGTCAGCTTTATCCCAGTCACTGTCAGCATATTTTACTTTATATTTACTATATATATCCCAGAAATAACTTTTGCTTGCTTTCCTGCAGTCAAGTCAGTGAATGACTGGCTACTAACTACTGTTTCTAGTTAATGTTGAATAAGCTTATATAATATACCCAACCATATATTATGAAACCTATCAAAGCAAGAAAATCTTTCAAAAGTTCTTGTTTCAGAGGCTGCTGCAAGACATGAAGGTTAACTTGATTCATGTGGCTTAATCTTCAGAGCATACTGAATCTTCCCAATAAAAAGTAAACATAAGCCAACTTTCTCATAGTCTAAATTCTACAGAAGTTCCCATGCTAATACAGCAAGAAAAAATAGTTTAAATTGTTGGAAAGAGTAAGAAATTTCATTACTTAAAAAGTATATATATTTTTTCTGCCTATTAAGCCCAAGAGAAACTACTGAAAAACTGATTACTTCTAATAGAGTTTAGAAATAGCTAACGTGACTGTTTATTAAGCAGTAATCAACATCAATAAATTTACAAAAAAAAAATCAATAAATTTACAAAATAAATAGATTTCCTAGATGCCAACAATAATTAGCAGGAAAATAAAAAGGGAAAGATGGGCCCATCCAAACAAGCAGAAAAATACAGACTACCTAAAAGTAAACTTAAGAAATGTGTTGAAAAGAAAAGAAAAAAGAACAAGAAAAAGAAATGTGTATACCATGAGTAAGGAAAAGTGTAGAGGTTGACCAAAGGATATAGAAGACTTGGTTAACTGGTAAAGCAAACAATGTTCCTGGGTAGAAAGTTTCAATACTGCAAAAAGTAACTGATAAACTTATTGGAATTCAACTCAAAAATCCCAACAGTATTGTGGAGAAAGAAGAGGGAGAAAATGACCAAAACATATCTGAAGGAAATACACGCAGGAGATAAAACCTTTCTCTGTGCATACTAGCACAGGCCTGGAACCTAGATTGGACTGAGTCTGTCTGTGACATTTAGAATTTGGAAGATCTGATGCAAATCACTGCTCTTTCTCTATAGCTTCTTTGTTCCACTTGAAAAAAGGAATCATCATTATCATTACCATCATGATATTCCATAGCATCCAATAAGACGATGTATATTAAAGTGTTTGGCAAAACTCTAAATGGAGACACACATATTACTATTCTTTTCCAAAATTAGATAAACAAAAAAAGTAATAAGATCCTGAGGTCATATAATGTCTGAACATTTAGAGATGCTCAAAAGAGGATTGGTCAACATACAATGAAGCAAAGAGCTGAACTAGTTCAAGGAACAGATGAGCTTTTGAGAAGGAAGAGGTCTTTCAAAGCATTAATCAGACAAGTTTTGTAAGCACAGCTATCAGCATAAAAGAAAGGACAGTAAAAATAATGCATAATTTTTAAACTACATAAAGTTATACTTTACTGAGCACTTACTATGTGCTAAACACAATAGAAGTATTATTTCACATGAGTCTATAAAAACACTATCACTCCCATTTTAGAGGTATGTACAGGTGAAAAACAGAGCTAAAAATGGAAATCAGGCTAGTCCAACTACAAAATCAACAAACTGCTTAACAACCATAATAAAGTACTTCTAATTAGAACTTTTATCTTCAAAAAGCACTTTCACATTGGTTTCCTCATTTGAGCTAGTCAATAACCTGGTGTAGGTAGACTAATTATTATGCTAATTTTCTAGATGGAAAACTGAGTCACCAGGAGATTAACCTGGTTACACAGCAGTGGAGCTTTGTAAAGCTACAGATTCCCAGTCCCTCCTCTGAAGCCTATTAAATAAAAGTATCTAGGATTGCCCTCTAATTCTCAAGCAGCTGCACTGAAGTTCCCAGATATGTGGTTCTCAAAGTGTGGGCTCCCCACCAGCAGCACAGCATTATTACTTGTCAGAAATGCAAATTCTCAGGCCTCCCAACCCCCACATCGATTAAATCAGAATCTGAGAGAAATCTAGGTTTTATTAAGTTTTTTGTTTGTTTTTTAGAGAGAGAATACATGCACTTGTGTGCACAAGTTGGGAAGAGGCAGAGGGACAGAGAGAGACTCCACACTCAGTGTGGAGCCCAACTTGGGGCTCATCTCATGACCATGAGATCATGACCTGAGCTAAAATAGAGTCAGATGCTTAACTGACTGAGCCACCCTGGTGCTGCAGAGAAATCTAGGGTTTAACACATCCTCTAGAGATCATGATGTACACTATGGTTTGAGAATCACGAATGTAGATTAAAAGAAGTGACACAGTGTAGTGATTAAGACAACTCAACCTTGCCAACTTAAACTGAATCCCATTTCTGCCACCTCCTGGCTGTGGGATCTGAGGCAACTGCTTACTGTCTCTGGTCTTGGTTTAAACTCATAAAATGGAGATGATTATAGTTTTTCCTTCATAGGATTATCATGAGGAACAAAGGAGTAAGAATTAGTAAAGAACTAATCAGTACCTTACACAGAGTAAGAGTCTGAATGAAAATTTTTCAGCTTCTTGCCCAGGATTAAAGCTGTGAATGAGACGAAAAACAGTGAAGAGACTCAAAAAACAAAATCCTTGGGGAGACCAGCTCTAGACGTTTCAACCCAGAACACGAGGTCAACAACCCTATTTGGATATTCCAATGACCATGGGGGAGAATGTGAAGAACAATGTGAACAAGCAACCCACCAGGAGCCTGGAACGCGCCCTTGCTTGTAGGAGCCTTCCTGGTCTGCTAAGAAGAACACTGAACTGTGTTGGCTCACCTGAGCCCTAGCTGTGTGGCCTCAGGAAAGTCACTCAACCCCTCTGAGCTTCAGTTTCCTCACTCAAACAACAGATAATAATAGTGACCACACTTTCTCCATGGAATTGTTGAGAATCAAGCAGAAATAATAGGAGTCATCATATATTTGAAAAATCAAACGTTTCAGGCAAGTGTTAAGGATCATTATCATCCTCTCCCAGTCTAAGTATCTTCTGACATTGCATTAACTCTTTCCAATCCAGCACCAGAAGATAAAGAACTGTGTCCCTCACTTCCAGAATTTTACACCGAAAAATCTACTACCTCATAATCCCAGAGTGTCAGAACCCAGTCATCAGCATGGGGTGGGCCAAGCAGGGTGTTGACCTGGTACAGCTGCTTGGCCTAGGATGTGGATCACTATATAGAACACTTAAGATACATTTTTTATAATCTTTATAAACCAGGTAAATTGCAATACACAGCCCCAAAGGGAAGCCTCACTTATAAGTATCTATTTAGGGACCTTAAAAAATATTCCTCCAAGTTCTGAGAGCATGTAATAGCTGAGATCCTCTTTTGACCCAGGGCTTGCTGTGGGACTTTCTGAGGACAGAGTAGGCAGAGCAAGGCCCAGGAAGACCAGGTGCTTCCATAAATCCTTGCTTTCTCTGTAAAGATGATGACAAACACTCTTGCTATCAATGGCCTCTGAAGACTGTGGAGCTTCCTCCAGCACCACTGGCCCCTCACACTCTCTGGGCAATGTGCACTTCCGCTGTCTTCCTTTGCATCTTTCATCTAGCCATTCAAGCTACTGCTGGGAACCCGGCATTTCTGCCTTACCTGCACTCAACCGTAGACTGATCTTTGTGCTTGGATGCCTCTGTGCTCTGGAGAGCTTGAGAATAGTCACTCATCATGAGAGACACAGCTGGCTTCTTCCCATTATGACCCCAGGAGCTCAGACGGGAGAAGCACCTGCTGGCACTTTGCTTCATTGCTACTCGAGGGCCTTGCCTGTCTGGCCACAGGCCTGTGACCAGAGCATCTTCCCTGTACTCTTCTGTGGACCTGTCACTGTGGCAAGTTTTTCCAGCCAGACCTTACTCTGCAAAGACCATTGTATTCTGGGGAGAGCAGGACCCCCTCCAGGTTGGCAAACACCTATCCTATCTATATGATAACTCATCTAACTCAATCTGCATCAGGCTTCAATGGTTTCCTCTAAGGTCATTTCCTAGTTTTCTTCCTTTACTGGGGGACCAAGCTAAGTTCCTGTTTACAGAAAAAGAGCCTTTTAAAGGCTGTAAAGAGGAACTATCTATCCACTTATCTAATCTGAATGAAGTTTTAAATTTGCTGCTTTGTAGGTTTTCCAGGAATCCAGTCTGCTTAGACTGATTCACCTGGTGGAAATAATTTTCAATGCCTGAAATACTCACTAAATTTCTGTGATCATAGAAACCTATGAGGAGCTGATAGTAATGGCAGGTCCTGTCCAGGACACCTACACACCTGGCCCCTTGTTAAGCAACTTAACCCACACCTGCAGCCTCAGCTTAATGGAACACACAGGAACAATTTTGATCTTGGAAAAGATCAGTTTATGCAGTTCTAACTCAAGAATGATTACCCCAAATCTCTCACTTCTACTATGGTTCTTAACTTGTGTTACTAAGGTGGGGTATTTTCCTTATTTCTGAGACCCAGGCCCCTCTATATCCTATGTCAGATAACTGGGCCTCTGTCTAAAGTTGTTCCTCAGGCCCATTATGCCCTGCCCACCCCTGATGGCTTCTCTTCTTCCTGTCAGCAGAGGTCCTATTTCTGAACCTGAGTCTACAGCAGGGGCCTACTTGCTAAAAGACTTCCCTGGATTATAGGTCCTTCTCCACTTGATACCTTATCATATCACTCACTGCTATTACCTTGTTCTTCTGATACCATAGTTTACCTACCAACCTGGAGTTCCTACCACTTGGTCCATTCTAGTAGGCAGGCCAAAGTTTAGTCATGGCTGCCCTGATTGCAATAAATGGGCCACAACCCATCATACCCAATAGCAAGATAGATTATATATAGGTTTGAATTGTGTACCTCCTGAGCAATCATGGACAGAGTTTCATTTTGAAGCCACTTGCTATGGCAAAAGTAGGCACTGAAAATATGTTGAAGGAATAAGTTAATGAATGGAGCTTGTCTGTCCATGAGAGCCTCCTGATCATTGAAATAAAGCAAGCTCAGATATTATCTTAGGTCCCAAAGGAATCCTTTAGCTTGCACCATGCAGAAGAGGATATAAACAGGGATTTTACTGCTTGGGTTGCCCAATCAGCCTCAAGATTGCAGGTGTCCTTGGGAACAGCCCACCTAATAAGCAAACAAATTCATCCAGGCAATGGACTCAAGAACATGGAGGTGAGGACCAAGATACATACACAGAGAGACTGGGAAATAAATCTCACCCCAACCTGATGACCTGATGTGCAGGGATAGGAGGACAGGAAGTTGGGGCTCTTTTTATTTAAGAAAATGATTAACAACAACAACAAAAAATATCTCAGTCCATCCCTACCACAGGCAGAAAGATACTCCTTCACCTGCTTTCGCTCTTAATGTTGAGCTACAGAATAAGAGTGAGGCAAGAGAAGAGCAGAGAGATTTCATATGTGTCCAGGAGACTCCAAGGCCTTGGGGAAGGGAGATCTGGAGGAATCTAATTCTGCCAGATGCTGTCTGTTAATCCTGGTGAAAGCAGACTCATGAGAGCATAGAATTCCAAGGGCTTCTCTGCTTTCAACTTTTGCCTGAAAAGAGGGTGGGCAGCAGAAGGAAGAGAAGCTGCGTTCTGTCTGCTCTCTGGCCAGAGAGAACTTTATTTAAGAATTCTGAGTGAGGCAGTGCTCAAAGAGATAGGAACTGCCAAAATGGTAGGAGCAACAGAGACTGCTTTTCCCTCAGTGCTTGTGGGCATGCCCAGATTCTGACTCCCCATAGCACAGACTTGCCAGATAAAATACACGATGCCCACCTAAAATGTGAATTTCAGATGAAAAAATGCATAATTTTTAAGTACAGGTATATCCCATGCAATATTTGGGAAATTGTATTAAAAATCGTGTTGTTGGTCTGAAATTCGAATTTCACTGAGCACCTATATTTTTATTTGCTAAACCTGGCAACACTACTCAGAAACAGATGGCTCACCAATTCCCAGATATGTCTGATGATGTGATGATGTGACAGGAAAAAAGGACTCTGGACTATGAGGAGTATGAAATTAGGAAACTTCATGCTTCTGAGGTTACACACTTGCTGAATTTGTTCCCCTTCCCTTTCCACCAATCCAACCCTCACCATTCCTCTCTCCTTAGTTCATATCTTACCATCTTTGACTGCCTCTCCCACAGGAAGACATACTATTTGACTTCCCCTGGGGTTAGAAGCTGAATTGTAATGTTCTCCAATGATGTCATGTATGGACATTTTGAATTTTCAGTTCTCAAAGACAGGGACCCTTCCTTCTACTTCCTTCTATATCTACCATGTTCCCTCCGAACTTATACATCCCAGAGCTCAAGAGTTAGGTACACTGTAATGGTTAAATTATAAGTTCGGAAGTGTTCTGAAGTAAAGAAATCTTGGAAGTTCCCTAGTCTCACTCCGTAAATCTGCCAGTAGGGAGAATGAGTTCCAAAGAACTGAAGGAACCTATCCAGAAACAAGATGCTGATCAGTGGAGAAAGAAGCACACAAATTCTGATTTACTGCCTTCACTCTAGAATTGTCTGTTGTATCAGTGCCTTGCATAATACCCAGCAAATAGTAAGTATTTAAATGAACTGATGAATAAATAAACAAATAAATGAAATCAATACCTCAAGACTGTATGGTGGCTCTATCCTAGGGGAGCTTCTTGGCCCCTGAAATAGTAAATGCAAGCAATGAAATCCAGCCATCTTTCTAGAAGACACATTCTATGATCACAGGAAATGTGCACCATGAATGCAAATTTCCTTCCACACGACTAGACTGAGTAACTCTGGGCTGAGAGCTGGGTAGTAGAGGAAAGCAGCTTCCTTACTGGGCCAATGGCTACTCCATATTGCTGCATGTATAACTACAAGAACTCAAAGGAAAAAAAAACTATTTTGAAATATTTAGCTAGCAATATGACCTTTAATAAGGTAATAACTACCCTAACCTTCGGATTCTCTTACCTGTAAAACGTAAATAAAATAATAAAAAGTTACCAGGATAAAAAATTATTTCACTGCGCTAGGCACTTTTTCCTAGCAGATACCTATTAAATATCCATTTGATTTTTTTTTCTTTTCTAAAAGAGTAACCTGCCTTCTCAGTGAACAGGTATTTTTAAATGTACTCTTTCTATGTTTTAGCAGGCCATTGATTCTCAAAATGTGGTTCCAAGCAGCAATAGCATCACCTGAAAACTTGTTAGAGATGAAAATTCTTGCATTCTAGGGCAGACTTAGTGAATTAGAAATTGGGGGGTGGAGCAGATGGAGAGTGGGGGAGGGGATGGACCTAGTCATCAGTGTTTTAACAAACACATCAGGTGCTTCTGATGCACATTCAAGTTTCAGAACCACTCTGCTAGGCTGAGGTTTCCAAAAGTATGGTCAATGTACCATACACATTGAAAACATTCCAGGTTCTTATTAAAAGTGCAAATTTCTATGCTGTGCCTCAAATTTGCTAAATCAAAACCTCTTGTGGGGAACATGGAACTCTCCTTTTTTAACATATCACCCAGGTGATTCTGATGTACTTATACATCAAGAACAACTTGACAAAATGGTGTCAAGATAGCAAGTGACGGCACTTTGGCATTTGTGGAGGTCAGGTCAGAATTCTTGTTTCCTATTCTTTCTAGAAACTCAACAGGAGGTATAGCTGCATAACCAGTGCCAACTGGCTCTAGAGGAGTGCTCTAACGGCTCTGTGGTTACACTATCACCTTGGGAGGAACATATTTGTCAATGACTGATAGGAACATGCCTCCCCACCCAACCTGCTCTCCTAACCAGGAATGGCTCAGATCCAGTCACCTTGTTCCTAGTGGCAGAGCCCAACTTGGTTTGACAGATTACTAGTTTTTAGAAAACACACACACACACACACACACACACACACACAAAGTGAAAACAGTATCCTGAAAATGTTTTTCCTCGTTATGTAAGTTCTCATATTATCTGGTGATAGATGCTCAAGGGAAGTCATAAAATATGCCCTGAGTATTAATGCAACACAACTCATTCCTTTCATGGAACTTGAAGGTATATGTTGAATGATAAGAAACTAAGTACAAATTTTGGTCTTATTTCTCTCTAATTCATAACTTAATTGTTGAAACACCTTTTCTTTTTTCCCTTCAAATTGGCCAAGGGTGTTGAATTGGCCAAGTATGGTGGTGACAACTCAAGTAATGTTTTTATCTACAAATTCGCTAAACCCAATGACTTAAATGTATACGTACTGTTAGTAAAAGTCTATTCTAGTTTCAGAATGATAGAACTAGGAGTTCTTTAAGCCATTTTCTGAAGGAACTCTACCACAGTAAAAAAAAAAGTTTTCCCCAGTATACTTTGAAAAATTGATATAGATACTTGAAGTACATTTCTTAGTCATTTCTCTTAAGTCTATAAAATCAAATGCTGTGTCAATTCCAGGACAGATAGAAATAAGGTAAAGTTTATTTATGATAAAGACATCCCTGACCATCCAGTACATTGATAATAATTAAAAAGGCAATCCTTCTCTTAAGGTAAGAAAACCAAACCAAAGCAAACCAACACAAAAACCTACCAGAGCGGTTCGACTCATTACACATCACCACATAGACATTTGTGAAGCACTCTTGAAAGAACAGAAAGGGCTTCTTTATTGCTTTTTACAGAGATCGCTTTTGTAAATTACATTCTGAGTAGTAAGCAACCAGGCTCCAATGTTATCTTTCACTTGAGGCCTATGTTCAACTCTCACCCTGTAAAATAAAGTGGTAAGAACGAGTGATTCAGTTTTGCCATAATGCACTAGCACAGATGCAGAAGTCCAACTCATCTGACATTCCAGGTAGCGCTCTCCTAGTGACAAGGAGAGAATCTGGAACTTACTTGCATTTGGTTTTTCACAATCAGTGGAATGGTTATACTTTGTAGATGAAAACACAAGATGGAAACCATCACTTTAAGAAAGCCTTGAAGCTCTTAAGGTTCTTTGAACTTTATCATGATTAGTACTTAATCGTCCTTTGGGAATGATAAACAATAGAAGCACTGGTATCAATAATAATAAGAGAAGTACTATCAGTCATCTTGATTGAATATTTGTTAACCAGTCTTGATGCCAAGTGTGGAACACTGGTTATGTCACTTTACGTTCAGGAGAATCCTTAAGGTAGGTATTACCACTTCATAGACTAACAAAGAAGCCTCCAGTGAGTTAGGTAATCCACATAGGCATGGCAGGTCAACACCAATGCTCTACTGACACTCCTTTGATTCATTACACCTGTTATGGACTGACTGTCTGTGTCTACCCAAAATTTGTTATGAAGTCCTACCCATTAGTGGTTCACATCTACAGGTGGGACCTTTGGGAGTTAATTAGGGTATCAGAAGAGGGGGAAATAGATCTTTCTCCTCCCCATAAGCACACAGTAAGAAAAGGCCACATAAGCACACAATGAGAAGATGGCTGTCTATAAAAGCCAGGAAGAAGGCCCCGACCAAACACTAAATGAGCTAGTACCTAGTACCTTAATCTCAGACTCCTCAAACTCCACAATTCTAAGAAATAAACTTCTCTTGTCTACACCACCCAGTCTACAGTCTACAGTATTTTATCATACCAGCTTGAGCAGACTAAAACACCCTCTTCCCTTTTTTGGACTACTGATGCTATATAATATGATGAAGGATTTCCTTGTACTGTACTGTTTTTTAAGTCTTTTATATGTGGAATCCAAAGTCAGGATATTCATTCACTCATTCATTCATTCATTCATTCATTCACGGAACCCATTCAGGCTGCCTTAGTACCTTGATTCAGGGTGCATCTGAAGTCACTCAGTGACTTCCACCACAATTTGATATCCAAACCTTTAACACTGTTGCTGCCAAGTTGCCCAAGATCACATAGCTAAGTACAGAGGGAGGAGAACACAGGACCACTACCTTCCCAGTTCTATGCTTTTCCTACGAAAGCATTCCTCTCAATGTAAAAGAAGGGCTTTCAGGTGATGCCAAATAGAGAGTAAAGAGTACAGAAAGACAGCATCCTGTAGGGTTCCAAGAGAGGAAAACAAAGAAACAAAACACATTAGATATTGGATTTGCTTTCCCTCACCTCTGGGGCAACCACAGCTGCTCACAGAATGCTGCAGAACCTAAGGAGTCAGCCTATGGGAAGAATGCAATCTAAGCATCTTCCTCTGGATGAAGAAATGGACAGAACAGAAAACCCCTAGGGGCTCCAGCCTTGAGAAGTCTCTGCTGGTGGACCAGGAAGCAGGGCCTCTGGATCTGGAGCCTCAACCAGTCCTGCCAAAGTTCTGACCCACTTCTGGCTCCCTCCCTGCTACAGTTGTGTATGAGGTCTTTCCAGCTGGAAAAAAACACATCGAAATGTCAGGTAGTACAGCCAGAGATGATTTTAATGTTTTAAAATATTTCTTGTATTTTCAAAATTTTCTTCCATGAACTTATGTAGTTTTTATAATTAAAAAATACTTAAATCATTCTAAAAAAAAAAAGCAATGGCTCTTAGCACGGCTCTTTATGAAATGAAACACTCTCCAGCACTCAACATTTTCATGAGCTCTTCCTGTGTTCCACATTGGCTGAGTGATTGATGCCTCATTGAACGTAAAGTGAAGGAGCCACAGGGTTGTGGGTGGATCTAAAGAGACATAGAAAGTCTTTGTTGCTAGCCTGGTTTCTTTCTAGAAGATTCTTTTGAGGCTTTCATCTACCTGCCTGCCTGTCTACCTATCTATCATCTTCTCTGTGTTGGAACCAACTAATCCACTCCACAGTGCCAGGTTGATGTCTTAGAAGGACTCGTTAACTTTTTAAAAATAATTATACAATTATTTTAAAAATGCAAACCTGTGAGTATTCAAACTGCATGGAATGTGAAACAGATGCACCAGCTAAAGACTGGCCCTTCCTTGTAGTCTGGCCCTCAAAACAATCTTAATCCTCCCTTTTTCAAAACTAAAAGCTGAAGCAAAGGGACATAAACACACAAGGAACTGAAACCTTAGCAGCTATTTTCAACGAAGTTAATTGTTTCTTGAGGTTCTGCAAGTGATTTATGTCATTTATAAGCACGTTCAACTGCCACTTGGCCCCACAGGGGCAGAGATGGATCCAATTTCATGGCGGGGTGGCTTTTGTTGTACCAGAGTTCCCTCCTGGAGCCTGTCTAATGCTCTTATCCTGGGATTCCCAACGCAGCCTGCAGCACAGTCAAAATGGATAGCCAGGGAGGGTTGAACTATCCAGGAAGATGCACGTGAAAATCAAAAGGAACCCACACTCTTCACCCAGATGTGCAGAAGAGCCTCCTAAGGGAGCTGTGTCCTCTGTGGATGAGAAAGACATCTGAACTGAACCTGGAGGGAGAGGTGTGTATTCTTTGGTCTGTAGTCATTCAGCCCTAGCCTCTATCCACATTTTAGTGAAGGACCTAGCTCTGTACATACCTTGCCCAATTCAGAAGAAGAGATAATGACTTGGTAGCTTTTAACTCAACATTGTTTTGCAAGGTTTTTGGAAAGGAGTGATGGGTCTGGGATTTAGGAACATAAACTAATCACCAAAAGAATAGCCCATAAAAATAAGAACAGAAAACAGCTATAAAGGCAGAAGGCTTGGGATATGACTTCTTATGTTTTGTACCTCCAGACACAGCCTATGATGTAGCAGAATATCTTTACTCTTGGAATCTGCCCTAATTTAAAATTTTGAATTATCTGTTGATGAAATACCAAAGGGCGGAATTTTTAAAATATCCCTCATAGAGAGCCTAAAACTAAACAGTGTTAATTTTCTACACCTTGCATGCATGGTGAGCTGGGAATTATTTCAAGTGCCTAGAAACATTATCCTATTTATTTATTCCTTTGACAGAGGTATTAGACCCACTTTCTAGATGGGAAAACAAAAGCTTCCATAGGGCAAAGAAACTTCACACCGTTCTTTTCATTGTCCCCGCTTAGTTAGAAGAATGAGCTGGTCGTTTTCATCTGCTCTTTCAGAAGGCACTGTGTTTTGTGTCCTGATGATCATGGGTCCCAGTACTCGCACAGGCCACTCGTCATTTATCTCCAATCAAACTGTTTTCTCACTTGGCCATGATTCCTGCCCTCCATGAGTCATTCTCACCAGACAAGCACACTGGAGTAGCAAGTTGGAACCTAACTAGGAACCAAAAGAGAAGGTGCAGAAGCAAACTGCCACTAACTTTAGCGCATAGTTAATGCAAGTGCAGTATGTGCTCAGAATGGACTCTTACTGCTTTTCAGAGACACACTATTCCACAGCAATTTAAGTGTTGTTTCTGATTAAATATGTGCTATTTTCTCTCTCTCCTTCCCTTCCTCCCTTCCCTTTTCCTACTCCCCCCCCCCCATTTCCTCCTCCTTCATTAAAGGTACCATAGATAACCTTCCATTTCTCTCTCCCCATATCTTAATTTTTCAGCATGTCTACTGTTGAAAACAATTAGGAAAGGTGAACAAGTAGGTGGGTAATATGATCTAAAACTCTCCCAAAGCTGGGAAGACACATCACCACCTGTGTTCCAGCTTTGGAACATGCTTGGCAGCAAATTGCAAGACGAGGGGGGTCATAATCAGGAAAACAGAAACACATTACATTTTAATAATCACCTACCTTTTCAATAGCTTTGAGCTTTCAAATGTCACCTCTAGTTACAGGGAACTAAAATCAGCCTGCAAGCCCTCTCCCTTTCCACTCAGCAGAAAGAACAGCAGACAATTGGTGACACTTGTCAAAGGCAAAAGACCAATAAATATGAGTTGCATGCTAGAAGCAATTCAGCAAAATCAAGCTCATCAACTTCCCAGCATGGATTTTATTTTATTCTAAATCAGATACTCATTAATGGGGAACATTCTTTGAATCATCATTTTATTTACACTAGAGAAATGCAAGACACGTTGTCTGATGAGGGAAATGAAGTGGCTCCCTCACTGCTCAGTTGTAGATATTTTCTTCTGTAGCCTCCTGAATTTTCATGCTAATGGAGAACACCCAGGCCAGATACTCTCTAATAACAAGTTAAAATGGCACTGGAAAGTAAATAATTTTCTTCGGTTAAAAAAAAAAAAAAAAAGAACATAAAGAATGAATGGGATGACAGGCAAAAAGTGAAAACGTCTTACCTGCTGTAGATGTCAGAATCAAGCCACACAGATCATGCTACTTAAGGAGAATCACAGAACAGTTCCCTTTAGGAGTCACGACAGGCAAATCATGCTTTAGCTGCAGATGGTGCCTGCTTTCTTGTTATCCTATTAGGAAATGAAGTCCATGAGGACTCTTGTTCCCCTTTACAGCTATGTCTTCCCCAACTTCTACCTACAGATCAACACATACTAGGGGCTCGATAAATGTTTGTGGAGTAAATTAACACCTGAATTCTGGGAGATGCCCTACCTTCATTAAATGTTAATAATTTAACTCAATTATAATCAACACCAAACTAGTCTACAGGCAAGAAACTAAAGTACACTGCCCCTCCACCCCAGCTCTGATCTAATGTGGGTACAGTGTTGAGTGAGATCTCCCACACTCATTCCTATCACTCAGCTTCTTAAACTTTTTATATCTTTATTTTTGAGAGAGAGCACACGCGCACGTTAGAGACAGAGAGCGAGCAAGCATGCATGTGAGTGGGGTAGGGACAGAGAGAAGGAGACACAGAATTCAAAGCAGGTTCCAGGCTCCGAGCTATCATCACAGAGACCAATGCGGGGCTTGAACTCACAGATGGCGAGATCATGACCCGAGCCAAAGTCAGATGCTTAACCAACTGAGCCACCCAGGCACCCCAAGCTGCTTTAGTTTTTACTTTGGCTGGGCAGAAACCTCAGTGAGGCAGGTCCTGGCAACCTTCTGCCATTTCCATTTACAGGGAGCTCTTCCCATTTTCAGGGGCCTAAGGAGACACTCAGGATGGTAGAAGGCTGGGCACAATGAGATGAGTGACAGATACATTGTTTGCTTTTCTTAAGTTTACTTTTTTAGATAAAAGCCACTCAGAGGTGGCACTTACCTCTGAGTAAGGTGTATTCATGCTTTGTGTTTTCTATGGAGTTATAAATAGGAAAGCAGACCAAGAGAACTCTGGTGTATCAGTTTATAGAATACCCTACAACATACCAATATCTATTATCCACTCCTGCAGGAAGCTGTGATGTTTTTAGGGTTTTGAACTTCTCCTAATCCTATGTTATATTTTTGTAGCATTTTCCAGTTCATGAAGTGTTAACCATAATTACCTCATGTTACCCTGACATCAACTCAGTGAGGTAGGTGTTATTAGTATCCTTCCAGTGGAGGAAACTTATTTAAAACCATTGCCTTTCTCAATAATAAATTACTTTCTTGCCACAGCACTGTGGCTTTCTCAGAGATAGCTTCAACCTAATTAACTGCTGTCTTCTCTCATCCTCTCCAGAGCTTCCCTCCCTTGCCCATCCAAACTTTAGCCAAGATGCTTTCTTGCTATGCAGACTCCTTTTTTGCTTTTATTATGTGACACCTTTCCCTAATCAGAGAAAGCCCTCTGAATCTCTAAAAATAAATGAATGTTTGATGAAAGAAAAAACAGAAGGGGCAGAGAAATGTTTTAGAACTTGAGGATTTTGGAGAACAATCCATGTACAGATGGTATTTAATGTTCTCCAAACACCAAATGCCGGTTTCCATGCCTGGCTTCTTGTTGTTATTTCCTGGTCACTTTGAACTGACTTATCAAATTGAATAGATTCTTTGATACATATGTTGGTATTTTAAGTCCTGGTGGGAACAAGGCCTCCCATTTGTTTCAAGTTTTGCTCTTAAGAAATGTTTTTTAAAAACCCTGCTTAGAAAAGGAATCTCAGTCAAAACCCACTATAACTTTGGTCTTCACCCATTTCAACAAATGATGCCAACCACTGGGCTTCTTATTAAGAATGATTCCAACTGGCTCCATTCTCCACAGGGAAGTTAGTTTAGATTCATGGAGGTGCCAGCCAGCAGACTGCTGGCAATATAAGTTCCAGAAAGTAGGATGTTGAGACTCTTCCTCACCAAGGTTCTGAATCAAATAAGAAAAACGAGTTAACATGTTGAGGCTGAACCACCATCTTTATATGCATAAGATCCATGGAAGGGCACAGACTGGGCTGAGAAGCAAGTAGACCTGGTAACTTCCTGGATGTCCCTTTCTCTCTCCCATCTAGACCTTGGAATAGCTGGCCCAAAGGGAGTTTTAGTCTGCAGACCAGACACCTTTTGCTCACATTACTGTCTTGGACAGGTCCCGGTGGAAAGAGAAGAAAGACAACAGACAAATTAAGATCCAGTTCCCTCTAGGCAAGAAACAAGAATCAATGTCAATTGCTTACCAGTCCTGAACCCCCTCCTCTTTTGTGTAGGAAGACCGCTTGGCTTTTCTGGGCCTCAATGTCCTCCCCTTTAAAAGGAGTGGATTGGGCTGGGGGATGGCTGCGATCCAGTGTAGCTCTAAAATTCTACAGTTAGCCCTAGCAGTGACTCTGAAGAGGTTTAGGCCAAGTTGTGCCTTCTCTCTCAAGGCATCAGTTCCCTTTGCTGAGATTCACGGTCAAAGATCACACCTCTGAGATTCACCAATCATCTCAGATGATGGCAATTGTGAGGGTGACTCAGTGCACATCTGTCCCCACCACCAGAAAAATCACTCCAAATGCACAGGTCAGTGAAAGCATCTCAGACCACCAATAGTACTTTATCATCAGCATTCACCTAGGAATATATAGGCCTGTCTATTTCCTAATGATCCCACTACAATACTTAAGAACATTATGAAGATTATGATGCAGGACAGTGGTAGGGAAAGATGAAAAAACCCAGGGATTGGGGACCCTGTATTCTCCCTTTTGCTAACAGCACTAACAGGCCATGTGGCCTTAACATCTTGGGGCTCCTTCCTCATGTACAAAGTGATGGAATTAAATTTGAAAACTGATTACATCTTTTTAAAAATACAAAATCTTACATGGAATCTGAATATGTAGTAGGGACAAAAATAAATCTGCTCTGATAGAAGTGTGGGGAGAGGGTCTTGGGCCCATCCTATTTGATTACTCCCTCCCCTCTGGATAATATCCCCACCTCTATACCATGGCAGGCCCTGAAGTCTCACAGATCATTTGCCTGAGAAGAATTTTCTCTGTGCCAGGCTGCATTTAGGGCCAACACTGTGTTCTGATACAATATCCATTTGACAGCCCCCCCCTGGTTTTCCTGAAGCTACAGCTCTGATATTTCTCAGCCACCATTAAAGAAAAACTGAACAGTGTGTCTAACAGTGATGTGGGCCAGTTATCATCAGAGTTAGCACATAAGAACCACACACAAAACATACTTGAGTTTTCTTCACCAGACTAAATTTTAGTTCAACAGGAAGAGAGAGTAGATTAAAGCATAAAGACACGGCACTATTTATATACAAAATAACTTACTTTCAAAAATATTCTGCTCACTACTTGGTGTTGCACAATCCAAGCTCACGGCATGAGATTTTTACCATCAAATAATGTGAGAAGGGTCAGGTTCTCCTGAGAGAAAGTGCTTCTCTCTCACAGGAAACATGAAGCAGTTCTGGCCTTCCGAAGAGATGGCCCCATCCTCCGGTCACCCAGCCCCCTCATATATCTCCTCTGCATGTGTTAATTCTTTTGAAGGTGATGGGGGTTCTTTGCATGGAAGATATATGCAGCTCGATGGCGGGAAGTGAGATCCTAATTATCTGCAGCTGACAACCTTTCAGGGCCCATTATAAAAGAAACGTCTGCACCAGGCACTCAGAGCCCTATATCCCAGCTCCAGGGAGCTTGAGGGAGCAACAAGGAGTGATTCCAAGAGCCTGATTTATCAGGGAAGATTAGAAGAGTTACATCTATGGTCTGGCGAAACAATGACAGAGGGGGAGGAGGCCAATGGTTGACAAAGGGGCAGAAGAAGGAGAAGAGATTTATGTAGCCTGGTATGAGGGTGAGCAACTGGAGAAATGGAAGGAAATGAAGATGGGAAAGAAAGTCTTGAGTAAATATCAGGGAAACTTTCCTCAGTGATTTATTAGACAGATGAGCAAATCTTCCAGATGAAGTTTCATCATCACCCTGAGAAAGAGTGAGCCTAAATAAGTGTGCCATGGCCATTTGTCTCTGTCACTGTGGGACCTGTAGTGATATCTAGCACAGCTTCCCATCTTTCTCTTGAAGGGTGTCCTTGAAAGAATCAACCCTTTTCTCTATGGGACATGAGGAGGCTCTTAAGGGGCATGTGGCCCATGTCCACAATTTTAGGCACAGCCACTTGCTAACCATCACCAAAACTTAATTTCTACTTTACAATTTTAGAGAAGCAGAGTGTACTTGACTATGGTACCCAGCCCCACAATCTCCCTGGGGATGGAGAGAAGCTTATGCTTGGGACAAAAGCCAGGAAGACACTTCAATATTCAATTGACATCCTCTCAGCAGGGACATATGGAAATGTTCTGGTGAATCTGACTACCTGCAGAGTTCCGCTATCAGATTCTGACCTGGATAGGGATCCTCTTACGTGCCACTTCAGATTCTCTCAGACTCTTCTTGTTCCAGACACCACTGCAGTGACCACATGAGCTCCAACTGACATCATGCAGGTTCTACCTGACCTACCTTACTCCTGCCTTGGAATTCCCTATTTTTTACAGAGGTGAAGGATGCCTCAAGAGCCTACCATGCACCCACTGAAACGCAACCAGGAGTGAGGAGTTGATGTACAATAGAGAAAACATTTGACCCATGAGAGATGGGAGGTGGCAGATAAGTCTTTCTTCTTTTTCTTCCCAGATGGACTATATGGTTATGCAGTTTTAGATGGTTCCTGAGAGGACAGTCCCACAAGACCAAGATCAAAACCAAGCAATCAGTAGCAGCCAACAGGATAAGACATCCTCATATTGGCTTTCTCTGCCTCACTCTCCTTTTGCTTCCTGCTACCCAGGGTTGAATCCCCTAATAGCATCATAGCACAAAAGCCTTTGCCTCAAATTTTGCTTTCTAGAGGAACCCAGGCTAAGATGACCAAATATTTAGGACCCGAGAGTTACTGAAATGTCTGAATAATGACAAAACTTCTTTACTCATTTGGCCTGGGCACCTGGCCCAGACGTTTATCCTAGGCATCACATAGAACTGTCTCCTTCTACCCTCAGCCCTCTGATACTTCCTCCATTAAAGTCCAGGAATAGCCAGGATCTTTGTATGGGCCCCATCTTATATTTCAGGATCTCCACTGGTTTACTCAACTGGAGGGAACTGGCTAGCTGGAGGACTTAAGCTCACCCATGCTAGCATTTCCTACTGCACTCCCCATAGGAGCCAAGATATAATATACAGGGTAAGCTGGGCACCTGAGGAGTGATGATCAGCCCCATTGGAGGTAACCTGAGAGATCACTGACTAGCTCATGGCCTTTCCAACCTGCTGTGAGGTCTCACTGCCACAATTACTTTTGATTCCATTCTTTGTGTTACAGGCATTACAATTCCAGTCAAGCACTGGTAAATTCAGAATCCTAAAATGATCATTCCTTATTGCCAAAAGTCCTTGGTGCTCCAAAAAGAGAATACAATTCTAAATTATCTGTAAATGCTGCAAGCTTTTGTTGTTGTTGTTGTTGTTGTTGTTGTTGTTTTAGTGTGTGTTTTAAGTTCAACTATTTTTATGTCCCCACAAAAAAAAAAAAAAAAAAAAATTCCTTAGTAACCCATTATGGGTTAGTGAATTCCCAAACCGTTCAAAAATACTTTAAAGTTCTTTTGGGACATAGCCAGATACTTAATATTGTATTACATTTTATAGTTGTCACTTAATCAAGCTATTTAATATTATAGTACATTTTAAAACTGTCACTTAATCACATTTTCTTGACCCTTTTATGGGAATTAAAGATCACTGTAGATAAAAAATGGCATGCTTTAGTTTAAATAGATTCAGTATGTCCAGTTTGACAGTTACTTCTGAGACATTAAAAGAATTTTCTGTGATTAATGTGACCCACACACGTTAAATGGTGTAATGTTCCATTTCTTCAGCCATTAGCGGAAACAGCATCAGACAGAAGGAGCCAAAATGTAGCCAACTGTATGTAAAGCTGGGAGATGGGGGTGGGGGGAGGGGGCTTAAAGATAATATAGAGCCAGGCAGGCTGAGATAAGAGAGAGATTTAATATTTGCTTTCTCTGAGCATCCTGAGAGCAAAGTCTGAGAAACACAAAGGTCAGGCCCTGGTAATGGAGTGAATGCCGGTCTAGCAAGGCAAGCACTGAGGGGTGCGCTCTCCACAAAGGGGGGGTGCATCTCGGGCAGGCAGCAGAGTGGAGTTACTTGGCGCTTATTATACATGATTGATGAACATTGCTTCTAAATTTAGAAAAGCTCTCTAAATGGACATTTACTCACAAGGAAAAAAAAACTCCCCTGAAAGGTCCATCCCTAGAACGGTTTTGTTTATGGCGCTGCGATAGTTCCGGGCAATTAATCCACAATTGCGTCACTGAAAGATTTTATATTCTTAAGTGTTCACTCATGTAGTTAAAGTAAATTATGTCCTTTTCCAAACATGTTTCAAAGAATTGTACTGGGTTTTAAAAATCCTGGTCCCTAAATCCTACTTGTTTGTTTAATTAATCTGAAAATAACTGCTCCTGCTTTGTTTCTTAATCACAGATCACATGCAATGTATTTGTTAGCAGCTGCGAGTGAAAGCATGTCCCAGTGTGTTTTTCTTGATTGTTTAATAAGAGTTGAATAACACCCTATTTAATCCATCAAGTAGGACATTACAATAACATTGATCTTTTGTTTGACAGCAAATTTGTTTGATAACAGAATAGAATATAATGTAACCAAATCAGTGTCAGAAATGCATTTCAGAGAATTCAATTAAAAACACCCGTACACCCCCGACACTGAACAGTAGGGCAAAGGAAGTAGGCACAGCAAGACACACCGGACAGGAAGGTACGAAGGGAAAATCTAGCCTTCCAAAATGCCCACAGCTTATCTAGAAGATGCAAGCCAAGCACTCCACAGCCTAGAAATGTGTTTGACTGAGAAAGGTCAACCTACTCCAAGATCAGAACAGACAGACCAGTGACCCCCATTGTATTCTTCCTTTATGGCTCAAGTGCTGTAATTCTTGGGGTCAAAGATGCCAGGTTCTGCCATCACTTAGCACCCCTCCTTTTCCCTCCTGCTACTACACAGTAAGGGCTCTTAAAGAATGCTATTGTTCACATCCCAGAATCCTTGACCAGTTTCCAAAACTGTATATAAGAAACCCTTTATTTTCAGCATCCTTTATCTCCAAGGAGGAATGGGAATTGGTTCAAAGGACTGTGCAAGACCCAACCTTTATGAACTTCACTTAGGAGAACAAGTGTTAGGCCTAGTGTTTGTTTGCACACATTTATTAGATATTTTACAGTTGGACCCTTCCTTTCCCTCCAAAACCCAACACAGAGGTGTAACAAAGCCTCTCTCTAGATACCAAAAACAGATAATATTACAAAGAAGGGAAAAGATGTGTAGCAACAACAAAAACTCTAAGTGCTCAGTTTTGAGAGTCATAGATCTTGTCCCAAAGTTGAGTAGGCAGTGTTTCATACAAAGCTGTTTGTACCACCACCACCACCCCACCCCCCCCACACACACACACGTACACACAATTACTGAGGTCAACCAGTTGTGTACAAAATAGCTAGCTGCCTGAATAAATGAATTTTTTTTCTCCAAGACGATTTACGTACACATGCTGACTGGATTCAATGTGCTGTTCCTCTCCCAGAGAATGTGCAAGTACAGAGACCCAATAAGCAGTGGAGGGAATGCAGAGGATTCATTTTATGTTGTTGGGGAGAGGGAAGGCGGCAGCTGTATTTTAAAAATCCCTAAGAAAACAAAAAGCCATTGGATACATGTGCACTCTCTTTAGAAGCTTTTTACCAATTTTTTTATAGATAATATAAACCCTACTTTCTAATGAGGGCAGAATGAGAATTGACAAAGATAGTTTCAAATCTTTACTGGTGAATATAAGCTGAGAAAGCAAAAGAAAGAGTACTATCAAATTTCCCAAATCAACCCTAACACACTGTGCTTATGGCTCTGCTAACCCAGACCTCAGGAGAAATTTAATTGTTGTTACATTTTAAAAACGTTTACATTTAAAACTGGAATTTCCCTGTCACTCACACTTCGTCTTCATCTTGTCACATAGGGGGATATCTAGGATGATCTTGTGGATCTAGAAAGTTGAGGAGTCTTTGTTTTAATTCCTCCCTAGTTTTTACCCGCCAGTCTCCCTGTCTCACATTATTATAATTCCTTCCCTCTCTCCATTCCCTGCCTCCTTCCTTATTCTTTTGTTCTCTGACTAATCTTCCCTTTTATATTAATGAAGTCCTTTGTAGTTTCTCTTCAAATCTTCCAGTGGATTCCTTTGTGACTTCTGTGGGTTTTTTTTTTTTTTTTTTACCTGATAGGGCCTTTTTTAAAAAAAAAAAAAACCATGAAAATTATTAATACTTCCATCCTTTCTGGCACTGTACCACTGGCCTTAAAACATTCTACTACATTTCTGATCTGAAACGGCTTTCTCTTGACCCAGAAGTATCGGCAAATTAGAGACCCTAAGCCAATCTTTTATGGAGAAGGTCTGAGAGCAAGTGGTAGCCTTTCAAGTGCTTAACCATGGAGTCATAATCTTTATGACAAATAGCCTCTTGCTTTGCAGTTACGGCTAGTTTACTATGCATATGGCTGAAAGAGGGCTGCTTAAAGTGGTCAGGGACTTTTTCTCAAGCCCCCTCCCAGGTGTCACATCATTCCTTTTTACTGGCCTTGTTAGAGGGACAGCATTAGCCCCACAGATCACCCAAGCTTCCTGACCAGCTGCCAGGCTGTAAAGCACGTGGAAACGGGGTGGTCGATCCAAAGACATCAACTTGTCACTCTTGATGATCATTCATCTGCAACAGAAATAGCCCATGGTGCCTCGGAGATCGATGTGGAGACCACCGCTCTTCAACATTATTGCCACTAATTATTAAGATGAATGCGGTGATTAATGGGAGCGATGCTTTTTCACTTTATGCAAATGGTGAGCTCATGCATATACATGACAGAGGGGGCTCACAAACCTGGTGCCCTGAACGTTGCTGTTCAGCCCCCTTACTCAGCTGTCACTGTGACCCAGGTGCAACGACTTAGAGCGATTTAAAAAGAAATGCTAAAAATGAATTGTTGATCAGCAGCCTCAGGCAGCTTTTTGGAAATTCCCTTCTACAAGGGCTGTGCTTTGATTAGGAAAAGCTCAATCAAGGCAATAACTAGGGTCATTAAGGATGCTGCATTAGCCTGTGGTCCTTTAAGTTCATGTTGTCTGAAGGAAAGAGCTGGTGAAGAAGGAAAAAATGCAGTTTCTGCTGTGATGATGTAAACTGAGGCAAGTCAACCTCTCTGGGTATTAGTTTTCTTCTTGGTAAAAATATAGAGATCCAATTTAGTGACATGAAGCCCCTTTTAACCTTAAAATTTTAGGATCCTATAAGGCACAGGATAAGTGAGATATGAACGTGCCGCCTTTTGTCTTCTACCTGAAATGAACACTTTCTGCCACAATAATCCTCAGCATAGCGTGTTTTTCATTACTTGTTGTATTCCACAAGCATATATTTCATCCATTTAACAAACATTTCATTGAGCATCTATTCTGTGCATTATACAAAATAACTTTTTCCCCAATAAGAACTCTATATATTTAATGCTAATTGGTATATCTCACTATGTGGGATTTGCTATGTGTCTTAGATGTAAGCTCTCTAAGAACTGGAGCTGAACCTTATTCTGCTTTATAAACTCAGTGCCTGACAGAGTTGGCACTCAGTAAATATTTGTTAAGTGAATGAATGTTAGGCATTGGAAAAGAGTAATTACAAAAGAATTTAAGAAGTTGCCCCTGTCCTCCAGCATCTTACAACCTATGTGAAGCCAAAAATACATTCAGGCAAGTAGCCAACACAATGTCACAGTGAATGAGGTAGTTACAGGCAGTTACTGGTGGCTCTTGAACAATGAATGCCATTTTAAAGGGGTGGTTAGGAGGAGTAAAACTTTACTAAGGAATTTCACAAATGGGAGGCTTTTGATAAGACATTCTAGAACTGGAAGGAAACATGAGTACCTGACCACTGGCCTTCAGTCTCATGCCAAACAGATGGTGTCCTACCCCTTCTTAAAGATCTTAAGGTAGAGATTCCACAGTCTTTGATGGCTACTCAGACCAACCCTCTGCCCAAGAATTCCTTCTAGCCATCCACTCAAAGCGTCTCCTTCCACACAGAGTGAATCTAGATGGGTGATGGCTACATGTTTTTCTGATGCTTGATGGTATTGCATCACTGAAGGTCCAGTAGGGGCAGTTAATCTGACTGGCCACTTTAGAGACTGCGCTACTCAGAATGGCTGATGGCTTAATCAGCATCCTTCTCAAAAGCAAACTCCCTGGAGAACTGAATCACAACCACAAATGACCAGTGAGCCATTTTATTTCCTTGTCAGATATCTCTGAGGTCGAATTTCAGGTGGGTCCTCAACTACAACCCTGGGCTCTGGTGATCCAATTCTCTGTTCTCACTCTCCACGTTTTGTTTTGTTTCATTTTCCTCTAAAGAAGTAGCAGAATTCAAGGTTGGGGTGGTAGTATGTGATGACTAGAACAAGTGTTCTATAGTCAGGCTAGAATCTGAGTTCTGGTTCTGCTGCTTGCCAGCTGTATGAGAAACCTTTACTAGTCTCACCTGCCAGATGAAGAGAATAACTACCTATGTCTCACAGAGTCCTTTGGAGGAATAAATGGGATAAAGTGTGTAAGGTGCCTGCCACACAGTAAGTCCTAGATAAGTGAAACACTTAAATGTCACTTTTCCTTCTGTCTGCACTGGCTGGCCTGAGGAATAGGGCCAATGCTTAAGTCACCATCCTTAAAGAAAATACAGAATATCTTCTGGTTTGGTTCATAATTTCCAGCAGGCGAGACTCTCTCCTAAGTGTGATCACAGTGATACAAAGACTACATCAGTTGGTCCTGCTCAGGAACATCAACATTTTGTCTTGACTTCTGGATTTCTAGATAGACAACCTAATTTAGAAGAATATCAATAAAAACTCTACTGTAATATGCTGCACAAAGATTTGCTTTTCATATGATACCAACCCAGCCACTGCTACACCTAATGCCTGAACCTGCTCACCTCCCACATCCTGGATCCCAGGACATGCCATCTACTAATGTCGATAGCAAGGAAGACTTACTAGAATGTGGAAACCACAACTGCTTGGATGCATAGAAGGTGCAGGATTGGGAAACACTGAAGGGAGAAAGAGAAATTATTCACTGTCACAATTGTTGGGATGGACAAAGTGAGAATCAGGCTAGGATTTCACAGTAAGCTTCAGTCCCTGTAGACCTCTGGCCTCTCAACAGACACTGGAGTCAGTTAGTACTCCATTGACTGTACAATAGGAGGCCTATCCCAGGCTTTCATTGTCTACACACATTAACATGCATTTCCCATTATTTAAAGGTAGCTTTTAAGGAAGTATTTGTGAGTATGATGGATGCCTCTCCAAGGATCTCCTTCTGTATTCTTCCTGTAGGCAAACCCCCTGCTGGTCACATCTGCATTTGTCATGAGAAATCCTGTTTTCACCAGCCTCTCCAGCTCATTTCAATTCCTGATACAGACAATGCTTCTCAAAAGACCTTGTCTCCCAGGCCTCTGCCAGAGAATTTAGTTCAGTCCTCCATCCCGTGCTTGGCTTCACTCCTGGTAGCCTGACTTAGCCATGTTGCTAAACCTGGCTGCTCCAAGTGATGTTTGACAAATGTTTTCTCTCTAAGTGTCTCCAGGGCAAGGCAGGGAAAAACCATCAAATCTTTTTTTTCTTCCTTCTCCATGAAAATCTGGAGTATGAAGCCCTAACTTTAAAACACACCCCTTCTTCAAAGGGTCTCTCAGAATCATGGAAAGTTGCTGCCCCTGGAGGAGACCATAAAGACCTCCAGTCTATCAACCCAATCTTGAGCATGCAGGCCTCAGAGAAGGGCATTTTCTAGGTCCCAGGCCAGTCATGGTGGAGCCAGGAGGACCACTGAGCCAGCCAATTCTTCCCTGTTCCCATTACTCCACAAGCAGGGCCTCTCAGAGTGGAGAAAGGGCTGGTATCTGCCCATATCTTCCTTTCTTTCCTTCCTACCTACATAGTGCCTTCCTTCCTTCCTTTCTTTTTCTAGGGGGAAGAGGGGCTTGAAATATATTAAATAAAGGAAAAAATAAATTTCATATATTTTATATATTTGTACTTAATAAACTGTGCCCTTTGAAAAATAATTAAGGATTTTTCATTGTAAATGAAGGCACAGCACACTTCTTTCAGGCCCAAGGGAGGGAAATTCTGAGTTTGAGCCCTATGTGAATGTGAGGCCAGTGAAATGACCTTCCCAACTATGGTGCCAGGCCTCCCTCTCAGCCCTCCTGGGATGGGATTTCACTGCAGCACAGAGCTTTCTGTTTTGAACAGAGGGGGAAGTGGAGACATAAGAGAAGGTGAAGACAAAGGGAGTAAGAAGTGGAAAGAAGGAAAAAGAAACATCTACCTGACTTGCTGCTAATCTCATTCATTTTCAAATTATTCCCTGATCAAGCACTAATGGTAAATCACAGAGCAAAAAGAAATCAGGATCATAGAGGAGCTCTGCAAAAATGTGTACCCCTGCAAAGATGTGCGAACTAGGATATAGCTGAGCACACGATCCTTCCAGCCTCAGATGGAGCCTGGAGCTGATAAGTGGTGAGCTGAAGCTGTGTGGCCACAGAGCTCGAGATCCTCAGCTACTTATTTACTCCCAAAGATAGCCTTTCATTGCACACACAGTTCTTTATGAGAGTACCTGATATAGGCTCATTATATTGTTAGAGATAACTGTTGGATCAAAAGTGAAATGATCTGGTAAATGCATTAAGTGGATCAGTGTATGTTCCTTTTTAAGAAAAGTTATTTTAAAAAGAAATGGGAGCTTTAGCTATACCTAAGAAATCACAGAAAAACTCAAGACAGTAAGCACGTCCTCTTTTTGAATAGAATGACAGCCTTGGTGATGCTTCATTCCACATTAGAGAGGTGGCTAGCCAGTTAGATGGTAGGGTGGTCATGGAGAGGGGGAGCCCAGACAGACCACAGGAGACTTCATCCCCAGAAATGGCTATGGGAAACATGGCAGCAGAGACTGAGTGACTGAGCTCTGCTATCACAGAAACTCTAGGTCAAGGGAAAGGATTTTTAAGATCTACAGGGAAGATGTGGAGAGAAGAGCTGTCTGCTGAGCAGGAGCTAAATAGATAAATGTGCACAAATAACTGACTATAGAATGCAATCAACACATCCTGACGGGAGGTGGAGAAATGTGGTAAGATCTTGAAATTGCGGCAGTATTTGAAACCTTTGAAAAGGGCAACAATAACAACAACAAGGTGGGAAAAATCTAGGAGGGACATTCCATCTGGGAGGAGATTCTTTCCTTCTGCAGAACATACTTAAGATAACCTGGCATCATATTTGTATCTGAATATTTAAGCCCAGTGTTCAACACAGAATTCTGTAGTTTCCAACAGGGAATTTTTCTTTCAATATGGTTTGTGACCATCTTACTTAACATTGCCTAGAAAATAAAAGCCTTTTCTGCTGAAGCTAGGAAAGAGATCCTTTTTTCTTCCAAAGAACAGGAGTTGGTATCTAGTGTCCCTTCTGACTCTAAATTCAATGATCTTTGAAATTCTATTGCTTGTCCTGATCCACCATTATAAGCAGAGGCTGGGACGGGAGGAGTTTGTTAACATCATAAATATTAAAATGGCATTGGTCTTTTGCATACCAATAGCATACACAGTACAACCTAAGAATTAGGCAAAGCACATTTTGCAAGTCTACACAGATGTGCAGGAGTATGTAAACTACTTTATTTCTGGAAGCTAAAGAAATCTCATTTGTAAAACAGTTTTTCTTTCCTGCCTTTTCTTAGCACACCCCCCTCCCAAACTTCAGCTGCTGTTCCTCTTATTGCAAATGCAGTATTTCTGTTAATTGTTTCTTTCCTGCTGCAAAATACCAAATTTATCCCCATCTCCTTCTCTCATGACACAGCCCACAGTTGATGAAACTGAAAAGTAACTTTTTTTTTTTTTTACTGAAGGTCAAGTTATTAAAAAAAAAATTTTATTTCCTTTTGATATAGTTGTCAAACAATTCCCTGTGTTGGTCCAATTTTTGGAAAACCTATCATTGAAACCCTAAGTGTTTTGAGAAGACACCAGAAAAGGTGTCGGGACTTTATATCTGGATAAGATATGCACACTACAATAGCATACCTGCTATGCCTTGGGTTCCATCAAGAGACTGAGTGTTTGTGGACACTGAGCCCTGAGTCTGAGTTTTCAGGTTGTGAATTATTAAGAGCATCTGCTTTCTTTCATTTCCTCTTGGCTGACCTTCTTCTGCCCACTTATACCTCAGGTTCAACAAACATTTTCGAGCAACTACTACATATTACAGGTGCTTGCTAGGAACTGCCTCTTTTGTCTTTTCCAAAAGTCTCTGGACTCTAAGTCAGTCTCTTTCCACTGTATCACAAGAACCTCTGTCCTGTGTGGTCAGGAGAAAGGAAAAAAGAGAATGACCCTCACATGAATTTATGTGCAGCTCTGATAAAAGACTTCAAGAAGCAGAAGGCTAAACTAAAACTTATGGCTAAATCAAAGCTTCTGGATTAAGTGTGCTTATGTTTACCCAAAATGGGGAAACAGAAAGGAGATTATACTGGTTCACTTAACAGATGGGAGATTCTCTGCAGAGATAATTCTCCATAGCCAGTCATTTTTAAAAAGGTTTTTTAAAGTGGACAGGCTTCTTAGAAAGAGATATAAACAGGCTAAGTTCTCTAAAATTCATGATCATACATTGATGAAACCAATCCTAATATACGGAAAAGGGACTAAACCCTTTATTTGAAAACCCTTAAGAACAGTTTACAAATAAACTAGTTTACTAGTTTCCATAGTTTAAGAATACATATGAAAACCTCAGGACTAGATGATTTCTAAGGCTCCCAGAAGCTCAGACCATCCACAATCCCAAAAGATCAAGGCTAACATTTTACTAATACAGACCGGTTGTTAAAATATTGAGACATACCTGCATCAGTTATTGAATAGCAGCTGCTTTGAACTCAGTGATACTTCCTTGCCAACCTGACCTGGCAAGGCAGGAGACTTCCTTCTCCTGTGCTATGGCCAACATCTATATCATGACGGTTGTTAAATATTTTTAATATCACCCCTGTATAAGATATGAGTCATACATCTAGCCTAACTCAGAAACCTTGGGTACTTAAAGTCTTTCAATGGACAATATATTGAATCTGCAAAAATATTTAGCACTTTCAGTGAAAGGAGAACCATTTATCCATTCATAGTAAAAAACAAAACAAAACATAAAACAAACTTGTAAGTTTCAAGGAGACTTCCATAAGTGAGTTAACTGCCTACAATAGAAAGACCATTTCTGGCATTTTGAGCATTGGCAGAAATTTGGAGATTCCTCTGTAAGCCATAGCTGCAGAACTCTTAACTCTAATGGCATTGAACTATAAATTAAAGAAGAGATCAAAAATATACAATGGGAAAGAGACAGTCTTTTCAATAAATGGCACTGGAAAAACTGGACAACACATAGAAGAATGAAACCGGACCACTTTCTTACACTTTACACAAAAAATAAACTCAAAATGGATGAAAGACCTATGGGGCGCCTGGGTAATTCAGTCAGTTGGGCATCCGTCTGACTTCGGCTCAGTTCATGATCTCGCGGTTCGTTAGTTCGAGCCCCATATCAGGCTCTGTGCTGACAGCTCAGGTCCTGGAGCCTGCTTCAGATTCCGTGCCTCCCTCTCTCTCTGCCCCTCCCTTGCTCACACTCTGTCTCTCTCAAAAATATACATTAAAAAAAATTTTTTTTAAAGAGACCTAAATGTAAGTCCTAAAGCCATAAAAATCCTAAAAGAAAACAGAGGCAAAAATCTCTCAGACATTGGCCTTAGCAACATATTTATAGATAGATCTTCTCAGGTTAGGGAAACAAAAGCACAAATAAATTATTGTGATTACACCAAAATAAGAAGCTTCTTCACAGCAAAGGAAACCATCAAAAAACAAAAAAGCAACCTATTGAATGGGAGAAGACATTTGCAAAGATACATCTAATACAGGGTTCACAGCCAAAATAAGAGCTTATACAGCTCAACCCCAAACAAACAAATTAAAATAATGGGCAGAAGACCTGAATAGACATCTTTCCAAACATGACATACAGGAAACCAACAGACACAGGAAAAGATGCTCAACACCACTCATCATCAAGGAAATGCAAATGAAAACCACAATGAGATACCATCTCACACGTCTCAGAATGCCTAAAATCAAAAGACAAGAAATAACAAGTGTTGATGAGAATGTGGAGAAAAGAAAACCCTCATGCACTAGGAAAGCAAACTGGTCCAGCCACTGCAGAAAACAATATGGAATTTCCTTAAAAAATTAAAAATAAAAGTACTATATGATCCAGTAATTCCACTACTGGGTATTTACCCAAAGAAAACAAAAACACTAATTCAAAAAGATATACACCCCCCTGTATTTATTGCAGCATTATTTACAATAGCCAAGATACAGAAGCAACCCAAATGCCCATCCATGAATGAATGGATAAAAAAGATGTGGGGTGTGTGTGTGTGTGTGTGTGTACGTGTCTGTGTATACACACATATGTATATACAAATACATAAAATGGAATATTGCTCAGCCATAAAAAGAATGAGATCTTGCCATTTGTGACAACATGGACTGACCTAGGGTGTATAAGTAGTAAGTGAAATAAGTCAGAGAAAGACAAATATCATACGATTTCACTTATGTATAATCCAAAAAATTAACAAGCAAACACACAAAAGCAGGCTTAAATACAGAGAATTTGTGGTTGCCAGAGGGAAGGTAAATGGGGGTCTGGGTAAAATAGATAAAGGGGATTAAGAGGTACAAATTTCCAGTTATAAGATAAGTCACAGAGATGAAAAGTACAAAAGAGGGAATAGTCAATAAGACTGCAATAATGTATGATGATAGATGGGGACTACACTTATTGTAGTGAGTACTGACTCATGTATGGAATTGTCAAATCAATATATTACTTACATGTCAATTATACCTCAACTATAAAAAACTAATATTCCTTATGAAAAAAATTAGTCCAAAAGAAAAAGAAAAAGAAGAGATCATTCCACTGCATCCCTTTCCTAAGGCTTCCCTGGGTGCCAAGGCAGAGGTTAAATGATAGCTTTTGGTTTCTGATGATTCAAGGAGTTATGGGTGTGAGCTGTGCAAGTACACATTTGTACACTTACAGCATATTTACAGACACATACAAAACACACATAGTTTGAGTATTTTCCCATAGAATACACAGACTGGCACTTCCATGGTGACCCTGCTGTAGTAGGCTGGCTATTGTCACTATGAAAATGGCCCTGGTTTCCAGCCTAAAAGATATCATAGGGATGCATCTTAAGGGAAGATTAAAAAAAAAAAAGGTATTACCAAACCAGAGTATCTATATGTGCCAAGCACTTTTCCAAAACAAAATTTCCTGTCCTTAAACAGTTTAAATTCTAGAGAATAAAACATAAATCAATAAGCAAACTTATTTTAGGTTCTGGATAGTTCTATGTGGAAGACATGTTAAGGTTAGGTAAGAGAAAGTAACAGAATGATTAGGGAAGAATCTGAGGATGAGGCATTTAAGCTGAGACCTGAATGTGATAAAGTGCAGCCATGTGAATTAAGGAAAGAACCTTTCAAGGAAAACAAATAACAGGTGAAAAGGCTCTGAGACATCTGTGAGCTTTATATGTTTGCACTATAGAAAGGCGGCCAATGTGGCCAGAGCCCAGGGAAAAGGGAAGACTCAAGGGAGATGAGGTCACAGAGTTAGGTAGGGAATTTTGCTTCCAGCAGCGTGGCAGATCAGCTACTCTGAAAATCCTCCTGCTGCAGAACCCCTAGTGTTGAATCAATTACAACATATTTTTTAATGCATAGCTGAAATTGCATGAAAGTAAGGTAGATCCACATGGGTGAAAAGCTGCCTAGTGAACTGAAACGAGAGTGGTGAGCTAATGGGGAAGTTGGGTCTGCCCTGGGGCAAATATTATTAGGAGTCTAGAGCTTTGGGAATTAATGATCACATGGGGGAACAGAACAGACTACATTGGGCACACACAGATGGGGAGAAGATGATGAGGCCTCCACTCCTCAGTGAAAGAATGGGTTAGGGAAAAGAAAAAAGGGCTAGCAAAAGTCATCATGGTGGAAACTTTTCTCTCTCAATTGCAATTCCATTTGGAGAATAGCTTGGGGTTCAAATTTATTCTATCTTGGATAATAAGGAAATATCAAGCTGAGAAATTAAATTAAAATGGCCCTATAACTGTCCCCTTAGATCCCTGTAAAAGGAAAGACAAATTTTCTTAAAGGAATGTACCTTCTATTTAGGTCCCTCAGAATCCTACTTCAGTGAAATAGGAGCTTTTTATTAAAAATTACTAAATTCCTGGGGTGCCTGGGTGGCTCAGTCAGTTAAGCATCTGACTTGATCTCGCCTCAGGTCATGATCTCACGGTTCATGAGTTCGAGCCCTGTGTCGGGCTCTGCACTGACAGTGCAGAGCCTGCTTGGGATTCTCTCTCTCTCCCACTGTCTCTGCCCCTCCCCAACTCACTCACTCACTCACACGCACGCACACACTCTCTAAAATAAATTTTAAAAAAACTTTAAAAAAAACAATAGAAAGATAATCTTTGAGAGAGAAAGAGAGAGCACAAGCTGGGGGAAAGGCAGAGAGAGAAGGAGACAGAAGATCTGAAGGATCCAAGGCAGGATCCACATTCTCAGTGCAAAGCCCAATGCGGGACTTAAATGCACAAAACAGTGAGATCATAATCTGAGCAGAAGTCAGACGCTTAACCAACTGAGCCACCCAGATGCCCTAAATAACCAAACTTTAAAAAAATTACTAAATTCCTAAGGAACCAAGCTACGGTAAGAACCACCATAAACAACAAACAAATGCTTAGAAGTCTAAGAATTTCAGATGATGAAATTCCTAATACAGAATATAAAATAACTACACAAAATATTTAAACAAGTTAAAAGTGAAACAGAAAAAAATGTACAAAGAACAAGCATTTCAAATGATCAAAATTCAAAAAAAAACACAATTTCTGGAAATAAAAAACAAATAAAAGTTAACATCAGATGCTCAAAGGATGATTTTCCATTAACAAATGGCCTGGGTTATTCACAAAGGTCAGTATTCCCCCCCCCCCCCAAAAAAAAAACAAAAGGAGAGGGGATTATTTTAGATTAGAAGAGTCTAAAAAGACAGAATAACCAAATGCAATTTGTTAACCTTGAATGGACCCGGTTTTTTAAAAAATACTGTAAAAGAAATTTTACTGCTAATTAGAGAAATACAAATATGGACTATGAATTAGATCCAAATACTAAATTATTAATTTTCTTAATTATAATAAAGTTATAACTAGTAGGATGTTGTAACCAATTCCTTATAGGTCTACTTGTAGTCCCAAAGGAAATACTGGAGAGGAAGGGGGGAGGATTATTTTCTGTAACAGCTTTATTGACATATAATTTGCAATTCACCCACTTAAGGCGTATAATCAATGTTTTTTCATATATTCATAAATATATGCAACCATCATAGTCAATTTTAGAACATTTTCATCACTTGAAAAAGAAACCCCATATCCTTTAGCTATCACCTCCCCTCTATCCACCCCACTCTACCCCACCCCTGGCTCTAAGCAACCACTAATCTTTCTGTCTCTACAGATCAGCATGTTTTCAAAGTTTATCCGTATGGTATCATGTATCAGTATTTCACTCCTTTATATAGCCAGTAATATTCCATTGTTTGGATTATACCACTTCTTGTTTGTTCATCAGTCGATGGACATTTAGTTGTTTTCATATTGGGGCTATTATGAATAATGATGCTATAAACATCCATGTACAAGTTTTCGCGTGGACGTATGTTTTCATTTCTCTTAGAAATAAACTTAGAGGAGTGAAATTTCTGGGTCATCTGATAACTCCATGGTTAATCATCTGAGGAACTGACCAACTGTTTTCCAAAGTGGCTGCACCATTTTACATTCCCAACAGCAGTGTATGAGGGTTCTAATTTTTCCATATCCTTGCCAATACTTATAACGTCAGACTTTTTGATTATAGCCATCATAATAAGTGTGAGAGAATAAATTTTTGACAAGAGAATTTTCTAGGATTGATGGTAGAAATGAATCCTCAAGTATAAGAAGCAGAACAAATATTCAAGCTAACAGGGAACATTCACCATGTAGACCACGCTCTGGGCATTAACGCAAACCTCAACAAATTTAATTGTACAATTGAGATACATTCTCTGAACGCAATGAAATTAAACTAGAAACAAATTCAGAAAGGATAGAAAATTCCCAAATATCTGGACATAAAGCAATATACTTCTAAACAACTAACGCTTCATACGGGAAGTCGCAGGGAAATGAGAAAAATATCCAGAATTAAATCAAATACAAATATATCAAAATTTGTGAGATGCACTTTATCAGAGAAGATATACAGATAGCAATTAACACATGAAAAGATGCTCAATATAAGCAGCCATCAGAGATATGCAAACAAAAGTCAAAATAAAGTGTCCTATGCACCTAATAGAATGACTAAAAAATTAAGCCCTGAAAATACTAAGTGCTGACAAGGTTGAAGAGCATTGGAACTTCTGATTCATTGTGGGTGGAAATACAAAACAGTACAACCACTTTAGAAAAGAATTTAGAAGTTTCTTATATTCTTAAACTCGTACTTAAAATACAACCAAGCAATCTTACCCCTAGGTCTTTACCCAAAAGAAAGGAAAACATATGTGAAAATATAAATCTGTATGCAAATGTTTACATCAGCCTTATTCATAATCATCCCAAATTCTAAATAGCCTAAATGTCCATTAACTGGTGAATGGATAAACAGTAGTGTATCTATATAATGGAATACTATTCAGCAGTAAAAGGAAACTATGGATACATGCAACATGCATGAATCATACATGTATTACACTAAGTGAAAGAAACCAGACTCAAAAGGTAACATTCTCTATAATTCCATTTAAGTGACATTTTGGAATAAGTAAAATTATAGGTACAGGAAACAGATCAATCACAGCGAGGGGGTGGACATAAATAAACAAGAGAACTAACAACAAAAGATCATGGCGTAACTCTTCATGTGGTGGTGGTGGTGGTTACAGGACTATTGACACTTATCAAAATTAATATAATTGTATACCTAAAAAGAATAGATTTTACCTTAATAATCTTTACTTTTGAAACATGTTATGGGACCTGACACAAATAGCTTCCAGACAAGAAAGGGGGTGGAGGGATGAAACCAACAAAGACCAAAGAAGAAAACATGCATAGAAAAATTTGGGCAAATAAAAAGCAAAACACAAGACTGTAGAAATTAATCAAAATATGCTTAATGGAAAGAAATACAATAAATTAATTGGTTTTAACAATGTCTGGCAGGTTTTTTTAAAAAGAACAAAATCTAGTCCCATTTTCAAGACATTCACCTAAAACATAATGGCACAAAAAATTGCAAGTAGAAGAACATAAGTCTTTCTAGGCAAATACTCACCAATACAGACGAAACAAAAACTGAGAGGTAAACCAAAACTGGGTTATGCAAAGTACTATAAATCACGGCAAGGAGTTCGGATTATACAGAGCTTGATCCTATAGGAAGGCATGAGAGGGTTTTATTAATTTTTTTTAACGTTTATTTTTATTTATTTTTGAGACAGAGAGAGACAGAGCATGAACAGGGGAGGGTCAGAGAGAGGGAGACACAGAATCTGAAACAGAGTTTGACTCGGGGCTCGAACTCATGGACCGTGAAATCATGACCTGAGCCGAAGTCGGCCGCTTAACCGGCTGAGCCACCCACGTGCCCCCATGAAAGGGTTTTAAAGAAAGGGATGGCATCATCTGATTTTAGAAGATCCCCCTGCTGCCCTGTGAAAGGAGGAAAGGGAAGGGGGGGGGGGGAAGGAGGGCAAAGTAGAGACAGAGAGGCCGATTAGCAGGCCACTGCAATTGTTTACGCAGAAGGTGCCTTGGACCAAGACTGTGGGAGTAGAGATGAGAAGACTGTGCTGTGATTCAGGAGATGTCTTAAGGGGGAGCTGGTGGAACTTGCTGTGGACAATGTGAGAGAAGAAAGGAATTAACCAAGATTTTAAGCCTGCGCAAAAGGGAGTATGGTAATCCAATAAACAAAGATGGGAAAAACAAGGGATAAGGATGGTGGAGTAGCTTTAGAACTGACAGGAAAGAAGGGTTCTTTCTTGGCCTTTAATTTTGCAATGTCTCATGGATATCCAAAAGAAGGTACTGAGTACACCATTAGATATGGGAGTCTGAAGCTCAGGAATTTCAGTTTGAAATGGTTTGGATTTATATGCCAGGGACTTGATGGGATCACCAAAGAGGTCAGTGAAAAAAGAAAAGGGCTAAAGACAAAGCTTAGAGGTCTGGATTTGAGAGGAATGAATAGAACAGACCAGGGAGGCAGAAGGAAAACCAAGTGAATAGGAGATTAGGGTAATCTAGATAAGAGAGGGTTTCAAGAAAGTCTGGCCCACCATGTCAAAAAACCGTTAGAAGTAAAATGAGGACAATTGATTACTAATAAAAAGTCATTGTTGACTGTAGTGACAGCCATTTGAGGGCTGTGGTGGAATGCTTGGGTAATTTGAAGAAAGAATGAGAGGTGACAAACTAAGTTTAGGAAGTATTTTGAGAAATTTTTATGGGAAGGGAGTTTTATTGTTGTTTTTGAAGAGATGATATCAAAGTTTTTAATATGCTAATAGGGATAATCTAACAGATTGGAAGAAATTGATGACTGGAAAGAGAACAGTAATAATTGCAGAATTGAAGTCTGAACAGTGGACAATTAGCAGAGCACAAGAGGAAAAGTTGGCACTTGAGGTGGGAAGTCATCCACTTTTATGTGAACTGTCCAGTATGGCAACCAGGGCATATGGGACAATTCATCCACAAAATCTGCATCCACATCTTTGCTGAGGCTGGAGACCCCCGCCATCTATGGCTCAGCCTCATTGTTCTCTCTAGGCACCAGCTGCTCCCTCTGAGGTCCAGCCCAGCCCTGAGTCATGCTCAAAGTGGAGTTGCTGACCTTGGGTCTCAATTAGACAAACCCACCAAGCCAATTATTTTCCCCTTCTTGAGGGAATCTCCTCGATACCTCCTCCTCCTTGAGTTACTTGCATTCCTCCTAGGCCTACTTGGTCTAGCCTACTTGGCAAACACATTCTTTCCAACTCCTCCACATCTAGAGCTATCCCCTCTTCCAAAGGGGTGTGTGTGTGTGTGTGTGTGTGTGCGTGCGTGCACGCACGTATTGAGATACTGGAACCAGCTTCCTTCCTTCTAGTATATGCAACAGTCTAATGACTGGTATGATTCCTGGATCACAGGCTTATATTGACCACCGGATCAGGGGCCAGGAGGCATTTAAATGTCAGCCATCTCTTTCTGTAAGAACTAAACACCTGACCCAGTCAAAGACATAAGTTGTGATTGTGAAGCCAGGGCCTCCAGTTTTAAATGTTACCTCACTGGAGCAGCCTATGATATCCTTTTCCCAGTTATTTCTCTGGAGGATCAGGCCAGACAATCAAAGAGGGTGTCACAGGAATACAAAGGAGGGGCTCAGGTGGGCTCAGCTGGTCTATGAAGAGCAGCTGAAACCTTGTCTTCAGCTGACTCATGAAGCACCCTCTTGTAGCAAGGGCCCTTACTTAGTATCACAGTCTAAGTCCAAGCTGTCTTCACATGAAGGTGAAAGAAATTTGGAGACCTATCCTTCGCCATATGCAGCCATGTTTAGTACCATGACATGCAGCTTTTTATAATCCATGCTCATGACTTTGATCTTTGCCTCCATCTGGCTGAGAGTCCTGCTCAACTGACAACCAACTTCTATGAGCTTTCAAAGTCTATGATCTCTTCTGAAAGAGAACAGCAATTTCTCCCACCTTACATGCACTGACATGCACACAGTAACATATTGCTTTAGTGTTCTGTAACTGCACGATTATTGTGAAGATATTTTAACACAGTAATTCTCAAAGTTTGCTGCATGTGAAAATCATCTGGGGAGAACAACTGCCTTAGAATCTCTGGGACCCAGGCATCAATATTTTTTTTTTAAAGTTTTCCAGACAAACACAATATGGAACCAAGCATTTTATGAAAGTATTGTGAACAAATGTAAGGTAAAATTTGACCCCCATGTGGTGCTACTAATGCAGATAACTGAGGTGACAAGAGAACACGTTCTACCAACCACAAATTTCACATATATTCAGATAACCGATATGTCACGACTTACTGGTGTGCTCAAGTAGCTATAAAAATTTTTTTATGATTACCAACTTCATAAAAATTAAAATGTGAGGAAACATGTGGCTTAGAACTTGGGAAACAAGGTAATATTATTGGTGACCAGAGGTAAGTGTTCCTGGAAGCTTTTCAGCCATAAGATCCTTACTTTCACTTACAATTTGGATTCTCACTTCAAAGGCCTCACCTATTCAGTGTGGTCTGAGGGCCAAGAGCATCAGCATCACCTATGAGCTTGTTAGAAATGCAGATTCCTGCCCCATCCCAGACTGACTCAGAAACTGTATTTTAGTAACACCCCCAGGTGATTCACATGTACATTTAAGTTGGAGAGTCACTGATGTAGACCACCATAGGAAGAAAAAAAGGTAGGAAAACAAAACCAAGTGTTAAAATTAAACAACTCAAGAGATCTTGGTACTTTACAAACATACTAATCAGATCCTTTAAAGTTGAGCATTTGAATTTTGCTAAAAAGACCATTTCACTGTGGTTTCCTCCTCCACCTCCAGCCAGCTGTGTTGAGACACAAATCCTTTATGAAAAGCTTTGAGAAGGATCGTGTTGGGCTACACAGTAGAGACTGGTATGGCAGTCTTTACATTACATGTCTGTGATTTTGGTTACTAAGGACATGTATGCAATGATAGGGTCTTTGTTGCTTAGAGGTCCATCTGTTCCATCTACCTGAACTTTTGCACAGCTTGGGACCATCATGATTATCTCCATGGCAACTGATTATGATTTCATAAACTCAGAATTAAGACCACAGGTGAAGGGTAAGCAACAAGAGTTGATGTGTTCCTAAGCAGTAAAGCTATCCATGTTCATATCAACAGCTCTTGTACCCAGGCAAACATTAATATTAAACTTTACACATACAAAGATCAGGGAAGGTGAGACAGATCTGGGGATCATTATGATTCAACAGGGTGGTTTCCCAAAGTAGCAAATTGTCTTTAATGCTTCAAGGCTTAAAAAGCTCCTAAAACAATGACAGAACATTTCATCCTACCTCTACTCACAATTTTTCCAAACCCTAATTTTTGCTTCCTCCAGCTCTGGAGGACTACAGCATTTGAGCCAAAAGCGTACAGTTGTAGGGTCTTCAGAAGGAAACAGACTAAACTGCCAGAAGTATTTTTAGTCAATATTGTGAAGCAGATGGAGCATACTAACCTTTCCAACAACCAAAACACACATGCATGACTGTGCACTTGTGTCTTCATATGTAAAATCTCCCTAAATATTGAGATGTTATATTCAATTCAACAAATATTCCTCAGGCACCCGCTACGTCAAAGGCAATCTGCAGGGCTCTTCAGGGAGAACCCAGATGAGTCATAAAAAACACTCACTGATATCTTACAGCATATTACATTACCATGGTACCTGCCACATTCAATAAAATCCTTTGAGCTTCAAAAAAAAAAACCCACTAAGACAGAAAAGGGATGATAATAATAGCAGGTAATATATACATTGAAGGCACACTTTCCATGTGTTTTTGTATTTGGTTTTGCATTATGACTAATTCTTTAGGTCCTGTTTTCATCTCCTGATGTCACAGGTTTATCTTAGGATGAGAAAACTAAAGTACAGACGTGTCCAAGGACTCACATGGAGAAACTGCCAGAACTGGTATCCACATGATGCTCTATCCATAATCCCAAGCAGTTACAATCCAGTGACCATGAAGTCCATAAACATAAGTAATGTGATGTTATCACATTTCCTAATGGAATAGCAATAAACCATTTATTTATTTACTTGTCACCCTGTCTTGTGTGTGTGTGTATGGTTGGAGAGGGCAGTGGTCAGGAGATGGGGAAGGTATCAGAGTAAGGTAAGTACTACGAGAAAAGAAAAATAGCAAGGCTTGCGGTGCCTGGATGGCTCAGTCAGTTAAGTGTCTAACTCCTGATATGGGCTCAGGTCGTTAATTCACAGTTTATGGGTTCAAGCCCCGCATTAGGCTCTGCACTGACAGCATGGAGTCTGCTTGAGATTCTCTCACTGCCCCTCCCTGCTTGCTCTATTTCTCAAAAATAAATAATAAAAACTTAAAAAAAAAAAAAAGAGACAGAAAAAAATAGCAAGGCTTTCCACATTTGTAACGGCTTTATGGAGGAGGTGGCATTTGAGCTGGACCTTTACAATAGCTGAGATTTAAATAGCCAAAATAAAGGGAAATGATCCAGATGAGCAGAGAACATAGTCAAGAAACAGAAAAACTACCAGCTTAATATGATGGAATATTCACCTGATTTTGCTCCTCCAAGAAACTCCTAAAAGCAAGGTAAAAGGATTTCTTTAGCAAAAGATCTCAAGAAGAGGAGACAATGGCAATGAACCTTGAAAGCTGGAAAGTGTGTAAGTGTTTGAGCAGACCTAACACTGGCAGTGGGGAAAGCGGAGAACTGACCCTATTTTCACTGCAAAATCCTCAAAAGATTCAGCATAGGACAGCACCAAATCCCTCTGGAACTGAGGATGAAGGAGGATTAAAGTAAAAAAAGATTAGGAAAAGCTGGCTGATGAATATTTTTTGGCTTTATTTTCAGAGATGTATTATAATCCCTAATTTCTTTCCCATACAAGATTGTATGAGCCACACTCCTCTGCGGCTCAGTGAGAAGCCTGGATGAATTTTCTCTGGAGAAGGTATAACAGAGGGCCTCTGAATTGGGATGCCATGACAGCTGAGGGCATGCGTACTGTGCCAAAAGAACCACGTGTGTACTGATGCTGAGACACCAGAACCTGGCAGCCAAACTCTCATCTTCCAACGAGTAAATTAGAAAATTTTCCTCAAGGGAAAGTGATCAGCTTAAGGAAAACTGTGTATATATACTGACTTCAGGACTTTCCCCTAAAACTGGCATAACTACTCTATGGTGAAGTTTAAAGTGGGCAAGCCACACCCACATGCCCAGAATTTCTATCATCTGTTCAGTTCCCCAGTCTTAGGCATGAGCAGGCAGGCAAGAATGACCAGATATCCAAGGAAAATTTCTAATATGAAAGGCAGACACCAGAACGCACGCACGCACGCACACACACACACACACACACACACACACACACGGTGGAAAAACTTCAAAAAAAAAATCAAGAATATCCTCAGAGAGACAAGATGATAGATCTAGGAAGCAAAACTAGAAAGCTATAAAGAAGGAACATTTAGAAAATAAAGAAGATCTCTTAGAAATTAAAAATGTATAAGCAGAAAATTTTAAAACACAAAGTAATGGCTGGAATATAAAACTGAAGAAATCTCTTAGAAAATAGAGCAAGAAAACAAAGTTGGAAAACAAACAAAAAGACAGTCATATGCCAAATAAGGGAAGTGAACATATTAACAAGTAGAGTTTCAGAAAGAAAGAAAGAAAACAGATGAGACGAAACCATCAACAAAATAACCAAAAGGCCCTTAAGTACAGTCTGACGGGCTCACTAAGTACTTAGCACATAAGGTGAAAACAGACCATGTCACTGGAAAATTTCAGAACACTGGGAAAGTGGATCTCACCAGCTCCCAACAAGAACATTCAGGAGGATGATGAAGGGGATCCAAGATAATGGCTAGGCATTAGACGCAGAGGTGATTTGTCCAGGTCAGAGTAGTTTGACTCAAGAAAATTATCTGTTAAGGCTTTTGTCACCAAGGTCTCCAACAATATTGTACTGCCTTTTCAATCTGAGGACAGAGTGCCTGGTGAACCTGGCACAGATTCTTATCTGTACTTGGCCGTCTTTATTCCATGAAGGTCAAGTTTCTGTTTGCCATGCCCTGCTGCCTAGATCAGCCGAGAGAGCCCATCTCATGCAGAGAAGACATGCTCCTGAGAGTTGGAGGTAGGATGGAACCAGAGAGAGCATCCACTTCTGTTTTAGTCTGTGAAAGCTGCCACAAAACAAAACAAAACAAAACAAAACAAAACAAAACAAAACAAAACAAAACACAGACTGCACGGCCTGAACAACAGAAGTTTATTTTCTCACAATTCTGAAACCCGGAAATCCAAGATCAAGGTGTCATTAGGTCTGGTTTCTCCTGGGGCCTTTCTCCTTAGCTTGCAGATGGGCTCTCTTCTCACCATGTCCTCAGGTCTTTCCTCTGTGCATGCATATCCTAACATCTCTCTGTGTGTCCAAATTTCCTCTTCTTACAAGAATACCAGTCAGATTTTATCAGGGTCTGCCCTAAAGGCCTCATTTTAACTTAATCACCTCTTTAATGCCCTATCTCCAAATATAGTCACATTCTGAGGTACTAGGGGTCAGGGCTTTGACATACAAATTTTGTTCAGCCTGTAAAAACTCCCTCTCACTACATTTCTGACTGCATAACAGCCCTGCCAGATGCCCTGCCCACTGACTTCCCCTCAGAAAGGGCTAAAACCAGACATAACCCAGAAATTCTATTCAGCTTATCTTCTCTTCGGGCCTCCATCACAGAGTGGTAATACTACCCTTTTTCTTATAGAGCTTGGTTTGTGCCTGTGAGTGTGTATGTGGTTACAGGAATATAGACATAGGTAAAATAACTACCAAAGAGGGAGAGAAAAGAAAAAGCCCAAAGGAATGAGGAAAACAAAAGTTAAATTTCTTTATCTGAGAAAACAGCAGATACAAGTATAGAAGGGTATTCAGTGGATTTTTATTTCTTAGCCTTCATGGTAGATAGTCATTAATTTTACTAATCTTTAAACTGTACATATACCTCTTATATATCTAAATTAAAAACCAAAAAGAGAGGAGACAGTGGGGTTTTAAGGCTAAGGAGCATGGAGTACACAGAGAATAATGAGTAATTCTGTTTCCCTGGAACATAGAATGAGTTGAAGAACATTTGAAAACAAAGCTGGACAGCAAAGGCAAAGCTACAGTGTGCAAGTATTTGAATCTTAGCAGGAAGAACAAAGTCGGCGGTCTGTGAAGCCACTGATTAGTTTTGAACAGGAGAGAGATCTAAATGGACTTGTGTTCTAGGAAGAGGTAGATGTGTCAGGTAGCAGTGCACAGGCTGGAGAAAGTTGGCCACTGGCTTTCCTTGGCTGTTTGAAGCCACTGCCCTGATTGAGGTGGGTCAACCTCCAAAGTGTCAGTGAAGGCACATTCTCACCATGCCAGTGGTGTCAGGTCCTTGCTATCTCTTCTCACCTTCTATTCCACTGAAGGTGCCCTGAAGGTGCCCACTATGCCCTGAAGGTTATGTAGAAGAATTGTGCCACCTAAATATTCTGACCCAAGGACCAACAGAAGGGAGGTATGTTGATGGCAATCTCTGCAAGGTACGTTGGCAATTTTATGGAAGGCAGCTCTTTACAAACGTGGCATAGCAGGTAGATTTAGAATTTAGGAAGGCTTGGTCCAGGAAGATGGCGGCGTAGGAGGAGGCTGGGCTCACCGCGCATCCTGCTGATCACTTAGATTCCACCTACACCTGCCTAAAGAACCCAGAAAACTGCCAGAGGATTAGCAGAACGGAGTCTCCGGAGCCAAGTGCAGACGAGAGGCCCACGGAAGAGGGTAGGAAGGGCGGCGAGGCGGTGCGCGCTCCACGGACTGGCGGGAGGGAGCCGGGGCGGAGGGGTGGCTCGCCGGCCAAGCGGAGCCCCCGAGTCTGGCTGGCAAAAGCGGAGGGGCCTGACGGACCGTGTTCCGACAGCAAACGCGACTTAGCGTCTGGGAGGTCAGAAGTTAACAGCTCTGCTCGGAAAGCGGGAAGGCTGGAGGACAAAGGGAGGGAGAGCTGCTGAGCCCCCTGACGACAGAGCTCAGTTTGGTGGGGAACAAAGGCGCTCGCCAGCGCCATCTCCCCCGCCCATCCCCCAGCCAAAATCCCAAAGGGAACCAGTTCCTGCCAGGGAACTTGCTCGCGCAGCGCAAACACCCAACTCTGTGCTTCTGCGGAGCCAAACCTCCGGCAGCGGATCTGACTCCCTCCCGCTGCCACAGGGCCCCTCCTGAAGTGGATCACCTAAGGAGAAGCGAGCTAAGCCTGTCCCTCCAGCCCCCGTGCACCTTGCCTACCCACCCCAGCTAATACGCCAGATCCCCAGCACCACAAGCCTGGCAGTGTGCAAGTAGCCCAGACGGGCCACGCCACCCCACAGTGAATCCCGCCCCTAGGAGAGTGGAAGAGAAGGCACACACCAGTCTGACTGTGTCCCCAGCGGTGGGCTGGGGGCAGACATCAGGTCGGACTGCGGCCCCGCCCACCAACTCCAGTTATACACCACAGCACAGGGGAAGTGCCCTGCAGGTCCTCACCACTCCAGGAACTATCCAAAATGACCAAACGGAAGAATTCCCCTCAGAAGAATCTCCAGGAAATAACAACAGCTAATGAACTGATCAAAAAGGATTTAAATAATATAACAGAAAGTGAATTTAGAATAATAGTCATAAAATTAATCGCTGGGCTTGAAAACAGTATACAGGACAGCAGAGAATCTCTTGCCACAGAGATCAAGGGACTAAGGAACAGTCACGAGGAGTTGAAAAACGCTTTAAACAAAATGCAAAACAAAATGGAAACCACAACGGCTCGGCTTGAAGAGGCAGAGGAGAGAATAGGTGAACTAGAAGATAAAGTTATGGAGAAAGAGGAAGCTGAAAGAAAGAGAGATAAAAAAATTCAGGAGTATGAGGGGAAAATTAGAGAACTAAGTGATACACTAAAAAGAAATAATATACGCATAATTGGTATCCCAGAGGAGGAAGAGAGAGGGAAAGGTGCTGAAGGGGTACTTGAAGAAATTATAGCTGAGAACTTCCCTGAACTGGGGAAGGAAAAAGGCATTGAAATCCAAGAGGCACAGAGAACTCCCTTCAGACGTAACTTGAATCGATCTTCTGCATGACATATCATAGTGAAACTGGCAAAATACAAGGATAAAGAGAAAATTCTGAAAGCAGCAAGGGATAAACTTGCCCTCACATATAAAGGGAGACCTATAAGACTCGTGACTGATCTCTCCTTTGAAACTTGGCAGGCCAGAAAGGCTTGGCACGATATCTACAGTGTGCTAAACAGAAAAAATATGCAGCCAAGAATCCTTTATCCAGCAAGTCTGTCATTTAGAATAGAAGGAGAGATAAAGGCCTTCCCAAACAAACAAAAACTGAAGGAATTTGTCACCACGAAACCAGCCCTACAAGAGATCCTAAGGGGGATCCTGTGAGACAAAGTACCAGAGACATCACTACAAGCATAAAACATACAGACATCACAATGACTCTAAACCCGTATCTTTCTATAATAACACTGAATGTAAATGGATTAAATGCGCCAACTAAAAGACATAGGGTATCAGAATGGATAAAAAAACAAGACCCATCTATTTGCTGTCTACAAGAGACTCATTTTAGATCTGAGGACACCTTTAGATTGAGAGTGAGGGGATGGAGAACTATTTATCATGCTACTGGAAGCCAAAAGAAAGCTGGAGTAGCCATACTTATATCAGACAAACTAGACTTTAAAAAAGGCTGTAACAAGAGATGAAGAAGGGCATTATATAATAATCACAGGGTCTATCCATCAGGAAGAGCTAACTATTATAAATGTCTATGCGCCAAATACCGGAGCCCCCAGATATATAAAACAATTACTCATAAACATAAGCAACCTTATGGATAAGAATGTGGTCATTGCAGGGGACTTTAACACCCCACTTACAGAAATGGATAGATCATCTAGACACACAGTCAATAAAGAAACAAGGGCCCTGAATGATACATTGGATCAGATGGACTTGACAGATATATTTAGAACTCTGCATCCCAAAGCAACAGAATATACTTTCTTCTCGAGTTCACATGGAACATTCTCCAAGATAGATCATATACTGGGTCACAAAACAGCCCTTCATAAGTTTGCAAGAATTGAAATTATACCATGCATACTTTCAGACCACAATGCTATGAAGCTTGAAATCAACCACAGGAAAAAGTCTGGAAAACCTCCAAAAGCAGGGAGGTTAAAGAACACCCTACTAACGAATGAGTGGGTCAACCAGGCAATTAGAGAAGAAATTAAAAAATATATGGAAACAAACGAAAATGAAAATACAACAATCCAAACGCTTTGGGATGCAGCGAAGGCAGTCCTGAGAGGAAAATACATTGCAATCCAGGCCTATCTCAAGAAACAAGAAAAATCCCAAATACAAAATCTAACAGCACACCTAAAGGAAATAGAAGCAGAACAGCAAAGGCAGCCTAAACCCAGCAGAAGAAGAGAAATAATAAAGATCAGAGCAGAAATAAACAATATAGAATCTAAAAAAACTGTAGAGCAGATCAACGAAACCAAGAGTTGGTTTTTTGAAAAAATAAACAAAATTGACAAACCTCTAGCCAGGCTTCTCAAAAAGAAAAGGGAGATGACCCAAATAGATAAAATCATGAATGAAAATGGAATTATTACAACCAATCCCTCAGAGATACAAACAATTATCAGGGAATACTATGAAAAATTATATGCCAACAAATTGGACAACCTGGAAGAAATGGACAAATTTCTAAACACCCACACTCTTCCAAAACTCAATCAGGAGGAAATAGAAAGCTTGAACAGACCCATAACCAGCGAAGAAATTGAATCGGTTATCAAAAATCTCCCAACAAATAAGAGTCCAGGACCAGATGGCTTCCCAGGGGAGTTCTACCAGACGTTTAAAGCAGAGATAATACCTATCCTCCTCAAGCTATTCCAAGAAATAGAAAGGGAAGGAAAACTTCCAGACTCATTCTATGAAGCCAGTATTACTTTGATTCCTAAATCAGACAGAGACCCAGTAAAAAAAGAGAACTACAGGCCAATATCTCTGATGAATATGGATGCAAAAATTCTCAATAAGATACTAGCAAATCGAATTCAACAGCATATAAAAAGAATTATTCACCATGATCAAGTGGGATTCATTCCTGGGATGCAGGGCTGGTTCAACATTCGCAAATCGATCAACGTGATACATCACATTAACAAAAAAAAAGAGAAGAACCATATGATCTTGTCAATCGATGCAGAAAAGGCCTTTGACAAAATCCAGCACCCTTTCTTAATAAAAACCCTTGAGAAAGTCGGGATAGAAGGAACATACTTAAAGATCATAAAAGCCATTTATGAAAAGCCCACAGCTAACATCATCCTCAACGGGGAAAAACTGAGAGCTTTTTCCCTGAGATCAGGAACACAACAGGGATGCCCACTCTCACCGCTGTTTAATATAGTGCTGGAAGTTCTAGCATCAGCAATCAGACAACAAAAGGAAATCAAAGGCATCAAAATTGGCAAAGATGAGGTCAAGCTTTCGCTTTTTGCAGATGACATGATATTATACATGGAAAATCTGATAGACTCCACCAAAAGTCTGCTAGAACTGATACATGAATTCAGCAAAGTTGCAGGATACAAAATCAATGTGCAGAAATCAGTTGCATTCTTATACACTAACAATGAAGCAACAGAAAGACAAATGAAGAAACTGATCCCATTCACAATTGCACCAAGAAGCATAAAATACCTAGGAATAAATCTAACCAAAGATGTAAAAGATCTGTATGCTGAAAACTATAGAAAGCTTATGCAGGTAATTGAAGAAGATATAAAGAAATGGAAAGACATTCCCTGCTCATGGATTGGAAGAATAAATATTGTCAAAATGTCAATACTACCCAAAGCTATCTACACATTCAATGCAATCCCAATCAAAATTGCACCAGCATTCTTCTCGAAACTAGAACAAGCAATCCTGAAATTCATATGGAACCACAAAAGGCCCCAAATAGCCAAAGTAATTTTGAAGAAGAAGACCAAAGCAGGAGGCATCACAATCCCAGACTTTAGCCTCTACTACAAAGCTGTAATCATCAAGACAGCATGGTATTGGCATAAAAACAGACACATAGACCAATGGAATAGAATAGAAACCCCAGAACTAGACCCACAAACATATGGCCAACTCATCTTTGACAAAGCAGGAAAGAACATCCAATGGAAAAAAGACAGTCTCTTTAACAAATGGTGCTGGGAGAACTGGACAGCAACATGCAGAAGGTTGAAACTAGACCACTTTCTCACACCATTCACAAAAATAAACTCAAAATGGATAAAGGACCTGAATGTGAGACAGGAAACCATCAAAACCTTAGAGGAGAAGCAGGAAAAGACCTCTCTGACCTCAGCCGTAGCAATCTCTTACTCGGCACATCCCCAAAGGCAAGGGAATTAAAAGCAAAAGTGAATTACTGGGACCTTATGAAGATAAAAAGCTTCTGCACAGCAAAGGAAACAACCAACAAAACTAAAAGGCAACCAACGGAATGGGAAAAGATATTTGCAAATGACACATCGGACAAAGGGCTAGTATCCAAAATCTATAAAGAGCTCATCAAACTCCACACCCGAAAAACAAATAACCCAGTGAAGAAATGGGCAGAAAACATGAATAGACACTTCTCTAAAGAAGACATCCGGATGGCCAACAGGCACATGAAAAGATGTTCAACGTCGCTCCTTATCAGGGAAATACAAATCAAAACCACACTCAGATATCACCTCACGCCAGTCAGAGTGGCCAAAATGAAGAAATCAGGAGACTATAGATGCTGGAGAGGATGTGGAGAAACAGGAACCCTCTTGCACTGTTGGTGGGAATGCAAATTGGTGCAGCCGCTCTGGAAAGCAGTGTGGAGATTCCTCAGAAAATTAAAAATAGACCTACCCGATGACCCAGCAATAGCACTGCTAGGAATTTATCCAAGGGATACAGGAGTACTGATGCATAGGGGCATTTGTACCCCAATGTTTATAGCAGCACTCTCAACAATAGCCAAATTATGGAAAGAGCCTAAATGTCCATCAACTGATGAATGGATAAAGAAATTGTGGTTTATATACACAATGGAATACTACGTGGCAATGAGAAAAAATGAAATATGGCCTTTTGTAGCAACATGGATGGAACTGGAGAGTGTGATGCTAAGTGAAATTAGCCATTCAGAGAAAGACAGATACCATATGGTTTCACTCTTATGTGGATCCTGAGAAACGTAACAGAAACCCATGGGGGAGGGGAAGGAAAAAGAAAAAAAAAAAAAAAAGAGGTTAGAGTGGGAGAGAGCCAAAGCATAAGAGACTGTTAAAAACTGAGAACAAACTGAGGGTTGATGGGGGGTGGGAGGGAGGGCAGGGTGGGTGATGGGTATTGAGGAGGGCACCTTTTGGGATGAGCACTGGGTGTTGTATGGAAACCAATTTGACAGTAAATTTCATATATTAAAAAATAAAAAAAATATAAAAAAAAAGAATTTAGGAAGAACACAAGGAAGCCTTTTTTCAAGTGTTAGAAGTCATAGCTTTCCCCAACTGCCTAAAAGACCAGCCTGGAAGTGAGTTGGCTATGATTGTGTTGTTAGCATGCCCAATAAATCTCATGATATAACATTAAATGTGACCATCTAGTGAACTCCTTAATCAACCATATGCTTGACACATGCTATATATCTCACTATATTTGCTTTTCACAATGAGCTCATGACCAGATAAAACTTCACATAGCTTTTCATGTAAATTCAAGAGTTAAACCCCATCTGAATATAAAGTTCATGCTTTTCCTACTATGACATGTGACACAAGAAGTTTTATCTATTTACTTACCTTTTCAGCCATAGCTTCCTGACATCATGGGATTATGGGGAACTCAGAGGTCAGCTAACATCTTACCCATTGCAGCAAGTGCTTTTACAGCATCACCCACTGCTTGCAACTCATCAGGGATAGTGGCTCACTCCATTATGTGAGGCAGCTTTGGACAAAAAGTTGATTGTTGAGGTACGATCTACCCTCCTGTTATGTTCACTTTCTGGGCTTTGTTCTGTGCTCAACAACAAGTCAGAGCAGGTTCATTTATCTTCCTTGTGATGTCCTTCAGATATCTGAAGGCAAGCATCTTCATTTTACTTGGGTTCCCTTCTTCTATGCTCAAGACCACTATCGTTTCAGGGAGCACTTCCCCTGGATGTCCTCTTGTCAAGGACCCTCTACATATGTCACAAAAGAATGGACCACAGTACTAGCCATAGACTGACTACCATGAATTGCTAATTAACTCCTCATGTATGTATTCTGTCCCTCACAGATTATGGAAGAACAGTGAGCATGACTCATTGCTCTTTTCATCCCCAGTAGACAGGTCTTGACAAAGAAGGTGCTTGATGGGTGTTTCTTGGTCCCTTGATTCATTTGTTCAGTAGTATTGTTATCACTCCTTTGGGCCCTTCATACACTCTCAATTATCTAAAGAACTAACTTCAGGAACTGAGATCAGCATGGTAGGGCTGCTCCCTATGAGCCACATGCATCTTGGGACCACTCGGGGGCAGTGACAAACGTGACAAGGTCTAGGAGATACTTGTCAATAATGCACATAAAACTATTTTATGTCAGTGTTTATTGTACTTCAATGATAATCCATCTAGAATACAGTGTCAGAAACACCAGTCTGAATCAAATCCCTTTTGTACTAGTTATCTATTGCTGCATAACAAATTATGCCAAAATTTAGTGGCTTAAAACACTAATAGATATTTTTCTGGGTATCTCTCACAGTTTGTGTGTGTTAAGAATTCAGGTGTGGTGCACCTGGGTGGCTCAGTTGTTAAATATCTGACTTTGGCTCAGGTCATGATCTCATAGTTTGTGAATTCGAGTCCTGCATTGGGTGAGCTCAAGCACCACTTTGAGTAAAACATGAGCTCCAGGTGAGCCCCACTTCTCTCTCTCTCTCCACCCCCCTTGTGGGACTCTCTCTCTCTCTCTCTCTGACCCTCACTCACTTGTACCCTCGAAAGAAAGAGAAAGAGGAAGAGGAAGAAGAAGAGGAAGAAGAAGAGGAAGGAAGGAAGGAAGGAAGGAAGGAAGGAAGGAAGGAAGGGAGGGATGGAAGGAAGTTAAAAAATAAAAATAAAATAAAAAAAGAATTCAGGTGTGCCTTGGCTGAGCAGTTCTGACTCAAGGCCCTTCCTAAAGTTGTGTCAGATGTCAGCCTCAGCTGTCACCTGAAAGTTTAACTGGGGTTGGAAGATTTTATTCCAAGCACTTACTTATATGACTATCAAATGGTGCTGGCTATTGGGAGAAGGTCTCAGTTCTTCTCCACATGGGCTTCTTGACAGAGATGCATATCTTCACTGCAGATGACTGACTTCCCCCAGAGTAAGAGATCCAAGAGACCAAGACATAAGCTGCAATATGTCTTTTTGACTGAGCTGTGAAAGTAACACACTGTCACCTGCTGTATTCTAATGGTCATGCAGATCAGCCCTGATTCAAAGTAGAAGGGATTGCAAAAGAGGTTACAAGGATCAATGGAGACCTTGTTGGAGGCTTTCCTGGGTATTTTATATGCAGACCTTGGCTCTAATTCCCATTGTGAGACAGTGTACTGTCTTCACCCAGAGACCTGCTTGCTCAAGCTAAGGGATTAGTTAGAAGAAGCCAAGATACCTGAATTCATGAGGTTTTGTGATCCTAATGAGATCCATCCAGAAGTCTAAATTTTATTCATTTATTTCACTAAATACCTACTGAACATTTACTATATGGCTGGCACATTTCTAGATGCTTAGAATATATCAGTGAGCAAAACTAGATGATAGGCAAGTATATTTATTCATCATCTGTCTTCTCTCTAGACTTTGAACATGAGAGATTAACATCTAATTTCTGAGCTTCTGGAACTCATTCTGTTAATTCTAGAGTCTGGCCTACACACATGTAAAGCCAAAACAACAATAACAGCAACTATTATTGTTGTATAAATAACAATTGAAGGACATTTACTATGGGCCAGATGCATGCTAAACAGTTTGTTTTCATTTGCTATATCATTTGATACTCTTAACAGTTTAATGCAGTAAGTACTTCTGTCATCAGCACGGTTTTTTTTTTGGGGGGGGGGGGTTGTGGGGTTTTTTTTTTGTTTGTTTGTTTTTTGCCAATGAGGAACCTGAGGCTTAGGTAAATAACTTCTCCAAAGTCAAAGTCATACAGTTAGTGAGTGGAAGATCTAACCATACTGCAACAAAATCTTTGTTCCTAAAGTTGATGAATCATCCCCTAGCAGATGTTGAAATTCAAATGCCTCTAGAGGCCAGGTTAAGTGATGTAAGGGGAGAGCGCTAATGAGACAATAGGGAGTAGTGAGGACATTGGTGAGCTATCGACTCATGTCTGTCTCAAGGCATGAAAGTTCACATTTTTCTTAAATACTTCATTGGCCAAATAAAATATATCTCAGGGCCAGATTCAACTAGCAAGACCCAGGTTCAAAATTTAGGTATCATATCTTAAATTCAACTAATTTCTCAACCACAAGAATTTTTAAAAATCTTGTACAGCGTGGTTTTCATCCAAAGTCTATATTTAAAATAATGGTTTCTCATGGTGAATGAGACAGTGGAGAATAGAAAATTACTAAGACTTTATTCTTCATTTGTTCACTTAATAAATATTTATTGAGAGGCTTCTATATGCTAAGGTCTGGGGTTAAAGCAGATAACATAACAGATGTCATTCCTGCCTTCTTGGAATTTAGCTCTAGTTGGAAGTCTTACATCCATACTCAAGAGAGAATACACAATATTCCTCAAGTTTATTTCAATATTTGTAAGACCCAAGTGTTCCAAGGAAAAGACTTTGGGAAATAATTTACCCTAAACCAGGAGATGCAAAAAAATAGCCCATTAACTGAGCACACATACTTGAGTGACCAGCACAGTGATTTAAAGCTTTTGGAAATGTCTTTAGGAAGGGCCTGAACTCTGCTATTGGCCACAGACTCCACATTTATCTACTGGAAATCACCTGTCCTGCTTCAAACGTTTATATTGCCTAATGGCTCCTGAATGCATTTGCATTTACCTCTTTTCAGAACACAGAGTACCTATTGCTCTAAATCCTCGTGGCATCTCAGGAAAAACTAAGAACAAAAATGGGTGATTTAAATATTTTAGGCAGGGAGAAAGTCTGGGCAGTGACTGGGAAGCAAGGAAGCACATGCTAAGATTAAAAAACAGCAGAGAGTCCAGGCATCTCTGTGGAAGAGCAGAAAGCAGAGATGCTGTCATGGGAAAGGGACTTGGGAGACAAAAGTACAGGCAATAAAAAGAGACTCACACTACCCTGGGATGAAGGTGAAGTGCAACTCCTCAAAGATAAGAATGCCATATAAATCATAGGACTTCCAGTGAAATTTGAATTTCAGATAAATAATGACCATTTTTTAGTATAAACATGTCCCAACTATTGCATAGGATAAACTTATATTAAGAAATTATTTATCATTTCAAACTCAACACCCAAAAAACAAATAATCCAGTGAAGAAATGGGCAAAAGACATGAATAGACACTTCTCCAAAGAAGACATCCAGATGGCCAACCACACATGAAAAAATGCTCAACATCACTCATCATCAGGGAAATACAAATCAAAACCACAATGAGATACCACCTTACACCTGTCAGAATGGCTAACATTAACAACTCAGGCAACAACAGATGTTGGCAAGGATGCGGAGAAAGAGGATCTCTTTTGCACTGCTGGTGGGAATGCAAACTGGTGCAGCCACTCTGGAAAACAGTATGGAGGTTCCTCAAAAAATTAAAAACAGAACTACCCTACAACCCAGCAATTGCACTACTAGGTATTTATCCAAGGGGCACAGGGATGCTGTTTCAAAGGGGCACAGTCACCCCAATGTTTATAGCAGCACTACCAACAATAGCCAAAGTATGGAAAAAGCCCAAATGTCCATCGATGGATGAATGGATAAAGAAGATGTGGTGTGTACACACACACAATGGAGTGTTACTCAGCAAGGAAAAAGAATGAAATCTTGCCATCTGCAACTACGTGGATGGAACTGGAGGGTATTATGCTAAGCGAAATTAGAGAAAGACAAATATCATATGACTTCACTCATATGAGGACTTTAAGAAACAAAACAGATAAACATAAGAGAATGGAAGCAAAAATAATATAAAAACAGGGAGGGGGACAAAAACATAACAGACTCTTAAACATGGAGAATAAACAGAGGGTTACTGGAGGGTTTGTGGGAGAAGGGATGGGCTAACTGGGTAAGGGGTATTAAGGAATTTACTCCTAAATCATTGTTGCACTACATGCTAACTAACTTGGACGTAAATTTTAAAAATAAATAAAAAATAATAAAAAAAGAAATTATCGTTTATCTGAAATTCAAATTTAACTGGGTGTTCTGTATTTCTATTTGCTAAACCTAGCAACGACTCAGGACACAGCCAGCAACTTGGTGGCAATTCGTGGGTTTTATTTTTTTCTAACATGAAAGAAAGAAACTAGAGGTCATCTCCCACCTTTAGACTCCACTCTGTGGCCTGCTTCTGATGGTAAAGGCTATGGGATACTGCAACCATCAGGAATCCAAGGAGGCTGAAATCTAACTATTTAAGAACAGAGTCAATGGTTTGGGCCTTAGAGGAAACCTTACAAGCTATCTAGTCCCACTCCCCACAGAAATATTATGGAAACGGACAAAATAGTGACTTAGGCCTCTGGTCTTTTATTTTGCTTCCAGATGAAGAGGAAATATCCAGAGGCTGGTGCCACAGAATACTAGTCCAAATCTTGGCCAAGCTGTGCCTTCTTCTAGATACTCGAAAAGAAGAGAAAGCTTTTTGTTCATTTTTAAGTTTTACTATAAAAGACTATCCAATTCCACAAAAATATGCATCTTCAAAAACACAACTTTTGTCATTTCTCAGACCAAGGTTTTCTCCCCACTGGAATGAGGATCACTAGTGCACTTTAAAATTAAGTTAGAATTCTTTGAAGAGAATTCTCCTGATGGTGATCCATCATCCTCAAGGACTTCTCTAAACAAAAGGGAGTATCACTGTACAAAGGTTTCTTCCCTGGACACAGGGAATGTGAGCTGCAACAGTTTTTAAAAATCAGACTTTCACCTTAGGAAATTTGAACAGGAAGGAGCAAAGGTTGTGGAGAGTTTCCAGGGCTAATTTTTCCATTTCTTATCCAGACAGAGGAAATGTATGGGACACAAGGGGCTGTGTATCTTTTATTTCCTTTCTTTACTAATTACTTTTGCCCTGAAGCTCATCTATACTTTTACATGGATGTGCCTGGGGGACACAAGGGAGTGTGTACGTGTGTGTGTATGCGTGTATGTGTGTGTGTGTGTATGCATGCACATACGGGTGTGTGATGAATGCATTTGGTTTTGACACCTTGTGTGATATGGACACTTCTTCCCTTGTACTTTAGTTCTTTTGGCTTTTAGGGAAAAACAAATACAAATATTCTCATACTTGGGTCTTTTGATAGTTAATTTTATGTGTCAACTTTGGTAGGCCACAGAACCCAGATATTCAGTCAAACATGAGTCTGGAGGTTGCTACGAAGGTATTTTTTAGATGAGATTAACACTTACATCAGTAGACCTGAATAGAGCAGATTAACCTCCACATTGTGAGTGGGCCTTTCCCAATCAGTTGAAGACCTTAAATAGCCTGAGGTCCCCTGAACTACATTATCATCTGTTCCCTGGATCTCTAGTCTACTTGTCTACCCTGCAGATTTCATAGCCTCAATAATCATGTGAGCCAATCTTGAAAATAAAGCTCTTTATACACACACACACACACACACACACACACACACACACACACACACACACGTTTTCCCCATAATTTTATAAAATAAGATGGCCAAATTCTATTTTGCATTATGAAATCAGTTCCTGAAATCCTTCTGGAATATTCTGCATTCTATATGGTTTTCTAGGCTCTCTGTCTTGACATAAAAGATGCAAGCGGAAACCCATCTTTACACCCAGCCTTGGCCAAGTAGCTAAATGGGCCCCCTCCTTCCTTCCTTTTGCCACTTCACTCAGAAAGGGTGAATTTACCTACAAACATGCCTTCTCCCCCACAGCTTTGAGCTTGGGTTTTAGCTTCAGAGACAGGATGGGGAGTTTATTTGAAAAGCCAGCCAAGAGGCAAATGCTGCTACTCTCACTGTATGTGTGAAATTTTTGCACAGCTGCAGGCTTCAAGAGCCTCAGTGTGAGGGAGAACAGCAGTGGGCCAAATCCCAGGCTCCCCAGAAACTTCAGGGACATGAATCGGAATTCAGCTCTCAGGGCTGAATTGAGGAACCACCACAAGGACCATAAAGGCAGGCTAAAGGATGAATGGGAGTCTGTGACCAGGCCTCCACTGATGACGTCGCTGTTACCCAGATGGCATTAAACAGTTACGCTCGGCTTCAAGGGAACACTGAATCACATGTGCCCCGTGTGTATTAAAAATCTACCGGTGAGGTTAGCCCAAACGTTCACATTCTGTTTTCCTATGCATGGGTATCAAAGTTAGTGCAGGCCCCTCGACACCATAATCCATTATCAAAAACTGAAAGCAGCTGGTTGGATTTCTAAACTTTCTACACAGAGAAACGCATCTGGTCCCAGTTTGCTGCAAAGAAATCAGTTTCCTTCTTTCTCATTGTCCAGCTACAGAAATCACTGGGAGCAGCCTGGTTCCTCAAATTAAAGGGCCATCGTGCTGGTCTTAAGGGTTCATTCATGCTGAGGAATTTGTAGCCCATCCCCACTGCCAGTGCCACTCTACCTCTAGCTTTGGGGCCCCAGCCAAGCAGGGACTCTGAAAACCCTCCAGTTTAGAATGAGGAGGCTGAGGATTAGCAAAGCAGCTCTAGTCCTTCACAGGAATCTGCACAGATCATGTGCAAGAGGGAGAAAAAGAAAATCATTTGTAATGGATTGTCTCAGAACCCATTTTTTAGGATTGTGCAAAGTTGAAGTATCGACTAACTTTCCGTTAATTTCAAAGGCAAGGCTCAGCCATAATTTATCCCTTTGATTCCACTGACCATCAGCAGTTGTGGCCATTTTCTGCCTGGCTGTGGAGAACAGTTAAATGATGGTGTCCTTACCCCCCTTTGACTTCCCTTTCAGCCTGTTTCAGCAGTCTCACCCAGGCACTTCCTGTCTCCCAGCTCCACTGTCTGGCACTTATTTCAGACAAGTCAATACGTTTAAATTATATCTGAACTCAAGGTAATTAATCATAAAGCTTTATGCTTTGTAATTTTTTTTTTTTTTTTTTTTTTTTTTTTTTTTTACTTCTGGTTGGCATTCCACGGAATCACAATTAAAAAGAAAAAGCTATCTGCGATGCATTGTGAATATCATGTAAATGCTCAGGCTGGAAATCCTTTCTGGACAAGTCTGTACAAGGAGCACACTGAAAACCTCTGCTCTTTTACAGATCCAAATAAGAGGGTCAGGATTGCATTTGGGGAAATGTTGAGCAGGTCAGATGAAAGACCCATATGAGCTGGCTGGATCCCAGTGTAGAGAAACCCATTTGAAAACATTAAAGTCAGGTGATGAGTTGACTCCTTAATGCATTTTGCAAACATAGCAAAGGCTTTGAAGCTTACTACATAAGTATGCCACAGATCTGTACTGGATACATGTTACTGAAGATCGATAGGTGGTTGCTTCAAATGAATTGTGGTCTCCGCCAGTTTTAAAGGGGGGGGCGGCTCAGAGCACGTAACCTTAGCATTCAGTTTCATCATTTATATCCAGTCCAAAGCTTATATGCATAGGATGTAATGGTTCCCAACTGACTCTCTTGAGTCATTCAGACTGCCATTCCTCAGTGAAGAATTCCTCATCTAGGAAGTGGGTGAGGATTACCATTCAAAACACTTCGAAAAGGCTGGGGAAATGGCAATCTTAGGGTTCAGAATATTGGAGCTGGAGACTCATTTAGAATTGTCCAAAAAACATGACTAATTTAGACACATTTCAAAATTTATAAAAATGATATACGCTGCTCTATCAGTCAGGATTCAGTGTAAGGAACAGATACTCTAGGTGTTGTAATAGGAAGAGATTTAACTCAGTGAATTAAGTGCTTTCAAAATTACTGAATGGGTTGAAGGAGGAGGTTCAGGACCAGGCCTTCTGGAATGACTCCCAGAACCATCTACCACTGATACACAGGGGAATGATGAAAAACACAAAAGTAGCTATTACAGGGCAGTAACTCATCTCTTTCCAAGGCATCTCAAAGTAAGATTAGTCTTCCTAGTCTAAGTAGCATCTTCATATAATGTGGGCTTAGATATAACAATAACAAAAACAAACACCAACCAAAAAAAAACAAAAACAAAAAACAAAAAAAAAAAACTTCCCAGCTTGGGGAACTTGGGTGGCTTAGTTGGTTGAGTGTCCAACTTCAGCTCAGTTCATGAATTTGCGGTTTGTGGGTTCAAGCCCCATGTCAGGCTCTGTGCTGACAGCTCAGAGCCTGGAGCCCTCTTCAGATTCTGTGTCTCCCTCTCTCTCTCTGTACCTCCCATTCACATTCTGTCTCTGTCTTTGTCTCTCTAAAAATAAACAAACATTAAAAAAAGTTAAAAAAAAAAAAAAAAACTTCCCAGCTGAATATCCCATGCACATTCTCCAAGGCCCATTTTTTTCTAAGATCCTTGCTACCCTGAGATTGGCACTCTAAGATACATATACAACTAAAAATAAAACAACTGGGCGCCTGGGTGGCTCAGTTGGTTAAGCGGCCGACTTCAGCTCAGGTCATGATCTCGCGGTCCGTGAATTTGAGCCCCGCGTTGGGCTCTGTGCTGACAGCTCAGAGCCTGGAGCCTGTTTCAGATTCTGTGTCTCCCTCTCTCTGACCCTCCCCCGTTCATGCTTTGTCTCTCTGTGTCTCAAAAATAAATAAACGTTAAAATTTTTTTTTTAAAAAATAAAACAATTCATCTAATGTCAAAGGAAGACATTGTAGGAAGGATAGCACGTATGTATTCATCTCAAAGATTCTCAAAAGAGGCAAATTTAAAATGGATGGCTCTGTACAATTTATTTATTTTGATGGTTACATACTTATGTTTATTTTTTCTCAATTTTATTTAAATCCAAGTTAGTCAACATATAGTGTAATAATGGTTTCAGGAGTAGAATTTAGTGATTTGTCACTTACATATAATACCCAGTGTTCAACACAAGTGCCCTCCTTAATGTCCATCACCCATTTAGCCCAGCCCCCACCCAACACCCCTCCAGCAACCCTGCTTATTCCCTGTATTTAAGAGTCTCTTATGGTTTGCCTCCTTATTTTTATCTTATTTTTCCTTCCTTTCCCCTATATTCATCTGTTGTTGTTTCTTAAATTCCACGTGAGTGAAATCATGATATTTATCTTTCTCTGACTTACATCACTTAGCATCATTCTGGTTCCAACCACATTGTTGCAAAGGGCAAGAGTTTGTTCTTTTTGATCACCAAGTAATATTCCATTGTATATACACACCACATCTTCTTTATTTGTCAGTCAATGGACATTTGGGCACTTTCCATACTTAACTATTGTTGATAGTGCTGCTATAAAATCAGCATTTTTATATCCTTTGGATAAACACCAAGTAGTGCAATTCCTGGGTCATAGGGTAGTTCTATTTTTAATTTTTTGAGGAAACTCCATATTATTTTCCAGAGTAGCTGCACCAGTTTGCATTCCCACCAGCAGTGTAAAAGGGTTTCCCTTTCTATGCATCCTTGCCCACCTCTGTTGTTTCCTGAGTTGTTAATTTTAGCTATTCTGGCTGTTGTGAGGTGGTACCTCATTGCAGTTTTGATTTGTATTTCCCTGATGAGTGATATTGGGCATCTTTCCATGTGTCTGTTAGCCATCTGGATGTCTTGTTTGGAAAACTGTCTGTTCATGCCTTTTGCTCATTTCTTCACTGGATCATTTACTTTTTGGGTGTCAAGTATGATAAGTTCCTTATAGGTTTTGAATACTAACCCTTTATCCAATATGTCATTTGCAAATATCTTCTCCCATTCTATCAGTTGCCTTTTAGTTTTGGCTGTCTACAATTTAATCACAGTACTGTGGTGAGAATTAGAGAGCAAGCATGAGTTCATCTCATCCAACATATTAGTTACTTCTTGATCAAATTTTAAGACATGAGAGAGTATAAAAAGTATTCTAGGACAGGTGTGGGAAAACAATCACCAATGCCTTTTTTTTTTTTCAATGAAGTTTTATAGGAACACAGCTCCATGTATTTGTTTACCAGTTGTTAATAGCTGCTTTTGCATAGCACCAACAGAGCTGAGTAGATAGGACAATCCACAAAACCTAAAATACTTACCATCTGACCCTTTTGGAGAAAAGCTCCATAACTTCTGGTTTGGGTGGTAGGGATCATGTAGAGGATTCGTAGATGCCAATTCTTAGTATCAAAACAGACTGCCACAAAATAGTTGCCGCCATACCATTCCTATGTTGAATCACAGTGTAGAATCATGGTTTCCACAAGAAAAAAGGTACTTGGTATTTTCTTATCTGACAATATAGACCTACTTTTCTATTACATTTGATTGGGCAGGAAGCTCTTAAGAATGCTATCTAACAAAGGAAAACAGTTTTCTGAAGATTCAAGATGAAAAAGAGCAGGAAACTTTCTATATCAGAGCTGTCCAGGAGAATTCTCTGCAATGACAGAGAGGTTTGATATCTGTACTGTCCAATACTCTTAAATTGAACTTTAAAGTTCATTTGATTTTAATTCATTTCAATTGTCAGGTATTTCTCATGGCTACCATATTGGACAGTGCAGTTTTAAATCATAACATATGTTCTCCTGGTTGTTCATATCAGTCATTAAACCTTGCTTAAAAAAGATAAAAGATTTCAATGTAACTGATAGGGATATTAACAGACTCCCAAATCAATAAGGAACTCAAAAATATTTTATGAAAATACATCTGAATCTTGTATAAACAGCACATAGGAAATACTCTCTTAATAGCGGCACATAAAATCAAATTGTGAAGGCAGTGAAATCTGATAGAATAAAACTGTGCTACTAGGCCTCAGTGTTGAAAACATTTTCACCTTTGTGGAGGCTCTGATTTCTAGAACTTTGAATCTCCTTTTCATAACCAGAAGTCGAGCCTTTAACTTAGTTCATAAAGAAATATTTTAAATCATTGATCACTTCTAAATATTCATATTTACTACCACATTTTCCTTTCTAGTTCGCATCATATTTATTAGTTAGGCTTGAGTTTTCTTGTTAATTTAAATGTTGTTCGTTCTCATTTGGACAGTCGATAATTTGGGAGAAAGGTACTTTGAATCTGTTTTTCACCACAGACCATTAACCCAATAAAAAATTAATTTCTGAATTTGAACAGATGTTTCATTTCTAATGTTCTCTATTGTATCTTTTAGGATATGAAAGAAACATACTGGATATTTTGAATACACCCACTCAAGACAAACTCAAAGGAATAGGAGGAGCCACAACTCAGCTGCCAACTTCTCTTGTCCCAGACTCACAAGTCTGTCAGATGAACAGGATACAGGCTGCGTTTCTCCAGCTGGACATCTGGGCTTTGCAGCTGCCACAAGAACTCCATGTGGCTAGAAATGTCTACTTAAATCTGTGACTGAGTCAGGGAAAGGAGAAACGGCAGGAGTCTACATGGTACCTGAGACACCCCATGTGACTACCTGTACCTCATACCTTTGTCAAATCTCAGAGGATAGAATATAAACCAGAGCCACTTAACTATGTCATAATATGCCAAACTGCCATGTTTGGGAAATAAACAACAAAAATTTGTCCTGGAACAGTAACCATGTTCTGAGGCTCTATCCAGTTTTAAGGCCATTTGTTCCCATTGAAATTTAAAATCTAAGAAAGGAAAACAAAATGACTTTGGGTCTCTATGCAAGGACATGGACAAGGTGGGTTACTCTAAACATGGCAGTGTTAAATGATGCACTTTCTCAAACTTCAGTTGCCAATTATCACAGCATTCTCCTTCTGAGACAAGGACTTCTCAAGGGAATCTACGCATTTAAATCTAAAGAACAATGGAGAAACCCAGAAATTTCTAGCAAGTAACAAAAGAAGAGTTTTCAGCAGCAACACTGTCCATAGACTTAAAACAAGGGAGGTCCCTTTCTCCACCACCTCAGTTAGAAATCTAAAGGGCACCTTCCAAGCCTTTTACTGATAATCTTGTTCAGAAAGTAAGCCATGACTTGAAGGCCCTCAAAGGCATGGTTTCACACCACAGGAAGCTGGAACTCTCACGTTAGGTGTAATGACAACTGTGGAAAGTCAAAACCACCATTGCGTTCAGGTTCCAATAATAAACAAAATGTGTGTGTGATGGATGCAATTTCTGACTGTGACCCTTTCTCCATTCGCTACGGTGGTACAAGTTTCCAGAAGTATCGTGGCTGGAATTTTGGTCTAAACTGATCAGTCATGGTCCCCAAAGTCACTGTAATCAGAGTAACCAACACCTCTGTGTTTCTGCCAATTACGCTACTGTGCAGACAAACCATGGATGATACGATTGGCTTAGTTGCAATTGAAACAGTCTCCCATGGGCTACATTGCCACATGCAAAAGGCCTTGTAATTCTGATCAAGGCAGAGATGCTGGCTAAATTCCTGTGCTACTGTATCTGAACATGTTTCCTCCAGAATCTCATCCAGGGAAAGACCCTCAAGAAAGGCAACTATGGTATAAAAAAAGCACTTGTGGTCAGAGGACCCACAAGTCTCTTAATCTCTCAGTGCCTCAGTTTCCTTATTGTAAAAAGCCACCTTACAAGTAGTTTTAAGAATCAAACAAGATAATATAAATGTTCCTGTTACATGGTGAGCAATTATAAAGTGTTAACTATAAAATGCCATGACTTCATGACTGAACTGGAAGGGATTATATGATGTCAACCAAAAAACTATACCAAAACAAATTATTTTTAATTTCTCCACAACCTGGAGGTATAACTTCTTAGCTTCAACAATTTCATAAGCCCTACAATCAATATTCACTCTGGTTGCCCAATCTTAAAGTATATGTGTAAAGTCAGATTTAATACTTTTAGGGATGAGAGTTGTCCCTACAGCTCACTAAAAATATTTCCTGCTATTGTTACCATAACTCCATTTTTCCCAAAGGGGCCATGACATAAAGGAAGTCACTACATAGCTAAATCAGCCTACAGCTAACGTAGACAAAATCCCCAGATGAACATTCAAATTCCAATCTGTTACACTGCTACTTCTCTAACCAGCATCACACCCACTTACTCTGTATTATGGGTTGAATTAAGTTGTCTCCAAATTCATATGGAGTCCTAATCTCCAGCACCTTAGAAAGTGACCTTATTTAGAGATAAGGTCTTTACAGTGAGGTTAAAGTGAGGCCGTTAGGGTAGGCCCTAATTCAGTATGACTGACATCCTTATAAAAAGGGAAACTCTGGAGACAGACACGCAAGGAAATGTTATGTGAAGATGAAGGCAAGTTTTGGGCTGATGCTTCTACAAGCTAAGATTCCCAGCCAACAACCAGAGGCTAGGGCACAGGCATGGAACTTCCCCAGAGTCCTAGAAGAAAACAACTCTGTTCACACCTTGATCATGGTCTTCTAGCTTCATGAACTTTGTTACAGCAGCCCTAGCAAACCCTACGAGGTTACATTCTAACATTCTACATACAGCCTAATATACCCTACGAGGGTTACATTCTAACACAGAGATGGATTTTCCTATTTTCCTACAGGAGAGAAGAGAGGGAACGAAGAGAAAGAATTAACATTTGTTGGGTACACACTTTATTTCAAAGGTTTCACATCGTTGTGTTGTATCATTTAATACTCATCATATCCCTACACAGTAGGTATTCCCCTTTTTGCAGATGAAAAAGCAAAAGCTCACAGAATTTAAGTAACTTCCCTAACATCCTACAGGCAGCAAAAAGCAAAACTGGACCCATAGTATGGACCCATATCTAGCTCTGAAGGACCTGTGCTGTTTCAACATCCTTACTTTGCCATTTGACCCTTGAAATGGGGGTCTCATGTCATCTCTAGACATTTCAGAATTCCTGTTCTTTTGTATTGTCTTAACAGAAATTCAACTTCTTGATCAAACTGCTCCTTACATTTACACTACCTGGAAGCTAAACCAACTACAAAGAGAAGGAAGGGACTGTTTTAAATTTGATATTATCTTCTGGTTGCATAATTGTTTTCCAGTCAGCTCAGCTGTAGTCAGACATTTATTTCTCAAAAAAAAGCATGACTGAATGCTTTCTAATTTCCCTCAGAGTTTGAGATGCAGAATGTGAAATGGCTAACCCACAAAAGAAGAGCTGACATCCAGTTTCAGAATGGCTGGAGCAGCACAGTACAATCTGGGATCTGCTATGTTAAGCTAAGATCAGAATTCACCGAGCTTCTGCTCAGAATTTAAGTACATTTTGCACTGACCATCCAGAGAAGGATTTTTACTCTGTTCCTGCTTGCACTCTTATGTGTTAACTTTCAGGGGCCTGGGGGGTTGTGGAGGAGAGATATTACTTTTGTTTCTCATGTATACAATAAGAGTTTCAATGGAGATCTGTTAGAAGCCAACCTAAAGAGAACATAGACATGACAACTCCTTTCTACCATTTGCAGTTTGTGCAACTTTGGCTACAGGGCCCAACATCAGGTTTTTGGTTTTTTTGTTTTGTTTTGTTTTGTTTTGTTTTCCAGGAAGGAAGATATGGAAGAATAAGATAGTTATAAAGATTCCTGTCCTCAGGTCTTACGTTAGCTTCAAAATGGTGGCTCCAGTGGGGAGCTGCGTGGGAAATGAAATGGGAGTGTAAAGTGGTTCAGAACAGGGCACTGGAGTTCAAAGTGGATTCAGATCCCAGTTCTCTTTTATAATCTACAGGGGAAATACTTAACCTCATCAAAGTTTAATTGTCTTATCTTTTAAGAAATAGAGTACACAGGAGGGAAATATTCTCAATTCAAACTCCGTAGGACTGGCAAAAAGATTAAATGACACGATCTGTGTAAAGGGCATAGCACACAGTGCTATGCTCAAAACTGGCAGCTCTTATAACGATAAGGTTAGAGAGAATGTTCTTCGGCTTCCTCTCAGGCCTGCACCAGGGTACACTAGCCACTTTCCTTCTCTGTGCCACAGATCTAACCGTATGGTGAGGCTGACACCTCCCTCACTTCTTTAAACCATGCTCACTGTTGCCAGAGGAATCTCTGGGCTAATTTCTGCCTTTGTGATCTCTGTTCTGTGGAAGTTAAACAGCAGCATATCATTTTGCAGGCTGGAGCCCTGCATGCAAGGACTACAGCATACAAAAGGAGACACACAAGCTAGACCTGGACTCCAGCCCTTACAATACTCAAAGGTAGCAGCGGTGAGTGACCCTTCACTCTGGCTGCTCAGCTTATTTGGAGCTAACAGTTGCAAAGTATGTCAAAGCATTCAGAAAAATCTCTTGCCTCCATACCCCACCCTTAACTCCTAACCCCACCAACCTACCAAACTACAAGGGCCAAAGCACAGCTACCATTCCAGAGAGGCCAAAATGAGAAACACTGGGAGTGGGGAGGGAGGTGTTAACCTGAGTCTACAAAGCAACCATTGGGAGAATTCTGGAATGGAGCTCACATCTCAGGACTGGGGAGGCTCTGGGGCAGGGCCCTCCCTGTAGGGAGTGACTAAAACTACAAACAAATTACTCCTAAGCATGCTTTTCTACCCCTAAGGGAGATTTCCTTAAGCCCCAACTACACTTGGCCCCACCCCAGCTTCCTATGGCTATAAGGGACTTTAGGGATTTGGGCCTGGAAGCCACTGCCCAGGTCTGTCCCCACAGCACGGAAGGAAGGGGATATTCACCAGATACATTGTGAATAGGTGCGATTCAGATAGCCAACAAAACAAGAAGATAATCATGATGACCCAATCTGAATGGTATGATTTGATTTCTAGATAAGATTAAACAAATTTACCAAATCTCCAATGTCTAAGCATTCATTTATTCAACACTTTTCATTTACTTAAAATACATCAAGCCCTATTCTAGACACTGGGCATACAAAGGGGAGGGGTTGATTCAGGTATGTCCCTAACCCCATAAAGACCACAATCTAGGAGATATGAGAGACAAATGGAAAGCTAGGGAGTCGAAAGTGACATTTATTTTGGTTTTCCAAGTAGAGATTTCTCAGTGATGCACACAGAGCAAGAGCTCAATAAATGATGTTAATGAATGAATGAAAATAACTAACATTTATTGAGTGTATACTATGTACCAGGCACTGTTCTAAGAATGTAAATGCATTAGCTCATTTTATACATGTGATATATTTAATGAACGGATACTTATAATTAAATATATGCAATGAATTCATTTAGTAAGTGAACACTCAGCCCCTAAAGTTTCTATCCTGACTGTGTTTTGAATCTGTTGAAGAAAGAATAAGAGCAAACAATAATGGGGGCACCTGGTGGCTCAGTCAGTTAAGGGTCTAACTCGACTTCAGCTCGGGTGATGATCTCACTGTTCATGAGTTTGAGCCCAGCATTGGGCTCTGTGCTGACAGTGCAGAATCTGCTTGGGATTCTCTGTCTGCCCCTCCCCTGCTCGTGCTCACTTGCGTGCTCTCTTTTTTTTAATTCTATTAAAAAAAAAGAATAAACAATAATAGGAGATAAGCTTTAGGTTAGGCAGCAAGAAATCTACCTAAACATGGAAGTAAAATGGTTTTTGTCATAGCCATAAGAATAAGCTGAGTCAAATTCTAACTTCACCTCATAGCTGGGAGATCTTACACAAGTAGTTCATAACCTCTCAAGTCTTGAATTCCTAATCTATGCAAGAGATTTAATACACCCACCTCACATGGGGCTCTTGCAAGGCGTACCATCCATCAGGTTCTATATGAGAAAGTGCCCCTGAACTGGGAGGCACTCTCAAAATAGTAGTAGTTCTGAATTTAGGACTTACTAAAAGGCAGAACATAGCAGGAAGTTAAACTTAGAATCAAAGTCTCTAGTTCTAAATCTGGGCTCCATTAGCTGATTGAAATATGTAAACAGAGGGATTAATTGAGATGATGTGAGTTAAGATGCCCTGGTCAGAGCTACTGTAGAAGAAGAGGGGGGAAAAATCAAGCTCTTCTTGGGGAATGAGTCACCAAAAGCTTTCAAAGTCTCTGGATAATCTTTCTGAGTTAGTGTAAATGGACTGAACAAACTGGGTGAACTCCCAGGTTCCTCTTCTCCTGGGAGCCTGTGATCATCCCACATGGGTGTGAGAATCACATGACTGACTCTGCCTGTCTCAGGATGAACAGGACCCATATGGGTTTGGATTCCTGGGGTCACCTGTGGCTAACAGAGGAGTTACTGCTACTCAAGGAAGAGAGTGACAGGGCAAGATTAATGTAGGCATGTGCGGCCCTTCTTCATTCTCAGAACCAGGGTATCTGTAAGTCTAGGGCAGGTATGGGGGCAATCATCTCAAAGAAACATCTAGTCATCTGCAGGACAATGTCAGACTATTTAGGGAAAATTCAACAAAATGTTCTAGTTTTTAGCACAAAGTATCTTCCTTGAATAAATTTACACAAGCCATAGGCACAGTGGGTTAAAAGATAATACGGACATTTTATAGACTAAAATAAATTCTTACTTTTTTGTTCTTGGCCCATTGAACATAAGACACATTTCATTTATTAGTTATTTCTAAGTTTTTACAAAGTGCATACAGCGTCAATAAACCCTCAAATGCCTGAGTTAATTAGATGTATTTGACCCTTCACTTTGTCTATGTTTCAAGGGAACTGTGGTACATCTGTGGTTGATTCATTTAAAATTAATTCATTAAGACCCTGGTTCAGAAAGAGTTAATTGATGTCAAGACTCATCTCTTGAGAATCTCAGCTGTTTCTGCAAGTAGTCTTAACACCACAAGAATTTCAAATTTTGGGTTTAAAACTTTAAACGTGTGAAGTTATAAACTTGGCAAAACCTGTTCTGCCTTTGCTATGAACAGAACACAGGCTATTTTGAAACATAAATCCACGCAGCTCAATTTATGACTCCTTAGGTTAAATGTTAGAGAAGTTATAACAAAGTGGAAAATATGTGTAGCAAGTAATTATTTGATTTGCAGGGAACACTGTAAAGGAGCCTATTTGCCTAGTGTCTTAGAAAGATTTTGTTTTTGTTTTTTTTTCCAGTGGCAGGGGAGGGAAGAGGGGAGACCTATGAGCCCTGGTCTGTGCTGGTCAGGTAAAAAGAGTCTTCAACACCATCCATCTGGGATCAATGTAATGGGTCACCTGAGGTTGACTTTCAGACTGTGCAGACTAAAATTAAAACCAAAACCAAACTGTAGAAGTTCTAAGATACTTCTTAAGCCACATGGTCCTTTGTTGCTTATACTGATGCACCATGTTACAAATTTTATCTAATCAACTGACATTTTGAGGAGTGGCTAATTCAACAAGAATAATAACATGGTGACAATTTAATCTTTTCTCTCTTCCTAAAAACACAGTCTCCTATTTGGTATCCACTCAGGTCAAGACATTTCACTAATTAGCTAGTCATTAAAAAGATATTTTTATACCCAGACTGTAATATTATACTCTTCAATGATTATGATAGCTCCCAACAGAATTCCAGACTTGATAATGAAGGCTGGGAAGCTGAACTACAATTATGATACTTTAAATAATTCCACAAAAGTAGAACCACTGTTAAATAATTTATGGCCTTTGATGTTGTCACAGATCCACTGAAATCTTCACATCACTCAAACTAAATATTTTCAAACAGAAAAGGGATAGTTGCTTTCCCCTCTACCACCCACTCACCCAGGCTAAAGACAGAAAGTTTCCAGATGTTTGTCTTATAGAGAGGTCAGACCCCAAGAGGGGCATTTATGCCAACCTTAGGGAACCTGCCAGAATCAAACACTTTGCTTGGCATTTGACTCTGGTTGTCTGATTTGAATATCTCTAAAAGTAGAACTGGTAGGAAATGAGAAAATAAGTAACTTGATTAAATTTATCTGAACTTCTGCAAGAACTAGACTAGATCTGTGGCTCTCAAACCTCAGCATGTGTCAGAATCAATCACCTGTAGGGCTTGTGAAAGCAGAGTGGCTCCAGTCTTAGAGTTTCAGATTCAGGAGATCTGGGGGAAGGCCCAGGAATTGTTTTTCTTTTTTCTTTTTTTTCTTTAAAGATTTGTAAGCCATCTCCATACCCAATTTGAGGCCCAAACTAGCATGCCCCACAGACTGAGCCAGACTGGTGCCCCAGGAACTCGCCTTTCTAGTGAGTTCCCAGGTGGTATTGATGTTGCTGGTCCCGACACTGCATTTAGAGAACCCATGAGCTAAATCTGTGGTTTCTATTTCCTTAGAAACTGTTAAATTGTGACCTGAAGGATGTTAAGTTTAGACTCCATCAGATATGTCATAGGAAATAAGTGTGAGGGGAAAAGGGGCCAGCCTATGTCTAAGACCATATCTAGAACTCATTTTAAGGAAGCAATTCCCTGTTAGAGGAGCCTTGTATCTTCACAGTGGCCCTCAACCCAGGACTAGGGGAAGGATAGTGCTCCGAACTGAAAAGGAAAGCAGCCTTGGAACTCAGAAGTTTTAGCATCTGAGAGAAAAAGCACCAAGTTGTTCAAGTCACCATATTGGGGGTGGGGGGAAATCTCATTTCACTTGAGGAGCAAAGAAGAGGAAAAACCTAGACATAATAGTTCATGATGTTATGGCTCTTCCTTCTTCTGTGACATTGTCTTTTGTTTTTAAACAAATCTTTAACTGTCATATATTTCAGCTATTTAACATTTACAAATAGGGGTGCCTGGGTGGCTCAGTCGGTTAAGCGTCCGACTTCAGCTCAGGTCATGATCTCGCGGTCCGTGAGTTCAAGCCCCGCGTCAGGCTCTGGGCTGATGGCTCAGAGCCTGGAGCCTGCTTCCGATTCTGTGTCTCCCTCTCTCTCTGCTCCTCCCCCATTCATGCTCTGTCTCCCTCTGTCTCAAAAATAAATAAAACTTAAAAAAAAAAAATTAACAAAAAAAAAAAAAAAAAAAAAACATCTACAAATAACATGTTTCCAAACTCAGTTTGGGTTGTCTTTACTTGCAAACTTAGACCAGACCTTTTTGGGAATTCATATGACAGTGACGGTTGAGGATGCATGGAATCTGTTTACTAAATTTACTTTCTTTAAAAAAAAAAAAAAAAAATTGACAGGGAGAGGCTGAGGGCCAAAGAGATTATCAGGACATTATTTAGCTTTAGAAACAAAGAAAGCTCAAGCCAGATGAAATTTCACAAGCTCTCCATTGATTTGTTTGCAAAGTCTGTGCTAAGGAATCCTAGAGAAGGGTTAGGTGATGATATCACTGTTCCCTGATAATCCCCCTCAGTAATTATCCCCATTTTTGCCTCAGGGATCTAGGGAACTTGTGTTAAAGCAGGTAGGTTATTTTGCAATCATTTTCCAGATAACTGCAGCTGAGTGTATTTGGACAAGTTAAAAAAAAAAAAAAAAAAGTATATCTATCTATCTATCTATCTATCTATCAAAACAGAAAATGTTAAAAGCCATTGGAAGGAATACCACAATTGTTCATTTAGAGAATCTTTAAAGGTAGCCTTTGCATGGGGTGGAGGAAAAAAGATATCAGAATTGTTTTGGGCTTCTTTCTATTACGAAGAAAATGTTTTATTTTAGCATTTCCAAATAAACTACAGGGAAACATCAAAGGCTATGCGGCCAAGCTGGTAACAGCAATAATATCAAATATTTACTGAGCACACACTCTGACCTTCACAACAACCCCACGAAGAAGCGCAGGCCTGGAGAGACACTGGTAACAAGCCCAGGGTGGACAAGGCAAGCAGCAGGACTGGCCTCCAGACCTGGGACTTCATCTGTCTGACTCCAAAGCCCCCTACAAGGCCAGAGAGAAGTAAAGAATTTGCAAAATAAAACAATTTGTTTTCTATAAACAGTGATGTTGTTATTAGGGGGTAAGGTAAGAAGATGCAAATACAATATTCCTTTGTCCAGTGTTCTGTATACAGGTGGAAGCTACAAGACAAGAGCTCTAGTCACTATGAAGAGCAAACATCAGAGGTAAGGGGCAGGCAACTATCCCTACAGACTTCAGAACGTAAGACCAGCCCATTTTTGTTTACTGTCATTTGAGTCATCATTGTCTACACTTGTTTGTGTCACTCAATCTGCTGATGGAGCCATGTGCTCGGCACCCTTCCTTGTATCTTACTAAATATAACTCTCTTTCCCAGGTCTTCATAACCTGCAATGAGAAATCACTCCATTTATTAAAATGCAAAATTCTCCCAGCTCAGTAATTCTGATGTTTTAAAGGCAGAAAATATATTTAGCATATTACAAGTATGCTATGCCTGAAGTTCCCAAATGTCTCTCTAAACCTGCTCTTCCCCACCTATTCCCAACCTCAGTAAATGGCACCTCTCAGCTTCTCAAACCATGAACATATATCATCCTTGTTTCCTCCTTTGTCCCTCTTCCTCTGCATCTGGTCTACTGGCCTTTCCAAAAACTGATCTCCACCTTATACCTCAATTCCTTCCATTCTTGCCACCTCTCAATCCAGGCTACTGTCACCCCTCACCTGGACAAGTTCATTCACCTCCTACGTGATGTGATCTTCAGCAGCCAGGGGCGTTGTTTTCCTCCAAACCTTCAAAAATTTCTTTTTAAAATTATACAACAAGTATGTAAACACACTATGGGAAGATGAAAACAGCCCTCCAAAAGACACCCGTGTCTTTTTAAAAAAATTTTTAGTGTTTATTTTTGAAAGAGAGCGAGCGAGAGACCGACTGACCGAGTGAGCAAGGGGCAGAGAGAGAGAGACAGACACACAGAATTAAAGGAGCTCCAAGCTGTCAGCCCAGAGCCTGACATGGATCTCAAACTCATGAACCAAACCATAAGATCATGACCTGAGCCAAAGTCGTACACTTAACTGACTGAGCCACCCAGGTGCCCCTACCCATGTCTTAATCCTAGCCTGTAAATGTGACCTAAATTGAAAAAGGGTCCTTGCATATGTGATAAAGTTAAGGATCTTCAGGTGAGGAAATAATCTTGTATTATCTGAGTGGGCCTCGAATACCAACTCTTCTCATAAGACAAAAGCAGAGAGATGAGGCACACAGAGAAGAGGAGGAAGGAATGTGATTGTGGAGGCAGGCAGAGATTGGAGCGATGCAGACACAAGCCAAGGCATGCAGGGGGCCTCGAGAAGCTGGAAGGAGAAAGGAACAGATTCTCCTGAGAGACACAGTCTTGCCAACACCTTGATTTTGGCTCCGTGAAACACATTTAGCCTTCTGGCCTCCAGAACTGTGTCAGAATAAATGTGTGTGGTGTTAAGCAACCAAGTTTGTGGCAATTTGTTATAGCAGCTACAGAAACTAGTATATGCACTATCAATGTAAAGTTCAAAAATTATAGGTAAGGTTTAAATACCTCTTAACCATCCTCTCTCCTCCTACCCATTCTATTTTGCTCATCTGGGATACCCACGGGCATAAATTTGGGGGTTTTATCAGTCCAGTCCTTTTCCTATGCATTTACATGCATGGATATACTGAAGAAAGACGTTATTTATTTTTATGTTTTGGTGAACCCAAAGTGCTCTCCCAACATTTATGGTTAAGTTTTGTCTGCTTTCAAACTTTATATAAATGGAATAATGCTGCATACATTCTTCTGTGACTTAGTTCTTTCACTCAACGTGTTTTTAAGATTCATCCATATTGTTATGAGCATAGATTCATACAGTTCGTTTGTTTACTCTACTGTAGCATATTCCATTGCATGAACACACCACAATTTATTTTTCCATTTACATCCAAACTGATCTTAGGAAAGAGTAGCTCCATCATAATATCCCCTGTTTGGAGCCCTCCACGGGCTTCCTTCTGCAGTTTTAGAACATCGGACTCTTTCCGTGGCCCACCTTTGCTTCTCTTATCTCATTTTATCCCACTTTCTCTGATTCACAGCTTTTCTTTGGGTTCCCTGAACACACCAAACTCATTCCTACCTTAGGGCAATTTCTGTTGCCCCTCCCTGGACCACTGCATCCCCAGATGTTTGCATGCCTGTCTCCTTTTTATTCAAATTCTCTCACATTTCTTCTCATCTCTGCAGAATCCCTGACCACCCGACCAAATTAGCCCCATTCTCATTTGCTCCCCTAGCCTTTGTTTCATTTTCCTTCATGTACCTCTCTCTATCTGCACTTGCCTTGGGTATTTGCTTCCTGGTCTGTCTGTAACCCCAAACTGTAGCTCTCTGAAAGTACAAACCTTTCTTATCTACCACTCCATCCCCAGAAGCTAGAACAGCACCCAGCATGGACACCATGTGTTCAGCATACATTTGTCATATGCATTGGTCAGTAAGGGTTGTCCCATGGAATGTGAGAAGCTGCAAGGGCATCTGTTGAAATGGGGTTTTAACTTTATCTCTAACTATATGCTTTTCCCCTCTCTTATATTTTCAAGCAGGGTGGAGTGTGTGCTCCCAGGTGACTAAGCCAGTAGACCATTATTAGTGAAACAGGGGGTGCTAGTCACCACACTAACCAGGCCCCTCCTTAGCCAGAAGGACAGGATCTACCCAAGCCAGTCTGATGACTTGGATAGGATTCCAAAAGGAGAACAGTCTGTCCCCCAACTAGGCCTGCCTTCAAAAGAACAAAACCTCATAAAGACACCAAAGACCAGTTTGGGTCTGGCAAAAAAAGAATTTGCCTTGCCATTCACTTCACAAACTTTCAGAGACTCTTATTTCACTCCATGAATTTGATTTCAAAATTTATCTAGTTTCACTGCAGACATGTAGCATTCATAATGCCTTGTACATAGTCCAGGTTTTGGACTTTAATTATTTCTTAATTCTCTACAGCCAGAACATACTGACATAGACTGACCAACCAGAGGGCTAACTACTAAATTTTAGGTGTCAACCATACTGTATGATCTTTAATAGTTTACTGTACCTCGTTGAGCTCTGTAGATTATTTTTGTGAAAATTAAATGAATTGATAATTATAACATGCATAGACAATCAAGGTCCAAGCAAATGTTACTTTTTTGAATCATTACTGGGTTAGTATCAGGTGGCAGTTGTTCCAAGTCATTGTTTCCTCAGTCTGAAACTATTGCTAACTCTGAGTGTTCTTTTCTAGAGCTTGTTAAGGAAGCATAGGGAAAGAGGCAAGTCCTACAGAGATGTTAAGTTTCATTCATGACCCTGAACACAATTTTCCATCATTTCAATGACTCTAATTCTACTTAGAAGAAAGCCATGAAAGTACTATCTTTGTAATTATTTTTCAAGCTGCTTCTGCTTCAGCAATTTCTGTTCTACTATATCAAAACATAAGAAGTAATATTGTTACCATGTCATATATAATACATTGACTTTCCCAACTGGGCTCATGGTCTCTTCAGGGAAGGGCCCAAGTGTTATTCTTTTCCTATTATTGCATGGTACCTAACATGGCAGCCATGTACTGGTGGAAATAGCCTATCTACCTAGTTATTATCTATCTAAGCCTTAAGCTCAGGGCTTCTATTTCCTGTCCTCCCCATGATGGCTGCACATTCTCTGGGGTTTGAGAGGGCACTTCTCAAAGTGCCAGCTTCTATGAGCTGACCGTCCTCAATCTCACACCAGCCCTGCATCCACGACTGTCTCTTTCTCCATGCTTTGCATCAACCCTGATAGATGCAAATGTTCTAACCTCCTAGTCTCCCTGATCTCTAGCTGCTCAAAGACAAAAACAAAAAGAATTCTTCCATTTTACAAAATAATTCTACTCTCTACAGTCCCCAACCCCAGGCTGGACTTTGGCTACACCCAAAGCCTTCTGCATGTCCTGCAACATCTGCTTAGGGCTCACACATTCTAGCCCCCCATTAGGATTGGCTACAGGAAGGACACAGTGTCAATATTCTTGGTCCCTCTGATGTGAATTACACCAGCCTCCGCAACAGGCAGAAGAAGCTAAAGTCAGGCCAGGCTTTAAACAATAATTTTTTGCCTCCATTTTAAAGGACATTTGTCACTGAGGCACAATGGCCTGACCTCATAAGATGACCAGAGACTTCAGGTTCTCACTTTATTGTGAGATAGTTATTTAGAAGCCACTCTAGAGCAAACATGTTCTTGTAACATAACAAATCATTATCCAATTATTAGTTCTAGATAATAATTCCATAGTTGATTTGTGAACAGACTTTGTCAACCTGATCCTGTTGCCACCTGAAGAAGGTGGCTACCAGGGAGCCAGGCACGGACACTCTATGCCTCAGGCTATCATCTGCTAGAGAGACAAGGGACTAGATGAGTGCAGTAAATCAGGATTACAAATCATCACATGGTATAGTGCAGAAAAAGGCTGAGAGGCACTAGGTATATTCCAGTAAATACAGCAAAAATGAAACCATTTTCAGGATATCATAAATTAAATATGTTTTTTTATCTCTGTATTTATATTTTCAACGTTCGGGTAATTTCCTGCGAGGAACTTAAATCTAACAAACTAGGAACACAAAACTAGGGTAAAATGCAGCAAACACAAATATTAACATTTTCAGTGAAGTCATCAAGTGAAATAGTTTTCCCCCAAATTTAGACTGAGTGCCATACCTTGGTCCAGTTAGTACTGACCTTATATGTTTTTCCCATATTACTGAGCTAGACAAATCTGAAACAACAAAATACTCTTTGAGCTAAGGCTAAAACAAGCCTGTACTTCATTTAGTGCAGCTCATGGATTTACCTGTTAAGAACAAATAAAAACAAGCTACTAAACTAAAAATCATATCTCTGACACTGAAATATTTTTCCTCTCTAAAGAAAAGTAAATATCCATAGTTTTTCCTCACTTAAATTCTGTGATCAAGTGATTAGAGAGCCAAAATAGAATAACTTCCCTGGTCTACAAAAGATTAATTAATCATAACGAAAGGGTTTTTTTTTTTCCTTTGTAACCACCACCCCCCCCCCCCACCAAAAGTGACAACTTCAAAAATAACTCAAATACAAGGGCTATAGATACACAAAATAAAAAATTCAAGGCAGAAACCCTGAATAAATAGACACAATTTAAGAAGTGAACAGAATGTGGCGAATATATATATATATATATATATATATATATATATGTATGTATATATATATATTATATATATGTATGTATGTATTCTAGCCCTGTGTTCATTCTTAGTAACACAAGAGATACTTTATATTTTCTTGGCCATGTTTAAGCCATTCAAGCACTATTGCTGTAACTTTGTTGTCACTTCGTAACCTTTATTTCACAGTTTCAACTTTTAAAAGAACTTTATTCATCACCCCAACTCAAAAATTGGTAGGCACATTTTAAGTATGCTGCCACCAAGTGGCAGTCCTGCTACAATCACCTTAGTCAAACACAAACCTTTGGCTTTGCCTGCCATGCAGAAGTAGATCTCTACTAACAAGTTTCTCTTTATAGACTTATTAGGCCTCCTTACCACCTTATTTTCCCACCACTGATACATCAAAAACAGCTATACTTACAATCACCTAATAATACAGTTCCTTGTCATCTAGCATAAATTCCTTCAGAATAAAAATGCCAAGTAGGAACAGAATTGTCCTCCATATATGAGACAGCAATTGCCATGTTAAATGGATAATCTCAAGGATGATATTTTAGAACATTTAGAACAAGTTCTAAAGAAATGAACATGTAAAGCATAACTTTGTACTTTTTACACTAATTCTTAGCTTTTCTTTAAATCACCTTATCTAAATTGCTAAGCTTGGCATCAAAATCCCCTCTCAGCAATCTATTCAAAACTTCTGAGTTCCCTCACATTCAAATAGCCCTCTGGGCTTTGCTAACATCCATATATTCTCTCTCTGTCTCACTAACAGGTATTCTAGGTACCTCATCCAAGCTGTTGAAATGAATTCAGTGCTCAAAGCCTCTTCCTTTCTTTTCATGTGACAGCAGAGAGTACACAAGCCTTCTTTTCTCTTTCTCTCAAGTACAAGTAGCTAAGTTTCCACTTTTTTCATTTTTGTCCCAAGTTTCATAATCCCCAAGCAGCTATTTCCAATAAGAGCATCTGGCAGAACTTGTTAAAACTAATTTCTATAGAAGACTTAATTAGTTACATCAAGCTCTCAACTACCTTAGCAGTACACTCAGATCTTTCAGCCTTGTAAACTGTCTCAATAATGCTTTAAAAACAAACGAAAAAAGGCAGCGCAGAAACTGCTTTCCAAAGGCACCTATATCCCTTACAAAGAGCAGGTCTCTTTTACAATGGCAAAAAGTTATTACATGTTTTTGACAGAAACTTAATTGGTTTCATGACAGGGGGGTATTCATATTGCTTTGGGGGCATATTTTATAATGCATTCAAACTCAAAACAAACTATGTGCACAGGCTCTAGAAGAATATGACAATGGGGTGATTTTAAAAATGAAATCAATAAACTGGCCACAGAGGTTCTTTTCTAATATAGAATGTCTACACAGCTCCTATTTTTCCTTTCATACTTTCTTCCTACCCCTCCCCTGCCTCTGCCTGCCTCTTCTACCTCCCTTTCCTTTGTCTCTCATACACCTCTCCTTTCTCTGTTTAACCTTTTTCAATGCCTGGCTTTGCCTGCACTTCACTGGCCAGACTCACCACCCAGACTGCTTCTAGTCAAACTCCCAGGAGATGAGAGTAGTTCCCAAATTCAGCACCTCCTCAAACCTCTGCCTGTTCCCAGCAATTCCAGTGGGAGGCGCACTGGCAGTCCTGCTCCATGAAAGAAAAGGCTGTTGAGACACAAATGTGTCTGTCTATTGCTGAAGAATAAACATTTGATTCACCCACTAATGTTTAAAATCTTTATATATTGTTTCCTCTCCCCTTCTCTGCCATTTCCACAGATTTAGAAAACAGAAAGACTTCCTCAGACTCAAACTGTACCTCTCTGAAGCTTTTTACCTTTTATAAAAAGTTAGGGGATTAGCCTAGTTGAAATATGAGGCACTTTCCATCTTAAAATTAACAGATGCCACCCTTAACAAAATAAATTCAAATAATTTCTGATTAAAAATAATACTTAGGGGCACCTGGGTGGCTCAGTCGGTTAAGCATCCGACTTCGGCTCAGGTCATGATCTCAGGGTCCGTGAGTTCGAGCCCCACGTCAGGCTCTGTGCTGACAGCTCAGAGCCTGGAGCCTGCTTCAGATTCTGTGTCTCCCTCTCTCTCTCTCTGACCCTCCCCATTCATGCTCAGTCTCTGTCTCAAAAATACATAAACATTAAAAAAAAAATTTAAAAATAATACTTAACAAAATGTCATCTATGGGATACCTGTTATGTACCAGACAATACACTAATCATAATAATTAATATCCGTTGTGTGCCAGCCATATGGAAAGCACTTGATATAAATTGTCTCATTCCCCCCTTCAACGTTAAGAGACACGTACTCTCAGATTCCCCTTTTTGATTATGGAGGAAATTGAGGCACGAGAGAGAATGAAAAGTTTGCTTACAGTCACATAGCTAGCAGGTGGTAGAGACAGGATATGACCCTAGTCAGTCTGACTCCAGTAGGCAAGGTCTTAATCACTACTCTCTACTCAGAACAACTCTATGAAAGTGGTGTGGTATTATTACCACACCCTGTAGTAAATAAACATTCACACACTGAGTTACCTCCCAGAGAAAACTATCAAGTCATTAAACAGAAATATATACTGGTTTTTGCTGTGGTTGTTTCTTAAAACTGAGAGCATCATGATCATGTATAAATTGACATCCAAATAGAAACATTAGGGAAAGAGAAATAGATCCGTCTTAAAATGTTTTACATAGATTAAGACTTTATAATACAACTAGTATAAAAAAACATGTTTTCAACATATATAAAACTGTGTTGGTGTTATAACATTAAGCACAAAAACATCACTAGGCTATTTTATTTTTTTCCAGAAATTCTTTTTATCAATTTTCTTGCTCCTTACTTATATTTTACTTCATCTTATAAAACACATTATTTTGTGGCTGATACTTCCAAAACCTGAAGGTATTTTTAAGGTCTTATTTTGTTACCTGTTGTTTCTGCTGGCTTTTGCTGATAATGTCTTATTTCTTTGAATGTTTAATGACTTTTTACTATAAAGAGCTAACTGCCTGTGTAAAAATCTTTGAGGCCTAGGATAAAGGTGGATTCCTCAAAAAGAGATTAGCATTCGTTTCTGTCTGTGAATGGAGAGATTACCAATACTGGAAAACATTAAAGAAATTTACCATCTTGAGGTATTTTAGGTCACCCAGGTGATGTGAATTTGGTCTACAAAGACTCATGACAGATGGCTTATGGTTACCAGTTTTCAAGGAAAAGTTTTTCCCTACTAGTTCATTGCCAAAGTTTGAACCAATTTTCCCCGAAGTCCCTAAGTGGATAGAGAGATTGTTAGTTTTATTTTTAATTCATCCTAGCACTGATGGTATAGCTCCATGGGGCCCCAGGTTTCTGGAGGGTCATTCTATTGGATTCCCTACCTGGGGTGGGCCATAAGCTTTGTTTTCCAAACCCCAAGTCCCAGGAGACCTCGAAAAATGATGAGTTTTACCCAGAAAATGCCCTCATGGTAGTGTTAGGTAGAAGCTAGGTGTGAGCAGTGCAAGGAATGCCCTGAGACAGAGTCCCAAGTCCTTGCATGGGAATGATAGAGATGTGACCAGGAGGCAAGGAAGGTGGGGAAAACAAAAACAAAAACAAACCTACACACTACAAGTCTAGAAGCCCAGGAGCTCAACATCCAGACCTTGTACTTCCAAGACCTTGGGCCTGACAGACAGAAGTGCAGCAAGTGCAGAAGGGGAGCTCTCCTCTCTCACCTCAGCCCCAGGGTAACTCCTTAAACTCATTATAATGTACTTGCATCATTGGCACAGCGCCCATTCCTCCTCCCCCCGCACCCCCCATCCCGCCACCTCACCATGGAGGGTCAAAAATCCCCCCTCCCGATCTGTGGGACAAGTTTCCCAAATGTTTGGAAGCAGCCCCTGGTTAGAGACCACCCCACTGTAGGTCACATCTCCTCCTAGTCCAGAAAGACCCAGCAATATCCAATCCCAAAACAACCTAGGGGCAGGTTCCACCTCCCAGAACCTGCCTGCTCTTCAACCTTGAGAGTATACTTTCACTTTAATAAACTGCTTTGCGCTTGCTACTTTCCTTCTCCTGTCTTTACTCTGAGTGTGGATCCCCACATAAATCTTCTTGTGGGGAATCCAAGGACTGAGACCTCCACTCACACAATGCAGACACTCCCTCACTCCCGACAGTAGTAACTGGATTACCACCTTCATTCAGTTTTGTGCCTGAATATTCCTTAGTTTCTTGCAAGCTCATGGACAAATTATATTAAAAATTCTTAAAATTTTTAGCTTATTTAGTTGTTTTCAGTGAAGGGTCAGTTCAGGCACTTGCCCACCATTTTGCCATCTGGGTAAGTTATTTTATGTCATTGAAACACAATTTCGATATACATACGATGGATTTAATTTTAATAATATTAAATTTACAGCTTGTTATTAAGATAGAATGAGATTAGCTATATGAGAAGCACTTTGAAAGTTGTCAGGTCCTACGTAAATATGAGCCATAATTGCTACCCTTTCTTTACTCATTCACAAATATCTGTTAAATGCCTACTAACTATTAAATGGTGTAAGACACCATTTTAGATGCAAAGGGCACAGAAGATTTAGAGAAAGAGAGGAAAAGATAGGGTACAGAAATGGGGAAACAGAAAGTTACAGTATGTCTCAGTATGTTAAAGTTTCTGAGGCCCTACCTACATAGGGGAAGCCATAAACACATATTCTGATTTCAACCTCAATGGCCTCCCTTGGCCAAACAGGACTTGGGCAGACAGCCTGAGAGCATCTTCAAGGCACACAGGATATTTTGTCAATTAGCAAGTGTACAACCAGAGAAACTCTGATAGGGCTGGGGCCAGAGCAGAGTGGGAAATTATTGTCTTTCATCATAATTTTTCTGAACTGACTTCTTACTGTGTAAATATATTGCTTTGATGAAAAAGAATAAGGAAAAAAAAATCCCACAATCATACCCTTGGTGTATGGCTAATGAATTTTAATGAGTAATATGTACATATATTGGCAGGAACGGCCTAGGGCCTATATTGGTCAACATCTCCTACAGACTCCCTAGCACTGAAGGCCTTCTATAAATATTTTAAGACCAGTGAGTGGATAAGTGACTAGAGCAATGAATGAAATGAATTCATGTTTAAAAAAGGCAATGGGTAGTGGTTAAGACTGGAACACATATATTCTACAGGTTATCTGCAAACAAATTACAGGAACACTGTCTCCCTGGGGACATACACCCCTGTACCAGGGTGGAGGCTTGGAAAACTGAACTTGGGCTGAATTTCAGCTCTCATTAGCCCTCTTTGCTGGGCCACTTTCTCCAGTGAAAAACCTGCTCAACTGTACAAGGCAGCTCTTAGCTAAGAGCACAGATTTGGAGCCAGATGCAGGGGTTCAAATCTTATCTCCTCTTTCCAGCAACACTATGACCTTAAGACCAGGAATTAAGCCTCCAGTTTCCTTCTAAGTCGTAAGTCATGTGGAGATAACAGCACCTGACAAACAGGCTTGTTATGAAGATCTAATAAGTGCATACAATACAGCAGCAGCAATATTGTTTTCAGAGAGTAAGTGGTCAACCAATGTTTGCCATATTCCTGCATCACTCACTTTGGGCACATCTGCAAAATGTATTTCAGTTTGCACAATGCCTTACCTGTTGTCTACATGTGGGTTTTATCTTTCTGTGAACAGAGTACTGAATATAAAGACTGAAAACCTCTTTTCCACGGACACCTCTGCCACACATCAACTCAAAAGCTAAGTGACTTGGAGAAGCTTACTTCATTCACCTTCTTGAGTATTGAGTTTCTTTGTATCTTAAACCATAGTGCCTCATAGCCTAGCTCTAAAGTTTAAATGAGATTGTGTGTATAAAAGTGTTTTCGTTATAAAGTACTATATGATCAGAAGGTATTAGAAGTAACTAAAGAGCATAAAGCATAAATCCATTCCTACTTTTCTCCTACACCTACAAACACAGGAGGCATTCAGTAGACACTTCTAAGTTAGTAAATAAAGTTGCCAATGAATGAGAGTTTAACAGTGATTTTCAAAAGGATTTATGAGTCATCTACCTCAATATTACCTGGAAAAGTTGTTTTCAAAAATCCTGGAGAGTAGACTGCATTAGTAGTTCGCGGACTTAACTGAACACTAAACTGACGAGAGGAGCTTCAAAAACTGATGCCTGTGTCTCAACCTCCAGAGCTGAATGAAATTGATCTGAGAGTGTGGTCCAGGATCCTGGATTTTTAAAGCTCCCTTGGCTGATTCTAATGTCCAGCTGAGGTTGAGAATCGCTGCTGTCATTTAATGAGCCTGAACAGTAAGGCAGACACTGACAACAAGCAACTCAAAAGTCATTTCCAGAGGTGCCTGGGTGGCTCAGTTAGTTAAGCGTCCAACTTCTGCTCAGGTCATGATCTCATGGTTTGTGGGTTCAGGCCCTGCATCGGGCTCTGTGCTGGAGCCTGCTTTGGATTCTGTGTCTCCTGCTCTCTCTGCCCCTCCCCCACTTGTGCTCGTTCACTTTCACTCTCTCTCTCTCTTTCAAAAATAAACATTAAAAAAAAATTTTTTTAAGTCATTGCTAGCCCCCTTCTCCCTTGCCACCCCCCTCCATGAAACTTGGAAAGAAAAATGACTTTTTTATTTTTTTTTATTTTTTTTAAGCTTTCACTAATGTTAGGGGAGACCATGTGCCCAGGTCTGGGCCAAAGGTCAGAAGTTGCTGGGTTAGAAGAAGAGGCTTCTTCAATGCTTGCATTGTTCTGATAAAAAAAGACAAGTTTGCCTAATGTGCCTCTCCTTGCTTACCCTCTTCCTCATTTGAACACGCATGTGTGGCCAGACCTGCCAGGAACCATAAGAAAAAGGCAAGCCAAGAGGGCCTCAGAGGTGTCAGCCTTGACATTGTTGAGCCTCTGAATCAACTTCAGCAATCACCTACCTCTGACCTTCTTGTTATGGGAGAAAAACAGACTCCTATTAAGCCACCAAAATCCAGCTTTCTATAGCATGCAGCTGAACACAATCCTAAATGACAGAAATAGATTCTATTTTCTTTTGACCCAATCTACAGAGAAGACGCTAATATATTAAATACGTTTATGTAAAAGTGACTACAAGTTTATTTACAGAGTAATAAGTCTGTCTGGGAAGGAATTTAAAGAGTGGCTTACTTGAAGGTGTGGCCTCCTGTAACTAAAAACTCTGAGATTGTCCTACCTGTGAAACACCCATGATGTAAGTGGGAGAAGGGGCTTTCACCGAAGGATTTCCTGGACAGTTTTCCTCTTTAATCGTTCCTTTACAGAATTGCACAACATGTAGATTAAGGACAAGCATAAGAGAAAAAGTACACCCTCCACTCCTAGCCAGCCCACCAATCGCAAACTTGGGTGACTGCTCCAGGAGGAACTAGGTTTATCCCTGGCTGACTCCGGCAGCTCTTTTGGAACTGCCTGGCAAACAGCTAGCTAGTCCAGGGCTTCTGCTGCTCATCTCAGCTATCTTGTCTTCCCACCACATCTCTTGGTACTATTAGTATAGCTATGTCACTCCTCTGGGCAGGGGACACTGCCTACAAGATGTGTGTCCTCTCTAGCAGAGCCCCTCATGCCGGCAAAAGCCCTCACTCTCACACTCTCCGTCAGAGGATCCCCACTCCCAAAATACCTATGAAAAGGGAGAGAAACAGGAGAGTCCTTCTCCTGGAACATGACTTCTAGAGTGTCCAACTATGTCTAGTCACCCATAGGCCTCTCCATGGGATGGCAGATAAAAGAAACTGTGCTTATCCTACTGCTGATCCTCTGCCCCTAAGTTCCAGTCTGTGTCTTAACAACATTTGTAGTCTTTCTTGGGCTCTTTGCTTCAGACGAAAGGTTCCTTGCACTACTCTGGGCTATCTAAGCTTCTTTCTCCCCCTCCCACCTCTTCCCCTGGGATCTCTATCAGGCTAGTCATTCAACTTCTATCTACTGCAAAATAATATATCATCCTGTGTTCTCTTAGTCAAAAAAGTTTAAAGCACTCTCATAAAATTCAAAATTTATGAACTGGTATGGAAGAAAGGCTCATACCATATGGTGAACCCTAACAGCCCTCCCATCATTATCCCCTACCCCTCTCAAAGGAAGCATTGGTACCATTTGTTTTACTTCCTGCTTCACAAACACAATATGAAAATTCCAACAAGATACCTGAAGTCAAGATAAAGTGCAGTATTTAACAAAACTGTTTAACCACTGGAATTATAATTGTTGAAATACAGTTCCCCAGGATCTGCTCCAAGAAAACCTGATCTTTTAGTTCTAGGATAAAGTCTGGGGATTTGCCTTTTCACAAAATATATTTTTAGTGGCTCAACAAATTTGGGAAATATGATGACTAGTAAAGAGGAAGAAATGCCCTCCTCCTACCTCATGCTGTTCAAAACCTACCTGTCCTTCAAGCCTGCCTCAGATTCTCATCCCTGAGGCCCTCGGAGCACTCCAACTCATGGTGCCCTTCCTGTGCCCTCCACTCACTTTCACGTGGCCCCAGGCAGTCTTTCCCATGGTCCTTGTTGCTATCTGTCACATGACTGCATGCTTTATCTTATTAACCCGAGTCCTTAAACAGAAGTGTGCATCAGAATTACCTGGGGAAGTGTTTTCAATGTGCAGATATCATGGTGGTTTTGCTTCTGTTGACTTTATTCAGAAGATACAGCATGATTCCAAAGCAACTGTACTTTGAAAAAGCTCTCAGATGATTCTTGTGAGTGCCCACCCCTCTTTTACTTCACACCACACTTGAGGAATTCTTGCATTCATCATATTATGAGATCCTTGAGGGCGAGGGCGAGGGCAAGGGCGAGGGCAAGGGCAAGGGCAAGGACAAGGGCTGTGTCTGATGTTTCCTTCTAGTTGTCACATGGCTTACTTCATCACTTGAGTTTGATGAAATGATTATTTAATCAAGATGCATGAGGAGCATCTGAGTGGCTCAGTCAGTTAAGTGTCTGACTTCTGCCCAGGTCATGATCTCTCAGTTTGTGGGTTCAAGCCCTGTGTCGGGCTCTGTGCTGACAGCTCAGAGCCTGGAGCCTGCTTCGGATTCTGTGCCATGCCCCCCTTCCCCTCACCCTCTCATGCTCTCTCTCAAAAATAAACATTAAAAAAAAAAAGATGCATGGATTATTTGAATGATTGAATAATGACTGACTGAAAAGGGCTAAAAAAAAAAAAAAAAAAAGGTCTCTGCAGTGACCAACAACTTTCATCCAGCTTCTGTTCCTAGCCCATGCACCCACACTCTACTTATTTGCTACAAATTTCTGAAATGTCTGAGAAACCTATTTGTTCCATGTGTGGGAATGTAAGCACGGATAGTCAAATCACAGTTATGAGGTGTCAAATACATTGGAAATATGGATGACCTCTCACTTTTCCCAGAGCACCCAATCAAGGGTTCCCCCACCCATGCCAGAGGTCACATACATTGGAAAATCTGGGGGGCATGTCCAGAAGGACAGTCAACATGAACCTCCAACTACCAGGAGCTACCTCAATGGCTACTCTGACATTCTTCAAAAAATCTTCCTAACAAAGCTGAACTGGAGCTGCTTTGATTAAAGCAGGGGCCATCCAGCAAGCAAGCAAGCAAGCAAGCAAGAAAAATGGCAAAGGGTAGTGCATTACAGGGATCAGTCTTAGCAATTAGGTAGAATAATATGGCAGCCCAGATGGTGTACTCTGTAATTCTAACATTGTAGGAAGGTCTGCTTGCTGAAAATCTCTTCTCCCCTGGATTGTCAAGGAATCTGTTGTAGCAGTTCATTAAAATTCAGTGGGTTGTTAACAAACAGGTATTATTAACATCTCATGGTGATTGATTTGTCATGTTGGTCTTAGTTATCCATCACGGCTTTAAGGCAAAGAATTTAAGATGAGTAAGTTTTAACTGGCTAAGAGACACTGGTAAGAGCAGTAAGGTTAATTATGCCACACCAGTGGAGGTTCTGGCTGTCAAGAACATGAAAAGACTAAGAACCAGGAAGAACTAGGGGAAGGGAAGGGAAGGTGCTGAAAGAAAGTGATTTAATAATTAAAGGGACATGGGCTGACTCTGGTTGTCAGCATTACAGAAAGCACTGGGAACATAGATGTTTGGGTGGTATGTTTGGGATTATGAAAGTGGTGTTCTAGGAAACTGTATGAATCTAATTTTCAGTATCTAAAAGGGACCAGCCAGTTTACACCTCCAAATAGGAACAAAGTCTGATTATTGTTCAGAAACTACTGGTTTACCTCACACACAGAGACCATCCATCACAGATGGGAGTCACCCAGTGAACCGGTTTGCTTCACTCCAAACTTCTGTATTCACTCTTCTGGACTACAGCACACACTTAGTGTAAGTGGACTTCTTTTAATTAACGTTTATTCCTCAATGAACCCGTATCAACAGCTCAACCTTTCATTAGGCTGAACTCACATCACTGCTACTATTTATGTAAGGGACAAACTGTTTCTCAATATTGAATTGAAAAACTAAGAAACCCTTGAAGAAAGACCAATAAAGGAAGAAGGAAAGAGAGAGGGAAAGAGGATAATCAAAGAAAGAAAAAGGAGGGGAAAGAGGGAAGGAGGAAGGAAGGAAGAGACCCAATGTTTCATAATATTCATATGATTGGGAAATCCCCATGGCAGAGGTACGGCCTGAGTTAAGTAGAAATTGATAGCAAATGCCAAGAGGCAGAAAGACAAAAATGGATGCAGTCTTTATCATGGCCAGTCTAAGATGCTAGCCCTGAGTATCTTCCTCAAATCCAAAGAGCATCTCTCCCACCCAGTGTTTACTAGTTTTGTCAGCTGCTGCCAGGACACTACCTCTGTCACTAAGGTCTTTAGAGTAGATGTTCTCAGAATCTGCCTGAAATAAAGATTTCAGCAGTAATCCATGTCTTAACAGAAACCAGAAATCTCTGTGAATCCCAACTTCCCTATCAAAGGAGGATCTTGTGTAAACTACTGTATTTATGTGGCTGGATCGGGCCCCTTCCAAAGAGAGCCAGAGTGACTTAAGGATTCTACAAGTGTAAAAACTTGGGGCCTCCAGGATCATACCTAGGGGGAAAACCTCCCGGGTGATGAGAAAATACTTAACTTTTTTATTATCCTTATTGTCATGTATATAAGAGGTTCTGACTCTGCTAAACTCTTATTGTGCTAATCTCTACAACTCTTGCCCTTGAAACAGCCCCTTCTCATTATACTTATTACCATGAGTGAGCATATATATTTTGACGTTTAAGTCCTGGAAATTAACAATAAAATTTTAAAAGCAAACTGCGGTGCCCATTTTATCAAGAAGCTATAATCCACATCAACACACAATGAAGTGGTTCCATGAATGAGCTTCAAGCTCATCAGTTGTGGGTCAGAGTCTAGGCTCTGTGGTTAACCGCCTATGTAACAGAAGAAAAGTTCTCTAGGATGGCTGAACTTCAGTTCCTCGTCTGTACAATGCACATAATAAAGAGCTACCACATAGGGCTGTTTCATGGACTCAATAATTTAAGTGCTATTTATTATGATGGTAACTAAGTCTTGCAAGGTCCTGGAATCCCTTGTGGTGCACTGGGCCAGGAGTCCAAAAGCCTAGGCTCTATGCCCAGCTCTGCCATAAATTAGCCATGAGGCCTTTGTTTTATCATTTCATCCATTAGGTTTTAGTTTCCTCACTTGTTAAACGAAAGTCCTCAACTAGCTAGCACTCAACTAGCCAACTAGAAATATATAGATTTTTGTGTGGAAGATATCATTTCTGAAAGAAGTTGGAGAAAATTGTCATCACCATAAAGATGTCATGTGAGAGAAGTGATGCCTTCTGAAAGTCTCAAATAAAGATCACCTTGATGAACTTCAAGGCTCAGTTAGATAGATATGAGTTAGATACTTCAACCAAAGAGAGAAAGCTCAACATGGCATTTCCAAAATGTGAACTCCATTCTACCTTACCTGCTAGGGCCTTGAGAGACCATTCCCCTTGTTGCTAAAAAGTAGATAAAACCCTATCTGCCCCCCCCCCCACCCCCCACACACACAACCCCATCCCAATGAGTCATGATCTTCTGCAGAACTGGTTTGGTGAAGGGGTTGGGTAGGGAAGTGTACTTCATCAACACTAGATGGTTCAAGAAAACCACTGAGGTCTAGCATTGGGTGAAGAGTAAAGGTAACTAATTAAAAAAAAAGTGATTTGGACAGAATTTCAAGACAAAAACAAACATCATATTTGTCAACGATGATGAGAAGGGATAAAGTCAGACTCCCACTGGGTGTGGCAGTATAAAGAAGAAAAAAACTGACATTTTAGAGCTAAAAGCTCTAAAATAAGCTGATATAAGGTGTGACCCTGAAAGTGACTGGTGTCACTGGTGTCACTACACTGAAGTGTAGTTGTTTACCAGGCAGAATTCTGAAATTTGTGTTTCTCTATGGAAAAAGTATACAAAAAAAGATAGATCAGAAGTAACAATTTTCAAAGAATTCAAGAAAACTGTAATGAAAGAGTACTCTTCATATGTATTCATACTTGTTGTAATCTTCCTGGCCATATTAAAAACCAGAGATCAAGAACTGGCAGGTATTTACAAAGTAATCTGTCCAAATTCCTGACTCCTATAGGCAAAGTTTCATCCTCATTTACCCATGAAGAACTAAGAAACTGCAAACATTAACTTGAAGGTACATGGTTACACCTGTTACTCTATCCAGGGCAGAGAGGGGGCAACTTGGAAATGTGGTACCAATTCTGTGGTCAGTAGAAAGAGGTCCATGGCATGATGGTGTAATCAGAGTCAGGAAAGCAATTTAACCCAAACACACTAGTAAAAGAGCTGGGGAAATGATGCATGTGTTTATCTGCTTTTAGAAGGCTTTGTCTCAACGCTATGTTAAACCCTATGGGGTCTGGAGTAGGTACCATTATATCTTAGAAATAATACATGGTTTCTATAAATGTCTTCCTTCCTTCCCTCCTTCCTTCCTTTGGGAATCACTGAGTTAAAAATTAAACAAACTAAATTAAATTGACAAAATACAAGTTGAAACTCATCTCAAGACTGTTTACCCTGAAGGTTCCCATTCTGTTTTTCCTGGGCTTTTTTGCTAATGGGAAGAAATGAAGATTTATCTTGGAATTTTCCCAGCATCCTTTACACTGGTAACCTCCTATGACTAAAGCCCCTATTCCACGCGATCATTATGGAGGACTTTAGGGTCTGGTCAGCACAAAGACAAGGACAACCATGAAAGTCAGGGTTGGGGGAATCATCCATCTCACTGTCAATGGCATGCATCACTCTGATGCTTCAAGCTCTATATACACACATCATTTTGTGTGATTTATGGCCCTAATTAGATCCCAGTGGCAGTATTCCATCAGCTAACAATGCATATCCTAATCACCTTTTCTTCATACAAATGATTTCCTTAACTTTGCATGCATAACTTAACAGCTTTTATTTTAAAAACTCATGTTAACAGCTTTCCTGTGGTAACCAGTAGGGGTGCTATGATAAGAATCTAATTTGCTGTAAAAATGACTCATTTGTCAAATAAGCATTAAAATAATTGTTCCCCTTTTGACTGTTACCCTGCTGTTTCCAGTCATTTTCCAAAACTAAATTATTTACTCATTTGAAAGTTCAGCTGTGCATATTTTAATTGATATTCCCTCGTAGGACTCATATTGTTAATGACAATAATTAACCCGAAAAGGCTGCTAAATAATTATGCTGGAAAGATATGAAGTATTTGCACAGAAAGTAAAATCAGCATTTGAAAAACTATCAAAATGTAAAACTTTCATATTTTATGGCAAAGCACAGTAATAGTTCATAATCAAATTAAAGAGAGAAAGGGAAAATGTAGATTATATGATTTGATGCAGAATACTTTATGTTTTCAATATAGAAAAGTAGTCTAGCTAACAAGATTACTCTGTCATCTCAGTAAGCTCCTAATATTACTATTCTATCTGGCAATATAAATTGTTCTCCAGCACTTAGCATGGCTTGGAATGGGAGCAAACTTGCTCTTAATAACAATACCTAACACATATTCACTGCCTCTCTGTTAGATAAATCTTCCTGTGATGGGCTTAACAAGCTCTGCACATTTCCAACAGAGACATAAGCACTAAACAGACTGTACCCCTTCTCCTAAGAATGCAGCTGCCTCTCAATTTCCGGGAAGTTCTCAGTGGATGTGGCAAGCCCTTATACTCTGGGACCCAAAGAGAGCCAAATTCAGAAGAAAGTGCTGTTGTCTCTGAAACCTTGTCAAATTAGACAAAGGAGGGACTACAGTGAATCTTAGACTTACTAATGTGTGGTCCTTCCTGGCCAGTCTACCAGGCTTCTAGAATCCCACAAGGCTGACATTCCCATGGAAATGGCTGGAGACCATTTACCCGGGTGGAAAGTTAGGACTTCCACACTCCTAGAAGTCCTGAGGTACGGGGTCAGGACCTGACTATGTATGTTCCACAAATGCTTTTGAACTCAAGCAGAAAGTAGCTTTGTAAAAGCCACAGAAGTGCTAGGGCTTCAGTTAAGGTCTCCACTGGTATTTTGGTATATGTCTCCCATATGGCAAGAACAGCCAAACTGAACATCAAGAAATGCCTCTGTCGTTGCTTCAATTCCCTTAATTTTTACCTTACAGTTGATATCACTGGTAGCATGATAATGTTGTAATAAAAGTGGTAACACTTGGTATTTATATACTTCTGTTTATTTTTGCTCACAGGTGCAAAGACTAATGCTAATGGGAGGAGGAAGAATAACTTATGAATACATAGCCATGCCCAACTTCCACAAATATCTCCTGCAAGCACTGAATACATGGAATAAATGGATGGATGAGTATGGTGCTAATTATGCTTGTCATCAAATAAAACTGCAACTTGCATAAAGAACAAGATTTCATTTTAACATACATCTAGATTGTTCATTTGTCATATCCATCTCACTTCCTCAACAGTTATTCTTTCTGTAAACATTAATTTAGCAGCTACTTTGTGCTTAGTATTCATAATATAGTGGCCAACAGGATAGACAGAAGCCCTACCTTCAAGTTGCTTACATTCTGGCATATAAATTTCTCATCAATATGGTGAAGAGTGACAATGTGTTATGCAGTCCCTCTCTCCAAATCTGCATAAATAATATAAAGGAATACCTGAGCTCAATAAACATCCCTGCAAAGAAGTACACTTAGCTAGAGCACCTGGCCCATTGGGCTCCAGATGTGGAGACAAGCACAGAATTCAACTCCGTATCAAATGAGACATTAAAATTAGAGAAAAGAGCTGAGGCTCCCTTAATGATGCAATGAAACCAGGAGTAGGGGTAGGAGACTTCTGTCCTATTTTATCTATCTATGGCCATGGTTCTAAAGAGGAGGGTAGGGGCATATTCAGTTTCACAAGTAAGAACTGAGCTAAGTCATCCACTGAATCAATGGCTGGAACTGCCATATTCCTAATATCATCTTAAAGAGGAATAAAAAAAATGTTATTATTTCCAGACCCAATCCTGAATTTGGGGCAGAGAGAGCAAAGGGTAAGGTAGAGAGACAACTACAAACCCACTAGACAAGGAGAGGCAATCACAGAGAAAGAGAAATACAGCTGGGGGGACCCACTCAGAATGAGCCTATATAACAAAATTTTAAAATATGTGAGGTAATCTAGTGCTAAGAAAGACACCTACAAGAATTGGCACTAGGAATGTGAATTCAAGCAAGATAAAATTAATTTTATGGAATAGCATAACAAAGACTTTAAAATAAATTTATTTAAAGTACTCAAAAATGAAATTATAGTCTTTGTTTAAAAGGGAAAAAAAAGTTGTGTAAAAATTACAGAAATAATATAAGAATATGAGCCTGAAAAAGAACAGTTAGAAATACTAGAAATAAAAAAATATAGTCATTAAAATTATTTAAAAATCTTACACAGACAAGTAAAAATTTAGACTGGACAGAATCAAGAGCAGAGTTCTAAAACTGGTAGATATTACTAAAGAATTTTTCCAAAGCAAATTATAGATTATAGATTGAGATGCTCTATAACAAGAGTCAGGAAACTATGACCCATGGGCCAAATCTAGCCTGCTGCCTGTTTTTTTGTACAGCCTCTGATCCAAGAGTGGTTTTTACAGTTTTTAAACAATGGAAAAAATCAAAAGAAGAATATTATGTGACACATGAAAATTATATGAAAATTTAATTTTCAGAGCCCATAAATAAAGCTTTATTGGAATATAGCCACACTTGTCTGTTTACATATTATTTTTTATTGCATCTGTTTATGACTACAATGGTAGAATTGAGTAATTGCAACCGGAACTAAATGGCCTACATAGCCTATTTATGTTTACTATCTGGACTTTAATGTAAAAGTTTGCACATCCCTGATGCAACATCCTAGTTTAAGAAAGAGAGGAAGAAATGGCACATAAGCTATATCTGAAAAAATAAGTGAGAATTTTCCAGAATTAAAGAAATATTTGGTAGTGAGAGAGATTTAATACTCTGCTTCTTAACTGTTCCTTATTTTAAGAATATTGATGGGCATTTGTTGGGCTATCACTGAATTTTACAATCAAAGGTTCACAGCCAATTGTACTATTTCACTGAACTGACCAATTAATTAGACAACTCATCAATCCAGTCAACCATCTGTTGTTGGTTCACTGAAATGATTGTTAAATTTTGCTCAGTGACATCCAGAAGCTCAAATCTTATAAATCTCAAAAACTCTCTAGGCTCCTACCCATCCATCTCACCAAATTTGTGCCCTCTCCTGAGACATTATATCATGAGTTATCTTGCTCACTCAGTTCCTACTGTCAGCCACGCCCTTCCCATAGTTCATGCTGCTACGTTTCAAGTTGCAATCTTTCAAGATTCAGCTAAGACATTATCTTGCTCATTCAGTATTAATTCTGCAAGTATTTTCTTCAGTGTCTGCCATGGAGCAGATGCTCTTCTAGGTGCTCAGGAAATAAGTAACAACCTCTGCCTTCAAGGATCTTACTATATTTTATAGTTAAGCAGACAATTAAAATACACAATAATAAGTTTTAAAACCAGGAATAGAAGAACAGAAGAAAAGCATATAACATTTGGGGGCTTGGTGCCTTCAAGGCAGTTTGCTCAAGGAAGATCTTAGATGGTACATTAAAGATGAGTAGGAGTTGGTTAGACAAGTATGGTGAGGGGTAGGAGAGAGAATTCTAGGCAGTAGGCAGATCATGTGCAAAGGCCAGGAGGTAAAATAATGCACAGAATTTCGAAAAGTATGTGCAGTTGCAAAGTAGAGGCTGATATGGGGATAGTCGATTAGTCATAAATGAGGCTACAAACACAAATCAGAACTATATCATTACGAACCATTTTAAGTCTTACAAAGAGACCTGGAGATTTTAAATAGGCATAAGGGGAAACAGGGCATTAGACAGAGGGCAGTGTGATCAAATTTGAATTTTAAAAAGAAACATTTCTCCGGCAACAGTAAGGAGGAAGGCTTCGTGGGGATAAGACAAGCACAGTTGTAGGCAGAAATTTTGGTTGCAGGAAGCTGAAGGGCTCGAGATAAATGTAAGATGGCTGGCTAACACAAGTAAAGATAGTAGAGGAGATTGGTCATAGCTGTCATGAAAAACAGGATAAAGAGATAAAGAGCTGACTGGGAAAACAGAAAAGAAAACTGCTATACACACTGAGATTGGAGACCTTGATTTTTAGCAGCTCCATCTACTCAACAGCCTGGCATGGAAAAAACAGTGGTTCAAGAACCCATGGGTGGGGGGGGGGGAGGGATTGTTCTACGTGGCATATATATGATAAAGGGATAATGAGCCCAGGGAATTAAAGAAGCTTTCAAAGGAATGGCTGAAAATGGACCATGGGACCAGGAGGAGTACGACACCATAATCTAAAGGGTAGCCATGGGAGTAGGTAAATAAAGCCAAGTGAAAGGTAAAATTAGGAAATGAAGCAATAAATAAAGGAACTAAGTGACCAGGACATTACTGGGTCATCATGTGAATGATGTTTGCACCCTGGATGATGGGAAATTTTGACTTGGGGATAGAGAGGAAGATTTAGTCAGATACCACTGTCTTCAATGATAAAAAAGGAATGATGCAGAAGAAAAAACTTACATACAACAAAGAGAGCCAGAGCAAACTGGATGGCATGTGCCTCAAAGGAGGAAAAGTGATTATGTATATAATAATGGCAAGATCAGGGGTGCCTGGGTGGCTCAGTTGGTTAAGCATCCAACTTCAGCTCAGGTCATGATCTCATGATGTGTGGATTCGGGTCCCACGTCAGACTCTGTGCTGACAGCTCAGAGCCTGGAACCTGCTTCAGATTCCATGTCTCCCTCTCTCTCAGCCCCTCCCCCCACTCATGTGGCAAGATAATAGTCTAAAAGGGACGCTGAAGGAGTCCAGAAGACACTAATAGTACCTCCTAGACTAGAGTCATGTCTTACAGGGTGGTGAAAACTAGCTGCAGAAGAAGCCATGTGCTCAGGGGAAAGCCAGGTTTTTAGCTCACTAGGAAATGGATTCCAGTTTATGAAAGAGATTGAGAATGTGTGACAAAGAATTTATCCTGGAAGGGGGATTCGAGGAAGCAAAGTAGAAAGGTTTGGAAGAAATGGAACTCCAGACAGGTTGGGTCAATTCACTTTATATCATTTATTCATTCAGCAAATGCTTAAAGTACCATCTAAGTGGTATGCCATGGGCTTGGTGTTGAAGATGTATATATGGAGAAGACATGGACTCCTTCCCCAAGACACTCTTCACCCATTCATCATAAGTTACACTGAAGCTCCCTCCGAACAGCTTTTTCACAACTGCACAGGGGACGCTGAGACTACTGGGACATTTCCAAGAGGTGACTGCAGCTCACTGCCACTTTCCTGAGCAAAGACATGACATGAGGTAGGCACTGACTTCAGGAGTCTCCCGCAATGGTTTTAAGGCAATTAGATAAGGTAGCACAACCTGCCACCAACTCTCTGTACCGATGTAAGAGAAGAGGAAAAATCCTATGCCAGGTGTTGCAACTCCTATCTCCACCAAGTCATTTTTTTAAGGTGCCAAGAACTGAGCAAAATGAAGAAGCATTAACCTCACCATCACAGGAGAAATTGTGCTTTGTTCATGTGAACATCTTCTCCACCAGATTAAAAGCTCCTGAGAAGGAGGAGTCAGGTCTTATTTTTTCTGTACCTAACTATGCTTAGCACAATTCCTGGCACATAGTAGACATTCAATAAGTATGTGTTGAGCTGGAATGAACTGAACTGACATTTGTATGATATTTAACAGTTGATCAAGCAGCTTCACATTAATTATTCCAGGGTTATAAAAGACTTTGCAAGATAATCATTCTCATAGCCCCATGTTCTTGAATGTTCCCTACCAGTTAGAATCAGCATAACTATTTCTCTCACTTTACAGGTAAGAAAAGTGAGGCTCAAAAGTTAAGTGACTTGTCCTGGTTTATAAAAACTAGCTACTGGTGAACATAGGACTAGAACCTATCAAATCCTGGACAATTTCTAACATAAAATGCTGTGGTAAACAGGGAATGAATTCCCTGATGGTCACTGAATGTATTATAACAGTACTGGTGGTGCATTATTATAACAGTATTATCACAGTATTGATAGCATAGTAATGCTAATATATGAATATTAACAATAATCAGGAGTGTACTTGTGATGAGCACCAGGTACTATACATAAGTATATACGTATGTACATAAGTACTATACATAAGTGTTGAATCACTCAATTGTACACCTGAAACTACTATTACACTGTATGTTAACTAGAATTTAAATAAAAACTTAAATAAAATGAAAAAATAAATTAAAAAATAATCATTTATTGCTTCCTCTATTCTGTATCAGGTTTTACCTTAATCATCTATAATACAAAAATCTATAGGATGTGTATCATTATTCCCATTCTATACATAAAGAAACTGAGAATCAGAGATGCTAATTTATTCAAGGTCTGAGAGCAAGAAAGAGATCGATTTCAGCTCCAAACTAAAGTCTACCTGTAGCCAAAGTCTGAATTCTTTCTCCCATTCTATTCTGCCTCACAAATCATCTCAAGTTAGTCCCTGAATGCTATCTTGCCTAACTCTTCATCTTCAGTGTTCTGAAATCCATGGCAACAAAGTTTTGGCAGTTTTGTGATATGAGTGCTGAAAGCCAACCACATTTACTGACCATTATTCGTTATTATGTAGGGGAAAAATAAAAAGGTGAACAGAAAACAGAAAGAAAAGATATTCATTCACTCATTCCTTCTGCCTTTCACTAAATATTTAGTAGACTTCACCATGGGCTGGTCACTATTCTAGGCACTGGGGATGAAGGAGGGAATGAAACAAAATCCTGATCCTCATGGAACATCTATTTCAGCAAGTCCCTATCCTCTCAATCCATAATATCCACAACCAGAAAATAAAAAGTCTCCTCTACTCATACAGAGATGTCCCTACCTCTGCAAATGATGCTCATGCTCTTGGGCCCCCAGTCTTGAAGAAAGGAAGGCCATTTTGTAATCAGAGCCTGCATGAGGATGTCCAAGGGACTGGATTTTTACAGGGCCTAGAAAATGGCACCCACATGACCACTTGAGAGAATCTGCAGCCATCATTTCCATATATATGGAAATATATATGGAGGGGTATACATATAAGTGAAGAAAGCAGATGGTGAGCAAGCCTCAAAACACCAAGACTGAACATGCTCAAAAGATCCATCGCTCTACTGACTTCAACCTCAAGTTTACCGTTTGCTGAACTAAGGTTTACGCTGCGATTGTACCTCTCAGTCTCAGTCATCAGCAACAGCAAATGGTTGTGTTTCCTTTTAAAAGGATTTTGTAATGTTGCCCACCCTCCCCCCACAAGGGCAGTCCTCTTCATTGCCAAGCCTATTTTTATGGTTCATCTCCAAAACAAGTGCAAAATAGTGCTGGCCTCAGATGAGCCTTCCCTCTTGCTGGCCACTGGAACACCATCTGTGAGTTGAGTAGGAACAGTAAACACTGCAGGTTAAGTAACTCATTACTAATATTTTCCTTGAGCTCTGAAACTTTTTAAACAAACAACAACAACAATTGTATCATAATAACCTTTCAGAGGTTAACAGCCAGCAGGTGGTCCAGCTCAGTTTAAATGCAAACCAGACAGCTGTTTGATTATCAACTGTTGATTCTTATGGAGATCTGGGAAAACTTCTTGCTGAAAAAGGGTCTTCTCTTAAAAATCCCTAATGAAACAACACACAAATGTCAAAATGACAAAAATAAGGAAGTGTGTCATGGACTAAGCATTTTAATGTCCTTTCTGGCTTCCTCCAGAGTGTACTCTGGATCTAGCCACATTTAATGGCACAGATTCTTAAAGAGGTGGTGCACAGCATGAATTTTTACGACACAAATAAAACTTGGAGAGGGTCACTTTCTCTGCCATAGTCAGTGTCCTCAGCAGATGTGTGGGAGGCTCATCTTTCCAACCAGCCACCCACACCAGTGTTTTACCTGGACCCAGAGGCTATAAGGAGCACACGTGTGAGGATGTAAGGAAATCCTGAGGTGTACAGCATTATCCTGTCTGTCTCCAAGCCATTAAGACATTGCAGGGATTCCCCTGGGAAGTCTTGGCAAAGCTAGAGAAAATTCCAAGGGCTGATAAAATGGTTTGAGAATGGCAGATGAAAAGTTTCTAATCAAAACCTTACATTAGCACCACACAGCCCCATGGATTGATGACTATGACTGTTTTCCTCCCTTGATGATGAAATGGGACAAAAGAAAATCATTCTCTAAATCAGTATTTAATTACTGGTCTATTATATTACAATCAGAAACATTTCAGAAAGCTCAGAAAAAACAAAGTTGAACCTTTTTACACTGAAATCTGCAGGGAATGATGAAATGCAAAACCCTTAGGACTCCAAGGAAAAAAGAGTTATGGAAAGGCAATCACCTTTTTATTTTTAATAAAAGGAACAAAAATGCAAAGTGTAAAAAAAAAAAAGAATTTCACAGCTCCTAGTTTAGTTGTAATAAGTTGGGAGAAAGAGGAGATCACAGAATGTGGAAAAAAAAAAAAACTTTTTTGTTTAACTCATGTTTGATCAGGTTTTCTGACATGACCTTATAAGCAAGCAGTGGCAAAGAGCCAGATTCCCAGAGACAGGCTAAGAGGTAAAAAGGAAGCACCCAAGATGTTTGGCAGGTCCTTGAAACTTTCTGCTACAGACAGAGGACTGTGAAAGTTGTAGTGCTTCATTCTGACAAAATAGAGCGTAAAGCCGTTTGAGGGCTTTCATACCACACTAGATCCAAGCAAAGGCTGCTTCTCAATTCCGTGAGGCCCTGAAGGTGAAACAAGCTATAATTAAAAAAAAAAAATTTTTTTTTTTAATGTTTATTTTTGAGAGAGAGGGAGAGACAGAGTGAGAGAGCGAGAGTGAGAAGGCAAGGGGGAGAGAGACAGGGAGACACAGAATCTGAAGCAGGCTCCAGGCTCCGAGTTGTCAGCACAGAGCCCAACACAAGGCTCGAACCCATGAACCCTGAAATCATGACCTGACCTGAAGGTGGACTGACTGAGCCACCCAGGCGCCCCAAAACAAACTATAATTTAATAAATATTCATTCCTCAATGAATCAATATATAATACATAATCTTCTGGGCAATCTAGAGCTACAAGTCAAGACAGTTTTGACCATTTGCTGCAGATTTCGATCTCCAAAAAAAATCACATGAAGAACCAACCAGAAGATAAAAACATAAAGGCATGAAAACTCCTTCTCTGCATTTCATTACCATGTTTGTCATACTCATAATTACTATTTAGTTAGGGAGCGTCCAGGAATGCTACATGGGGAACGAGACTTTGAACTTGATCTAAAAGATTGAGAAGGATTTCAATCATGAAGGTTAGTTGATTCCATAGTAAGTTGAGAAGCACAAGGTAAGTGCAGAAAATGAAAACTGATACTGAGTTTACCTAGTATCCATACACATTTCTTCCTATGTTGCTCCTACTCTTTTTAAAACTCTAAATATAAATAATTAGTACCTGTGTACATATTTTTCATTTTAAAGTGTTTCTAATTTCTAAATATACATACCCAGGTGACTTTCTCTCTGAAACATTTACCTACCCCAGAAGTAAGCTACTGCAGATAACCTACTAGCTACCTATAATTACTAATAATGTAACCATAACCTTACCTCAAGAGGTTATGCCCAGAAATCCCCATCCTGTATATGCAATATAAATGTACAGGTCTGCGTTCAAGCCCCATTGTTATGCCGAGGTGATATTTGCATTTTTGTCATTCCTTTTCAGTACTTTCCTCATAAAGTCTGGTGAGCACCAGGGCTCCATTCAGCTCTGCTCTATTTTTTTTTCTTTGGTTGGTTTGTTTTCTCTTTTCTTTCCTATCCTCCTGCCTTCTAGCTCCTCCAATTATGTGGCTTAGCTCCTATGGCCCATGGCCAAGAGACAAGCTCCTGTTAAGAATCATCTCTTGAGACTGGAAAGATGACGAGGAAAGTTCTGCTGCTAACCCAGATAAACATACCTTTACTCATTTTTTAGGGTTGTCATAACAAAGAACCATAGACTGGGTGGCTTCAACAACAGACATTTTCTCATAATTTGGGAAGCTACAACTGCCAAGATCAAGGTGTTGGCAGGATTGGTTTCTTTTCTCCTTGATTTGTTTTCATATGGTCTATCTTCTGTTTTCATATGGTCTTCCCTCTATGTGTATCTGTATCCTAACTTCCTCCTCTTTTATAGTCCTACCAGATAACTTATTGAAATGCCTTATCTCTAAATACAATCACATTCTGAGGTACTTGGGGTTAGGACTTTAGTATATGAATTTTGCTAGGGACACAATTCAGCCCATAACAGTACCCAAGTCACCAAAATTCTTTAATTATACACTGCCCTCTCTGTAGAGAGTCTTTAGAGAATGCCCTAGGTATTTTTCATTTCTAGAAGGCCATGGGTAGAGACAGGTGCATGCTTGTCAGCCTTCCCCTGGCTACTTCCTATAGAAATCGCCAGTTTGTCTCAAGGCCTGATGAATTATCAAGAAAAGCATGAAAGTCTCCACTTGATACCAATGAGGAACTGGAGATTCAGAATGGTCAAGTGATCTAAAATCTTCTTAGACAGTCGAAAGAGAAGGACTTGTTTGTTTTTTTGACTTCCAACGTAGTGTCTTATAAATAAATGGGTGAAAATAAGGCAACATGTCACCCTTTAGGTTTAATAAAGGAAACAAATTCTAACATCAATTTCCTAAATATAATTAATCCCCTTAAAAGTCCTAAGTAAGGGTGATAATTTAAGACTGGTTTTGCTGAGTGTTTACCTTCATGGTATTTTCAGGATGGTGAGGAAGGTTCTGCTACTTAAGAATTTAACTACCTTACTTGCAGCAGGATGGCTGGCGTTTCACCCTTAGAATACAAGTTCTCTAACTTAATACTTTTCTTTTTTAATTTATCAGTTTTGATTAGTTGTGATGAAAATTCTCAAACAAATATAACAGTAAAGATACTATCTAATGAACCACCATGTGCCCAATCATCCAGCAACAGTATCAGTATAGGGTCAAACTTACTTCATCTCTATTCCACCAACCCTTTCTCCTCTATGGGGAATTTTGAAACAACTCCCCATATCATGTTTAATACTCCAATACACATATCTTTAAAAATATAACCATAACACTTTATCACACCTTAAAAAATAAAAAAATTTCATAGAAATTAAATATAAAACTTTTAAAACTTTATATTCAGATTTCTAATAATTCTTAAATAACATCAAATATCTATTTACTATTCACATTTCCCCTATTATCACACAATTTTGTAACAATTTGTTTGAATTATTTCCAAGTAAGTTTCTATGTATCTATTTGTTTTCTATTGCTGCATAAGAAACTATTCCAAATCTTGGTGACTTGAAATAACCATTTATTATTTTGCATGATTCTGTAGGTTGGTTGGGTGATTCTTCTGTTTCACACAGCTCTCTATTCAGCTGGCATCTTGACTGGGATGGAATAACCAAGCTTAACTCTCAGGCTGCAGGTCTTGAGGAGAATGTCTAGAAGGCTGGGACCTCTCTCCCCCCATGCATTCAATCTAGGAGGGTAGATGTGCCTCTTTACATGGTGGCCCCAAGGCAGCAAAAGCAGCTGATGCAAGCCCCCAAAGACTCAGGCCTAGGACAATGTCAATTCTAGCATATTCTACGGGTTAATGTAAGTTAAAATCAATCCAGGCTCAAAAGGAGGGGAATAGACCCCATCTCTTAAAAGGAGGACAGGATTATTTAGAGATGGGAGAAATTACTGGTGACCATCTTTGCAGGGAAACAACCACATTCACCCATTGATATTTGATATGTTTTTTTTAAAATCTGTAATATTTGCCAATATTATTCCTTTGGCTAAGAGATCCAGAGGTAATTTGTGATTTACATATTTTATAGTTGTTCTATCAAGAATTTAGGTGCCTCCATTGTCCTTATAAGCTGGATGCAAATTATTTGACTCTTAATTACAAAACTTTAATTCTTTTTGTGTGTGTGGCACATGTTCAGGAAAAAAACACATATAAGTGAAAAGAAAAAAGCTCACACCACACAGAAATAAGCCATTAGGTTTTTGACATATGGATGTATGTATACACATATGCATGCATACATACAATTTGTGATTTAATCCTACCTATGTGAGCTGATACTAAATATACTGCTTTGTAAACATGTTATGTTTAACTTTGCAATATAGAATGAATAAATTTTCATGCATATGTGTAAAACTTTCCAACTAAAAAACAGATCTGCATAATGGGTCAAAACACAAAATCCAGTGAGACGCTGGTAACAAGGACACTACCTAAAAAAAAAATTCCACCAGATATTTAAAAGTAAAACAAATGTCAAAGATACATCAGAAAACACAGAAAGCAAGCGGGGACCAGATTTTAATATCAGACAAAAAAAAAAAAAAAAAAAAAAAGAATTTACGGTCTAGAACACACAGGATAAGAACAGCTGCATGAATGTCTTTGCTTCCAATGCATCATCGCAAACTTGTTTCTTACTCTTCTTATCTCTTTCTTAAGCCTTTCCCACTCATCTACGCCTCTTATTATTTCTTCAAGGTCCAAATGCCTCATGGGAGTGTCCTCTTTAAACCCCAGGCCAGGTTGGGTCAGCCCTCCTCTAAGGCTTCCTGTTTCTTGGCTTATACCTTCAGAAGGCTGAGGATTTCCCTCTGCCTCCTGTGGTACATCTTCTGAAGGGCAGCGTGCCTCCACCTTTGGCATGTTCTGTGGTTTTCCTTCATTTTCTTTTTGCATGTTGAGTATTTTTCTGTTATTTCTTTTGAATAAATTAATCCTAAAAGGATTAGGGCACTTTTGCTCCTTCTCCAGCATACAGAGCTCCTACAGGGAAACAAGCCCTAGACTATAAACTATGTGATATGTTTCTTAAGTCATTTTTAATCTCTAGATTACTCCTCCATATTATCTTCCCTCTTGAAAATTTGTTTAAAAAGTCGTTTGTTCTCTGGAGTTTCCCAAAGTCTAGATTTTGCTGACTGCTTCTTCCTGCATTTTCTAATATGTTCCTCTGTTCCTTTTATTCTCTGAAAATTGGTAGTTAAATCAAAAAGCCTCATCAGATTCTGGTTCCCCCCCCCCCCCAAGATGAGCCATGTACCTCCATTAGGAGGAACAAAACCTGGTGTCTCTTTTATTGTGATATTATCAGATACTGATAATCATTATCTAGATCAGGGGTCTGCAAACTACAGCCTATGGACAAAATCCAATCAGTGCACCCTGTTTTTCTAAATAGTTTTACTGAAACAATCACGTCCATTGCCAATGGCTGCTTCCACACTCCAATGCAGACTTGAATAGTTGCAATACAGACTATAGGGCCCACAAAGCTTAAAATATTCACTATCTGGTCCCTTACAGAAAAAGTTTATTGACTCCTGATCTAGATCCATCCAGATTGCGAAATCATAATTTTCTTTTTTTTTTTTTACAGAATCATAATTTTCTAATTCTACCATTGCTTCTTTTTTATTAACTGAAACATTCCTATAAAGAGAAACTTCTTACCAACTACCTAGTTATCATATAGGAACAGCAGGATACATGCTAGATTGTCTACTTACCAGTTTTTAAAATAAGGTAGTTTCCTAGTATTCTCCAAAGGCAGCCAATGAAGAGTTGAGAGTATTTCTGTTTGTGTTTGTGTGTATGTGTTGTTTTAAAGTATCATTATGAACCCGTGGATTTAAACACATTCCCTATGCTTCAATCAATTGCATTCAATTCTTATTAATGCTTAAAATTGTCCCATCTTTTCTAAGTAGTTTATTTAAATTGTCTCCTGAGTCTTTTTAAAATAATCCGCATATTACTGGGAGCTTTTATTACTATCTGGTCTAACAAGATGTTCCTGCCTAATCTTGTACATTTCTTTCCCCATACAGGGAATTATCCATTTCTCCAAGGAGATGTCATCCCTTAGTAAGAAATGATATTTAGTGAACAGAATCCAGATGCATGGGGTACACACTGATACTGGGGAAATTATTATTTCCAAGTCTTTTTTTTGAAAACAGAGCTTGAAAATATGTCTTTTTTTTTTTTTTTTTTAAAGAAAGAATACTATGAATTTATACTGATTCTTCTGATTCAAATTCAGGATTTTGGGATTTTTACTTTATCTCCTTGATCTTATACCTTTAGCTTTTTTTCAACTACTATGAAAATGTTAATTTTAAACAAACCAAAATAATACTCACTTAAATTATCCCATATACAAGAAAGGAATATAAGCACTATCATCAATAATATGATTACCAAAAATTTTCAGCTTTTTGTGTGTGTGGTTATTTTTTCTATTGGAATATATTCCACTGGGGTTATCCAATCAAATCACCCTGTTAGAAAGTTAAACGTATGTTTTTGATGAAAAAGGACATTTTGGCATGACTGTTTCAAAACAACTCAAATTACTGAGGCATTGTTTTTATTACCAAGTAACATTTGCAACAGAAACCATGGTTCCCCACCCAATCTCTGAACCACACCCCCAGACAGGATAAAGGGTGGGATGAGGCTCAGATATGAGGTGTGTCCATTGCATACATTACGAAAAACAAAAACAAAACAATGTCTTAAGAGGAAAAAACATATTCTTTCATTTTATTTTCTTAAAGTACAGATTCCCTAAAAGGAGTAATAATCCAAACTATTACTAGTAATTTACCCTTTCATATTAATGGGCTCTGCTAGGAACAGGGGAAGAAGTGTGAAGTCACTACCTAACCAAGGAAAGGGGAGTCAAAGAAGAAGGTGAAGGAAAAGGGGGAAAATGTGAAGATTCTCAGAATACAACTCAAAAACGTTTATTTCAGTGCTGAATCACTGAACTGTACACCTGAAACTAGTATTACACTGTATGTTAACTATACTGGCATTTAAACAAAAACTTAAAAAAAAACTGTTTCTTTCTTCCTACTTTTCCCAAGGTTCACCATCAGAAGACAACCAGATAGAGTGGGGGTAGTCAGCATCCTCAAGCTTCCTTTAAATTACCAAATTGCTTTTGAGAGGCCTGACTTCTCTCTTCATGGGTACATTTCTGTTCCTTCTTCACACATGATCTTAGCCAAAAGGCCGAGAAGCGATGCATTTCTGTTCCTTCTTATTTCCTCCCTTTGTCAGCAACTAGACCCCAACACCTGACCTTTATTGCCCACCTGCTTCCATTCATCAACCTTTGTCCCACATTTTTCCTTAAACTCTTCTTTCCAGCTAATCCCTTAAGTCAGGCAAATGAAAAGCGAAACTACCCCTCCAGTGATAGTGACCTCCAACTGGCCCAGACCAGTTTAACCCCTGACTGAGGCCTACACTGACAGACCAGGGAATGACCTCTAGAATGACAGACAACTTCCTTTACCTCATTATAATACTAAAGTCCCTGCCCAAAGAGGAGCACAAGCCCCATTCATAGAACACAATGTATGCATAGGCATGCTGCCTCAAGGCTCATGCCAGACCCTATGCCACCTCTACATACAATGGCAGGGCTTCCCTATTTAGATATTCATCCTAACCTAAATAAAAGGAACCCATCCACCCTTGCTCAGAGAGTCAGAGCTTTGGAAACAATTCCCCCATGATCTCCTTATTTGCTGCAAATAAAGTTTTCTTTGTGAGGCAACTCAATCTGGTGCAATTTCTGACTCACCAAGCAGTGAACTCCTGTTGGTTTGGTTACACCTTCCCCTGTCCCCCTTTCTTCTCCACTATGCCTTAAGCCTGGATTTGGCAAACTATAACCAACAGCCAAACCCAAGTGCCACCATTTTTTTGTAAATAAAGTTTCATTAAAACATAGCCAGGTCCATTTGTTTACACATTGTCTATGGAGGCTTTCACACTCTAATGGCATAAGTGAATAGCTGAGAAAGAGACTGTATGCGCCACAAAAACAAAAATAGTTATTATTTGGCTCTTTAATGGAAAAGTTTGCCAGCATCTGCTCTAAACTATGGGTTGACACTAACTTCAACCTTCTGGGATATGGCTCAGCCTTTCTGAGCTTGCAAGATCACTAAGCATTAAACTTGCCAGTGAAAATAGGTTTACTACCTGAAGAGCACAGAATACCGATTCTAGAAATTGAACTAAACTCAGATTCAAGAACAGTGCTTGCTGAGAGCGATCCGAAGTCATAGATTCAACTTACTATTTTTTGAGAATTCTGAAATGAGCTAAAAAATCCTTAGGTACAACACAACCTGAAATACTCAAGGATAATAATGACCACTATCACTGCATACTTTTTATTTGCTAGGCACCATGCTACGGACTTTACAGGTCATGTATTATCTTCTTTAATTCTTATATCAACCTTAGGAGGTAGGCACTATGATTACCCATATTTTATAATTGATATGCACTTTAAAGGTCATGTATTAACTTTAATTCTTATATCAACCCTAGGAGGTGGGCACTATTATTACCCATATTTTATAACTGAGAAAACAGAAAGAATAAGAAACGTGTCCAGGGTCACACAGCTGGAAAGCAATGGGGCTGAAATGCAAACCCCAGCCTTCTCAGATAAAGCCCATGCTTTAAAACAACTAAGCAATGCTACTTTTAATCCAGAACACTAGAGTTTACCATAGTCTCAAGCCTAGAATTTGAAGTTCTCCTGAGAAAGGGCTGACCTTTCTTGCCCAGGACTCAGACTGCTTAGAGAAAAAACAGTTGTGAACAACATGGGAAGGTAAAGAATTGGTCACCAAAGCTATGAAGTAACTTATTTTATAAAAGAGATTTCCAGTTAAATATGGCTTCCTGACCACAGACATTGAACCTTTCTTCTTCCTGAGTCCCCATTAAAACAATGATAAAGGAATAAAAAAGATTTAAGTCCTCAGGACAAGAAGGCTGGAGAGGAGATATCAGCAGATGAAAAGTTTAATACATTTTTAAAAAAAGAATATATCAAGGAGGAGTGGTGACCAATCTAGCTGAGCAGGGAAAATTAGAACCAAAAGTCCTTGGCAAAGGGAGCTACCAGAAGGGGAAGAGAGTGATGATCCCTTACAGAATCCTTAAGAGGCTCAGGAACCAACAGTGCTGGATATTGCACAAGGCTCAAGTCTAAATAGAGATTTCAGGGACGGGGGAGTAGTAAAAATATCCATATATATTAGTTTTCTCCTTAAATCTCTTTCCTCACACCACATAATCCCCAGGCAAAAAGATTGTAATTGTGTCCTTATTAAAGGAATAAAGTAGAGAGATTTCAACCACAGCAAAGGGATGGGTAGTATGAAGATGTAAAAGCTAGAGGATTAAGGAAGTTTTGTGAGCCTGTTAATGAGCCTACTTTACTTGTCCTGTCTCAAGAACTCCTATAGCAAAGTGTATGCCCCACCCTCAGAGCTCTTGCTGCTAGATTTTTTGCTGGAGATGACAAATAGTCCCAGACTTTCATATACTCATATATGGGCTCCACAAAGAAAATGCTACTACTGTCTGTACAATGACATCACAGTGTAGCTTGCCTATTAACAGGGTCACAAAGCTCTCAGTCAACCCCATTCCTAAATGTGAACAGACATTCACAGACTATCAGATTTGAGGAAAGTCTCCAGAATGAAAAGAGAGAAGAACCAACAGGGTAAAAGAGAGCTAGATAATGTAGGAATAAAACAAAGTTTCACAAACTATAATTAATATCTTCAGAGAGATAAGAAGATACTATATCCATAAAACAAGTGGATGCTACAGAGAAGGAACAAACAGAAAAATAAGAGTACCTGGAAACTAAAATTATGATAAACCCATTTTTTAAAAAAATCAGTACAAGATTCAGAAAATAAAATCATGCAAACCTCCTACAGAAAAAAAAATTAAGATGCTAGAGTAATGGCAAATAGCAGAGAAACAAAGATACATGGAAGATAAACCTGGTTAATCCAGCATCTAATTTATAAATGTTCCATAAAAAAATAGTGAGATAGAAATTATCAAATGTAAGAAAATTTCTCTAGACTAAAATTATGAACGCTCTAATGTCCCCACATTCTTAGAACCCCAGCTGAACACAGAATATTGAAGAAAAAATCATTTTTAAAAGACTCATACCAAGGCACATCATTGTGAAATTTCAGAATAAGAATAAAGTGAAAATTCTAAAAAGAATCCACTCAGAAAATCTAGGTCACATGAATCAGAATGACATGGGACTTCTCAACAGTAATAAAATGCTAGATGACAATGGAAGAATTCCTTTAAAATTCTTAGGAGTGATTTCCAACCCAAAATCCTTTATGCAGCCAAGCTAAAAATTAGTTCGAGGTAAGACTAGGGAAGACTGCTATGAAAAACTCAGCTATAACTTGCCTGTATCTTTTAGCTCCCCTAATACTTTCTTAGGAAGCTACTGAAATAGTACCCCACTGATGAAAAGGAATGAACCAAGAAGGAAAAACATTTAAGTAGGGAATGGCAAAGGAAAGTCTCCATTGTGACAGCTGTGCAGGAGGTCTTCAATTTAAATTTAAACATTTGGGAAACACAAGTGATTGCATATAACAGACCAACGGGGAAAATTAAAAGATTCAGGGGTAATTTTAACTTCTTTTCACCAAATATTTTTAGCTTTCCGCCTTTCAGACCCATGGCAGAACTGCTCTTTAAAGGCATCTTGTGGGTAGTGGAGCCATGTGAGTAGTTCAGGCCAACAAATTGTAAGCAAATGTGATATGTCTCACATCTGAACCAGAGCGTTTAAATGCTGGTTGCCCTCCAGAGCACTTTTCTGACTGACCAGGTTCAAGATGGTGGGTTCCCCAAAAGCCAAGGACCCCTAGGGATTCCAATGAGTAGAGTCCCTCCACCACTCCCTTTGTTGACCCATAGTGGACATACAGCATGAGCAAGAAAGAAATCTCTGTTGTTTTGACCCACCAAGATGTTAGGGTTGTTACCCAACAAAATGTAGCTCATCCTGACAAGTATGTAGAAATCCATATATGTGTAAAAATAGGACAATTATTAGAACCATAGTATACTAATTCTATACTGATAATATTTGCATCATTGTGATAATGGAAATTCTATTAATTTAATTAGAATTTTTGATATGACTATATATTGAGATGTTGGAGGAAGAAGTAAGGGTCATGGTTTAAGAGAACTCAATCATTACAAAAGAGCCAACACAGGGGCACCTGGGTGGCTCAGTCGGTTGGGCGTCCGACTTCGGCTCAGGTCATGATCTCACGGCTTATGAGTTCGAGCCCCATGTCAGGCTCTGTGCTGACAGCTCAGAGCCCGGAGCCTGCTTCAGATTCTCTGTTTCTCTCTCTCTGCCCCTCCCCTGCTCATGCTCTGTTTCTCCTGTCAAAAAACAAATAAACATTAAAAAAAAGAGCCAACATACAGTGTCTAAAGTTGGTAAATAAGAGTAAAGAATATTATTTTGGCAATATGGAGATAAACACTAGAAGAAACAGTTTAGAGTACTGAAAGCGATTTCTCTGGGGGAATGGAAGTGTGAATGGGAGCAACAGACTGTTAGTGCTGTTTGACTTTATGTACATGTATCACTTTGATCAAAATTAATTTTAATAGTCACTCTAAGCACTTAATTTTATTTGATAGGTCTATCTTAAAAGAGTTGAGCATTAAGTTAGGCTCCCCTATATTTCACTGAACTTGTGCCCTGAAGGCAAAGTTGTGTAAATCTTTTCCTACCCTAAATATGAGCCTTTTCCTGGTCTGCCCTGGTGTTCCCAAGGCCTGGGAATGGGGGTAAAGGGTAGGCGGGTGGGCTGTATGTCAAGCCTGAGCAAAGGTGTATGGGCTCCCCTAGGAGGGAAACAGTGTCATCAAGTCTGACTCATCTAAAAAATAAACCCTTTGTAGAACCCAAACCCGGATAGCTGCTGGGCAGAAGCTGGAAGAAGCCACACACTTTTCTGAATAAATTATAATAACTAGTGACATAGTAAGCACTGGTCTCCTGAAATTAACTCCTCGTCTGAGAGTTCCATATTTGCTCATAAGTTTACCTATAAGTAAGTATAAGGTCAGTCAGGATAGGGTTTTAAAGAGACCCTCCCTTTCAGTAGGCTTCATTTCCAGTGAGGTAAAACTCCAAGGTCCAATAGCTCAAAGTAGCCAGCAAGGCTGCAAGACCTTCCAACCCTCCCAAGCTGCTCCCTGCAATGGACGGAGTCTCCAGAAAAGAAGAGTGCTTACCCATGTTGAGTGAAGATGTCAAAGTTCAACAAGCCATTCAAATAAATGGCTGGAAGCACTCCAAGAATTATAGATTGTTAGGATGGATGTTATTATTTCTTCAATAATGACTAAAGAAAAAATAATAGCCTTGCTACAGACTATAAACTGTTGTAAGTGCTTTATGAATAATCTTGTGTGGTTGGTATTATTATAATCATCATTTTACAAATAATGAAACTGAGGCACAAAGAGCCTAAATATCTTGCTCAAGCTTGTGAAATAAGTTGCAGAGATATAATTCAAATCTGGCTATGCCAATGGACTCAGGGTCTAAAGTGAATCACTAGTGATATTTAGAGGAAGGATAGTTTTCCAAAATTCCATATCAAAGTTCTGCACCAAATAGAGTGGGGGCTGCTTTTGAAAGATGCTATTGCTACTCACAATTCCACAAAGCATGGAAGTATGTGAAACAATCATTCCCCCAACTGCATAGGTCTACTATTTATATGAAGCTATTTAACTTAATTACAAATAATTTAGGCTACAGATGGGAGCAAAGCAACATTAAGGATCTTGATTTTGAAACTGTTCTAAAATAGCTTTTAAAATCTAGGAGGCAAATTGTCTTTCCAAATGGAAATGAATGTGTGACACAGTGAAGTCTTAAAGTTATTAGCATTTTTTCCTGAGCCCCCATCTATTTTCTTTGTCATTTACACGATGTATAGCCTTTAATTTCAGCTCTGTGATCAAAGAGATACAATTCGAGAAGCTCACTATTAAAATCAATGGCTACACCTGGCAAGGGGTACAGCAGTGATGTGATGGCAGCTTCTCACTCTTGACAAAGGGAGACCAGAATCTCCTGGTGGTTTCAGGCAGAGACCCCAGCCCAACCTCTAAACAAAAAGAGTGGAAGTGTCTCTCCCTCTCCCTCCCTCCCTCCCTCCCTCCCTCCCTCTCTCTCTCTCCCTCCTTCCCTCTCTCCCTCTCTCTCCCTCCCTCCCCCCCCCCTCTCTCACACACACACACACACACACACACACAGTGCAAGAAAGCCTCAGCCTCACTCATCCCATTCCACCGTACCTGTGAGGACTCCACTGCTGAATGCAGTGCCAGGAAACATGTTTTCAGGAATTCAAAGTATCACGTTTCATAATTTGATTTAAATCAATTATCCCATCCCTCCCTGGAACAGGCACAAGCTCCAAAAATACAAAATGTAAATGGAACCAGCTGCAGCAAAAGCCTTGTGCCAGGATGGATTTCAGTCAATGTAATCAGCCTCCCTTTCGAAGTACGTTATTGTTGAGACCCAGAGATTTGGTGAAACACTTCCAGTGTCCTGGGAAGGACCAGGAAGGTAACCAATTATGGGAGGGGAGAAAAAGAAGGAACTAATCTTCTCCATCCTAGCTTGCCTTTGCCCCACTCTCTTATGAAGAATTAATTCACTCCTCTGGGGGATACTGGGAAACTGAGGTCGTTACTGGCAGCCTTCAAACACTATCCTTAATTTATGGATATTTACTAAACCACATAATCACCCTGAGTTATCCCATTACAGGGCTCAGCAGAGCCGAGGTCTAAAGTCCTGGGTGTGAAGATCAATTGTGAGAGGTTTTGTGAATGTGTGTGTTTATTAAAGAGGGCATGAGTGTACAATTATTTAGGCTCCCAACATGCTGCCCAACAAATGGATCCCATGCGTAGGGCTTGGCATCCTTCCACTGAAATCCTTCCCCTTAATTGATTTAAAATGATAATTCAATTAAAATAATTATTCTAATCAAACTTCATATCTTTTTGGCAGGTTCTATGAGGGCCTCTGCCCTCAGTGTTATTTTAGTATTTTCTTTATTTGTTTTCTCACTGAGCTGACTTTGGCTCTCTGAATCTTTGGAAAATTTTACATCATTGGGTAGTCACTGTACCTTTCTGGAGCTTTCCACTCAAAACACAGGGAACGAGGTAAGGAAATATCCTAGGAGATGCTATGACTTTGAATTTTGAAGAATCAGGGGGCCAACAAACAACTGAGAATGATATATGGACATTTTACCCACTGATTCACCTATAAAATGCATAAATAAAATTTAGAATGGCTGGACAGCTTGCTAAAGCTGTAAAGGGAGGATGAGGGGTAGTCTTATCTCTTATTGTTGTCTTTTTTCCTTTTCCTCATTTTTCTTTCAGTGGCTGTTGTCTCTTGAAATGTGTAACAGTTGTATCAGATCTCAGGAATTCTTCTAGTTTTTGAGATATTGCAACAACAGTTCTCTCATTTCTTCTACATAGCTATGTCAGAAGCTAGGTAGAGCAGATCCTCTCAGGCCCATTTTAAGGATGAGAAAAAACAACAACACAAAAGGGTAGGTGCTGTACCAATACCACACAGTTAATACTGGAAGGGCTGTCACTTTCCAACTGGAGAACCATACCACAATGCAAGTGAAAAACAAACTATTTCTATATTCTAATTTTTTAGCCTTAATACAATTTACAAGGACACTGGGACAGTACGATTTGTATAATGGCCAATCCTTGATTTAAAAAATGTTTCTGCTTCTCCTGGAAAAACAACAACAACAACAAAGACTCCAGGTGCAGTTTTGCCTGAGGGATGCCATCCTCTTGACCTGAATCATTGATGCCCGGAAATCCAGCTGTGGCCTCCTTCACTTTTCAACCATGCTAATGAGAATACAAAAAAGATCTGCAATAGAAGAGACAGGCCTCTTTCTGATGCTACTCTAAGTTGAACATTGGATCAGAAGTTGAGAGACTTGATTCAGTAGCTCTGCCACTGATTAGCTATGTGATTTTGGAAAATCCTTTTTATCTCTCAGTGCTTCAGAGCACTCACTAGACCTTCAGATTCTAGTATCTGTTGTTAGCCAAAAGAGCCTCTATTTTTGAGATTCCAATATTAATCCCATTTGAAACAGTCTCTAAGAAAAAAACTGGGCTTCAACAAGGCAACAGGTCACCCTTGATTAGTATACTCCTGGCAAAAATTTTATCCTCTGGATCCAAGGAAACTTCTGTTTACGAGTATACCTTTTTTAAGAAATAACTCTGCAGTACCTTTGATGATGCTTTGATGGAATGTAAATTTTGCTTTTGTAGCAATGACAAAATACACACCTTAAGAACTGTCTTGAGCATCTCATCATGCACCTAGAGGCAACGTGGAGCCTAAAAATGCCAAGAGGGAGGAGTCATGCCCATAGAGCCTGAGTGGGAAAGCTAAGAAGAAACCTGAGCAGGGGCTTAGACTCTGGGTCCCACATCTCTGGTCACTGGTTATGGTGCTTCTCTGCAATCCTGCTCTGAGTAGACCCCATCTCAGGATTTACATTGAAAGCCATATGGAAAGCTCCAAAGAAGAAAAAGGGCTGTGGGAAAAGGCATTACAACATCATTCAAAAGGAAACTAAGTCAGACAGAAAGTTTCTTCCAAACTCGTTCTTTTCCAAATTACTTCTATGTAGGATTACCCATTTTAGGCAAGCCAGTTTCCAGAGGGAACCCCTTTGTACATGTACTTTGTCGTAATTGTATGAGGCTAACAAATTGAAAACAAATTATATGTATATGAAAACAATTTTTATGTACATATATATAACCCAGCCCAAATTGCAGTTCAAAGAAACCAGTGTTTTAAAAAGTGTACTACTCTTTTCTTTTACTCCTTTTAAATGTCATTTTAAATGTCCAGAAAGATGAAAACAAACAAAAAGAACAATCCCTTAGGAAAGTAACTGAAGGGAATGGAACTAAATCATCTCCTAAGACCATTTTTATGCAAAAAGCCTACTTAACAATTGGTTTCTTTTTTTTTTTTTTAATAATTGTTTTCTACTGTAGGAAAACATTTGACCAGACAGCCGGTTAAATTTGTGGGTGTATCACATGATAAATGTGAGGACTGGGCAGAGTCCTGAGCTGGCCATGCAAGTATTCTGATTTAGTTCTCAGGAGAAGCTCAGGAATACACACTTTAAATAAGAACTCAACCTGATTCTGATGGTACATGACCCACAGGCTAGATTTTCAGAACCACTGCTTTAGACAGATTCCCCTGAAGACTCTAACTTACTAGTGATCAATAAGTTTTCTTGTGACTGCTGTCATTTACCATGACTTCTTAGACTAGTCTCCAACAGAATACCAGTTTAGAGGAATAAGTAGAGGACTATGAACCAAGAGGTTCACATTATATTCTCTGTAATAAAATGAGTTAATAAACACAGTTATTATTACATGGGGTGATTAATATCACAGTGGCAAAATCCAGATTTCTGTTTTCTAAACAATGAAAATTAGCAACAGGTATTACAATAAGCCCAGTGTGGTGCTTTAAGTCCCCTTTCTGCACCTGGCACTGGCTCACCTGCTTGATATTGGGAGGAAATATTAAAATCCACTTAATGTAAATGGTATTTCTCAAATACCATTTCAAAACACGCAAGGAATGAAAGAAATAAGACATAAACTGTTACCTCTACTGAAGAGTTAATGTCTAACCCTCACAGATTTCATTTTATACTAGAATTCATTAGCATTAGAGGAGCCATTCCATATCAGATATACAAAGTGCATGCAAAAGAACTGGGAGACAGCAAAGAAACAGACTTTTGGCATGGAAGGAGTAAGTCTCAGAGGTCTTTGTGGAGACAGTAAATGATGGGTAAGGTCTTAACAGGCATGATCTTTGAATTCATTGGAAGAAACAGTCTTGAATTCTGGCTGTTGCTAAGTCTAGGCAGATTCTCTGGAACCATGGACAAAACAGTATGTCCCTTACCTGGAGGGGTTTTTTTCTCTTTCCAGTTTATCTTCCCAAACTAAGCTGACAACAACTGTAAACATTCACGTATACATCCAACCATACATTCATGTAATCATTCATTCAATCTTTCATTCTTCCTATCAAGGACTGCATTTTTCACTGGGGATGCAAACAGGATGAACCCACAGTGCTGCTCTCAAAGTTTAGAAAAAACAAACAAACAAACAAACAAACAAACACACACACCAACAAACCACACAGCTCAGGAGCGAGAACTTTTCAGTGGCCATAGTTGCATCCTAGGGAGCTCAAATTGAGTAACCCAGAAAGGTTCTCTTTCATACTTCTCTTTTTCCAGATTAATTCATTCTGCCCAGCAAGAGAATAATTGGAGAAAGAGCACAGTATTATGATTCAGGTGTGGATTCTGGAGCCAAAGTGTACGGTGTGAATCCTTGCACTAAAAGCAGCTTATAAATCACTGCCAGCTGTATGATCCTGGGCAATTTACAGAACTTCTCCAGGCCTTAGTTCTTCATTTGTAAAATGGGGACAATAAGCTAATATATCTAAGTGCCTACAGGTTCCATCGGGACACTATTTAAGTGTTCACTATTAAGAGGATGCCACCTCCCACACCGGTCTGCTGCTTGAGAGCAGGAAATTTGTAGCCCCCAACTCAACCACAGATGGGCAACCCCCAAACAAGAACATCTACTGCATGATAAACATTCAACATGTACATTTCTTTGTGGGCTGGGCTGGGAGCTCCTTCTTCAAGCAAATGTGCATTTCCTTCTGGCCCAAAAGCCACCATCTTCAGTGAGATGGAAAACAGCTGGCAAACACCCTTTCTACAACTATACTCCTACCACACTGCATGACCACTCCAGGTTACCCATCAGACTTATTTTTCAGGCTAACCCATTCTTCAACACGGCCATACAAAGATGCTCTCCCAGCCCTTCAATCATCTCCCTTTGCTTTGTTTGGCCCAGCACCAGCCCTAATTCTCTGTTTCTGCATTAACCAGGAAGAGCCTCAGATAAACATACACTATTCTCCACAAACACCTTCTCCAATACTTCTGACAAACTCTCTGGTGCATTACACTGAAATACTTCTGAAAACAAGATTCCATATACTTTCTATTTCCTTCACCATAACCTAATAAATGAAGAAATCCCAGACGAAAAAGAACTGGCTGAGCTCATAAGTGAGAAATACATGTGAGCTGATAAATATCCTCCCCAAGACTTCTATCAGAGCTAGAAAGCTTCATTTCAGGTGTCAATTCCATGTGTGTGTGTGTGTGTGTGTACATCATAAAGTCTTCACCCTTATCATTTTCACACTGAGGAGGGTGACAAAGAGGAGGTGGTTGCATAGTTGGTCTCACTGTCCCAGGAGTGGCAGAGGTGGAAGAGGTGAAGGAAATGGAAGGGAAGGCAGAGAAGCAAGCACATTAGGTATAAGTTTACAAAAATACAATGTAATTTCTGTGTCTGGCTTTTTTATTTCTCTAAAAACCTTTCTATATGGTACCAATCCTTCCACCATTTGGTTTAGCTTCAGTGCCCATAGCATACAAGAGTCCATGTCATAAGTCAGAAGCAGTCTTGAACAATCAGACTTCTTCTACCAGACTAATGTTTTCTGTTTTCTGGCATTGCTTCTACATCTTCCTCATCGTCTGCACTGGTTCAGAAGCACTCATCTCCATCATGTTGTCTTCTGTTAATTCCTCTGGTGTGATGTCTATTAGCCCTTGAATTTCTTCAAGATCCATATCTCAAAACCCTTCACCACCACCCCCCCCCCCCCTTTTCTGCCATATCCACAATCTCTTCCATGATTTCCTTGATTGGCTCTGTCATAAATACTGTGAAGTCAATGCACAACATCTGGATACACTTTTCCCCAGCAGGAATTTATTGTTTCAGGCTTCACAGCTTTCATGGGTTTCTCTATAACAATGGTATCTTCAATGGTTTGATTTCATGATGATGAAACAACAATGGTATCAACAATGTTGTTGATCAACAATCAACAAATAACAACAATGGTATCTTCAATGATTTGATTTCATGATCTTCAATGATTTTCATGATGTTCTCTCTATTGGGATTCTCTTCCATACCACTGACAATGCTTTCTTTGGAATAACGTATGTAATGAGCCTTTAGATACTTATGACCCTCCCTGATCTAAAGGCTGAGTTAGAGACATTGTATTTGGGGCAAGTCACCTCAATGCCTTTGGTATTAAACTCACGGGGTTCTAGTTGGCCAATGGCACTGTCCAATACCAAATGAACTTTAAAAGGCAGTCCCTCACTGGCAAGGTAGTTCCTGACTTCACGGACAAAGCATGGATGGGACCAATCCAGAAAAAGGGTTCTTGTCCAGGCCTCCTTGGTGTACAACCAAAAGACTGGCAGCTGGAGTTTATCTTTTTCCCCTTCAAGGCACAGGGGTTAACACCTTTACAAATAAGGGCAAACCGTCCTGATCATAAAGCAGACTGCATGTGCACAGAACAGTAGAGCTAGCCTATCACTTCTGGCCTTAAATCCTGGTGCTCACCTCTCTTGCTTACTAATAAATGTCCTTTGTGGCATTCTTTCTTCCAGAATAGGACACTTTAATCTGCATGAAAACACCTGTGCAGGCAGATATCCTTTCCCCTCAATTATTTTGTTAAAAGTAACTGGGAACTCATCAGCTGCCTAGCAGTCAACAGAGGCTGCTTCTCCTATTACCTTGACATTTTTTAAGCCACATTTCTTCCTATAATTATGAAACCATCCTTTGCTGGCATTAAATTCTCTAGCTTTGGATCCTTTACCTGTCATATGATGACTTCTCTTTTTCTCAAATGATATTAGAGACCTTAGGTATGCCTTTCTTGTAGCCATCAAGTACCCACATAAAAGTTGCATTTTCAACATGAGATAAAAAAGTATTTTGCAAAAAAGGGCAAGGCGTTTTGCACCTGTTGGTATAGATGCATCAGCAGTTATACAAATTTCCTTTTCTGTTTTTTGTTTTTTACGATGGTCTTTACACTAGATTCATTTATCTTGAAACAGTGGGCAACCTCAGCTGTGGACTTCAATCTACAATACATACCAAGCAATTTGACTTTTTCTTGTAATGTCATGACTTTTCTCTGCTTCTTGGGAGCACTTCTAGCATCACTCGTGGCACTCTGTATGGGTCCCATGGTGTTATTCAAGGTTTATGGTATTGCACTAAATGTGATGAAAAATACGCCGAGAACTGCAAGAGATCACTTTTTACTGTGATACGCAATTTACTGGAGAGATGAACCGCTCACGTGGAGATGATTAGTGTCACATGGCATTTTAAGCAGATACTTGCAACACTTGAGCTCACCACAATAGCAACAGGAGGTGGCTGTGACATTATTAAAGTAGTACAGTATGAGCCAGAGTGAATTTTATGTAGTTATGATTTAATATTGCATCTTTACAATTGTTTACCTTTCTCTCAACTATGAATGGCACTATTTACTGCTGTATTTGTGAGTGTAGGTTTTGATACATTTTCACTTTTTATAATAGATTTGTGAACATTTTATGGTAGTAAATGATAAAATAGAGTGGTATCTACATATTATGCATCCATGTCATACTTGTTCTTAATTCTTTCAATATTTTTGAGCTTCACAGTTTGTGTACAATTTTTTTACATTGTAACAAATCTCCAAAAATGTTTCCAATATGTTTATTGAAGAATAAATAGCTCAAAACCATGTTGCTCAAGAGTCACCTGTACTCTGATTTGAAGAATACAGTACACCCTAAAGGTCAAATATTTTCTCAACTATTTTGGTCTCTCTATAATCACCTCTAGCATTAAAAATCTTCAACAAGATCCTAATTAGCCTCAAAATGTGTTTCTTGGGAGGACTAACCTAAGCTATTATCAGCTTATCACTTCAATCTTGGAATAACTAGGTAGTCATCTAACAAGGGCCTATAGAAATAGTATCCAGGACAGGTAAGTTTTGACGTGGAAGATGAAAAATAAAGGAACTTGGGGTACTTTCCAAAAATACCCACACTGACAAGGTTCCACAGTGCAGCCTGGGCAGTCACTATGGGACATGAAGGCACACAGTGCTGGGGCAAATAATAAACGGAGTGTCACAAAAATGAACTGGATTCAGGAAGATGGAGACATCTGAAAAGCATATACCAGCTGTTTCACAAATTTGCTCATCTCTGGGCTTAGGGAATAATTCTAACTTTCCAAAGCTTGTAAAAGATATGCAGGAGGCCAAAGTCTATTCCTACTCATCAACAAGATAAAGTAAACCAATTAAGGTCTATTTGGCCTGCTAAAGAGAATCCCAAGGAAGTGAAGGCCATCATCTCACTGTTTTGGGAAAGGGAACTGAATGAAGGGGTAGATAGTCTTTCTTCCCTCTTGGGATTTGTAAATCTTTTATTACTATATTTTACCTATCTCTAAGGCTGTTCACATATTAATATTTCTAAAATTAGGATGCATCTTACAATGAAAGGCATATCAGAGTTTCATTGATAACTTTCTAATTTCTTAGTGGAAAATAAAATAATGGCATCTATGACATTTGATGGCACCCCAGACGCAATGAAATATAGTACAGTGGCAGAAGGGCTATGATATGTGGGAATATGCAAGAATACTTTGCCATTTCTTCTCTGGAGTTCAGCCACAATGAGCACAGCCCTCCAAGTCTCTGTCTTCAATTTATCAGCTGTTTGTGGAGTCCCCAAGATTCCTAAGCACAGCAATTATGTTTGGGTGGCTGCATGAAGAATCTTGTCAGAAAAGGGAAAGGCAAAGTAGCCCTATTTATTTAGTATGTCTTCAGCTATTTTAAAGGATTTTTCTTATTTCCATGTTGGAGGTCTTTCTACCAGTTTGAAGAATGCTCCCCCTCCCTCAATCCCCTAAACACACCAGTTAAATTTTAAAGCTTAGGAGCTTTTTTCTCTGTGGCCCTCTGTTTCAGTTAGTTCAGGGAACAGCCACTGAGAAAGGAAGGAATGCTTTCAGAGTGTCGTTTACACTCCAGAGACTCTGTACCACCCCCAGTCTTCCCTTTTTGCCTCTCAAATGAATCAGAGCAAAATTAAATATCAAAATTCATTCAGACACTCCCAGTTTCTCCAGGCCTTCAGTCTAGCCTTTGCCACCTGGTGAGGACTAGGGCTTAACTGAGCTCTAGGAATATAAAATAAAGTTGCCATTGGTGCCTTGTCAATCAACATCCAATCCCATGCAAAGGCAGAATGTGCAGTCATGTGCCTGCCACATGTAGAATGTTACTCAGCCACCTTGGAGGAAGGGAAGAATCCCTCCAGGGAAATTCTTACAGCCCAGACATTTGACTCAAGGATCCAAGTAGGAGAGGAGAGAGGGATCAGGAATGAATTCATGGCAGGTATTAATGTAACCCTGACCACTCCAGTCTTGACCATCCAACTATGCATGGGGAAGAAAAAGAAAGAGGACAGACAATAATGAATGGAAAGGAGGAAAGAGGGCAAGGATGTTCTCGTTAAGAAGCATAACCAGGGGCGTAAGAGATGCACTCTCTAAAAAGATTCTCTAAAAGTGGCACTCCTCAAAAAAGTTCGTAAGGTGCTATGTTAACATCACTATTGTCAAAAAATACAGGTGAAAAGACATCAAAGAAAACAATATGAAAGCAAGGAGAAGCTAAGAGAAACCTGTGTGGGAACACCTGAAGCAGAAAGTCGGCTTTTCTCTTTCCCATAAAAATGCTACATGGCAGCCATGACTCTGTCTACAGAAACTGGCTTTGTCAGGGGCCAAGAGATGGTGATAAGGAAGAACCTAAGTTGATAGTCATCCAGGTGGACTTCAAGGAGTTTATGCACAGCTAAGAAGAAAAATCAAGAATTTATTAGCTGCATTAACCGGCTAACAGAAAAAAATACTTTCATAAATATGTGCTTTCCCTCCAGTGAATATAATGGATCTCTGTCTCTCTCTCTCAATCAATTGGCCTGAATCAATGTCAGCTGGGAAAGCCCTAAAGGAGGATGATATCTTCTCCAAATTCTACCTCCCAGTGTTATTTCTCTTCAAATCACATTTGGTCATGTCTACAGAGTATTAAGACACTCGTTGATTTATCAAAGGACCTCACAGGAATGAAACAATCTTCAAACTGAGCCTTTACCAGAATTGACAGACACAGCAGTTCCCTGTAGAACAGCTAAGACACGCAGAGGAACCTGAATATCATTGTCCTAAATTATCTAGAATAAATTGCCCAAATTCCCCCACTTAAGGCACATCAACATGTCTCTTTCTCTGGGGATTGCGTGAGAAACAAACACACCTTTACTTGTCTGATCTAATCCTTTGTGGTTTTAAGTGGGGAAGCACAAGTAATGTAACCTCATCAAAAAGAATATTTTTCTTCTCTAACCGAAAAAGCTTAAGAAGAATTCCTCACATGTATAAAGAACTTTATACTATTCCAAGAACGCTCAGCTGTTATCACATTTGATGCTTATAGGCATTAAAACCCATAAATGTGTATTTACAGTCATCTTAATACTGCAAAGCAAACCAGAAGTATTTCTATATACATTACATAGCCAGTTGTTCATAACCTCAAAAGCTCTTTCTCTCCATCCACTGGCCTTTCTGCTTCCCTAAAGCTTTTTTTTTCTCCCCTGATCAGTTTTCCCTCTTTTACCACTTTTATTACTGTTGTTACACTTACAGGTGTTTGCATTTCCACTACCTCTGAGGATCCTTATGCATAAGATGGTAAATCTCCTCCATTTTCCTTTTCTTTCTTTTTTTAAACTCTCTCTTTTGTACTCCCATAACCCTGATCAAATGATACCCACGTTTCACAACAGATTTTGTTTTACCTTCACAACCCTCTTCTCATGGCCATATCCTTTCAGTACTTATACTTGTTTTCCTCATGATTTGTATAAAAAGTATTTACTCGTCCTTCCCCACCCTGGTTCTATTTCTGCTGCTACAATGATATGGTGATGTTAGTCTTGAGCCATCAACTTCAAAGACAGAAATTACTTATTGGTACAGAAAATGCTTCCCAAGTCTTTCTTCTTACAAACTCAGTTTTTATTCTTCATCCCTGCCACAAGGTTTTAAAGTTGAAAGGGACCTATGAAATCTAATCCAACTGTCTCATTTGAAGGTGACTATACAGGGATCCAAACCCAGACTTCATCAGTTTTGGCCTTTGCAATATCTACTGTTGTCTGGCCCAATCGCCTCTCCCATCTGAGAGTCTCCCATCTGAGACTCCCATCTGAGTCTTTTACTCAGAAATCATTTGACATTATCACCTAGTGGCCCAAAGTATTCTGAACTCATTCAGATGCCATCACTGAGTTCTTCCTCCTCTCAACTCCTCCTTTCACTTCAAATCTGCTGTGCCCCTCTGGTGAATATACCACCATCCACCAGGTGTCATTCTTGATATGGGTATCATCCTAATTCCTCTCCTCCTTCTCCTCGCATCCCCAGCTCACTCTTGATCTTTCTCCTCTTCTCAAGTGCCTCTATCATCAGCCCAGTTTCTGCCACCAACAGCTCTTGCCTGAATTACCACAACACCTTCCTAAGTGGTCTCCCTGTTCCCCTCTTGTCCACATCCAATTACAAGCACCTCCTGCAGCAACCAGATCTAGAATTAAAATTTGATCATATCACTACCCTGATTAAAACCATTAACGAGTCCCCACCACCACCAAGAGAAAACTTGGACTCCCGGAGTCAGGCTACAAGGTTGTCTGTGTTTTGACCCCTTCATATGTGCAAGTTCATCTTTGGCTACTCCTACTTTACATTTCAAACCAAACTTCCTTCAGTCACTTAGATGAGTCCATACTTGCACAAGCCATTCCCTCTGGCTACAAGATTTTCCCTCTTCCATTGTATTGGAGCAAGCTGCCATTCATCATTCAGGTAGGAACTTTAGAAATCTTTCCCCGTCCCGATCTCATGGCACTTCTTGCAGTTCTTTGCTCAAATGTCACCTTTTCGGACAGCCCTTCCCTCACCAGCAGTTCACTTGTCAAAACCTAATGGATTACACACTCATTTGCTTATGTTGCCTCTGCTCCTTCCAAAACTACTCTCCCCATTACCACATTAGACAATTTTTTTTAAGTACCATGAGAATGGGGACCCGGCCTATCTTAATCACTGCTAAATCCTCAGTGGCTAGTGAGCATTTACAAGTATTTGTTAAATGAATGAACATTCTTGGTGTTTAACATAACTTTATTTACAGTAGTAGCTTCATAAATATTTGAAGACAGATGGAAAGGATGAAGAAAAAAGGCTAAAATTGGGAGTTTACAACAGCTTTCATATTTTTTGTCTATAAAAGTTGCAACATCTTCTCCTTTTATTGTATTTGTTATTTCATCCTCTTTCCCTTATTAGCCATTGAGAAGAGCTGGCCCCCAAAATAGACCAGACTATCAACAAACTTCACTCAGATCCAGTACAGAAGCGAGGCCCACAGTCACAAGCAAACCTCCAGATTTCTCGGAATCATTTCTTAAGCTTAGATGTCTGCACTGAATCACCAATTTCTGCATCTTTGATTGAAATGCCAGAATTAGTCTACAGCCTTGCCCATCCCCTGCACTTTTCCTAGAAACAATTCCATAAAACTCTTGTTCTACCCCGTTTCTCTCATACACCATCTCCTAGCATCCCACAAGCTGTGTGTAGGTGGCACTGTTATCATACCTTGACCTGCTCTCATCCCTTGTCATCTGCAGTGTAAACATAGATGTCTCTCATTTCCACTATTTTTTTCCCATTTAGTTCACCTTTATTTAAGAGAGTATCTGCTTCCTATTCTGGGTCTCCTCAGAACCTTCCCTTTAATAAATGATTTGAGAATCCTGCCCCCTAGACTGAAGTTTATGGGCCTCACCTTTCTTTCCTATTTCAAACAAGGATCTGCGCTTGCCCGCAACCCATCTGTTGCCCACCACAGTTGGTCCATGAACACTGGCAGTGACCTGCCCTCTCTTGTGCAGGAACGTAGAAAGGTATCTGCTCTAGCCAGGAAATTAGAATTCATCCAGAGCAGGGAGGTCCCCGGATCTGTTCATTCACATTGGGTCTCAGTTCCTTCCTACTTATGTTTGTTCTTCCTTTAACAGTCCCAGCATCGTTCCTTTTGGCAGAAAAGATGAATGTAAAATAGCTCTGATGGAGCTTGCACTGTACTGACCATTCATCAACAGCACCCTGGTGCTGCCAAGCACTCAGCCAAAGGGATTCTTTTCTTCTTATTCCATGCTGTTTCAAATCCTTTTCCCTAGGCTAAGCATTTTTGAAAGCCTAGGTTCACTCTGAGCTTCAGCTTTCTGGCTTCTTTAAATTTTTCTTCTCATTTTTTAAAAATATCAGACACTCTATTTTACGTATCCCTGGTTTAGGTTTTATTCTTTTAAATTTTTATACATCTTTAAAAATGTGAGCTCATCAGAGAAGGACCTATGGAGTCAACCTGGATTCTATGGGTTTTTCTTTTTCACTTAGATCCATTTCTCTAAGATCATCAGAATACTATCAGGGTGGAATTAGGACTAGCTTAACACAGAACTTGTTTTCATTTACTTTTAAGGTACTCAATGTGAACCTGATTCATAGAACACTGTAGGAAATACAGAAAAACAAAAAGAAAAAAAACTGAATATATCCCAAACCTGGCCAACGAGAAATAATCACCATTGCCCCCATATGTGCAGGGTTTCTTTTCCCCTATGAATCAGCAAAGAAAAAGGGGGGGGGGGGAGATATCATTTTACCGCTTCTAAAGTCACTTAACATCTTTTTGTGCATATCTTACTGTGTCACTAAATATTATTCTACAACATTGTCTTTAAGGACAAGGTAGTATTTCATGCTATAGATAAGCTATTACTAATTCAACATATGCCTGTTACAAGACATTGGCTGTTTCCAATGGTATTAGAAAAAACTGTAATGAACATCGCCGTAGGGGAATCTTTGTGCATATCAATGATGGTTTAAGACTCACTCCTAGAGACAGAACCGCTAGGTTGAAGGGTATGAATTTTTTTAAAAAAGGCGGGGTATGGATTAAAATTTGAAGATATAGATAAAAATCACCTTTCATAAGGGCTTTACATTTTCTGTAAATTTATACCAAATTACAGTCTCTGGAGATGAGCATGTGTACCTTCCATATTTAGAATATTATGTATCAATTTTTCAAAAACCTTAACCAATTTTATAGGTAAGAAATGGCATTTGTTGCTTTCAGTTACATATATTTAATTACTAGTAGGTATCAATATTTTTCATATTTTATTATCTTTATTTTTCTGTGTTTGTGAATTATCTGCTCATAATCCTTTGACATTTTTTTCCTAGGATGCTTGTCTTTTCCTTAAAATACAGGAGCTCTTTTATATCTTGAGAATATTATCAGACCTATCCTTATAAATATTTTATTCCTAGTTTTCACTTGCTTTTAAATGTTCATTATTTTTATGAAACAATGATCTTATATATATATGAATATATATATATGAATATATATATGAATATATATATATGATCTGCCTTTCATAGGTCTTAAATGTCTTCCCCACCAAAAGATGACCTTTAAAAAAATTTTTTTAATGTTTATTTATTTTTGAGACAGAGAGAGACAGAGCATGAATGGGGGAGGGTCAGAGAGAGAGGGAGACACAGAATCGGAAGCAGGCTCCAGGCTCTTAGCTGTCAGCACAGAGCCCGACATGGGGCTCGAACTTACGGACTGTGAGATCATGACCTGAGCCAAAGTCGGACGCTTAACCGACTGAGCCACCCAGGCACCCCAAAGATGACTTTTTTAAAGCACCCATATTTTCGTGGATTCTTTTTTCTTACTAAATACTGAATTCATATGAAACTTGATATGTATATGACACGAGATAGGAAATCTTAATTTGTGCCCCAAATGCCTAGCCATTTATTTTAAAACCATTTATTAAATAAGCCTTCCTTCCCCAGTGATATTTAAGAACCATTCTTATCATATGCAAATTCTTATATATACTTAGGTCTATTTTGGGGTATTCTATTCTGTTAATTTGAAAAGATTTAGAAGTTTTAGTCTGAAGTCCTCTTAATCAGAAATGAGGTAAATAAGGTATCACTTATCAAGATACTATTTCTCAATAAAAGCTTGTTTTTTTTCTAATAAGCCTTTAACATGTCTCAATAAACTTACATGAACACATTTGATATTTCTGATTGTTATTAACGGGATTTTCTTTCTCATTGTACTCATTGTATTTTTTAATTGGGTTATTACTAGTGCACAGGAACTACAATGGCCGTTGTGAAGTGCTGCTCAGACTGTCCCCTTGTGGTTTGGTTTGCACACTCACTTCCCTAGCTGCTGGGTGGTGATAGATGGCAGGTTTAAGCTAAGTCCCTCTGTGGAATTGCCCTTAGCAGGACAGCTGCCTTGCTCAAATTCATACTCATTCCCTTGGAGAGTCCTTGTCCAGTGACTGGTACGTTAGAGGTATCAAGGTCCAGACCCCTTGATTCAAAGCAGGAAAATTCTGAAGAACTAACCCAGCTTCAAGGCTCCCCATGGAAAGGACTGTGGTTCTCAAGGCAGCTGTATCACAGTCTAACATCTCCCTCCGTTACCCCTCAGGTACTGAACCTAAGAGCATTCACCCATCAACTTCCCACATGTAAGCCTCCATCTCAGAGTCTACTTCCCAGGGAACCAGCCCTATGTCAGTTGCTGTCAGGAGTGATCTGAGGAAGAAGACTAAACTAAAATGTACTGTTGGAACTGGATCCCCTACTAATCAGTTGGCAAGGAGGACCTCATTCCTCGCAGTAGGTGGAGCACTAGAAACTTCAGGCTTGCTGTAGCAGTGCAATTGCTAAAAGTCTTCACCAGTGACAACCTGGGACAGGATACCCTTAGAAGAAAATGCACTGACAGATGCAGTAGCTTAAGTTTTGAGAGGTTCTGAGGAAGTACTAATTATAAGGACAATGGAATCCAATGGCTTGCTGAGTGGTACTGAAGCACTAGAGGGAGACAAGAAAAGGCTGAGAGTAATTTATAACTAATTGAAGGCTAAGAGTGACAATCAGAGGACCTCTCTGGCATCCTGTAAAGAGTCTGTGATTCCTAACAGCTGGGGGAAGGAGGAGGTTAAGGATCAAGCCCAAGACTTAATTATAAGGGTAGCAAAGCTCCAGATAAAGTGAATTCTCAGCCTTGGTAAGTCTGCTATACCAATGTCAGGATTCTGATTGGGAAGGAGTAGGAGCCTGGAATTTGAGATGGATCATTTGGACCAGTACACTTAAAATATTAACATTCCAGATCCTCCTAACCTCTCCGGGCCTATAGAAGTGGCCCACTGCTCCCTAGTAGTTTAGAGCACCCTTTGCTTAATATAAGGCACAGCCTTCTGTCCTACAAGGCAACAAGTACCCTCCCTCAAGTTCTTCCCCCACCTCTCCTGCTAGGCAAGAGAGTAATGTATAGGGTCGTCATAAGGTTACCTAGATGATGATGGGCTGGGCCTACAAAGTAGGGAGAGAAACTATATCCTCAAGATACTGTCAAGACCTAGACAACTTATACTAAAAGGAGCTGAAGCATATGTATGGGACTGGATGCTGGAACAAGAGTGAGTAAAGAACATCAAGTTGGGAAAGGGAGAGTTTATCAGCATGAGGGCACTCTCCTACATCAGGGGATCTAATTTAACATCCTGGCCTATGAAATGGCATCAGCACACTACTAGGATTGCTCTTGGAAGATCAGAGAAAGAAAGAACTTATACTAAATGAAGTAGAAATAACAAAACTGCCTTAACAAATGGTAAAATGTTAGGTTTAAAAGCCCGAGGAAGTAAGCAACTAGAGTGGATATACTTTGTAAGGCCAGAAAGCTCACCTGGTGATTGTTTTGTAGCAGGGTCCAGAGCATTTACCAAAGCAGTAAGGCAACAGGGCATGGGCTGGTGAGAGAGGCTGTCTATTGCAAGCCAGAGCAGAGGAAACGAAATGCCATTAAAGAAAAAAACAAACAAACAAACAAAAAAAACGCAGGCCCACTGATAGCAGTGAAGATGACAGAACTAAAAATAGAGGCCTGGTTTTCAAACTCAGAAGCCACTAACTCAAGGAGAGACCAGATACTCCGAAGGAAAGACTCTGCAACACCAAGGCAAGTATACACAACAATAATTTCCCCAATTCTTCTCTAAAAAGACCTACAGCCTCTTACTCTGCTAATTTTATACTGGGAAAAAGTAAAATACACCAACATTTCAAGGACTGTTGTACAAAAGGTAAAATTTGATATATGGGCACATAAAACATACTCATGGCCCCATTAAAATGGGAGCTTCTAAGAGCCAAGTAATAAATGGAATGCTGTCCTAATCTTGCTTACAATGTTGCATCCACTGGGTCCACAGATACACTCTGTGAAATGTCCTTGGATGTTCAATGTATCAATGGAATGGCCATGTTTGGTGGTTGGTATAAGCCCTACATGGATTCCTTGGCCTTTGGAGTAAGAGCTAATATAGTAGAGAAGATCAAATGAAAGCCACTGAAATAGCCCCTTCCCTGCCAAAAATTATCAATAAAACACACTATACTATTGTGTCCGGGGAAAATGGCAAAGATTAGTGTCACCCTAAAAAAGACCCAGAATGACGTATATTACCATTTAATTAATTAGTCTGGCTACCAGAAAAACCAGACACACCCTGGAAGATAACATCAAACTCAGCCTAGTAGTAGCTCCAATTACAGTTGCTGTGCCAGACATGGTGCCTCTTCTAGAGGAGATTAACATGGCCTCAAATACATGGTATTCAGCCACTGATCTGGTGAATGTGGTTTTTTCCATCCATATCAGGAAGAAGGATCAGAAATAGTTCTCTTTTACTTTGTAACAGGCTATAGAATATATTCACCATTTTACCCTGGTACTATGTTAACTCTCCCAACCTCTATCATACTGTAAACTAAAGAGACTGGGATTTACTGGACATTTTTCAGAATTTCACACTGACCTACCATATGGGCAAAATGAGTAAGAAGTACTAAGTATGTTGGAGGCCTTAAGAAAACGTGTCTCCAGAAGGTGGGAGAAAAACTCTGAAGATTCAGGGATCTGCTATATCAGGGAATTTTTTTTTTTTTTTAGAGATTCAAGGATGCTGATTCAGCTCTTCCAAAAGTAAAAGATTTCTGCATCTCACACCTCCTGTCCATAAAGAGGACATACACTGCCTGGTAGTCCAGATTCTAGAGACAGCATTTTTCCATATTTGAAAATACTGCTCTGATCCCCGTACTGGGGGACATGATGGACAGTTTTTGGTATGTCCCAGAACAGGAAAGCCTCTGTAAGGCAAGACCAAGTTGTAATAAAAGCAGGCCTGCCACTTAGGCAGTATTACCAGGAAGACCCCATGGAATTAAACATGTTGGTGTGGGGGGAAACTGCCCTGTGGAGCTTATGGTAAGCACCAATGGAAAAATAACAGCACAGCCCCCTAGGATGCTGGAGCAAGGTCATGCCATCTGTAGTGGTGAAGTGATGTCTTGTGAAAACTGGTTCCTATATGCTACTGGTTCCCAGTAGATGCAATGCCTGATTATGGGACATCAAATGCCTATCTGGCCAGAAGCATTCATCATAAAGTAGGTTCTGTCAAATATATCAGGCTTGACCAGCAGCAATTCCTCCTATGAAGAATGTTGTCCCAACAAGCAGGGCCAGAGAGCACAAGGAAGCAGCACAAGCAGGTGGCCTAGACTCCCATTTCATTCAATGCTGTTACTCACTACCAGTGACTCACCTTCAGCTCAAATCTATGGTTACATGGGTGGGGTCCTTTAAGATTCTGCCATGGAACCAAATGACAACAGAAAAATCGCTGAGCTTGGGTGAAAGATGTGCCTGTTCAGTAGAGGGATACAGGATGAAAGTACGCAGTTACGAGAACAGCCCCATTCAGAGGTGACCTAGAAAGACAATGGTACAGAAAATCCTCCTAAAGGGCGGAGCTTCAGAAGATGCACCCAGTCATGCACTTTGTGTGGAATGAGAAGTGACTCAAGGCAAGAGCATATATGAACTTAAAACCAATGGTGTGTCAGGCTTATTTGGTGTGTCACAAGCCTCAAGGAAAAAAGACTAGAAAATAATAAACAAGGAGGGCTGTGGGAAGAAGAATGAAGGTGCATCTATAGAAGCTGGCACAAATTGTGAAGATCTTTACTTCTGTTAACTAATCCACCACAGAGTATCTACCACAGCAAAAAAAAAACCTAAACAACCAGGTGAGTGCATGACTTATCCAGATGATGTTAGCCAGTCTCTGCATCAGCCACCCCAGTGCTGCAGAATGTGTACTGGAACAGAGCAGCCATAGACACAGGAACAGGGGTTGCACATGGGCCTAAGAGCACGTGCTCCCAGTCACCAGGGCTGATTTAGCTACTGCTGCCACCAAATGTCTAACCTACCAAGAACAGATATGTATGCTGAGTTTCTGAAATGGTACCATTCCTCAGAGAGTAAACCAATGATCATACTGCATCCTAGAAAGGGCAGAATTCATCTTGAATGGACTTGAAACACATTCTGAGTATGACATTGCCTTTTCTGTCTGCAGGCCTGTCCTGTACTATTTTAGGGTACAATATTTGATCAGCTGATCCAGGTTCCACAAATATCACGTTGGTCCAACGTACCTATTTTACAGCAAAGAAAATACAACACTGTATACAGACATGTTCATTAGATCCACTAGTCCTATTACATACTGCATGGCCCAGAAGTTGTTGGCCTGACAGAGCAAGGGGATGGCCTTTTGAAAGTACAACTGGGATGTCAGCTTGGAGATGACACACTGAGAGAATGGGGCACCCTCTCCAGGATGTAATATACATCCTAAATCAATGCAGAGTATAAGTTGCTGAATATCTATAGACATAATATATAGATTCAAGATAAAATGGCTGAAACAGGAGTAAAACCACTTACATCACTCACAGTGACCCACTGGTGAGAATATGAGATTCTTGTTCCCTAGCTCTGTAGGTTTAGAGATCCTGGGTCCCAGGGGAGAAAAGCATCCATCCATTAGGTAAGAAGGATCCCACTAAACTCTAAGTTATGACTTCCATCTGGTCACTTTAGGATCCTCACGCCAAGAGATCAACAGGTAGTGAATTACTAGGGTAACTGGCCCGATCATCAGGAGGAAATGAGGCTCCTGAAATACACCAAACCAGGGAAAAATGTTTTTGGAAACCAAGTGATCCATTAAAGCATCTCTTAGTAGAAATCTGTCTACTTTTGACAGTAAGTTGTGTGTTGTATTCTCATTTTAATGTCTCAATAGCCTGGAATTATAATTTTTATATTTCTTAGAACTAAGATTTTAAAGTGCTTCATTTTCTTAAATTTAACTAAAATTTTCTTTCACATATTTTATACAGGGTCTCTTTCACAAATCCTTATATAAATTCAGTAATCTAGTACCTTTGATTTCCACAATCAAAACACTTGACTTAGCTATGCACAAATGATTTCTAAGGTCACTTTTTCACTCTTTGATTCATCCTTGTTCCAGCCATGATCCCCTTCTCCATTCTTAAAAAACAAACAAACAAAAAAAACAACACACAACTTTCCTAGCAGGTAGTCTACTACCTCCTCCAACTTGCTACAGCCTAACTTCCCATTCAGATTGCCAAGTTCAAACCTCAAACCAAGCTGCTTTACTGGAACTGTTAACCACAAGCAAAATCCCTCCTAAACAAAGTCACAGTGTTTTCTATACTTGCCCTTTCATTCATGAACAGAATGAATAGAGCCTCTGACCCTGACCTGCTTGATTAAAGCCCGCCACGTTCCTCCAGCAGTCCTTTCCTCCTGGCAGAACCTCCATGCCAAATCCAATTCCTCTGTGGGACTTCACATTGAACTCCTTGCCTGCAGAAATATGTACACTATAAATAGCATCCTTCCACTGAATTCATAATCGGGGTTCCCACACGATACTGTTATCTGAGTAGCTGCTTTTTGCCTCAAGAGGGACACCCGAGGCTCAAGTCAAGCATATGCCCCAAAAGTTTATTCCTGCCACTTCTTCCCCTCCCAGGAACTGTACCAGTTTTCTTTTCTTCTCCTGGAAACTCACAAAAACAAGCAATGCCTCCATATTTTTTTTTTCAACGTTTTTTATTTATTTTTGGGACAGAGAGAGACAGAGCATGAACGGGGGAGGGGCAGAGAGAGAGGGAGACACAGAATCGGAAACAGGCTCCAGGCTCCGAGCCATCAGCCCAGAGCCTGACGCGGGGCTCGAACTCACGGACTGCGAGATCGTGACCTGGCTGAAGTCGGACGCTTAACCGACTGCGCCACCCAGGCGCCCCTTCTTAAAATTTTTTTTTTTCAACGTTTTTTATTTATTTTTGGGACAGAGAGAGACAGAGCATGAACGGGGAAGGGGCAGAGAGAGAGGGAGACACAGAATCGGAAGCAGGCTCCAGGCTCCGAGCCATCAGCCCAGAGCCTGACGCGAATGCCTCCATATTTTGCTTTCTCCCTCTGTTCTCTCTTGCTATATCCTTCCCATTTTACACCATGCCATAATTCTAGAACACTGTATCTTTAGAGTCCCAATATGAATGACCACTAGCACTCCCATATTGCCACAACAAAAGACAGATGAGAAAGCCTCAGGAATCTGGCTAAATTCCTGCAGTTTTGCTTTTAATCCACTCATTAGGGGAAAAAGGTAAGCTCAGCCCAGGTCCTAGCCAACAGGCACCTGCCAAGACATTAGGCCCATGGAAAGCCTAAGTCAGATTTCTGCAAGGGGCACACCTAGCCAAACTGAGGGCCACATTAAAATGTCAAAGCCAGAATACAGATGCAGAGCCAATGTTCACATGAACTGGATTGGAATGGGAGGAAATCAGGCAAGTCTGGCCACCAACTGCATTGAGTATCTCCTAATTCCCTGTGCTGATGTATAAGAATATGGCGTGTGTGGATGGTGGACTCACTGAAAGAAATATTGTTGGGCAAGTATATGCATTCTTCTAACAGGCAATTGTTTGTTTGTGCCATATTCTGCATGCCCTATGCACACACTGGTTTATCCAGCTGCCCCCATTTCCTCATGTCTTCCATTTGTACCACTAAGGTACCTCATAGCTTTCCACTCACATACTTGGAGGTTCTCTTGGCTGGCTTCATCTCAACATGTATTGCCCATTCACAGGCAAAGCTCATCTCATCCCTATAATAATGAGGTGAAGTATGTAGAGTAGGACTATACTCACCTTACAGATGAGGACACAGATACATTGAGATACTAAGTGATTTATCCTAAACAAATTAGTAGCACAGCAGCATCTGGGCGAGAATTTTTATCTCCTAACTTCTATTCCAATTACAGTTACCTCAATATTATGTTGAGGTGTGTAGAATTGTGTTCATCTCCAAATTGGCAATTTCAGAAGGAAAACAATAGATGTCTGGCCTTTACTGCCTACATACCAAGATGGCATAGGGTATACTCAACCCTTTGTCAAATCAAATATACGTACTCTGTAGTCACATGCTTTCAGGCCACCAGTATACTCCCATGTCAATCTCAGATGACTGTTCTTAGTTTTACCTTATTTTACCTTCAACCAGCAGCAAACCACAATTCTGTAATCTGGAGCTTGTTTGGCTCCTCATATTTTCCAGTGTAAATATTAAACAGGTAAAGTTCTATAAATCTTAGAGATGAGAAACAGTTACCAGAGCCCAAAGGAACATCAGCCTTGCTTTTCTATTGTTCAACCACCATACAGGCCCCTTATTCCCGCCAATATTAACTAGGTGTGTGCCAGGGTACTGTACAATTGAAATGGTTTCTAAAGTTAAGGGTATGGGAAGAGGAGGAAAATCAAGCTTTGGTGTTCATTTCTCCTGTGTTTCAGCAACATTTTATGACTCTGTTCATACACAGCCCAAATGCTCTGGCAGAGCTACTATGCAAATACAATGTGTTGTGCCTCTGTGCATATAGTAAAAATGTGTAAAAGTACATACTTCCTGACATGTGAGACCATTTGGACTCTATGCTGCAGCACAACTTCTGGCCTCAGGATGCATGGGTAACCTCTGATAATATTCATGATCTCTGTTTACACCTATCAGCAAACACCCACTTGCTACCAGTTCTGGGGGATACAACTTTAAGGAGCTTTGGAAGCTTTGGAAAGCCTTTTAGGAGAATCCACTGGAGGGCAGTCCACCTGAGTCACTGATCCTAAAGTCACCTACTAAGTGAAGAGGGAACACCACAAGAAAGCGTTCATTAAAAAATGTTCAGAAATAAGATGCCCACCTTCCAGGAACTGAGGAATGATAGAGCTAACTGGAATACAGACATGTGAAAATTGTGCACTACAGGAATCAAGATGAAGGAATTCTTTCCATTTGTATCCAATAAGGACATACACCCTGATACACATACTCACAGAGGAGCTCTAGCCTTCCTCCAACACAATCCATCCTATACACAATTGTTTATCTGTGATACTTTTCAGTGTCATTCTTCACACTACTCTATATATTGGAAGAAATCCTATTGCCTAAAGAGAAGTGGTAAATTCCTGGCAAGAGGGCTGCAGTGTTCTTCTATGCCCTCCTATTCAACCACTGTAATCTTCTGAAGCCTACCTTAGTCTGGTATTCCTAAAACACAGTGCTCCAGACAATCAGTACTATCAGACTGTAGTTTGAAATGGAACAGAAATGTGCTTACCACACTTAGTTGAACTGTAACTGTTCACATTTTGTTTGTATTCACCCCCAAGGCTTTGTTCTCTACTTGCCTTCAACATATTGATTTATTCATTCATTAATTCAACATTTGTTCAACTCCGATCATATATTGTGTATAGTGCAGATAAGGGGGACAGAACTGAAGCCAAGAAGGCCAGGGAGGAGGCCATATTAGCTGAAGGTGGGAAGGGAGACATAGGTAAAATTTGAAAGTAAGAACACAGGCAGATGATCAGGCTTAGAAAGGAGAAGTTGATGAGTATAGATTTGATATTTTTTACTGGAAACTCATTTATGATAATCAAGTAGAGATATCCAGCAGGCATCTGGATAGAAAAGGAGGAAGGTGTGGGCCCAATCTCTAGATCAGGAAATCATGAGAGAAGTTGTGTGGGCTGAGAAGGCTGCTAACACCACACCTGAAAACATACCACACTATGAGTGCTGAGGACAAGGTGAGAAGAAAAGTAATGAAGGTCAGGGACTTGGATGAAAAAGTGAAAGAACATGGATATAGGGGACCTAAAAAAGTAGAGGTTTCCCTTTTTATAAGATGTAACACATAAAACATTTTTCTTTCAATTCACAAATTCTTTCAATTAAACAATCTGAAATAATCAAGAGTGCACCTTACTAGTCATGATGAGCACCAGGCGATGTATGAAATTGAATTGCTATATTGTATACCTGAAACTAATATAACACTGTGTTAACTAACTGGAATTAAAATAAAAACTTAAAATGAGAGAGTGTGCACTTTAAAGGAATAATAAATTTTACAAGAGACTATCCCCACCTTCAAGGACCTTGGGTCTGAAAGGAAGGTGTGTATGTTAATAGGTATGACACGCAAGCATCTTGTCACCAACAGTGAGTAACAACTGTGAGCTAACTACAAAAAAATTATTCAAGTTAATGGTAGAAATGAAAAAAACATTAGTAATGAATTTGCATTAGGATTTTTATCTTTTAGCCTTTAACACGTGTGGTTGTATCCCTTTAGCATGATGTGAAGTCAGAGGAAGCAATACCGACTTGAAAGCCTATACTGAGGTTTAAGTTTCCAGAACGTGGCCACGACCAAATGGAATGTTTACCAAAGGCAGCTGAAAGCAATATAACTGGGAAGGACAGTCTGAACCATAGTCAAAGAAGGAGGTAAAAGGCCAAAACTAGAGCGGTGGTGCCAGACAATTAGGTCAACAGGATGAAGCAAGGCCATCAGCAGTTAACTCAGCCAGGGGATAAGAAACCAGCAAAAGGGCAAATGAGTTGGAAAGTAGAATGAAGAAAACGCAAAAGGGGCCAGAAGAAAGCAAATATATCAGAGATGGCTTAAATGTGGGGACAGATTCACAGCTCAGGAATATACTGGATGATCTAAAGGAACGGCAGGGCTGGATCAAAGGCTTAAAACACACCAGCTTCTGCAATTCCAGGCACAGCAAAGTCTCAATGAAAGGAGATACCTCTATGTTTGACTGGCAACCAACCCCACCTGCTGGATGGCAGCATCCCATATCCCCCCTGGAGTCTCACACTGGCTTGTGTTTGTGCCTGACTGTGGCCAGTGGTCGCTTATCTCCTTTTGTCTCTGTGGCTGAAATTACTGCTGAAAACTAGGTGGGATTATATTTGTAAATGTGTAACGTAATGTTAAATGATCAGCATTTGTCAATTAGGTAACTGAATGAATGAAATAAACCAACACTTACCAGGACAGCTGAATACAACGGGGTCATTTGGAAATGTTTCTTATTTAAAGGGAGAGTATGGAAGATTCTCCATGGTTTTCCCGTCTATTCCTTTCATTTACCTTTAATTTTTTTTTCCTTGCAGGTTAAAGCTGACTCCACATCCTAAGGGACCAACACAAGCCATCAAGTTAAATGATGTCCCTGATAGCTCTGTGGATCAATAGTTATATAGGCCTATTCCTCATCCAAGCTCTGTCAGGGCCCAAATTATACACTGCACATGAAAACCACCTCCTGGATTTACTGCCCCAGCACCCCTAGCCATGGCAGGTGGCTTATCACCCTGCATTTATTTCTTGTAAGCTTTAACTAAGTCTTTGCTACTGATTTTTCAACATTTTCAAAGTAGTCCAGCAGCAATTAGCCAAGTTCTGCTCCCTTCCACAAAACAGCAATGATTTCCTTGATTTCCAAAGAAGCTCCTTAATTTTCTATTTCTCACACAGAGATACGGGAAATCTTCAAGTCAAAGGACATACAACTGGCAGAGACATTACAACAGTATGAGGAAGCAGATGAAAACTCAGCCATCTACAGTGTTTTTGGTGTTCCTAGAATAATCCACTAGAATCTGGACCATTAGCATTTGTGGGAAGGTGGCAGATGAACTGAAACCTCTAGTTCTGATACTCAGATGCTGGCTAAATCGCCTCACCTCTCTCAGTTCTTCTTTCTCTCAAATGGGAATGATTCCGCTTCCCTGCATTACCTCGTAGAGAGGATATCAACCTAAGTCAAATAGAGTATGTGTGAAAACATTTCATACTCCTGGGAGAGCAGGTGTCCTATAAATTCTAGGTTCTATTATTATTTAATATTTATATATCTCAGATTGATCTGGTTTCATGAATCACTTTATAACAAAATGGACTTGAGCTATATTGAGCTGTTTTTGAGCTTCCTAATATCCCAACTGTGTCAGACATCTAGAATTACAGCCCTCTGAAATAATGTGTGAAGCATGGCTTTAACATATCAAGAGTGACTCTTGTCTGTGGTTAAGAGACAACACTGCATGGATTTCTAATCAGTGTCCAAGGCAAAGAGGCTCACCATGGTCAACCTAGTAGCCAGATTAATGAATTGCCTGACTTGTGAACTTCAATCTTCAAATTTGTCTCAGTTTGACCCATCTTTCTTACCTTCTTATGTATGTCCTTAGGACATTTCTGTTTAGTGAACAGGAATAATATCCACTTTCATAGTTTTTAAAAATAAACAAGAAACTCTATGTTCTACTAGTCCAAATATGTGGATATAGTTTCAATGTACAGTCTCCTCATGCCTTGTGCTATTATAAATATCGTTTTACATTCTAGTGCACTTACTGACCCAGTTAGAATCTCTCTTGTATAGACTGTCTTGTGTTAAAAAAGTGATGTACTCCTCTAATTCCAAGCATAATTCTCATTAGCTACTGTACTCCTGCATCCAATTATATCAGCCCAATGTTTTCCACACTATACTATTTTGATTTCCTATAACCAACACTTGACTGTGAACTACCATTTTTGGCTCATCTTAACCAGTGTTTAGTTAGCTAATAAAAAACATTTGAGGGGCTCCTGTGTGGCTCAGTCAGCGGCCGACTTTGGCTCAGGTCATGATCTCTCAGTCCGTGGGGTTTGAGTCCCACGTCGGGCTCTGTGCTGATAACTCAGAGCCTGAAGCCTGCTTCGAATTCTGTGTCTCCCTATCTCTCTGCACTTTCTTTGCTCTCTCTCTCGCTCTTTCAAATAAACATTAAAAAATTAAAAAATTTTTGCGTACCTTCTATTTCTAAACCTGACTCACCTATAAAATTGTGGGGAAGAGGTCAGTGCTGCTTTTGTATTACCAGACCCCGACCACAGTTCTGTGGACATGTGTACAGGTCAATTTCTAAATGTTTGTTTGATTTTAATCAGCAGTTTTGCAATCTGTGCAGAAAATGAATTGTAGACTTTCACCAACTCTCTTTCCTGTAGGACAAAAGAATCCTTCTCCTTGCTACTCATAGAGTCAATTCAGATCATTTTCCCAGTACTCTCTGACAGCGCCTGGGGACCTGGAGGTCTGCATTGTGTCATTTGGTCTTTGCTGTCCTCCCCATTAAGTACTGTCACACAACAATGGCCCACATTTTGTTCCTTACATATGCTGAATATATTCCCCTTTCTTCTCTACCTGCCTGGATCGTTGTAAAACTAATGTAACAGCTTATTAACTAGCACATAGAACTTTACAGAATTTAAGGTATCTTTTCATTTAAATGGGAAGAAGTCTTGAAATTTTAAATCTGTTTCTCTTTTATTTCTAGGTGACCAGTTCTTCTGAAATACTGGCACATCCCAGATCTTGATTAGTTCCCCATTAGTCCCATAAGCTCAAAAGATTTCAATTTCCTGACCATGATCCAGCCATCAGAATAGAATCTCTTTCCATCATGTAGACTGACTTGCATTCATTGATATCATACTCCAAATGTACATCATCTCCAAGTTTCGTATTCTCCTTAATAGCTACATCACTGTGCTTTTGAGTTGGCAGAGAGCTCAAAGTTACCCATGCACAGCAAATGGCTTATGAAGTGATATTGGCCCTGATGTCTGATCTTAAACCCAAAGTCAGTGCTGTTTAGTTTTATTCTTTGTGGATTCACTCTTCAAGCAGTCTGTTTTAAGTCTATTCCAAACAGTTCGACATTCACATGTAAAAGAATAAAACCGGAACCTTATATTACACCAACAAAAATTAAATTGAAGTGCGTTAAAGACTTAAATGTGAGAACTAAAACCATGACACTCTTAAAAGAAAACACAAGAACAAAACCCCTTTACATGAGTCTTGGTAATGGATTTTTGGATATGACACCTAAAGCATTAGCAACAAAATTCAAATAAAAACATGGAACTATATCAAACCAAAAAGCTTCTGCACATCTAAAGGAACCATCACCAAACTGAAAAGGCAGACTACAGAATGGGAAAAACCATCTGCAAACCATGTATCTGACAAGGGGTTAATAATATCTAAAACATATATTGGGGCACCTGGGTGGCTCAGTCAGTTAAGTGTCTGACTTCAGCTCAGGGCATGATCTCACAGCACCAGAGTTCAAGCCCCACATTGGGCTCTGTGCTGACAGCTCAGAGCCTGGAGCCTGCTTCAGATTCTGTGCACCCCTCTTTCTCTGCTCCTTCCTCACACTCGGTCTCTGTCTCTCTCTCTCAAAAATAAACATTTTAAAAAATTAAAAAAAAGAATATCTAAAACATATAAAAACTCCTGTAACTCAATAGCCAAAAAACAAATAATCTAATTAAAAATGGGCAAAGGATGAGAATGCAAGCTGGTGCAGCCACTCTGGAAAACAGTATGGAGTTTCCTCAAAAAACTAAAACTAGAACTATCCTACGACTCAGCAATTGCATTACTAGGCATTTATCCAAGGGATACAGGTGTGCTGTTTCGAAGGGACACATGCACCCCCATGTTTATAGCAGCACCATCAACAATAGCCAAAGTATGGAAAGAGCCCAAATGTCCATCTATGGATGAATGGATAAAGAAGATGTGGTGTGTATGTGTGTGTGTGTGTTTACATGGATGGAACTGGAGGGTATTATGCTAAGCTAAGTTAATCAGAGAAAGACAAAAATCATATGACTTCACTCATGAGGACTTTAAGAGACAAAACAGATGAACATAAGGGAAGGGAAACAAAAATAATACAAAAACAGGGAGGGGGACAAAACAGAAGAGACTCATAAATATGGACAACAAACTGAGGGTTATGGGAGGGGTTGTGAGAGGGGGGATGAGTTTAAATGGGTAAGGGGCACTAAGGAATCTACTCCTGAAATCATTGTTGTACTATATGCTAACTAATTTGGATATAAATTTTAAAAAATTTAAAAAAAAAGTTAATAAAAAAATGAAATTTTATGTTTTTTATATTTTATTTATTTTTGATAGAGAGAGACAGAGCACAAGTGGGGGAGGGACAGAGAGAGAAGGAGACACAGAATCTGAAGCAGGCTCCAGGCTCCGAAATGTCAGTACAGAGCCCGACGCGGGGCTCGAACTCACAAATTGTGAGATAATGACCTGAGCCGAAGTCGGATGCTCAACTGACTGAGCCACCCAGGCACCCCAATTAACAAATTTTAAAATGGCATTTAACGTCACCCAACTTTCTGAGGAAATTGTTAGAAAAAAAAAAAGACTTTGCCTTGATTACAGTTTAGACTTATGTAATGTATATGGAATTCAAGCCACAAGAGGCAGTAATAACTTCTCCATTCTCTAATGAAAACCCAAAACCCAGTTGACTAATCAAAAATAAAACAGAAAAATTTAATTTTCAAAAAAAAAAAAAAAATAGGCAAAGGAGCTAAACATACATTTCTCCAAAGATCATATGAATGGCCGACAAGTACCTGAAAAGTTGCTCGACATCACTAGTCATTAGGGCAATGCATACTAAAACCAAAATGAGATATCACTCCCACCTGTTAGAATCCCATCATCAAAGAGAGATAACAAATGCTGGTGAGGATGTAGAGAAAAATGAACACTGGACACTGCTGGTGGCATTGTAAACTGATGCAGCCACCATGGAAAACAGTATAGAAGGTCCTCAAAAAATTAAAAATAGAACTACCATATGATCCAGCAATTATACTTCTGGCAACATATCCAAAGCTAAGGAAAACACTAACTTGAAAAGGTATCTGTGCCTCCATGTCTATAGCAACAATATTTACAATAGCCAAGACACGGAAACAATTTAAGTATCCATTGATGATGAATGTATAAAGAAGTTGTGGAATATATTATTATATCACAATATAGTATATTACATATACTATATTGTATATAGTATATTACATATACTATATTGTATATAGTATATTACATATACTATATTGTATATAGTATATTACATATACTATATTGTATATAGTATATTACATATACTATATTGTATATAGTATATTACATATACTATATTGTATATAGTATATTACATATACTATATTGTATATAGTATATAACATATACTATATTGTATATAGTATATAACATATACTATATTGTATATAGTATATAACATATACTATATTGTATATAGTATATATTATATTCTACTATACATGTGTGTATATATAGGTATAGTGGAATATTATATTGAAATGTAATATTATATATATAATAGAACATTATTCAGCCATAAAAAAATGAGGAAATCCTACCACTTGCAACAACATGGATGGACCCTGAAGGCATTATGCTAACTGAATAATTCAGAAACAGAAAGACAAATACTATATGATCACAGAAAAAGAGATAAGACTTGCAGTTACCAGAGGCAGGGGGTGGGGGAAGGGAGAACTGAAGGAAGGTGGTCTTCCAATCCTAAAATAAATAAGCACTAGAGATGTAATTTACAACATGATGACTACAGCTAACACTGCTGTATGATACACAGGAAAGCTGTTAAAAGAGTAGATCTTAAGAGTTCTCATCACAAAGAGAAAATTTGTTTTTCCTTTATTCTTTTACTCTCTTTTTACTGTATATGAGAAGATGGAGGTTAGCTGAACCTATTGTGGTAAGCATTTCCCAACAGATGTAAATCAAAACATCATGCTGTATGTCTTAAACATATACAGTGATGTATGTCAATTATTTCTCAATAAAACCAGGGAAAAAAAACAAAAAAAAAAATAGACCAAGCAAGTCTCCCTTAAATAGTCACTGCTTTAGGAGTATAGCCTTTAATTTGAAGGTACTTTCTCCAGCTGAAAGCTGTAATAATGCTTCATTCCATTTGGCAACAAAACAAAGAACCAGAGGATTTATAAACTGACAGATCCTCTAATAAGTGTTAAGAGATCAAATTTGCATTCTTTTATGTGACTGGGTGACACATCTCATCACCTATTCTGACTCTGGAGCCTTATTAATAGTCAATTTGCACACAAGCAATTGGCATGATGATCCAAATCAATCATAACCATGATGGAAAATGTTCCACAGGACAGTAACAAAATCCATTGGCACCCAAGTCATACAGATACGGAAAACTAAAGGTAACGTACCTGAACATGCTGCCTCCTAATTTCTGAACACTGATTCAGCGATTCAGCTCACCTGACAAGCTAGAGGTTTGTGCCCTTCCTCACTGCTCTACAAACATTCCTCACATGCCAGCCTGGTCAATAAAGGGAATGACTTGGGTACCCAGGTGGCTCAGTCAGTCAAGCATCTGAGTTTGGCTCAGGTCATGATCTCATGGTTGTGAGTTTGAGGCCCCATCAGGCACAGTGATGTCAGTATGGAACCTGCTTTGGATCCTCTGTCCCCCTTTCTCTCTCTGCCCCTCCCCAGCTTGCACACATGCTCTAGTGCACTCTCCACCCCACCCCTCTCTCTCTCAAATAAACATTAAAATAAATAAATAAGTAAAGGGAATGACTTTCCCAAATGGAGACTGACAGGACACAAAAGCCAGAGGAGTGTTTCTGGATAGTTTAAAAATATTCATGGGGGTGGGGGATGCCTGGGTGGCTCAGTCAAGTGTCCGACTTTGACTCAGGTCACAATCTCACAGTTGGTGAGTTTAAGCCCCACGTCGGGCTCTGTGCTGACAGCAAGGAGTCTGGAACCTGCTTCAAGCTCTGTGTCTCCCTCTCTCTGTCCCTCCCACACTCATGCTCGCGCACTCTCGCTCTCTGTCAAAAATAAACATTAAAAAAAAGGTATTCATGAAAAGGCCATGGTGGTAAAATGAGGTTCAAAAGGAGCATATGTTATGCCCATTAGAGCATGTGTGGTTTACAGATATGGTTCAATCCTTAGGTTGACATGTAGAGAGAGATATCTGCTATAGTAATACTCCTGGTCTAACTGGCCACCACCCCTTACTCATAAACAGTCCACAGATTGAAAGTAAAACTATTGGTCCACACTTCTAAGTTATAAGAGAACCATGAACCCTAAAAATTTGGTCTCTTTTCCTCTCCTCCTCCTGGGACCAGAGTGAGGCTTCAATCCTAAATAAGTACATCTGCTTTAAAAATGTTAACTTTGCTTTAAGTGGGCAATCCCAGGGTCTAAACTGGAGGTGTGGGTAAGGAAAGCAGAGCACATTAGCAAGCCCAGTTAAATGATTACAGTTAAACATTTGGTTTCCATCTGACTGGCTCTTATGTTGGACCTACCATTTGTTTCTGAATTCAGGCAAAAAAGACGGGAATATTATTTATGAGCTCATCAAAACCCAGTATCTTCATTCGGTAGCCATAGGACTTAAAGGTAACATTAACTGATGTAGCAAATTAACCCCAACATTTCACTGGCCTGGAATAGTAAACTCATGTAACAATTCAATTAAGCACTCCTGGATGAGTGGCTATCCCCCAAGCAGTGAAACAAGGGCCTGCTGCTCCTTCCATACTCAGGTTCTATTATCTTCAACATGTGGCCTCCAAAGCCACCAGAAAAGTCATTATCATTCTAGCAAACCAGAGAAGGGAGCATGAAAGATGTGCATAGAAGGATTTTATGGGCCAGGCCTGGAAGTGGTGCACAGCACTTTCTCCTCACCTGGCTTTGGCTAGAACACAGTTACATGGCCACCAAAGGGAGGCTGGGAAACATATTTTAACCATATGCTCAGGAAGAAGAAGAAGAAATTAGTTTGGTGAGCATCTAGCAGTCTCTGCCACACTGACTATCTAGGAAAAACAAAAAGCCAACTGATCAGGTTTCAGAACATTATCAGCACACTTAGATTAGGATGAAGATGTCTCAAGAATGAAAGGTGTGACAATTTTCCAAATAATCTCTATATAGCAAACACTATTATTAGGAACCCATCAAATGGTATATAGATTTGTGAAAGGCAAACCTTAGGACTTGCATTATCTTCTTCAATCATGCACTTTGAGCCCACTAACCACTTCTGTGCCACGCTACCATGACTGAGTAAGCACAAGATCTTGACACCCTTCCCTTCTTCCTGGATTCAAGTTTTTTTTCCCATCTTACACTCCACTTCCTATCCCAATCTTGACTTCCCAGCACTCAATCTCTGCTTCATTCATCCCTGTCCATGCTGTTACCCCTCGATCCTCCTTGGCCTGACCCCAACACTGTCCTTTTCGTCTATTACTCATGCTGATGACTGGCACTCACTCTGACCACTGAACCTGGCAACTCAGCCAATTTCTATTCTTAATCATCGGACTCAGCCTCAGCACCAGTCCACCACCTACAGAAGTTTCTCCACTCTCTACAGAAAGGACATGCAAGTTTCAGGAAATTATTAAAAATCCCCCAGCTAGATTTTAAATTTTAGCTGCTAAAAAGCATTCTATATGCATTATCTAATTTTAATCTGATCCAATCCTTACAACAATCCAAAAATGCTGGTACCATTGTCATCCCCATTTTAAAGATGAAAGCAATGGGACTTAGTGAAGCATAGTATCTTAGGAACATCACACTTAAAAGCTCACATTTGAACCCAGTTATTCCTGACTCCTAAGTTTAAGCTCTGGAAAAAAAGGTACCATGTATAATTAGCAGTTATCAAGGTGTAGAGGAGACAGGAATATATTAGGTTAATCACAGTTTTCTGGGTAATATCTATGGATATTGATCTGGTCCCAGACTGTCCAGGTCTCTCCCAAAAGAGACAACCATTAATAAGCAGCATTATAGGCTAGTACATTCATGTGGAACCCCAGCCCCTCACTTCAGTAACTATAATCACAGTTCCAGACAGTTCTGATTGGCTTCACTGTCCTTGACCTTTTGGGGGTCTGCTGTTACCTCCTTGTCCAAATTATAACATACTTTCTGTGTATTAGTCATGAGCTGATTTTTTCTGACAATGTGAGGAAATCTTCTCAGCCCCAAATGTCTGCCAATGATTTGTGGATGGCAGGTAAGCATATGAGCAGGCTATATTTAACACAATTTGAAATTTCATTGTCTTTCAGTAAAAGGCAGCTGTTTCCAGATGTCATGAATCAACCTTTATGTCTGACTGATGTGGTGTTTGCAGGAAACATCTTGCGATACTGTCATGTGTCATTGGGAGCTTCTTGGACTAGATTATCTGCAAGTCAGAACCTGCTGCTTTCTAGTGAACTGTTATTTGGATTGCTTCAGTAACCTCCTGTTCAGATATGACAATAGGTTGACAATTCCATGGTTCATCTGCCCCATTTGGTTCTCTCACAACCACAATGCTTCAGCCATTCAGTATCAAGAGCCTCACAAACATTTCCCAACAATTCAATCACACACATTTGAGGAACACACTCAGAGCTAATTGGTGCTATTGTCAAGCCCATGAACATTTTATTTGGTTTTCCTGGAAATACTTAATTTTTCAAATCTTGAATTTCCTTCTATTTCTGTAATGTTTTGAGTACCAACTTAATTTTTGTGTGCATTTGTCAACTATACCCATCAACTTATCTTCACTTAAGTCACTCAATGTAAGATACTAATTAGCTAAGGAATTTTATTGTTTAGTCTGTCAGATCTATGGTTATTTTTATACCACACAAGTCTTCCCAGGCTTTGGGTGGCTTTGCCAAATTTCTGTCCTTTTGTTTTACTACATTTCACCCTATTCACCCCTTTACTGCTATGATGTGGATTAATTTAAGTCATTTTTCCTTCTGCTGTAACAATCCAATAGTAAATGCTTTATGCATATTATTTTAGACCTGTCATGTCATTTGGCTATTGAGGCAATGCATAATAGCCTAAATTATTGCAGAGTAGGAAATTTGGAAGGTGTGATGTCTTTTATTAGGTCAGGCTATGAGAGAAATTCAAGGCCATAATTAATGTAATTCTTGCAAACAACTGTTAGATGTCATGGTTTTTAAAAACTACCAGAATTTAGTTAGATTTTTACATTTTCAAGCAGTACAATGCTCTCTGCCCTTATCCACATTTTCATTCATTGCTCTCTTAAGCTCTCACACCCGATGGTATAGCCATTTCTGATTCAATAACTAGGATTCTCTTTGCCATGACTAGTTTCAGATTTACCACATTTTACTCACTTAGCTTGGCTGTCAGTTCAAGATATTTGGTAATAAAGTGTGGCTACCCTGCAGGTCTGCACATCGTCACCTCAATTCCCAATAGAGAGGTCTCCAATAACTGTGGATTTACTAGGTCTTCCTTTAATGCCCTCTCAGCCATCCAGCTCTAGTGGATGACTGACTCTGTCAGCCAGAACACTTCGGACAGTCACAGCTCACTGGGCTTGGATGCACCTTAAATCTCTGGTTCCAGACCAACGGGCCCGCCAGCTACTTGCAACTATTTCCAGAGTATAAGGCCATTCCTAAGTGAAAAGACCATCAGTCTCCCCGTGGACTCACCTCTAATTCTCCTTTCCCTGACAGAGTGACTACTCTGGCCCCATGATGAGCTACTAAACCTATATGGGATATCAGAGCCCTGTGAAGCAATTGTGGCACGGCCTGCCTCTCAAGCACAAGGACACTGCGCTGGGTTTTGAGAGGGTTGTAATTAGCATGATTACTTTATTTTGATTGCTAAGGCTAACAACATGGGCAATGCCCAAGTATATTATCATCATCAATTGATGAGTTGGTTTTAAAAATCTGATTATATGACATGTGTTCAGCCATATCACCCTCTGCATTGCTGTTAGGGAATAACTAATGTCTTGTTCCTTAAGGTGCTTAAATAATTTTGCCCACGGTACTGTGCCAGGTGTGAGTAAACAAAAGAAACGAGCTCCCCAAATACTTTGCCGTGTTGTGTAGGTGTTTTAGTGTTTGCAACAGTGCCATTTTTAAAAATTATATTTGAGAGAGAGAGAGAGAGAGAAAATGAATCCCAAGCAGGCTCCACACTCAGCAAGGAGCCCAACAGAGGGCTTGATCCCATGACCCTGGGATCATGATTTGAGCTGAAATCAAGAGTCAGACACTTACCCAACTGAGCCACCCAGGCACTCCTTGCAACAGTACCATTTTATTTATTTCAATTTATTACCAAGTTAGCTAACATTCATGTAGTCTTGGCTTCAGGAGTTGATTCCCATGAGTCATCACTTACATATAGCAACAGTACCATTTTAAAATGGCATCTAAGAGAGGCGGAAGCTCATCATTTCAGTTGATCAGGAGTATGCCATCAGAGCACAAAATATCTTTGTAAGACAGACAGCTCTTCCCTATGTTAGTCCCCAGAGGACACTAATAAATGGTTCTCAAATGAGGCTATTTGGCAATGTCAAAATTTGGTATAATTGTGATAAACATTTTTGGTTGTCACATCTCAGGGAGTGGGGGATATGCTACTGGCATCTAGTGGATGCAGGCTAGGAATGCTGCTAAGCTTCCTACAATGCACAGCATAGCTACCCAAAATAACAAATTATTTGGCTCAAAATGTCAATATTAACAAATTTGAGGAACCCTAGGTTAGACCAAAGAAAAAGACTTATAAAGGGTTAAAAGAAGTTCAAAGGATTATCCAAAAATGAGAAACTCAAATAGCTTGCCCACTCAAAATTATTCACCAAGGACAACAAAAATTTCAAAACAGTAAACCTCATTTGCTGGAGCATCCTAAAAATGGAAAGACCCCAGCTTGCCTTTCAAAGATAAACTCTTTAGGCATTTTGAAAACTCCCTGATATTAGGACTTAAAATTCAAATGAAGAATCTGCCTTTCTTCTGGTACCAAAGCATCTTTCCCTCTTAAGGAAAGTTAGGATGATAAATTCCCCCAGCCCCTGTCCAAGTCATTCCACATTTATATGAGGATTCCCTCATGAAATCATACTGTGTGTCAGAGGGCCAACAGGCAGAATTTTATTTAAAGGTGATTATTTCCCAAGGTTTTAAAACACAATGATCTGGGTGTTCAAAAACAAAGTGCTAGCCCTGTACTGCAAATAGGCATATGACTTAATTTATGCTAAAGGAGGTTATCATGCAACAGATGTTGGCTAGGATGCAGAGAAAGAGGAAGTCTTTTGCACTGCTGGTGGGAATGCAAACTGGTGCAGCCACTCTGGAAAAGAGTATGGAGGTTCCTCAAAAAATTAAAAATAGAACTACCCTATGACCCAGCAACTGCACTGCTAGGTATTTATCCAAGGAATACAGGTGTGCTGTTTCAAAGGTGCATGTGCACCCCAATGTTTATAGCAGCAGCGCTAGTGATAATAGCCAAAGTATGGAAAGAGCCCAATGTCCATTGACAGATGAAAAAAGAAGATGTGGTATATACATATACAATGAAGTATTGCTCAGCAATCCAAAAGAATGAAATCTTGCCATTCTCAACTATGTGGATGGAACTAGAGAGTATTAAGCTAAGCAAAATTAGTCAGAGAAAGACAAATATCATGTGACTTCACTTATGAGAAATTTAAGACACAAAACAGATGAACATAAGGGAAGGGAAGCAAAAAATAATATAAAAACAGGGAGGAGAACAAAACATAAGAGACTCTTAAATACACAGAACAAACAGAGGGTTGCTGGAAGGATTGTGGGAGAGGAGATGGGCTAAATGGGTGAAGGGCATTAAGGAATCTACTCCTGAAATCATTGTTGCACTATATGCTAACTAATTTGGATGTAAGTTAAATATTAATTAAAAAATAAAGAAAGAAAAAAAATAGGTTATTGTGGCCTGAATTCTGACTTTCCCTTAATTATTCCCTTGCTTGTGCACTGTGACTCCAATAAACAAAATAAAAATCAAGGTTAATTACTGCCATTTAAAATGTAAATAGCATTTGCAGGGGTGGACCTTCAATCAATCGTAGTGTAGTTGTAAAAGTTTGCTGTAAGAAATTTCCAATGAGTGTGAGGAAGGTAAAGAGACGGAGTTACAGATGGACAGATACCATAAATATCTGATCTTCAAAATTAAATCATTTGTCCAGGGAGGTGCAGGAACCCCAGAATTCTGGTTTTTACCTGTCCCTCCTCACCCTGTGGAGAGTAGTCCAGAAACCTGCATGCACAAAGGACAATGGTGAGAATATTTTCTCTTTATTAACAACTGCGGCTTTGGTCCCAAATCCCAAGGTATATCTTGAGCCCTGGTGAGCTCTACTGCCTGCCAAAACTCCTCTTGGACTAGAAAGGATGAAGTAGTTTTCTTTCTCCTCAATCTTACCCTAGTTTTCACTTAGCTTTTTAAAGGGAGTGGGAAGGGAGGCATTTCTTCCATGTGGAAAAGGGACACCTCTTACCTCTGGTCTCCCAAAGGATAAAACATTTTTAAAAAACGGGCAATACTAGGAGAAAGAGAAACAGACAGATGAACACTACTAGGCCTTCCTCCAAACATATCAAGTCCACACAGCCCCTGCCTTAACTCTCTTGGCCATAGGAAGGAGCTACATTCCAAAGACTACTGGGGTAGATGCCATAAATGGGCTTATTTACTGCATTCCAGTTAAGGCTCTACCTCTTAGAAAATGAGACCAGATGAATGCCCTCAAACCTGACCTATCCATACAGAGCCAAACTTCTCCACCTCGGAGGTAGAATCCAAGTGTGTTGGGGGGACAGTGACCTTCCTGAGGCATAATCAACTAAAATGATTAACAGGAGCTTCAATGGAAGCATGGAGGAATGAGAAATGAGGAATTAAGTGTTCTGGGTTTATGGGCTTTAAGAGCAAACAAGGCAAACAGAGAAGTAGCAGTAACCAGGAGGCAAAACAAAAGTTCAGGAAAATGAGATCAAGGGGTCAGAAGGGAGCACAGAAAGTGGCTGTGAGAGAGCCAAAGGCAAATAAGCTTTTGCAACATCTGGCGTAGACCAACCTAATGTCTAAAGGGTTTTTCCCATCAATGACTCTGTTACCAAGGTAGAGTTGCTTTCCAGGAATGACCCCTCACCCAACCATATTCTTACAGAGATGTTGACCCACACATAGAACTTAAGCAAACATCAATGGTTCAAGGTGCCGCTCAAGCAAATTTAAATTGTGGCATTGTATATCACAGCCCCAACTCAAGTCACCTTGCAGAAGATTCTGGGTTGCAAATAAGAGACTGTTGAAGTATTAAAACTACCCAAAAGTTAAAAAAAAAAAAAAACCAAATTAACCAAAAGACAACCCCCATTGTGGATTTATGGCCAAAGCTTCAGGAAGTAAGACTAGCTGCAGCGAAAGGTAGGGAGTTTGAACATGTGGACAATTTATGGAAACATTCAGAACCATTACTTGAGGTTAACTGCAATCATGTCACCTCCACTCCAACATGCTGTGCAGGTTGATGATGAAGAGACAATCCATGCTTGCTTAATATTTCCCACAGTGCAGGCTAGACTGGGTGGTAGAAGAAGGATCCCTACGTAGCAAGCTCAGCAATTCTCATCAAAAATGTATTTCCAGCTACTCCTGTTTAGTCCCAAAGTTGTAACCAAGCCCACTGTTGGAGGATTTCAAATTCGTGAGTGCTCTTCTAAAGAGCCAAAGGGCTATGAAAAGGTCCCAGAACAACTGGCAGGAATGTGAAAAAGGAGGGCTCAGAAAAATCTACCTAGAGTATATAAAGCATTGAGGCGGGCACTTGTTGGGATGAGCACTGTGTGTTGTATGTAAGCGATGAACCACAGAAATCTACCCCCAAAACCAACAATACACTTTATACACTGTATTTTAGCCAATATGACAATAAATTATATTTAAAAAATAACAAAATAAAATGCAGATTTTCATGGAAAATAAAATAAAGCAAATGCTCCATCCTGTTTTTATTGTTGAGGGTTTCTGCCTCACATTAGTTTATTTGGGCAAATGTACCTTCTTTCTGGTATGTCCTTGGGAAAAGGTAGACATAGAGAGAAGTTCAGAGAAGATTAAATTAGGATGCACAGAATTAGTGCATCCAGGCTGAAAAGAGTTAATTTTAAATGATTTAGGTAAAAGAGGCTGATAAGAACAGTAGCTGCAGAAGTTCCCAAAGCAGATTTGCCCTTGGTATGAGGACACAAAATGCAAGGCTGGCTGCTACTCAACTGGGAAGCAATTTCAACTCTCATCATCACCCCTTCACATAAGGGTCAATCCTGGGGATGTGCCCACAGCTCTGAAGAAATGCACCTGTGGTACCCCCTGAATGGAGCAGTGTATTAGCAAGCCATGAAAGTAACTGCCCACCAAGCAGAGCTTGTCTTTAGATTTCAGAACCTCCCTTTATCCTTCTTGGCTCCCTCCCCACCACTATTTTCTGTCTCATCCTAGTTCCCTTTCCTTTTCTCCTTTATGTGTCCTGAGCTCTTCCCTATGGGGCTGATTTGACAACAGCCAAGCTTTAGCTTCTTAATTTGTTTCATTTGGAGTTTTCCATTTTAAAGCTTTCAGGAGTTTCATCTTACATTATAATTCTGATTAAGTGGCAACTGCTTTGCCTTCCTCCTAGGCTTGTTATAAGTACAGAGGAATGTTGGGTTCTTCATGTCTATAATGGGCCCAGAACTCCCTAGAGGGAGTTTTATATTTAAGACAACAAAAATAACTCTCATTACAATTAATAAAAGAAAAATGAGGCTCCCCATGTAGAATCTCAATAAGCCTCTAGTATATTAAACATTCAGGAAAGAGATTCACTGAAGACTCAGCCTGTTATGACTTAGGAGAGGCACCATAGTTAATAGGGCTGTGAAGCAGATGACACCAGGTGATGCTCCAGGTTTCCAGTTGCCACAGCAACTTAAAATATCTCCAGCAGCATCCTTGCTCCTATGTTAAAGAACCATGTTCTCAAAGCAAAGAGGTGACAGAGGTCTGACCAGCTTCCCTCTCACAACCATCCTCTAACTCACTGACCTTCCCTCCATCCATTAGGTGTAAGGCTTAGGGAGGTGCTTCTAATATATTATCTTATTTAACCTTAGGCTTGCTCCAACATGGGGCATTTTTTCCAAACAAAAGTACAGCTTTGAAATGAGGTACACCATGGTTTGAATCCAGCCTCTATGTACTATTTCAGTGATTCCTGCCAAGCTGCTTATTAACTTCTTTAAACCTCAACATCCATCCTTGGAAATTAGCATTGTATGCTAGTCAGTTTTTGCTGCATAACAACCTCAAAATCTCAGAGTCTTAAAAAGCTTTGATTCTCTTGCTCACAGGTCTGCCAGTGGTTGTAGGTCTATTGGGATTGGCTCGGGTCAGCAGGACATGGCTCTAGGCTGTGGGTAGGGCTTACATATTTCCTTATTTTCCTTGGAATAGCAACAGCCCAGGTAATGTTCTTCTCATAGCAAGCCACAGAAGCACAAAGGGGCAAGCCAAAGTGTACAAGCACATCTCAAGTCCCTGGTCAAGTCATGTCTGTTAAGATCTCATTGGCCAAAGCAGTCACATAACCCCATCTAAAGTCAGGTAGGAGGAAAATGCCCTCTATCACCATTCCTCTAATGAAGTCTTTATAAAGCCATAGGGAGTGAAGAATTGAAATACAATCTCCCACAATAGAAATAACTGTCATATAAAGGTGTCGTAAAGATTACATGAGATCAAAATACATAAAGCCCAGGACAGAGTAGGTGCTAAATAAAAGACAGCTATGATTATGGGTTAACAAAAAGCTTTCTGATAGCTTTGCCTAGCTGCACAAAAGTTCTAAAATGAGACAGTTACACATAACTTTATTACCCTTTATTAACTGTAATTACTAAAACATAGCCTCAGGCTTTTGCACCCTATGTCTGTGAAATTCTGATGATAAAAATAAGCCAGGGCAAGCTACCAAAAGGCTTACACAAACTAAAAAGCCACAGACAGCTGTCCTTGGAACTCCAGGTTCCCTGTTCTGAGCAGCTTCCTCCAATTGCCCAGGTTTTATTTCACATGGCAAAGAAGGTCTCCACTCAGTCCTCTGTCACTCCCTTAATTAGAAACCAGTAGTATGTCTGGGAAATGGATGCCCCCTTCTCTCTATATCTACCAGAGGGCTAATGGGACAGCAGGTATGGTGGTACAGTGGCTGATTTGCAGCCTCTTCTTACAGAGATCTTTTTTTCTCCACCTCCTATAGAGAAGGGCCTTTCAATGTGGGAGGAAGAGGAAGTGTTTAAAATTTTTTTTTAATGTTTATTTATTTTTGAGAGAGAGACACACAATGCAAGCAGTGGAGGGGCAGAGAGAGAGGGAGACAAAGAATCTGAAGCAGGCTCCAAGCTATCAGCACAGAGCCTGGCGCGGGGCTCCAACTCACGAGCCATGAGATCATGATCTGAGCTGAAGTCAGACACTCAACAGACAAAGCCACCCAGGCACCTCAAAGAGTATGTGTTTTAATCTCATGATGACCTTAGGGCCCCTTGTGGATCCACAGCCCCTCCCTTCCTGCCCCATTTTGCATACACACTCCCCTATCTCCCATCCATCCTCCACAGAAAGCTGCAAATCAAATTACCTAAAACATAGGGACCATTCAAATTAGCAGGGACCTGGCAAATTTCAGAACATCACATAACACTCATTAGGAGAGGTGAATCTTTGGTCCTGGAACGATACTCCTGGGTCGACTCTCTCAGATGGACTCAGGAATGTTATTTGGCCTCTTTAGGATTCATTTTTAGCAATTATAAAATGAAATTAAAAACACCTGCCTTGAGGGGGGATGCCTGGGTGGCTCAGTCAGTTGAGCATCCAACTTCAGCTCAGGTCACGATCTCACGGTTCATGAGTTGGAGCCCTGCTTCAGGCTCTGTGCTGACAGCTCGGCGCATGGAGCTTGGTTCGGATTCTGTATCTCTCTCTTTCTCTCTCTATATATGTCTCTCCCCCACTCATGCTCTGTCTCTGTCTCTTGAAAATAAACATTAAAAATTTTTTAAACAAAACAAAACAAAAAAACACCTGTCTTGAAATATGACTCATGGGATCAGAGGAGATGATTTATTTACTACTGAGAAAATATTTACTGAATGTTGTGTGCCAGGTCCTAAAGATGAAAGACACAGCCACTTCACTCCAAAGTCTACAAGGGGATCCCAGGCACACAGTAGGCATGCAGTAAGCCATCTCTATTATTACCATTGACAGTTATCTGGTGGCAACATGTGAGATATTTAACAAGTGACACGGTATAAGAAACTTTCTACAGGAATGAAGAGCAGTCTTAGAGCTATAGCAGGATGCTGGAGGCCTCCTAATATTTCAGGATCATGGGGAGTAAGGACCAGGTAGCCTGGGGGTAATGACCAAGCAGGCCATGGTAGCATGCCACACAGGAAACTCAAGGAAGCAGCTATTTACCACCCAGGAGAGAAGTATGTCAATATTTTAACAACTGATGTGGTACTACAAGTGATATTACTATATTTTAAATAATAAATATGCACTTATCATTGAAAGTCTTATCCTACATGTTTGACATTTTCTCTTTTCTACCTAAATGCTACAATAAAGGAATAATGCTCCATTATGTATGTTGCTTTTACTGACCAATGATTCAAGGAAAATATAATCCTGGGTGAAGCTAATATTCCAATTCCAGCTCTGAAATGATACATATGTGTGATATGGCCAAGGGAGAGACATCCTGCCCTAGGCACCAAAGATCCGTCCCTAACCATCACATATGGACCCAAAGAAAAATTGAATGACTCCAAAATCAAAATTGAAGCATCACTGTGTCAGGTATCAGGGATTCCAAACCAGTGTGTTTGGATGTTCTGTCCTCCTGGGGCGCCTCTTGTACCATGAGGACTCACTTCCTCAGGGATGTCTGAAGTTTCTTTGAAGCCCGCAAGTCAATAAGAGGGGATGGGGTGGGGGGTCAGTTTTAGGAGAGAGGGAACAATACAAGAGATCTCTTAAAAAGCAGAGAAAGAAACCTCCGTGATATTCATTCCAATCACTGTAAAACAATGCCTTGAGATAGCACCAACCTTCTGCCAGTTATTATTGTGTTTATTTGGCAGCATTCACCCCTCCCCCAAAATACTAATGATTAAAGTACATGAAGTAACATATTTCATCAAACAAAAAAATACTACAGTGAAAGAGTAAAAAACTGGAAAATTCCCATTCATAATGGAAATGATTATTATTACAAGAATCACAGCAAGTAATGGCACATTCTTACCTAATTCTGGCATACAGTCATGGGGGCTTAGAGTTTATAGTCATCTGGTCTATTTAATCCAGAAAACTGAAGGCCAGCAAGGTAAAATGTCCTATACTGAGGACTCTTGATCCTCAGCCCCAGAGCCAGTTACATCATGCTAACATTTCTTTCTCTCAATTGCAGAAAATAAGTGCACAAACACACAAAAGGAAGACACTGAGGAATAATCAATGCATCGTGAGACAGACATTCTTGGAAAAGACTTGTGATAAAATATTCTCTAAAGAATATACAAACACAGACATTTAAGATTATTATTCTAGTTGCCAAGACAACAAAGGAACAAAATCAGAGAAAGAAAGAACCAAGAACTCTTTCCTCAAGTTCTACACCCAAACCACATTGAGACTAAGAGTGAGGCACTTCTCACTTTGAAATTGTTGGCCCAAAGAAGGCACCCAAAATCAATACATATGCCTCTGATCACAGGAATCTGGGCTGCCTACAACCACGGAAGTACTACAGAGCAAAAGTATTCAACACCAGCATGCTGCAGGCCAGAGTGATCTGAGGACTAATTCCATTCACATGTGCCTAGGAGATTTGTTTAGGGGGAAGCAATCCAAAGGCCAACTGCAGAGTTCATTTTAATAGCACTGAGGTTTGTGTGCATGTCTAATCATGGGATCAGCAAATTACATGCCCTGTGCACAGACCATACGACCTCTGTGGGATTGTGGAACAACTGAGTGCATGTGGGAGAAACACTAAGAATGGAAAATTCACCGAGCAAGAGGCCAAATTGCGAAGCTGTTGAATGGGGCAGAAGAGCAGCAGGGGTAAGCAACATGCTTTGGGGCATCTCCTAAGCCTGGGGCACTGAACTAGGCACCAGAGAATTAACTCCCCCATCCCACCCCACCCCACTCTTCCCAAGTCACTAAAGAGGAAACCTCATCAACTCCTTTAACAAGTGGACAGCCCTCAAAGGAGGTTCTAAATGCTCGTCCTCAAAGGCAGACCAGAGACTGTAGAGATGTCAGGGAAGAATGTCCTTCAACCTGTCTGCCGGCTGTACCTCCTCTAGACTCTCAAAACTCATAAAACAAAAAGACCTTAAGGCCTTTGAACATTTAAAGTTCCTAGTAACAGACTAATGCAAATTAGCTAAACAGGCAAAGCATTAACAGAGTCACTGATAGTGAATCAGGAAATAAAGAGCTAACAGTTATACACATCCTTCTCCTCTCTCTTGTTCCACCAGCCCTGGTTTCCACCCCTCTCTTCATTATGTTATCATCTCCACACATAATCATATGTGTACTTGTGCCTGCACACACACACACACACATTTGACACGTACACACACAGTGATTACCAATTTGTGGTAGTAAAAATGCCTGGACAAGATTAAATCCCAGAAATTTGGTAATAAGCTATTGTGAAAGACACTGGAAATGTCAGGAAATGAGGAAGACTATACTGCCTGCATAAACCTCTGACCTGAATTACAGAAAAGAAATATTGGGAAATTCTCTGTCCAAGAGAATCCTCTGGAACTTAAAACCCATGAATAGTGTTGCCAACACAGGAATCTTTCCTCTCTTACTTAATTCCTCCCAAGGATACACTCTCCACTGAGGACTAACTTCAGAGCATCTAAAAAGCCAGGATTTGTGAGCACACTAGGCTCTGAGTTTCTCAAAGGCAAAGCTGTATTTCTCTCCTCTTCATACATCAGTACCCAGCATGTAAGAGGTCCTCCTAGATGCCTATTGTTGTTAGAATGGCCTGCCCACTCCATGTGCCCACCCTACACAGAGGTATTCAATTCCCCAGTACACACCTCTGCCTCTTACCTGAGATTAGGCAGAACTCAGTACAGCATCACTATTAACATTTACCTTGATCTGGGTAGCAATCTTTAAGATACTTAACAAGTGGCACAATCCAAGGTCCCACTTACAGGCATGAATAGCAGTCTTAAAGCTGCAGTAGGATGCTGGATGTTGCCTACTATGACAGTACCATCCACTCATCCATTCAACAGATGCCTAAATACAGGTAGACACAGTTATTAGTACTAGGAATACATCCCATCCATGATTTCTTGGAATAGCCAGCCAACCACTACTAATTTTGAACAAATCAGTAAATAAATGCTGATCTGAAGAACACCTGCCATGTGCTAGGTTATGTCTGAGCACTTAACGGGAAATGATGTAATAGATATTGACTATGCCCTAAAGACACTAGCTATTTAGCAAAGTAACTGAGACCACACACAGCAAAGGAAAACTGGGCAAAGTTGATAGAATGGAGAGATCCCCAGTGAGAGAGAAAGTCACTGAATATTTTAGTGTGCAGAGGATGGAATCTGCCGGTCAGCCTAATTTAGCCTATTAGATCTGGGACTTGGTGACAGGTGGTTCTCTAAATACAGAGACTTATAAGATTGGTAGGACCCGAAGAGACTCTGAATAATAGAGAACGAACTGAGGGTTGATGGGGTTGGGGGGGGGGCGGGCTAAATGGGTGATGGGTAGTAAGGAGGGCACTTATGATGAGCACTGGGTGTTGTATGTAAATGATGAATCTCTAAATTCTGCTCCTGAAAACACTATTACACTAGGTATTAACGAACTAGAATTTAAATAAAAATTTGGAAGGAAAAAAAAAAAGATTGGTAGGATCAGCACTGGTCAGAAATGTAAAGAAGGGAAAGAAGAACTAACAGTGATAGAGCACAATGTTGGGCCATTATAGCCCTTACCTCGTGCGATTCTTCAGCAGCTTTTTTGATGTGAACTTTTGTCATTATGTTAAGCCGCCCAACATCCAAGCCCTATTCCCTTCTGGGAAACCCTTCACTATCTTACCCAATAGGATGTCCAGCATTAAGCAAGCTTTAAATGTGGAATGAGTGCCACCAAGAGTAATGGACCTGTGAGCCATGCAGTATCAAATAGGGTGTCTCCACGCAGTGGTGCATGGAGAGGTGGCAGGGTCCTAACAGGACTGTTCCTTCAGCTGAACTTTAGTTGAGATTCTGGCTGCTCAGTTCCCTTGATCTCTGCTCATTTTCCAGTCCTGTTTCCTTAGCCTTCTCAATGCCATGAGTTATCAGATACCCTTCCAATGAATTACTTTTCTACTTAACTAGAGATATTTTCAGTGCTTACTACAAACAACATTGACCAATACACCCCTGATATAGGCATCATTTTATAGATAAAGAAACTGAGGCCCTGGAAAGCTAAGTATGCAGCCAATTGGTGACAGACATAGGTTTTACGCTCAGGTTCTCTGACCTCAAACCCAGAGACATTTCCTCTACTTGCTATGTTCCTCAGGACATCTCTGGTTGCAAGTAACAGAAAAAATAACAACTGAAACTGGGTTAAGCGAAAAGGATATGTACTGACCGAATAGTTGAGATATAGAAAGCATACCTGGCTCTACTTCCCAAAGGATGTCAAGCCTATTAATCACTGGTATTTGCTCTCACTTACATGGATTTCACTCCCAGGAATTTGCCCCATTAAGGTGGCCTTCTCCAGGCTTATATTCTCATAACCACAAACCTAGAAGAAAGGGGGGAATTATTTTCCCCAAAATACTGAATGAAAATTGTTGGGTCTGACTCTCACTGAACCACCTCAGTGGCCAGGGACTGTATATACTATTGGCCAAGGCTGACTTGCATGTACTCCCCACCTCACACTCTGGTGGATTCAACATGCTCAGGCTGGTGGAATGATAGTTCCCAAGAATATCACAGTATTTTAACAAAAGAAAAGTGAATAGATACTGAGTGGCAAAACAACAGATGTCCACTGGTGTCTACTGCCTCTATAGTATGGGTGACATTCCTCTTTCCAAATGATCCCTTCTCTACACTGCAGTAGAGACTTTCTCCAAACTGAATCCTGCTACCCACCCACCCACCAGCCATAAGCTCTCTTTCCTTCCTCCCGACCAAAAATTTCTTTCAAATTCTTTTGTACACATTATATACACTAGAAAGTAAAATTACCTCTTCCATTGCATTGTAAACCAAAGCAAGAAACATTTCTGGGAGCCCCTGTGAAAAGGCAGATGTTAAGGGAGGAAATTCAAAGAGTGTGGAGGACTGACTGGCTCATCATGGCTTTTCTACTTCCTGAAATGGTATCACAGGGGCAGCCAGCCACTCTGGGTCCAAGTCAGTGGGATTTGATCCTAGGATCCAGAGCAGATACTAGTATGTCCAAAAGAGACTGCTAGGGGTCAAACTGCTAAGGAAAATCATGTCCAAAAGGTTTATAAAGAAAGAAAGCCCTGAGGTGAGCATTTAGATGTGGAGCTTGGAGCCAAGGGATCAGATGGCCATAGAAGTCAAAAGCAAGGAATACCACGAGAGGCTGAGTGTAGGTTGATACTGGCAATGAAACAGACTGAGAGGAAATGTTCGCATTTCCTTTGGAGTGCAGTAGGGTGGGCTGGCTCTACATAATGGACCTGACTGAACTGTACATTGGCCTCCATGGAAGGCCACCCCCACGGCCCCACCCAATTTGCTCCTTAGGTCTAGATTTTTACCCCCTGCAGCAACTCTAAAGTTGTTCCTAGAACTGAGCCTGCCACCTAGCCATTGATCCTTACTTGAAATTACAAAACTTCAATATTTACCAAATACCAAGTGCTAAGCTAAGACTTGGGCTAGGGGTTGGTGATACACAGATAAAAAAAAAAAATAGTAATAAATGTCAGTTTAAACTTTGAAAAAATTTTCTGAGGATGAGAGAAGCAGCTGAGCTTTAAAAAATGATAAAATATTAGTTCTACAATAGAGATTTATATAAGGTTGCCATAGGAACTCAGAAGGGAAACAATTAACCCGAGTGCCCTTAAAGTTGTGGGAGGGAACAGTGGGTAATGAAGGTAGAAAGAAAGTTGGGCTTGATTCTCCATGGGGTGGCACAGGTTGAGAAAGAAATAGGAATAGGAATTAGGGTTGGATCAAAAAACAGTTCACACCATGATCTGAAGTTCCTCCCTAGAACATGAGCCCTCAGCTTTGTATGCCCACTTCTTGGCATGAAGCCTTCTCCCTAGAGGAAACTCTGTAAATGTCTATGAATTAAACAATGAACCCTGCTTTGCCTTTGGAACAGAATGCAGACCTGTAAGACCGAGGGACATGGCTTCCTAAAACATTATTACAGCCTTTAATTTCTCATTATGACTCTCTGAGCAGTTTAATTAATAATTGCTATGGGAAGAGGAGAACAAAGTGATAATTAATAGCTACTGGCCAGAGCTACTGCTGAATTGAGTCCAATTATAAAACGAGCAATGCACACCCAAAAAGAAACATGAATTTCAAAAGTAAGTAAAGACCATGGGTAAGAGGGACCCTAAGGGATCTTCTCAATCTAACCAGTTGTTGAGTGAGGCGTGCTCCAGATGGGAAAGATGGAGAAGCAGTAAACATAAGCACTTGTCAGGAAATGAATCCTTCACCATGGTCAGCACTTGCCAGAAGGGCAAGCAAGCACTGCCACTGGGCTCCTTTCCCTCCCGACCAAAACAACATAGAGTAAGATAGAAACAGAAGAGGAGGAGCAAAGACTAGAGCCATCTTATCCAGCATGCCAAATGCCCAGGATGTTTCCCACAACCCAAGGATACCCAGCACTTCTGAGATGAACAAATCTCTAGGACTTGATGGCTGGCTCTTCAATTCCTCCTTTAAAAGGCAGCATGATCATGTTTTCAGAAAGGTAATGGCTACAAAACGGCTTATACACAAAGAACCTCCAAAACACTTGTTGTTTGAGTAGCCAGGTAACTGACTCCTCCACTGGTCCCTGGGGTTAACTTATATATTTACCCCATTGTCCCCATCAGGGATCCCCATCAGGGATCCTCCTGTGTTGTCTTTTCAATGTGTACTGGCTTGTCTCCACAAACCATCTTTTCCCCACAATGTAGGTCTTCAATTTTCAGTCTTTGAAAATTCATTACACCCAAACCATAATATAGCTAGCTTTATGCTTTCTTTTATGAAGAGTATTTTAAGAATATAGGATTCTTGGTATTAGGTACCTAAGAATTTTTCAAGTTCATTTAGGCTGCCCATTAAATAAAATCTAAATTTTTAAAGGAAAACATGTAATTTATAAAACCTATGCTAAAGAAAAAATTAAGAAAGTAGGCACACAATTCCTGTAAACTACAAATAATAATAATAATAATAATAATAATAATAATAATAATAATATGGAAAAATAGGCAGAAGAAGGAAAATTTTTTAAATATCAATGATGTCTATGAATTACTCAAGCACTGGTTGAGATAATTCTGGGTTTTTAAAATTGCTCCTTTAAAAAAAAATCTCTGTTTTTCTACCCCCTAGGAAACACTGTTATCCTGAGTGTTACATGATATAAAGGTGACATTCTATGGCTGAGCCAAGGATTGCAATGGCTTGATCCAAATGCCCTGGCTTCCACCTTCCATTCCCCTTCTGATATTCATGAACTTGTAGGCTGGAGGTTCTAAGTTAACCTAATATATATTTATATATATACTTACATATATATATTTATATATATAATATGGAATATATATATATATATATATATATTTTTTTTTTTTTTTTTTTTTTTTACAGTTTACAGACTGCATTGCAGCAACTGTTGCTTACCTGTGAGCCCATCCACTTTCTTTGCTGGTTAAGATCTCAGAGTCTACACCAATTGCTGTCAATTTCTCCTTCACTAGAGACTCTACACACCGCAGAAAGAAAGGGAGGGTTGGAATACAAAAACTAAGTTTTCAATTCCAGCTCTGCTCTCCCTAGCTGTTCTCCTGCCCTCTCTGGGTCTCTCCTATCTCATCTGTAAATTATGGGTGGTCTTACCTGTCATCTCCAAACTATGGAAAGGTGTACATATGTATGGTGGAAGGGAGGGAAATGAGATGCAGGGTGGAAATGCTACAGCAAGACAGAATGTTTTCCACTTCTGACTGATAAAGCATCTTCTTTCAGGCAGAGAACTCAGTCCATATGCAATATGCATACCTGCCAGGTAGACTCCAAGCACCCTCTCCTGGGTCTCTCTAGTCTTCCTGCCTCCATTAGAGACAGGAGTTACTGGAAGTGTCTCGGCACATCATGAAAATACTCTCTTCCTTTACAAAGCGTGTTGCAAACTCAGTGTCTAGTTCATCTCCCAGGACCCTGGGTTTTCTTGGTCAGTATATCAACATGTCAGTGGGTGTGATAGAACAGTACACTGAACTTAAATCCAAATTCCTGAATTCACCAGACTGGTTCCCCCTAATTTTATATTCTAAGACAGAGGGCAATGGTTACATCACCCAATCCTTTCCCGCCTGGAGGCCAGGAACTACCAAAAACTACTTGGCTAATTATTTTCCAGAGTTTAGAAGATTGCTTAGTCCTCCAGCAAGTTTTGTTTTCAGGATGTTCCATGGGAACTTAGGATTTTTTCTCTTGCCCCCGCGCCCCGGAGCAAAAGCCAAAACCATCAATAGACTGCAACTCTAAATAGACTAATTCTCAACACTACCTGGCTTAAATTTAAATTCATCATTGTATTGCTATAGTTGTCCTTTCTCCTATTCCACTTGTTTACTTTTGTTGGACTTTTGCCCTCCCATCTGTAAGAGAAGAAACAGGAAAGAGCATAATAAGGTGGAGACTTAATATCAAAACTATGACTTACTTTTTCCATTCGTGTTTCTTTTATCAGAAGAAGAGCAAAAAGATGTATTTGGGGGAGTAGAGAAACAGAGAGCAATGCATTGATTATATCTGCACTGAAATAAAAAATAAAGTGAGCATGAGTATTTTTTAAAGACTAAAGATAAATGAAGATCCATGGCCTAGAGAGGGGTAAGTTGATAGAATGGGAAAAATTGGTAAGAACCATGCTGACTTTGTTATTTTTTAATTTTTTTAATGTTTATTTTTGAAAGAGAGACAGAGTGTGAGCACAGGAGGGGCAGAGAGAGAGGGACACATAATCCGAAGCAGGCTCCAGGCTCCAAGTTGTCAGCACAGAACCTGACGCGGGGCTCAAACCCACAAACCATGAGATCATGACCAACTGAGTCACACAGGCAGCCCCTGACTTCATTCTTAATCTGTTTTCATGAATACATAATTTTCAGAATTTCTAGTTGTATTGAGAAATTTTCTCCCTTCCTTCTTGTAGATGCCAAAAGAACACAACAAAACAAAAAACAAACAAACGAAAAAAAAAAAAAACACGAAGAAAGAAATGCATTCAAGGATAAGGAAACACCTGACAACCCAGGAATTCTGATAATGCACTAACAGAAGCAGACCTGCAGCACTATGTATGACTGAAAGATTTCAGAACAGCTTTCCCAGAACTGGGATGTTTTTCCAAGTGAATAGACCTGGCATCAGCTTAGAGGAGAATCAGACACAAGTAGCCACTTAGAATTCATTTTAGAGATATTGGATATTGGAAAGAATGCTGTCTGAGCACAGGCCTGCAGAGTCCTGGGTCTGAGGGTGTGCATCCCCTCCAAAGGCAAGCTCTCCAGAGAGCTCTGTTTCTGGTAAAAACCAAAAGCCTAATATTTATGCATACTCTGCTGGATATTCCTCACTGCAACAGTCATGCCTTAAAAGGTTAAAGCCCAGAGCTCTGCTGCTTTATAAAAGGCCAAAGAAAACAACCTGACTTATCATGAAGTTCAAATATATTTGGACAGGTTATTTAGGCTTTGTATATCATACAGTCTCCACCACAATTTGTGCTGAATCTACTCAACTATGCTATTGTAGGGCAAAAGCAATCATAGATAACGTAAACAAATGAGTGTGGTTCTGTTCCAATAAAACTTTACTTACAAAAACAGGCAGAGAACCAAACTTCACGCATTGGACATAGTCGGCCAACCCCTGCGTTAGAGAGTACAGGGCTTTGCTCAATAAGAAGCAGAGGTTTCTACTGAGGCCTCTTATTTGATGCTTTGTAAATTTTTCAGATTCACAGGGCTCTTTCCATCAGTTTGGTATGCCTTCAACTGCAGGTAACAGGTAACCTCCGCTGACTTATACAAATAGCAAGTTCTTAATTCTCCTGTAACAAGGAGCGCAGGGTTAGGTCACTGCTGCCCTCCTCACTGCTTTCTTGGACACAGGCTCTTTCCTCCACCTTTTTTAACCTGTTGGCTAGTTGAAAAACCAAAAGACAGCTGATGCTCCATTGGGCATCACATTTAAATTTCAGAAGGAAGAAAAGGCAAAGGATGAAAGGATGGGCAAACTATAATTTTTTTCTTTTTATCAGAAAAGCAAAATGTTCCCAAGAACACCCCTAAGTCCAGTTGATAAAATAGTTCTATTTGTATCACATTGGCTAGAACTATGGCATATGGGTGGCCACCCCTTGTTGAAAGAAAAGGTGAGGAATTTAGTATTTATTTTCCCAGCCTCTAGAGTACAGAAGTGAGAGGGAAATTGTTGGGGATGGGAATTGAGACACTAAACTATGCTCCTCTCTGGGTGTAGGACACTGTGTTGGTGATAAGAAAGGCATCCTAAGGCAGGTGGTCAAGCATATGCCTACCAGGAAGGGAGCTGTATAAGAGTGATCCCTGATGACAAGATATTGTAGGTTGCCTCTGTTAGAGAAAACCTTGATAACAAGTGAACTGATGCTTTTAATGGCCTTTACTGGTGTTTTAGTCACCAACAATGACAAGGTATCTAGTAATCAATGTTCCTATTGTCACTATTTGTGACTTTCCTCTGTGCTTGACCCAAGTATAAAAGAGGGATTTTGCTGTGACTCTATACAAAGACAGTTAACATAGGTAATCCTCTCTGCCATCACGAAAAGTATTTTACTATAGAAAGGCAAAGGGAAGACATAACATATTACACCATATACAGCTGAGATTCAGGAGGAGGAGGGACTTTTGGTGACTGAAATGCAGTCATCCCAACACTGACATAATATCAAGGTGAACTTACTGATTACATTTTTTGACAGGAAGCAGCCCTTCCATTTTAATGGCCACAAGTGGTTAGCTCTACAGTTTACAGTTTTGTCTTGTAAATGGTATGATGCATGGCTTTGAACCATGATCTCATAGTTTAAATCATTTTTATTTCCAGGAATTACTTTTCTGTGAACACTCTACATAGTTAAGGTTCAGAGGCAACCCTCAAAATAATGGAATTGTTCTTTTGAGAATTTTGCTCTGTGGGGGAAAAAAAGAGTTAAATTAAGCATAAGGCAATTTTCTGGAAGAGTGACAAGAGAAGAAATATCCAACCATACAACCATGATACACTCACATGAAATGCCACCATATCTGAGTCGCATTTTTATTTCCAATGCAATTAAAATATACCTGTGATCATATGTTTTGCAATTTAATTATAAAATATAGATAATCACAACTCTTTAAAGCCTGTTCCAAATAATGCTCTTTACTTTCAAAGCAAGTTTATTACTATCATCTTACATGATCTTCATTGGCAGGTATGTGAAGTAGATAGGGCTTGCCTGTTTATGTCAAAGGAGAATCTTGTATAGAGAAGGAAAATGACTTGCCTGAGAGCTCAGAGATTCACACTGTGCCCTCAGTCCTCAACCAATGAATTGTCTGTTATCTACTTGCAAATGCAGAAAATTGGTTCATCTTATTTTTAAGATTACACTGTGTCTCCATGCCAATTTCTTACCACTTTATCCTGGCTTTTCAAATATTAAGTACGAACTTTGCAGTTTCCCACCAAAGCACCTGTTTTCCTTTCCATTCTGTATATGAATGTGAGTCTGAACTGGTTCTACTAGCTCTAAAAGTACCTCAATTGGGTCCCCATGACAAAGTGCAGTCACTTATACAAAGAAACAAGTTGAGTCACCTTCAGGTTCCAAAACCCTCAGATTAGATGAGCTACCTCCTATTTGGGGGGAAAAGGCAGAGGGGGTGGGGAGCTAAGTTTCAGGTTAAGTTCAACACTACAGTAGATAAATACAAAAGAGAAGGAGAAATGTCAAGTAGATAATAAGAATAAAGTGAGGCTTCAGGAACCAAGCCACACCTCAGAGACCAGCTGAAGTGAACCCATCCACAACTCCTTTCCTGAAAGACCGCCAACTGCTTAGGAGGAGCTGCTCTTCCTGCTGGCAGCCGGGCCCTGGGCCTCCCACTCCCAAGCCTACTACCCAGCTGGGGGGCCTTCACTGGGCATCCCTTCCCTTTTGTTTTCATCTTCGTCCATTCAGCCCACTAAAGCCAGGTTTTTGCATATTAAAATTGAATTTGTTTAAGGACAAACAGTTGGAGACCTGCTTCTCAGGGGCCGAAATGACAGATTGCATGTGGGGCATCAGCCTTGGGGGCTGCCAATTTGGCAGGTTCCCGAACTTGAGGAGAACCTGGCCCCTGAGCTGCTCACTGTCTGTACTCCAAAAGGCATTCCCCTGAGCTCCAAGGTGGAGCTGTTTACCAATACCGTGATCTCTCCCCAGATGCAGTTGCTACTGCAGCTAATTAAGAGAACAATTAAGACTAAGGCAATCAGTCAAGTACACAGACCTCAGTCATCTTCCCAGCTCTTGGATGCTGTGCCACTCCCAGAGGGCTGAACCATATTCAGTCATTCAGAAAATGACAGGAAGAAGCTATTAAATATCTGAAAACCATAAAAATGCAATCATACTGTTCTTTAGCTGAGCCATCCACCAGAGACCAATGCCCAGCAACTTTAGAAACTTAGCAGTCGTCTCGAATTCACACACTCACAAATAAGATTAATCAAAAGCAGCTCAAATCAAAATTTAATTATAAGGTGGGGATGGGAGAGGCTGTGCTGGCCATTCTCTGGCTTTTTTTGGTTTATGACTGATCAATACCGCTCGTATCAGCCAAATGCATGACAAAGTCCATGGGGTGTCTTTAGAAAGGAAGTAACAGATTAAATATTGAGCTAAACAATTTAATCTTCTCCTGGAAGAATTTTCAGATATTTGTAAAGGTAAATCCTATTAGAGGGGAACAGTCTCCACGTGCCAGATTATAGCACCTCACTGGAAGGAGTTCATAAACACAGAAACAAAAGCCACTAAAACAAAACTTCTCTTAATAGCCTAGCAAATGGAAACCAGAAAAAAACAACTACCATTAAAAAGAAATATGTGTGTGTCTGGGTGTGTCTGCGTGTGTCTGGGTGTGTTTGATTTAGTACACTTATTGCAGAGCACCCTAAGACTCCTCCTGAGTACTAGCTTTAGCTGTGAGTAGGTAGTTACCTCAATGAAACACCTCACAAGAGAAATGGAATTTTCTGTTCACCTGGAGCTAAGAAATGAGGTTAACCATTTTAGAAAAAAAGCACCACAATGTTATCAAAACATTTTTTATTAAACACCTACTATATGCCTTGTGAGGGATACTGAAGTAGTAAGTAAAAAGTGTTGACATGTAAGAACATGGGTTTTGGAGTCAGACCTGGGTTCAAATTCCAAGTCCCTACACACTAGCTATATGACACCAGGCAAGTGACTAAATCACTCTGTTTCCTCCTCTGTTACAGGCCTCTCTCAGGGGATTTTTCAAGGTTTAAATGAGATAATATAAGCAAAATTCTTAGAACAGGTCCTGACAAACAGTAGTATTCAATAAAGCAATGATGATGATACCGATTTCTTATTAACTATCATTTGTAGATGGCCTGAACAGTCATTGCAATTTCTCTATGTGATTTCTATATGTAATCTTATTGAATACTCATTACAACTTCATATGGTGAATATTATTATTATTACAGCCATTCTAGAGATGAACAATCAGATATTATTAGACAAGGCCTCTCATGGCAGCAACTGGAAATACAAGGTGACCCAAGCCCTGTATTCACAAGAGCCTTCGATCTCAACTTCATTTTTATCTCCAAACAAGGCAATACCATCGCAGACAGAAACCAAGGCCACTGAAAGTGAACAACCTAACCTTTCTCTCTGGTTAAAGTCCAGGACACATCTTCTAGTACATTATGAATTAAGTACACATTTTTTTCTAATTTAAAAATTATCCTGTGAATCACAATACATTGTATTAGATATTTAAAATGTATGTTTATTCTGCATAAACATATAAAATGATCTTTAAGTTATTTTGGCCTTTCACATGTTTATATCAAAAGCCTCAGGAAGAAAAATAACAAGAAAGAAGGGAGAGTAACCCAGACTTCTGTTTATCCATTATCAAGTTACCAAATGGACGGCAACGAAGAGAGTGAGGAAGAAATGCATGACACGGTATTATGTAGTGTTTCCACCGTATATACACAATAGTCCTAAGTATCCTCAAGAGCACAGATAACAGTAAAACATAGTGAATTAATTAGAAAGGAATATGTCTGGGGTACTTATTATTTTTGTTTTCTAAGGTATCTAATTGCAAAGTTTATTCAGTGTAATTTTTACTAATGTCTATTTAACAACCAGCTTGCAAAATTTCAAACATCTAACAATGGACTTCAATGAGCTAATAGGCACCAGCTCTACCACATCACTGACTCCACAGATGATTCTTCATGTGTGCAAACATGAAACTTTTAGAAAGTGTATATATCAATACAGTGACACAGCAGCATGGTTCTGAAGAGTTGCATGTGTTCAAAAACACATGTCCAAGTGGATTTCTTTATATACATAAGAATATGTATCTTGCACTCAATCCAAGTAAGTTGTGCATACACACTGCTCTCTCGGTCTCCTGAACAATATGTTAATCTCTCTGTACAAACCCTGGTATTATCTGCTACAGACTTCTGCTGGGATTGGCCAGGCATAAAAAGTACCCACATCCGTATACAGTGGATGCAATAAGTTGCGCTTTACTTTGTTAGTTCTTACCAGTCTCAACCCAATGTCACAGAGGAGCTGGCAACTTCCAGGTGGCCACTGGTGGACTACTTTTCCTCATGTGGTGTTACAGGTAAGAACACTCCCTGAACCTTATAACATGCTCAGAAATCGAATGACCAACATCAACTTACATCATAGATTTTTTTTTTTTTTTTTTTTGGCATTACTGACTGCTCACAGGCACATACACATGCATACATTCACTCTAAAGAAAGCTCATGTTTTAAGCTAAATATGACACTACTCTTCTGAAATGTGTAACATCAAAGAATGATATGCTATAATCTTTTCTTGATACAGAATAAGACCCCCCAAAATACACTGGTTTAAGAACTAAATTCTACACCTAACTATATTTATGCTCTGGTATTTTAGTGTGCCCATGTTACCATCAACATTTTTTTAAACTACCACTTCAAACATCCTTGTAGCCAAACTACTACTATTGAAAAGGAATTTGTCCACTTCTTACTGCTTCTCCTTTTCTTGGAAATGGGAAACCAACTGATCTAAAATCAGCTGCTTAGAACTCCACCATGGCAAGGAGAAGAAAGTTCAAAGACTTTCATTAATGCTCTAATTTTGAGAAATGTCCACAAAGGACAAAAGTTTAAGGATTCAGAAGACAAAACAGAAGGCAATGGGTTTCAGGTGCTAACATTTTCCCTGAGTAATTCAAAATGATTTAATAATAAATTATTAAGGCTCTTAGGCCGTTAGTCCAAATGCTGTCTGATACCTATGACTATTTTGAACAGGAAAAAAAAATTAAACAGGAAATAGCCACTGAATTTAGAAAGACAGTTATGTCTTTGTATAGCAGCCTTTTTATCTCTGCCTGCATTGTAAATAGTTTTCCCCCTTAATCAGAAGAACCACCGGTTGCTGCTTATAAGGTATAATCTTCCTAGAAAGGATTTTCATACGAAGAAAAAAAAAAATCTCTTGACTCAAGAAGAATCAACTGACTACCAAAGTTTTTAAAGAATCTTCTCTAGCTACCATTCAAAGAGATGTCGAATAAAAAAGGAGGGAGAAAATAATGTCCTCTACAAGAGAGAGCATTTCATAATAGACAACAATGCACCTCCCTCTCTAGAGTGGCAAAGACTTGTTTACTTATCTTTACAAAAGGTGTTTAGAAACAAGACAGAGAAATGTCAAGCCAACCTCAAGTGGTGAGCCTCCATGAAGACCAAATGCTCCACCAACTGAATAGCAGAGAGAAGAAATCTCCCTAAACACTATCACTTATCCCCTTTGTACCAAAATACACAGAAGCTGTCTGGGCAGTCACACCCCTGAAAACTGAATTCTTAGTTTTTGCATCACATCAAAAAACAATTTAAAGGTGGAGGATGTAAGTTCAGACTATATTTAGGTAAACTACTCATTATTTCTTTATTGACCAATCACAAATTGTATTCATCCAGATGTTTTGAAAAGATCTGTCTAACTGAAGGCAACTTTTCATACTTCTTTCAACATTTAGAAACCCAAAGGATTTCAAAGAATTATCTTTTTCAAACCAATTCACTTTGAGAACTGTTATTTGGATATTGCTGGAAAATCACATTGACAAGTACTTTGCTTTGATCTGAAAGATAAGTCCAAGGAAGTTTCTAGTAAAAAAGGAATATAAATTTCTAAGAGGAACTTTTATCAATTCAAACTTCTGGTTTCAAAGCTTAATGAGATTTTAGCAAAAACTGGGCATTGACATATCCAATGTATACTTTCTGCCAGTAGTTAGTAGGCTAATCCATTCTACATATTCTCTAAAAATAACAAAATGAAGAATGATGAAGGGTATGTGCCCAGGAATGGGGCACACTATATCAATCTCATTTCACCTCATATCTCAAAACTCCTCCAGATTTCAGGCTTCCACAGTGGTTATAAGCATGTTTATATAGCAAAAATCAAAGACACACTGAAAGAGTCCAAAATCAACCTAGGGGTTCAAGGATAAGCCAAGTACCAACCTGCTTTTTTGTCCCTCCCACACCTAAATTATAATCAAGAGAAACCAAAAAAATATGTCCATCAAATTTATTGTCTTTCCCAAGAACTGTTTGCTCTCCCAACTGTCCTGCTTGGGGTCAGTGTAACCGTGTCCCTTCTACTTTCACAAACTAGAACCTTACGTCATCTCTGAAACTCCCTTCTCCTCTGCACTTTAACCTCTTCCCCAGGCATATAATTATCTATATGAATTAGTCCTCAGGGTTAGCTCTTCCTCACCATTTCTACGCCATCTGCCTAACCATAAGCAACTAAGCCAACCTCCCACCTGGTTTCCAACCTTACTCCAATCTCTGCCACACTAATCCAGAGTCCATACCATTGTCAGACCAAATCTGAAAACCCAGTTGTCCTCAAGTCCTCCTGTCTGTAGAATCAACACAGATCCCAGATCTAAACTCCCCTCTCCTATCCTCATGTTACTCTAGCCCTCCTAACTGTGACAGACAAGACTAGATACCCCCAATATTCCATGTCTTCTTCTTTTAAAAATAGAACCCCAATTACAACTGGGCACAGCACAACCTAAATAAAGGTTAAATTTTCTAAACTCTTTTGCAACCAGGTGTGCTCCTGCAATCAAGTTCTGGTGGATATGACATGAACAGAAGTATTATGTTCAGTTTCTAGGTCATGTCTTCAAAATGAAGTAGTGTGCACAGGCATTCCTCTTTTGTCCTTCCCACTGACTAGAATGCAGATGTGACATGAGGATCAGAAACAGCCACTTCCATAAAAATGGAAGCCATACGTAGGGAATAGTGAAGACATTCTATCAGCTCTACCCGTTCTCTGCTTTCAGATGGTTGAGTAAAAAAGAAACAAATTTACATTTCACCCAATCCATTGTTAAAATGTGTTTTTGTGACAGCAATCTAACCCATACCCTAATTTATATTCTAATATATACTATATCCTCAATTATTTGATAAAATTCAATAGCACTAATTTTCTAAATTTGTTTTTAGATAGAAAAAAAAAACCATAAGAAGTAGAAGAATGACCTGAATTTTTCACTTAAAATCACATTTCACTTTTGGCACACAGCCCAACACATACCAGGAATATTGCAATATCCTCATTCTACATCATTTTTTCAAATCTCTGGTTGAAATGAAAATATTTCTTTACACATATTAAACTTTTCTTGTTGCAGTCATCAGAAACTTAAAAAAAAAACTTAAAAACAGGAAAAATTTTAAATATGAATACAATGGCATCTAATTATTCCAATGGCTCTCAAAAATATCTAAACCTGCCCTCTGTTCATCTATTTCATTCTCTCACTACACACCAGCTTCTTGCGCTTCTCTGTTTGAAGGTAGAAACATGGCTGCCTACTTTCAAGTTTCATATACTGTAATCCAAGTACCCAAAGAGAAACCATTATTGCCCTTGAGTTTTATCATGTATTAACCTTAGGCAGATCTTGAGAGCAGAACTATGTAAAATAAAACTGCCTAATCATTGTTCACATAGTTGCTTTAGGAAAAAAGCCTGCTGAGCCTTAAGTACATGTAAAAAGAGTCCTTAATAACAATTCCATTCTGTCTTGGTCAGTGACTTAGGGATGTGCATCTGGACCTGCGATGAAGCAGGGATGCTCATCAAAGAGTTCTACAAGCACAAATTGGCTCCAAGTGCAACACAGAGTGAGAGTCATTTCCTTTTCCACTGTCCCCAAGAATCATAAACTCAATGTGGAAATGTTAGGATGCAACCATCTAGGGAGATCTCAAGGGTAGCCATAAAAATGTGCTTAGCATCCTAACATACTACTTGCTAACATATATATGCTCTATTCTCACAGCCTTGAGGGCACTTCTTTGTCACTGGAAACCATACAAAAACTAGTGTGGGCCAGAGTGGCCCATTTTGTTCAGATTCTGAGCCCTTCACTACCAGGTAACAGGTTTTACAGAAATAGCCAGTTTCAACAAGCTAGTTATAGGCTTATTTGTTGTTGTTATTTTGGGTTTTTGTTTGTTTTTTCAAAATTCCTGTAGGGAAATTACAGCTTCAAGGTCTTCTTTTTCTGCCCTGATTTTATTCTTTAGGTTTTACCTAGTTTCTCATAAGCCTCAAATCTCTGAGTTCTGATGAGTGTGCCCAGATGCTACATACTTTTGTTTTAAACCATATTAATGGTTTACCTACTTTTTCTCACCTAATCTTTTCAACAAATTTGAGATAGATATTATCATCCCCATGTTTTCAATCAACGTTATGGAGATATAGCTTATATACAATAAAATGCATCTTAGTTTTACAGTTCAATGACTTTTAGCAAATATATACAATCAAAATCAAGATATAGAACATGTTCACCACCACCCCCAACAAGCTCCTTTGTGCTCCATTCCACTCTCCACCCTTCCATCTCACACAACATACACCTCAGACAACTGATAACTCTTTCATTAGAAATGAAGTAGTTTCATCCAATGTTTCATATAAATGGTACTTTTTTGTAGTCTGACATTTTTTTGCTCAGCATGTTTTTGTGGTCCATCAACATTGCTGAACAGATCAGTAGTTCACTACTCTTTATTGCTTAACAGTATTCTGTTGTATGGATACATCACAATTTATCTACTCAACAGCTGATGGGCATTTGAGTGGTTACCAGTTTTAGGCTATGATGAATAAAACCATTATGAAGACCTGTGTACAATGTTTCTGTGAAAATATGTTTTAATTTCTCTTTGGGAAATACTTATACATGGAATTTCTTGGTCATAACATATGGGTATGCTGAGTTTTATAAGACACTGTAACATCTTTTTTCCATAATGGTTGCTCTATTTGCTCTATGTCCTCAGCAGGACTTAATACTGTCAGTCTTCTTAATTCTAGTCATTGTGGATCTGTACTGGTATCTCATTGTGGGTTCTAATGATGCTGAGTGTCTCTTTATGTTCTTATTAGCCATTCACATATCTACTTTTGCAAGTATCTGTTCAAGGATCTTGCCCATTTTTAAAAATCATTTGTGTTCCTATAACTGAGTTGGAATGGTCTTTATATATTTTGTATATAGCTATATATGGCTTATCTTTTATTTTTTTAATGGTATCATTCAAAAAGAAGTTTTCCATTTTTATGAAATACACATTAATCATTTTTTCTTTCATTGTCCACACTCTTTCTCCTCTGTAAAAGAAATCTTTGCGTAATCCAAGATGAAAAATACTATATATTTTCTTCCAAAAGTTTTATTATTCAGCTTTTTAAAACTTCCATGACCCAAGTAAAGTTAATTTTTGTGCATGATTTAAAGCAATGGTCAATATTCACTTTTCCATATGAAAATAGCTATGCCATTATAATTTTTAAAAAATATCTTCCTTTCCACCATTAATTTTGGCAACTTTATCAAAAATCAATTTACCACAAATTTGAGCATATATTTTTAGAATCATTGTTGTCTCATTGTCTGCAACATATCCATATGTCTGCCTTATGTCAATCTCACACTGTCTTGTTTACTATAACTTTATGGTCAGTCTTGAAATCAGGTAGTTATTCCTATGTTTCAAGATTACTTGAGATGTTATTAGGTATTTTCCATTTCCATGCATATTTTAAAATCAGTTTGCCATTCTTTATTTTTTTTAAAGCATCCTGGGATTTGATATTACATTGAGTCTATTGATCAATATAGGGAAAACTGACAACCTTAACAATATTGAGTCTGATACATGAACAAAGTAGATTTCCCCATTTATTTAGATCTTCTTTTTTCAGCATTTCTTCAAATGTTCTGTAGTTTTTAGTGTATAGGTCTTATTTATAATTTGTGAAAAATTTTACTAGTTATTTCATGGGTTTTGATGCTATTCCAAATGGCACCTTTAAATTTTTAAATTTCCAACTGTTACTTATATAAATATAACTGATTTTTGTACACTGATCTTGTATCATGCAGCCCTTCTAAACTCACTCACTGTTCCAGTAATCTTTCTTGTAGATTCCTTGGGATTTTCTATAGATATGATCATGAAAGTTTTCCAGTCTTTTCCAAACAATATGAGATGGGTTTTTTTTTCTTGCCTTATTGCACTGGTTAGGATAGCCAATACAATGATGAATAAAAGTGGGGAAAACAAATATCCTTTCTTGTTTCTGATCTTAGACATAAACGTCTTTAACCTCTTACCACTAAATATAATATTAGTTGTAGGTTTTCCACAAATGTTCTATACCCGGTTTAGGAAGTTCTCTTTTACTACTAGTGTTCCAAGGAATATAACTGATTTTCAAATGTTAAACCATTTGTGCATTCCTTGGGATAAGTCTTACATAATCATGGTGAACTGCCACTGTTACCAACTGTTCAACTTACTAAGATTTTGTTAAGGAATTTTTGTGTCTACGTTCATGAAGGATTATTACTGTCTACAGTTTCCTTCTCTCATTCCTCAATCATGAATTTTCCTGATTTTAGTATCAGGATAATGTAGACCTCATAAAACAAGCTGGAAATATTCCCAACTCCTCTGTTTTTGGAAAGACTGTGTGTTAGAATAGTGTTGTTTCTTCCTAAATGTTTGATGAATTCTTCAGTGAAGCCATCTGGGCCTGGAGTTTCCTTTGTAACAAGATTTTTCATTGGAATTTCAATTTAACTACTAGGTGTGACACTATTTAGATTATCTATGTCATCAAGGATAAGTTTTGATCAACTGTGTCTTTCAAGTAATTTTCCATCTCATCTAAGTTATCCAATTTATTGAAGTTTATTCATAAAATTCCCTCAGGATCATTAACATATGTCAGAGCTGTTGCTGTATGTTTCCTTTCATTGCTGATATTGGCAATTTGCATCTTCTTCCAATCAGTGTAATTACAGGTTTATCAATTTTATTGATCTTTTCATAGAACCAGGTTTTAGTTCAGTTGATAGTTGATATTTCCTATTGTTTTCCTGTTACCTATTTCAACCCTTTCTGTTCTTATCTTTATTATTTCCTTACTTCTACTTATTTGGGGGTTTAATTTGCCCTTCTTTTTCTACTTCTTAAAAAGGAAAACTTAAATTACTTTGAACCTTCTTCTTTTTTAACCTAAACAATTATTGGTATAAATTTCCCTCTAAGCATTGTTTTAGCCGCATCCCATAAATGTTATATTGGGTTTTCATTATCACTTAATTTAAAATACTTTCTAACTTCCTTGTGATTTTTTTCTTTGAACCACAGAGTTCACTAGTGTTTTAGTAGTGTTATTTAACTTCCAAATATTTAGATATATTCTAGATATATTTCTGTTAATGATTTCCAGTTTAATCCTGTTGCAGTCAGATTACACTTTCTGTATATAGATCTCAGTCCTTTCACATTATTGACATTTGTTTTATAGCCCAATATATCTTGGTTGATGCTCGTACATACTTGAAAAGAATGTCTATTCTTGTTGTTACCTTAATTTTTTGGTGGTGTTGTTAAAGTTTTCTATATATTTACTGATTTTTTGGCCTACCTTTTCTATCAATTACTAAGAACAAAGTGTTAAAATCTTCAACTACCACTGAAGAAGTAACTATTTTTCCTTGAAATTTTGTTAGGTTTTGCTTCATGTCTCTGAAGCTTTTAATTAGACACACGAATATGTATGGTTGTTATGTGTTCTTAATGGATTGATCTCTTTATTTTGGAACAACAT